>NC_137787.1:23427163-24027163 GCF_963383645.1 Muscardinus avellanarius | reverse complement strand
TCATTTTACTACTTGCTTCCATAAGTAAATAGTGCTTCCAGGGGTAGAAATTAACTGTCAGAAAGAGACTAAGCGACAATCAGTTATTTTTAAGAGAGCTTAACCCCTCAAAGTCATGTAAAGAAACATAGTTCTTCAAACATAGCCTGTGTGAAGAATTGAGGGGGAAAAAACTTGCTATTACAGACACTTAGCCATCAAGTCCAACCCAGTCAATTCAGACACCTTGCTCCAAGAACATTTTCTTGGCTTGTGAGTGATTCATACTGGTGGAAAGTTAAACATGCTTCCCAAAGAAGTGATGGACTCCCCTTTCCTCCTTTCCTTTTTCCCTCCCTCCCTTCCTTCCTTCCTTCTTTCCTTTTTTCTTTCTTTGCTTCTTCTCTTTCCTTCTTTCCTCTCTTTTTCTTTTTCCTTCCTGACTAATTTGATGATTGTTGCCTACACTTACATATTTCTTTTTTTTTTTTTTTTTTGCAGGTCTGGGGATGGAACCCAGGGGCATTTGACCTCTGAGCTACACCCCCTGCCCTATTTTTTATTCTTTATTTTGAAACCAGGTCTCACTGAGTTGCAGAGGGCCTCACTAAGTAGCTAAGGCTGTCTGTGAACCGCAATCCTCCAGGTCTCAGCCTCCCGAATGCTGGGATTACAAGTGTGCACCATCACGCCCAGCTACACTTACATATTTCTAATAACAGGGAATTAATGGCCTCATAAGGTAACCTTGTCTGTTGTTGGACAGCACCAATTATAAGAAGAACCTTAAACTGTTGAGCACAAATCTCAAACTGTAGCAAGTTACATCTTATAAACCACCTCTGAGTCAGGCTTGGTGGCGCACACTTGTAACCCCAGGACTCCTCTGAGACCAGAGGATCATGGTTCACAGACAGCCTCAGCTACTTAGTGAGGCCCTCAGCAACTCAGTGAGACCCTGTTTCAAAATAAAGAATAAAATATAGGGTAGGGGGTGTAGCTCAGAGGTCAAATGCCCCTGGGTTCCATCCCCAGACCTGC
Source organism: Muscardinus avellanarius (assembly GCF_963383645.1). Classification (NCBI taxonomy): domain Eukaryota; kingdom Metazoa; phylum Chordata; class Mammalia; order Rodentia; family Gliridae; genus Muscardinus; species Muscardinus avellanarius. Next base: position 24,026,143 of record NC_137787.1, on the reverse strand, counting down.
AAAAACAAAACAAAACAAAACAAAACAAAAAAAAGAAAAGAAAAAAAAAAGAAAACCACTTCTGGTGAGTAGAAGGAATATACATCACTACCAGGGTTTCCTTCCACATTCTTCAAAGTATTTTTGAAATAGAGATTTTTGACCTGATTTAATTAATATTTTATATATTAAAAGAAACCCCTTTATTTCCTTATTTTTCAAATAAAAAAACTTAAAGTTGAACTAAAAAATTCAAAATCTGTCCTATGATTTTCTCATTGATACCATCTATGGGAATTAAGCAAAACAACTATATTAGGTTAATACCATCTCTGTCCGTGAAGTTACTGCTGCTCACAGATAAGTCATCAGGAGTTGTGATGCCGTTGGTGTTGGAATTTCCAATTTTCTTTTGAGTTAAGTGCTCAAGGCTCATATTAGTATTTTTCTGTGACTCTTTAGTCAAGTTCAGAAAGACCTAAAAAGAAAAGCCAGATCATTTTGTTAACATAAAAAGTACACATCTCTCCCCATTTCTAAATTCAGTTTTGAGTTTGCAGTTTTATCACATTTATTGGGACAAAAAATTCCCATCTGACTTTAAGAGGATATTTTTTGTGTGTAAAAGATAAGTGCTTTCTTAGGTAGCAACATTTTAAGCTAAGTCATCATCCTATAAGAATGGGACTGGGGTCATTTTAAGCTCTTCTAATTTTGTGAACGATCTACTTTTTTCGTAAAAGCTCTGTACATATTTATCCTAATGTCAAATCAAGTTATATCAGCCTTAGTAAAGAGATGTCTACACGCACCTCTTCCACAGTGGTGTCTGAAATGCCATAGCAGCCTATGTTGAGGTTGCCCATGCCCTGGTCCAGGGCTCTTAGGAGGGACAGGTAGGCTCCAGAGACTTTGGTGCTGAATGGAGGGAGCACATACACAAGCTCCCCCCCGATGTCCTCCTTGAGATAGGCTTCGGGAAGGTGCGACCGGATCATGGCCGTCACTGCCATCGTGTCGCACACTGCGCTTGCATCTAGATTTGGGCTCTAGAGACAAAACAGAAGTTATAAATGCTCTTGAATCCACACATCACGGTGCCCAGGGCCCTGACCAGATGCTGATGAGTTCTTCTAGGTCATTCTAGATCTCAGATCACACATCCCTCCTGTCAGAGTAGCCCCGGTTCTTCTATCAGCCCTGTTATGTCCTCAACCTTGTCCCTTCTCTGACCTTACTGCCCACCTTACACCTTCTCCCTTGCTTCACTCCTATGACAACAGCCACTTTTTTTCTGTTGCTAGAGAGCTTCGAGAGTAGGCACACACCTCCTCTGGGTCTTTGTAAGGGCTATTCCTTTGCCCCAGAGAGCAGAATGTACCATTCTTTTATCAGCTCCAGACTGTGGCTCACTTGCCATTAACTAAGAAAGCTCTTCTCCTACCTAAATTGTACCACCCAGCATTTCCTCTTTTGCCTCTTCTGATTTATCTCTATCCTATTTATAGAAATAAATGTACCAGGTAATTTTATTTTCTGTTTTTTTTTGGTGGTACTGGGGTTCCTTGAAACCCTTCTACCTCCAGGCTATACTCCCAGACCTATTTTATATTTTTATTTGGAAACAGGGTCTCTTAAGCCAGCGAGTCTGGCTTCGAACCAGTGCGATCCTCCTGTCTCCACCTCATTACAAGCATGCACCACCCCGCCCGGCTCTCCCAGACCTATTTTATATTTTTTATTTGGAAACAGGGTCTCTTAAAGCCAGCATGGCTGGCTTCGAACCTGTGTGATCCTCCTGTCTCTGCCGCCCAAGCGCGGGGATTACAAGCGTGCGCCACCACACCCGGCAGTAATTTTCTAATCACTAATTTCTAGTGCATTAAATAATTTACTTATTGATTGTATCATTGGAATTCCTCACACTCTATCATAATATAAACTGCATAAGGTCAGCAATTTTAATATCATCAGTTCATTGATATATCCTCAGTACCTAGGAGAATGCTTGGATATAACATAAGGCATAATTACATCCCTAATATAGAAATTTCTGAATGAATTAGTGAATGTAATAATAAATTGATTTTTACATTTTGGTAGTTACATCAGGATGATTAAGATAATACCATCCTAATCACATACAAATCTTATACAGTATTGTTACATTGCTTTGTTATGGGCACAGAGATTCTTAGCATTTTTGCCCTTCAAATGATGTAAAAGTTCCACTGAACCAGGAGGTGGGATAGCACACCTGCATTCCTAGTCTTTGGGAGGTTAAGACAAGAAGATTGTAGGTTTGAGTCTAGTCTTAGCAATTTGGTGAGACCCTCAACAACTTAGCAAAACTGTAGTGTTCCAAAATAAAAAAAGGGCTAGGGAGATATATCTCAGAGGTAGAATGTCCCTGGGTTAAATTCCCAGCACGCGCGCGCGCACACACACACACACACACACACACACACACACACACAGTTTCATTGACCTGAGATACAGTCTCTACTCTGTACTTGAAGAGTCCTAATCACAAAATGAATACGTGTGTTCACCTTCTCTTTCCTTAATTTTGATAAGTCAAAATTTTTATTTAGTTTTTTAAGATAAAATGTGGGGATAACGGAAAGGCTGGCCTCCATCAATAACCTTAAGATGGAGATCATTTTTTACCAAGATTGGTTCTCCATGTGCAGCATCAGCTTCACCTAGGACGTTATTAGAAACTTAGTAAACTCTGGAGCCCCAACCCAGATGTACTGAACCGGACACTCTTGGAATGGAACCAGAGATCTGGGGTCTTACCCAGGAACTTTAGGATTCTGATGTTTGCTCGGGCTTGAGAATCACTAAGCTAGCACATTAATGAGCTTTAGCAATGAATGAAGTCAGAGAGTTTTTCTCTGTATGTGTGTATATGAATTTATAATCCTATACTGAGGTCATTCTCCCTCCTACCCACCTTCTTCTTGGTGAGCGTGAGGTGGTATCCATCCCCAAAGGCCTCCTTCAGGTAGAAGGGTGACCCACAGCACCGGAGCCCGCCCTGCTCCAGGAAGGCGATGCGGTCACTCAGCACTTCAGCCTCGTCCAAGTGGTGCGTTGACAGAATGATTGTTCTGGCTTGAGAATACAGTCAAGAATAACGGAATGAAAAAATGAATTCCAAGATACATAGAGTCAGCATAAGTAAAGCCAGTGACATAGGAGGAGGAGAGTCATATTTTATGAGCTGATTGAAAAGAAAAAAAAAAACCTGAACAGAAGAAACTTCCAAAACAATCAAATAGAAATTCATGAAGGTGTTCTTAAATATTTGGGGGTGTTTTTCATACAAGTCAGGAGCAAATAAGCATTTAATATGCGATATGGTTAACTGTCCATCATTTGGTATGTGGACTTGGCAACTTTTTCTAATCTGTCAGACTTTTGTTCCCCTGGCTTCATTTTGCATTTTCTCTCTCATTTTCTTTTCCTAATGATGAAAAAGCAATAATTTTAAAGGCTTCTTGAATATTCCTCTCTGATTAATCCACTCCACTCTGATTACTCCTTTGCTTCACATCCTGTTAGCACTTATTTAGTCTGTTTTCAGTTTATTTTCACTTGTGTATGTTTGGTATCTCTAATTAGATTCTAAGCTCCTCTAGGCGGACTTTGGAACTTCTGTTGGATTTGCATGCTCTCAAAAAAGGCCAGTTAAGTGCTCAACTCTCAGTGGGCACTAGATAGATATTAACTAATTGACCCAGAATTTTAGCTGAGAGAAGAGAAATCTTGAGAAGAGAGAGAGCTCATCTCAGACATTTAAAGGACATTACAAACAGAAAAGGCTTCAACTTGTTTTTGTGTTTCCCAGAGGGCTGTTATGTATGGCCTCTGAATGAAAAAGTTATGAGAAATTATTCTTACCAGTTTTGTTCTTAGATATAACATCCCATATGCTTCGACGGGAACATGGGTCAACTCCAGTGGATGGTTCGTCCAAAATTACTACCCTTGATCCACCGATGAGAGCTATGGATATTGATAATTTCCTCTTCATTCCTCCTGACAATGTTCCGACTCTCTTATGACGATGGCTATATAATCCAGTCTCTTTTAAAGTCCTTCAAAAATAATGTACGGTGGTTATTTTTTATAGCTAGACTACTCAACATTAACATTCACCTAGAAATTATTATTAAGCACTCAGTAAGTGAAAATAAACTATTGAGAATTCAAAATAATTTCCTATTACTTTTTTACTAGAGGTACAAAAATTAATACTAGAAATATAAGAGAATTGCAGCTCATTGATTTGACAAAAATTTAGACTACCTGCCTATTTTGTGCCAGACCATGTTGTAGATACTAGAGAAAAGTAGTGAGTAGAGGAAGTTTTTACAAATAAGGACATTATGGTCTAATATATGTGTGTGTATTAAGAGGAACATGGGGAAATTTGGCTGATAAATGGATTCTCAACCAAGTTCATAATATGACAGATGGTTATAAGTACATCAAAAGTAGAGTACATAAGACAAAGTGCACGGGGCATACTATTTCATGAATATATTTTAGGGAAGATAAGATTTAAATAGAGATAATAAAAATGGTCATCTGTTCATAAGTAAGTCAAATGTCCGTCTGGAGAAGGGTACTGTGAATTGAGAGAAGAGTAAGTAGAACACACTGACTATTGTGGACCAGCCTCACGTAGTCAAGCAGGCTGCCAGGGCAAAGTACCAGAGCAGAGTAAAGAAGAAGAGTGTGGAACGATGTAAAATCATAAGCTAAGATCGGAAGCAAGTCACCGAGGGTCTTGTATGTCTTCATAATGACATTACTGAATGTTTTACTGAGTGCGGCAGAAAGTCACTTCAGGACCACAAAGGAATGACATTTTCAGATTTTTCGTTGTTAAAGATCATCCTGGCTGCTCTTTAAAGGATAGATAATGTGTATAAGAAAAGAGTAGAAACCAGGAGTCCAGATAGGGGGCTTGGACCAGTGTGGTGGCCATGGAGGATTTGGGGCAATACGGAAGTTAGAGGGGAAGTGGATTAAACAATTTCAATATAAAATGAGCTGGTGATAAAAATGACAAGAGATGTGCATAATACCAGGGAAGTGGAAAAACTATAAGGCAATCCTTTTATGGGGAGACATTTCCTATTGGCATGAGCACCAGAGCTTGACCAACTAAGCTGTATGTCCTGGAGGGAGGTTGGCAAGCCACCCTCTTGTTCCTGCCATAACTCACCTCTTCACTTCCTCATGGAGCTGCTTTGTAGTCCAGTGGGGAACTTTGATGGATCCATATAAGAGAAGGTGCTCCTTAGTAGTGAGGTAGCTGAACAAGACATCGTGCTGCATGCAGACCCCCATGTTCTTCCGAACAGTGTTTAGGTCCGTTTTAATATCTTTCCCATACACAAAGATGGTACCTGCTGAGGCACCAAACAGTCCCGTCAACATGGAGCTGGAGGGGAAGAAATGATAAATTAAGTATGGACCAAGCATTTAAGCTACATATTAAGATAAAATATAATCTCACTTATTGGAAAAAATGTAATAAATGCATCTCTTCAACCAAGGTCAAGCTATGAACAAAAGAGGTTTGCATCAGAATAAGGAATAAAAACTACTTATAAGCTTTTAATAATTTAGAATTTTGCATAAACATTACATGATGATGGTGGTGGTGGTTATAAATATGGTAGATTTAAAAAATTTTTTTATTGGTGCACTGTAGTTATATATCTTAATGGGATATAAGATGGTAGAGGCATACATGCATACATCTAATTGCAATACACCTTTTTCCTTGAGTGATAAATTTCTACACATGTTGTGCAAGCCAAAAGCCATTTTTGCATCCTCCTCCTATCTTGGTCTCCTGACTCCACTCACATTTCTCTATTTTCTTAAGCCACCACCTGGGCCAGCCCCCATCACCATGGTCCTCTCACATAGTAATTCCTATCATCTTTCAGATGGTTAACAAATGGACAGTTCCTTAATACCCGTTTCCTCCCTCCACTTTTAGCAAGCTCCAAGAAGTCAGGGAAATGACCTGTTTTCTCACCACTCTATCATAATATTTAACCAGTGCCTTGCAATAAATGCCTGTGGATTAAATAAGGAATCAATAAAATGTGCAAATTTTCCATAAAATACACTGACATACAAATACCATGCTTCATTCTCTATATTTAAAGATTTATATTCAGCACAATAAAATGGGGCATTCTCCGTTGAAATATGCCTTCTTTAAATCCCTTCCCTGTTCCTTTTCTACACAGGCCTCTTATTTTCTATTAGGAGTCTTGCCTTTTAAGCATTATATTTTCATTAGAAAGCCAACTCTGGCTTTCAACAAGTCATGTGAATAAGAGAAGTTATGTGTTCACTCTTTTCTTTATGACCTTCTTCCGTCCTTTTTATTTACAAAAATTATGAGTTTTCAATATTTTGGCAGTCACTGAGCTTATTCATCATGGTTGGAAATAAGCAGCTAAAAGAATGTGGAGCGTTATCACCAAAATTTCCCTTTCATAACCTTTTATTCATTCCTCCATTTTAACGTAGGAAAATACTGCCTGAGTGAAGAGTGAGAAAGAATAGCCCAGGTATCACCCCAGACTCTTCAGTCTATGTCTGCTAGCTGCTGATTCTTTCATTTCCTTATGAATCAAGTTCCGGGTTTATTCTGATCAGACAGCTGAGACTGTGTGTATTCATACCAGGATGCACAAACCCAGATTGCCACAAGAGCCATCTAGAAAGGCAAATAAATAAAACAGCCTGGATGGATGTAGCAGTACAGATGGGTGGAGACCAGGGATGAACCAGAAAGCAGATGCTCCTTTTAAGAAAATAGCCACTAATGAGCCCCAACCAATAGTCCCAGCCTATGAATGTGGACTTAATGTCGCAGGACTTCCTATTATCTAAGACATTCCAAGAATACTTACTTTTATTAGGAAACTCCTCAGTTTTAAATATTTGCACTGAGTTAAAAAATTTAAGATGTATTGACTGGGCTGACACTAGATGGACCAAATAAACCAATGCTCTGGTAGGCCTGATCTTTGAGATCAGAGTTGAGAACATCTGATTCAGATTCCATTCCACAGTGTACACATTGAACTATCTAACTTCATATGGGAAGTATAATAACTTCACTTTATATAAAGGATGTTAATTTATAAAAAGAACTATGCTTTTATAATATGTTTCTCTGATATTTTGTTGAAACGTAACATACATGGTAGTAGTTTTCCCAGCTCCATTGGGCCCCAGCAATGAAGTAATATGCCCTTCATAAAAGTTCAGGTTGAGGTTATCAACAGCAATCTTTGAGCCATAGATCTTGGTGACTCCATGCAGGGCAACGCCTACTGAGAGATCTTTAGGTTCTGGTTCAATGTTGGAGGGGAACATGTATTCAGGACCTAGAGAGAAATCAAGGGCAGCGATGTAAGTTCAGATGTGGAAAATACAGCCAGAGTTAAAAAGAGTGAGGACTATATAAATACAATCCTCTCAGTAAAGTAAGTCCAGAAACAAATGTTGAATTATAGCCTTCAACCTCCTTCTTACCTGATTACAGAAGAAATGAGAGGTTTCAATATTATGTGTTGTAAAAAGCATTTCCAGAACACAGCATCATAATTACAAATAATTACAAATTATTCTTTATTCAACATATATTAAATGTTCAAGAGATAAGTCTAAAGCTTTGTCCTCTGATTAGAGAGGATGATAAACAGTTTATGAAATAAATGTCTACACATTGGGATTTTATAGTGACAAAGCTAGCTCAGATCTCTGGTTTATAAAGTCTAATTCATTAATTACTATATACACCTCTTTCAGGGATCACCAAAAGACTAGTTACATGGTTCAGCCTGAGGTTATAAAGATGACACCACTCACACAATGTTAGCAAGACATAAGCTTTGAACTATTTTCCTAGCATTAGTGACAGGTTATGCTAAATTACCCTTATTTGTTACTTGGTTACTCCTTATGACTGGTGGCAGATGGTTGGAGTTAGGGGTGAAGACTCTGGCCAAGGAACAAAATTTTCCTCTGTGTGAGTCTAAGTGGACCACAAAGGGATCTACCATCTTGGCCTAATTAGCACCATATGCTAACCAACTGAGCTAATGAGCCCAGAAAAAGCCACAATTCAATCCCCATAAGAGTCCAAACACATATGTGTAGACCTATTCATCCATGACTAAAAGGATGATAATGTTTCCATTTAGAAAAACATAATTAAACTATTATAATGTAATATTTATACCATTTTTCTTATGATAGTGGATGTGGTTGACTTGCCTGTCTTACTGTCAGATGGGTTGGTGTTCTGCATCATGATATTGGTAAACATTAGGCCATTGCTTTTCTCAGCCTTCTCTTCTGCACATCCAAATCGCTCCTTCCAATAGGAAGGAAGGATTAGAAAATACCATGGAGCTGCCATACCATATGTCCCTGTAATAATGTATTAGGAAAAGTGGTTATTAATTGATTTTCAACATCAAGCATCAGAAACCAAACAATAGAATGACACGTATGGTTCAGGAAAATTACTTTCCTTTTTAAATTATTTTAGGTGCTAGGTATTGAATCCAGGACCTCAAGCATGATGGACAGGTGCTCTGCTATGAGGTACACCTGCAGCCCAGTTTCTTTTTTACTATACTATATAAAACTAAAGGGTAATCTCAGTTTACAAAGTAAAAATAATAACCTCTCTTTTTTTATTAAGCCACTTCATCAAGGTGCATTTGTACACCATAAAACTTACTCACTCTAAGTACAATTAGATGATTTCATAACATTTATAAAGTTTTGCTAGCATCACCAAATTCCATTATTACAACATTTTTATAACTCCAAAGAGTTCTCACACTGCTTTTCTCCTCCCCTAAGTTCTAGACAGTCACTGATCTGCTTTTTGTCTCTACATAATCATCAATCATAGAAATTTTCTGCAAACAAAATCATACTGTTTTACTCATTTATAGAATCAAAATGTACAAATACAAATAAAGCTTAATGGAAAAACATAAAATATTAGAAAATATGATTACTGGAAATCTAGCTAGCAGTGGATCCCAACTTTTCTTCTGTTAGAATTTGATCAGTTCTCCTTATAATAAGAAGACTTATTTTTGCCTAATAATAACTGACTCTCCTATTGGAAAGACTATTAATATGCTGCTATTCCATGCTTCTTAATTTACTCCATTTAAAAAGGAATATTAGAGAGGGAATTCAGCAATGCATTATCTCTGAAAACTTTGGGTTAGTTTGGGGATTTGTTTCTTTTCTTGGAGATTAGATATGGTGAATCAACTACTGGAACATATATATTAGCTTACAGTGATGATAACCATAAAAGCCATAGATCTGTAGAAAGCATGTTCATACCTGGGAAAACGTTTCTGACATACCAAGCGATAAGAAAATAAATGAAAGAATCAGCAAGGATTAGACAGCACAGCCAGCCGAACGAGGTGGTGTCATCCTGGAGCGGGGAGCTATACATATTTTCCCACTGAAGACCTAAACAGTGAACATAGACGTTTATTCTTCTTCAACACATGTTACAGTGTGAAAGATGAAACCCAGTTTTAAATAAAGCAAACCTACCAACGCCTTGTTCTTCATAGCGTGCAATATATTGACTTGCATAGCTGAACGCAGTGGGTGAAAGCAGGCTCTGCGGAGAGATAGAACAGCAGTGCATTTTACCCAGAAGAAGCATAAAATAGTTAACACGCTGGACATTTGTATAGATGAAATTGATGCTCACTCTCTAAGTATATTTAAAAATACAGAGGTTCCTTACCAAGTGCTGCAGCTTTGAGGAAAAAAGGTGGCAGAGCAACAGGAAACAAAAGCAGGAAAATGACAACTTGCTAAAAAAATAATACACTCAAACTTAATTTACAAAAGAGGTAATCACAGAGTAACACGGTATTAAGATAAAAATAAAAACATTAGGGGTCAGAAGATGTTTACAGTTCATAAATTTATGTCAGGCAATAGATGTGTTATGTATGAAAACATACTTAAATATCAATTGATTAAGTACTAATAAGTGCCACAAATTACAAATTTAATTTTGTTTAAAACTGGAATAGTCAATGCTGGATGAAAGTTTTTCATCACCATCTATTTCCACATATAGCAAAGTTTTAGTGTTGTGAAATTTGGTTCTGCTTTCTAAACTTCAGTCAGTAATCTTAATTCTTAAATTGATTTAGTGCTTTTGAATGAAAAGGCAGAAAGGAATTCAGATATATGCTGTCAATGCATCTGTCTTTATGCCTGTAAGTACATTTTATGACCCCCAAACCATGACAATTATCCACAAATGAGAATAATTCCAATACTAGAGGCTCCAAAATATTAATAAATTGGATCTGAGAAAAGTCAGGATTCTTGAAGATCTATGAAACAGAATCCATTTTATTTTTACTGGTTTTTGTTTTTTTTTTTAATTTTTTTTTAAGGAAGTCTTCCTCAAGGCATTACTTACTGTGGTTCTGGAAGGGACAGGGAAAAAGATTCCTTTTTCATAGTCTTAGGTTTCTATAATATACATTGATGTAGAAAAAGCTATCATGAGACCTGTTAAGCTTATTTTGCTATCACTGAAGTTTTAAATCTGGAAGGGAACCTTCAGCTTGAGAATTTAAAAAGGAATAAAAAGAGATCTATTCCTCTGACACAGTGGGCAGGCCAGCAGTTGACTCACCATGAATACTTTCACTACATAGCTCAACTCATCCTCAACGGTAATCAGAACAATAAATGGGAAAAAAGCGATGACGTAGATGAGGCTTCCAATCAATGCTGCGATGTTGGTGTTGTTGAAGAAGACACTGATAAGGTAGCTCATGGCGATGACCGAGAGGCTGTAGTCCGAAAAGTACAGGAACAAGATGAACCCGTTTGTTTTAGGAAGAATGTTTCCAAACTTGAGGATAATGATGAGGATTGTGATGGTGACCAGTAAGAATCCAACACTCTCTATCAGCCAGGCGAAAAAATGGCTGCAGGAATTCACGCCCATCATCTTCATATACTGTAAGAAGGAGAAAGTGTTAGCTGCTCACAGACTCCTGAGTAACGATTATTTTTGTACTATGACAATTGTCCCTAAATTTCTATACATATGGGACTTGGTATTTTAATTATTTACCTAAATAAAGTGGTTGTTTAGGCTCGCTATGTGAATTATGATGATTATACTGGCCCATCCTAGTTGTATTTTTTCAAGAGTGCCTTAATACAATGAATAACTGGGATGGTGAGGGATCCTCTTTTCAGGGGTGTTCTTAATACTTTTATTGGTTCATTATAATTATACATCATAGTGAAATTTAAAGTGATGTATCCATACTTGCACATATTACTTGGGTAAGGTCCTATTTTTAAAAGAGAAAATTATAATTCAAGGGCTAGAGATATAGTTAGTGGTAGAACATTTGTGCAAGATCTTATTCAACCCCCATAACCCCCCCACACACACAGTACAATCCTATTTTACAATTGGTGTCTAGCTGATGTCTCCAGATTAAACTAATTTAGAATAGATCATCAAATTTATGATGTCTCTTGCAGAATTTTACAGCATGAATTTGAAATTTGTATAGTCATGGATATTTCAAGCTGATGAAAAACTGCATGGCTTAGTTTCAATATAGAGACTGAGATAATGAAACTCTGAAAATTGTTTACAATATATTAATGAACATCATGATTGCTATTCATGTTCTGGAGAAACAGAAGACACCCAATTCCTATGCATTTAAAAATGGGTGCTCAGAAGCAAGATCTTCTGTCTTTTGCCATGACTTCCCCAACCTTACCATTCTCTGGTTGTTCAGATGAAGTTTGACATCCTTGTTTTCCAAAAAGATATTCATACACAAAAGATATTCATACACCCATAATAAACTCAGGTATCTAAGATACTCTAGGCCCTTCTCTCAATTAATATTCTTTGTTAACTCATCATATCCCCAGGGTTAAGGCATTGTACTAAGGGAGACATTGGTACTGTTGACATTGGTACTTTAGAGAAACTTGGGGTTTCTGGCTTTTACAACTCATAATGCTAAACTTATGAATCTAACATTCCATTTCAAAAATAACCAAATGAAGGCTCTATTAACAGTTTTATAATCCTTTTTTATTGAGAAAAACAGAATAAACTATATTTTTCATGCTCCTTCTTTAAATCTAACTTGTCTAGGAAAATAATAACAGGGAATGCATTGGATTACTTGCTCTGTGAGCAAAAACAGTGAATTTTACTTTCTGCTTTTTGCAACTTATCACATTTTGATAACTCTGCCTCTCTTGTTACCATGGAGACAGGTACCTGCCTGCCAACAGTCTAAGCGATGGGCCTTAGGCTAATCACCTCTGAGAAAAAGCCTGTGACTTTCCCTCTTAACTTTGCCCTCTTCCTCACCTTCTTCTGTCCCTATTGCTTTTCTTTTTCTTGGCCTTGTCTCCCTATGTAGTAAAGACTCAACTGTGTTTCCATAAGAATGAAAGTATGAGTCAAATTAAAATTTTGCATAAAGCAAAGATTCACTATGGAAATTCTCCCTCCCCCCAGTTGCTAGGCTTGCTGTTATTAAAAACAAAGTTATGTTTTTGTGTGATTAAAAAAAAAAAACCTAACAGATTTTTTCCAGAAATTCTTTCCTTATCCCTCACTTTGTTGGAGAAAATTGTCAGGTCATATTTCATCTCTGCACTTCAAAGATACTTATTATGTGAAATATTTTTATGATATACTGTTTTTTATTTACCCTTTTTGTCATTTGTATTTTGAGTGTTTACTGAGTTTGTGGCTTCTTGAATATAATTAAATGGGCAATATATGGAACCCATATAACTATGGCATTTGATTTTATTTGGCCTATACAAAAAAATTTCCCAACCACAATATATGTCAATAGGAGACAACGTGAATATATTTCATGAGTGAATATCAAATATCTAGGACATTTCAAGGCTGGCATCCATTATAGAAGCATGTTTTTCTTCCCCGATGAATAAAAGCTGCAGTATAAAACATTTGTGTATTTAGAACATTCTCCACTCACAAATTTGTTAAAAGATTATTTGGCAAGCTTGAAAACAAGCACTAGAGATGTTTGTCACTGTCATTTTGATATTTTTGAGCCTCAAGGTGTGATTTCTAGTCTCCAGAGCTGATAAAAGTTGGGGACTGGCCATTTCACTTTTGTTGAAACAGGTGGAGTTAAGTGCTTCCAAAAATATTCACTGTGTTAACACTCTAGCATGAAGCGTCGGTGTTAAACTCTAGGACTTTATGCTTCAGGAACAGCTGTTATTCATAAAGAGAAAGAGCAATGAGAGGATATAAGTCATCCATAAATTATCCAGATTCACTGCCAACTTTGTAGTAACAAACAAGACCAAACTTGCTGATGGAAGGTAGCCCACAGAGAACGGCTGGCGAGGCTTTCTCAGATACCATTAGTTCCTCCTCAAAGTGACAGATGTCAGGTGCCAGCTTTGCAATCAAAGAGTCACTTGTCCTCAGCCTCCCAAACCTGCCAGGGCAATTCATCAATATCTGATAACCACTTGCTCAAGGAAAGACTGTGCACAGTGGTCACATCAGCCCTGGTCTACAGCAGAATATAGTAAGAACGAGATTCTACAGGATTTTGGATATGGTGCTACCACATTCTTGAGAGGCACAGAGGTTGACATTAATACAGAAAAAGAACACATGAATATTCATATATTTGCTTGAGAGCTATGCCACCATTCAATTCAAATGTGCCAAGAACTGGTTCATCAAGATAATGACATCTTCTATTTCAATTTTTAAAATTCTCTTCACAATAGATGTTTGCACATTTGCGTATATGTTTACTTCTTGACAAGATATAAAGGAGGGTGTGATGATTCCTTGGAAAGTTTCAAATTCCTTCTAGTGAGGTGGATAGTGTATGTCAGAAAAGCATGAAATATTGTTTAATGTGACCGTCCCCCCCAGAGGACTAAAAATTCTTGCACAATTCTTGGTAACAGCCCACAAATATCCATATGAATGGAGAGAACAACTCCAAAATTCTGCCTCCAGTTCAATATAAGAACTAAAAGCTCAGTGAAGAGAATATTAGGTCAAACACATGCATTTAATCCATAAAACATTAAAACAGTAAGAAAAATACTCTTCTCTGTGTTTTATGAAATCAACATTTTATAACTTTAGGATTTTAACTGTTAAAAGCAAGGGATAAGGAACAAAATTCAACTGAAAGACACTTTACAATAGTTTTTTAAACTATGAGTTTAATTTCAAAAGTCAGTTTATTGTCATTAATATTTTTACTAATTTCAAAGGTCAAAGGATTCAGTAAAGTCACATTATATAAATAGGCCAAGATAAATGGCTTCACTGAGATGGAGACTAAATTGGTTTTATTGGCCAGTATTTAAAATAATTACAGAAACAAAGAGGTAGGATATTGATTTATTTACCTTTTTGGTTTAATTTGAATGACAAAGAAATAGAAAATAAACAGCCTTATACTTAACTAAATATAAAATGATATTAAAAAAGTGATTTTGCAAAAAGTAAGGAATCCGATGCTTCCCCTAATATGTGAAAGCTAAGGTGAAAGGGGTCATAGGAGGAACTCCAGGTAAAAAAGGAGATCCTATAGAGGAGCAAATAAGGCAACCTAACTGTGGGGATGGGAGGGAGGAGAGGGAAACTCTTTAAAGCGCCCAATGTACTTATTCATGTCATAGTCAACCGCTAAGCCAAGCATGAGAGGGAGGAATGGGGAGTGAGTAGGGTGGGGACTGGGTGGGGGCTGGCTGAGTGATGTATGCATTTATGTCTACACAGAATTTTTTGCTTCATTGTGATGTATAAATACAATGCACCAATAAAAATTAAAAATAAATAAAAATTTAAAAACTGATTTTGAGTCTCCAGTGACCTATCAAATTACCCATCACAATTCTCAAAATTCTGTAAAAGTCTATACTATTAAAATAAGAGCACAAGAGTAAAGGTAGCCCTAATATAGAAAGAAAGGTTCAGGGGAAAGTCAAGAGACTTGAGTTCAGGACCCAGATCCACCACTAAGCAGATCCACACTCCTCAGAAGGACAGCTCTCCTTCTCTATGCTCATATTCAGAAAGAAGGAGGTTGAGTGAACTGAGGAGGGCACCCAATACTTTCATCAATTCATTTCACAAATATGCCACATTCCTTTGAATGTAGGATACCATTAATTTTAATATGTATCTTTTTTAACATGCCACTAAGAGAGCTTATTACCAAATAAATCATGATACCTTATCAAATGTACCCTGATTTCAAAGGCTTCAAAAATTAAAAACAAAAACAAATCAGCATTTTAGAGTTGATAAAATATGGATGGTATGGGTAATGGAGTATCTCCTTTGCTGTATAAAATCTCCATTCTGAAAATGTAGAACTGAATGAAGTCCAGTTAAAAATGATTCAAGACGATTTAAGAGACTGGTCCTAAGTGCATGTGGCTGGTGGAATTGGAAGAGTCAAGGCCTGATGATAGTCTGAGTCCAAGTTTAGTGATTTTTCCCACCATGTGACTTTGACTGCAAGACCAGGTAGTTAAAAACTTCAAAGTGGATGCCTACCAAATTAAGACACACATCTACAAAGAGAAATTGGTTCACCATTAAAAATTCGACTTTCACATCTTCATTTGAGAAAGGACTCCATTATGCTTTGATATTTTTTGGTGACATACATGGATGCACTCAATTCTGACACAAAATAATACAATGTGTCTGGAAATATATATGCACACATCCATATCATACACACTTCTGTGTGTATATTGACACACACAGGCATCCGTATGTTTACTGCTCCTATCCCAAGTAATTTTTCTAAGGTTGTTATTTATTTTGAAGTAGAAAAGAACTCAGTTTCTATCACAGTTTTCTACTTCAAAGTTTTCCTTTAATCTGTGAAGATTCACTTCTGAGTACCAGAAACCTGAAAGAGAGATATAAAGTAGGAGCTTGCAACAAAAGTCAAAGTCTAGTGCATGCATTCCAGTCTCCAAACTGAAATTAGGAAACCCTTACACGTAGTCCCAAGTACAAGATATCTTAAATCAATCAATAAAATGTTTAACAAAATTATAACTGGAATCTAAAACTTCAGTTATGAATATCAACCAAAACTGGCATAGAAAAGGTAAGAAACGTAGGTTTGGACACTGGTACAAGCCTGCCTGCCTGATACTCAACTAACAGAAATACAAAGCAGTAAATTGTGTCTTATAAGGAGAAATAATCAATTGCCTAAAAGCACTGGCAAGGTGTATGTGAAAAGTACAAGCGAACAAACAGGTTACTCTAACCTTATTATTTCAGATTTTTAGTCATGTCTTACAATAATTAATGTGCCCCAGTTTTTAAATGTTTTAGCTTGCTTCCCACTCCAAGAGTTGGTATAAAAGAACGGGCTCATTATAGGATGAACAGATAAAACCATGTCTCTTCAATTAAAATCTAAAACCTATAGACTATCACAGTCTAAAAAGTAAGATAGATTGGATTTGGAGTTAATGATGAAGAACATGATCAAGAAGAGACCAGACTTTACACCCCAGGCCCTTATTGTTAACCCAATCAGTAACATAACATGAAATTCTTCATTTTATAAATTAGGAGTCACTGGACTATAGACGTGATGTTAACTGAAGGAGATGCAGAATACTAGGATGAGAATTTTCTTCTTGTGAGTCTAAATAGGCCATAGACCTGTATTTAGATCGAGATTTATATATCTACATTTGAACTTGTTTAGTTACCAATAATATTTTCAATCAGAATTCAAACAGAAAAGGCAACAATTTTCTGCCTTAATAGTTATTATTGTCATTATTTAAACTTTCTTTGTGAGGTTCTAAATCCTATAGATAATTTATTGGGCCCCCAAATTACTTTTATAATTATACTCACATGTGATTCAGAATTAACCACATTTTGTATCTCAGAAGTACTCATTAATTGATTTTAATGTCACTTTTTGGGAAAACAAAATGAAGCTGTCTTCGTGATTTGTAGAGTGTTTGTTTTTCTACCTAACTTATAAGGTATGGGCTAGTCTTTCTGAATCTGAAGCGGTGGGATAACTATCATAGTGATTATCTATTCTCTGAATAGGACTTAGTCATAAGAAGATTTTCAACATACCTCATGAAGCCGAAGGTCTTTCTCATAAACAAGTTTTTTTACAAAAGCAGCTATAAATACAACCCAGGCTACCATGAGCACAATTGGAAGAGAATAAGAGACACTGGTTAGGAAGCTGTAAAAGAAAAATAAAAACAATGCAGTGACCAAAGTGAATCCTTACAGGTTGTAACATATAAACAACATGCTCTCCCTTACATTTAATTTGAATTTAATTTAAGTTATATTTCTGTTTGGAAATGAAGAAAAATAATTAATACCACTCCATTATTTATGAAGTGGGACACTATCTTAACAGTGGGTGCACAACTTTTCTTGTAGTAATGCTACAAGAATAAAAACATAGCTCTAGGTTGTTAGATAAAATTGTCATATTGTTTAAATTGTGTTTGAGTATGTCCTGTCTGAGAAAATAATTATTATGCAGATATAATTGCAAAGCTCGAAACTCTTCTGTTTAAACCTTTTTCTTATCTAACAGGCAGATTTAAAATGAGATGATGATGGGTTTATCTAACTAAAAGCTGTATCTTCCAAAATTACTGTATTTATCTACTCTCAGGAAGCTCATAGTTATTATTAATCCAACTATCCCCAAATGAAATGCAATGGAGCCCAAAGCATTTGATTTAAAGCACATAGAAAAAACTTGGACTTCCCAAAGGAATCTAAAGGGCTATTTTCATAAATGGTATAGAAATGTCTTTTGGGGTACTGAGCTAAACTAGAGGGCCGCTGAAATATTAAATCTCAAATACATTCTTGAGTGGCCAACCCATGATGCCAAAAGGTTCATAATCACAATGGTTCTCAAAGTTGACTAGACACCAGAAACACCTGAAAAGCTTATTAAAACACAGATTTCCAGGCCCAATCCAGAACTTTCTATTTTTTTTAAACTAGAACAAGGCCAGTGATTTGCTCAGGACATAACTTCCCAAGTGCTGCTGCTACTGCTGGCCCATGAAATCTCAGCGCTGATAACGTCAGCCCTTCTAACTGCTGAGGCAATGGCAATAGTTTTCAATGAAGCTCAGCACTGATCTGTTTTGAATCTTGGGCTCCATGGAAGCTTTTATTTAGAGAAAGGTCCCAAGGCCACTTCCTTTGTTATGCCATAAGGCAAAAGAATTACCTACGATCTCTCCAGGAAAAAAAGCAAACATTAATAGAATATGACATCACTATCATTCATTACCAATTTAGCAAGCAGAAATAAATTGCCATCAGAGAGATGGGTGTTTTTGGGTGGAGGAGCAATAAGAGTTGGGGCCATATTCATTTTTTTCCCTCTGGGAAACTGGCATTGAGTAGCCATTTATAGAACATTTGTCAAATGAATTTTGTCCTGGACCAGGTCCAGCCTTGATGCAGTTTCTGGCTCTAGAATGAGACAGAGTCTCTCATTCATTAATAGCAACTCTCTTGTAATGCTCCTAACTGATTGTGTGGCTTGGATTTGGCCTAGTATTAAGGAGAAAATGCTGGTCTTATAATCAGGACTGGCGCAGTGTTAGCTATGTGTCTTAGTCAAGTTAGTTAATCTTTTTGGATTTAAGTTTCCTCTGGAAAGTATAGGCAATAATGCCTGCTCCCACTTACCTTATGAAGTTGTTTGGTGGCAAAAATGAAACGATAAATGTGAAAGCCTTTTGTGTGTAACTCAGAGTTTATATGTAGACCTAAGGCCTTAGGGTCAGACTCCCATACAGGATATACTGTGCTGAACAAACACCCAGGCACCATTTGCAGTAATAAGCAGAGAATACAGGGTTGGTGAAGACTTTCCCTTTTACCTGATATGTCTAAATAAATGAACAAACGTTGGGTTCTCAAAGGAAAAAAAAAGGGTTATGATTATAAATGGCTGACTTACTTGTCTTTCATAAAGCAGGGATAAGGAATTGCTTGGACCTGGACAGCTATTTCCTGTGAGTTCCTTCCTGTTTGCAATTCAATGATGGCTCTTTCAATACTATCCTGTAAGTAAATAAAAGCCCGGCCATAGATCTGGTTGTGTGATGGAGAATTGTGTGGCCCTGGGGCCCAAATTTTGGTTCTTATGCTTCTTGTGGTCTGTGCAGTCTTGAGACTCATGCGGATGGTATACTTTATGACAGGAGGAAGAAGGACATTTTCAGAGTCATAGCCTTCATGCTGGCTTCTGTTAGAAGGAAGCTTAAAAATAACACCTGGAAATAAAATAGCAACAACAGCAGAAAGGTTAGTTTATGGGTGACATTAGTCATCGCTCAGAGAGCACGTATAGGGGCAGCCAACAGTCAATGGAGTTAGTAATGTGACAGTGGGTACCGGCTCCTGATTTACAGAAAAGATGGTTAATCGCAGGTGTCTACCTCCAAGATTCAAAACTGGAGTTTAAGGACAAAATTACAAACTATATGACAAGACCAAACACATCACTCTAAGCCACTTATTAAATGTAAAAATAAAATCTATGTCTAGATGATTAATCCTGACTAATTATGAAGATGGACTCAGCTTCGCCTTTTAACTGTATAACGTTTTCTCTAGGTAGGACTACTTTTCTGTAGGTAAAACTACACCAGGGCATTTAGACAAATGTTGAAGGCACATCATACTTAGACAATAGGCTGGCTGAGTACATGAAAGGTTCTTATGTGTATGGACATCAGAGGGGTAAGGACCTCCTGACTAATTTTCTGAGTTCTGGATGAAAGAAGTAGGAACAAATTTGGACCCATTTTAGTACAAAGAGAAGCTCGAACCTCACAGAACAGCACTTACTTCCAAAGAGTTCATTGCTTTTGTAGAGCCTTTTAGCCTCTCTCTCCATTTCCTCTATGGTTTTTGCTGCCTGAATACGGTCATAGAGTACACAAGAGGAAATATTTACTGTCAGGGAAGACAGTGTGGTAAGCTGATCAATGATGTCAATGTTGTTCTCTAATTTCAGTCGGAGAGCATCTAAAGAAGCAAAGAAACAGAAAGAAAATGATATTACAGTCCTGATTCTGGCAGCAAGGAGACAAAGCACTGATTTTCTTGGCAAGTGCCGAACACTAAACTAGACTATAAATAATGAGATGCTTTTTAATTTATCCTAAAAATAACTGTCGCTCTGTACCTAGAAAAATATGTCTAGCTCTGAAAAATATTCATTAAGAATGCTGGGCCAGTTACACATACTCAGATTCAAAGAAAGATACAAGATGATTTAAAAGTATATTCTGTTAAAATTTAACAAAGGACTAAAGATGAATATATTCTGAACTTTTGTTTTAATTAGGAAGAAAACTACAAGCTGGAGATGAGAGTTCAGAATAAGCTAAACAGAAATGCCCACTTTGTAATAAGGAATGAAAAGGTACAAACTGAAACAAAGGAAAGTCTACATAGAGTATATAGGACAAATAAGCTGTATCATTCTTAAAGTCTATTATGGAAATACTTAAAGTACACGAGGATCTATGCTACATAGCTGCAACTTTCTAATATTGTTGGATTTCAAATCTTGTATGAATTGTCTCTATTGATACCTGTATTAATCTAGACAAAATGATTCATTTTATTTTAGGCAATTATCCTGGAAGAAAGGAGGCTTAATTGCTTTTCAGTTTCATGATTCCTTGTGAGGAAATCAACCGGGACAAGGGGTAAATAGTAAGTTGCAAGCTAACAAATCATTTGGCCAGTTAAATTTTCACTAACTTGGTCATCATGAGTACTAAGAAAGCTGTGAATATCATAAATCCCTCTGTGCAGAACTAAACACATTGCCTACACTGTTTAAAATAAA
The DNA here is from genome assembly GCF_963383645.1 of Muscardinus avellanarius. Classification (NCBI taxonomy): domain Eukaryota; kingdom Metazoa; phylum Chordata; class Mammalia; order Rodentia; family Gliridae; genus Muscardinus; species Muscardinus avellanarius. The sequence continues at coordinate 24,005,114 of NC_137787.1, read as the reverse complement.
GCTGGGATTCTCACAGAGGGCAACTTCTTAAATATATTTCTCATTAGAATTTAAAGCAAAATGCATCTACATCAGGTAAGCTGAGGAGGTAAGCTGAGGTTGAATAGTAGCCCCCACAAGCCACTGGAAATCAACATAAAATCAAAGGTTTCTTCAATATCTTCTGCAAGACAGAGTCAAAGAAACACTTTGGGAGTTTAGTATGCCCCAAATTTGAACTATATAACTCCTTAGATATTAATTTACATATAAATCTCACTGCATTTGATTTTCAAGCTCACTCATTGATTTTCAATTCCAAACCTCATCTCCTATCTTAAGTTAGGAATGTTAAAATTAATATAAGAACCTTATAGTTTATTCCTGATATTTTTATCAAATGATGACTTACCCAAATGATACTTTTAGAGAATGAATCTATGAATACCTTTTTTAATCAACTTGAGTTGACTATCATAAGATGCATATAATTATATGCCATATAAACGTAGACATAATTTCCCTCCATTGGCTTCCTACCTAAGGCACCTAGGCATCAACAGTGTTAGGGAGGAGGAGGGCATATGATATGGTACTGAAAAACTCTGAGGCCCTCAATCCCCTCCTCCTACCCATGGTTGCATAGCAACCATGAATCAGATGAGACCTGAAGGAGTTGTCTTATATCCTTTAGTTTGAAGGTGGGGATATGGCAGAGGTGAGGCATAAGTTCAGACCATCTCCTTCAATCCTCTGTAGCCTATTCCTTTAAATGGCCATGAACGGAAGACCTCACTTTGAATGATAACTTAGTTTTATTTTCTTTTGAGTCTCTACCTTGCCTCTGTCTTGCTTTTGCTAACTGTATTACCTCTTCCAATTACATTCTGGGTTACTTAAGTGATTCAGAATCCAGTGGATATAAATTGTTACATGCAGCCAGGAATAAATCATAAGTCATTTCATTTCCCCATGCCCTTAAGGACTTTGCTGCTCATCAAGTGTTCTGTCCTTTCTAAAGTGCTTCCTTACTTCTAACAACCTACTTATGATTGAAGAAAAAGCTGGATTTACACAAAATATATTGCAGTATAATTATTGAAATCAACTGTGGATATGGAGTGTTCAGAAATTTTTTTGCTACTTGTAAGCAACTGGGAAAAGGTGGAAAGATCTATGTAGGATCTTGCTTTTCTTTGAATAACTTGCTAGAAACTAGACATGGAAAACAAGGAGACATTCCCACATGGGACTGTGTTCATTGCACTTTGGACAAGATTAGTGAGAAAAAGCACCGTGCTTCTGGACTCACCGAGCTCATCTATCTGTTTCAGCAGTTCCACAGCATCAAGTCCCACGGAGAACTTCACAAAAACTTGCACAAAGGGGTTCCTTAGAGTATTCTAACAAGTCATAAAAAAGAATGGATTTTAATACAAGAAGAAAACATGCCTAATCACTGTCTTTCTAAAAACAACCAGCATAAAATGAAGTAACTCCCACTGGGAATTATCAATGCACATCTTGCACAGGCTCACATGCAAATCCTTGAGAGAGGAGACTGATGCTAACTCAAAAGGCTGGTCCTTCTACAGACACAAATTGTTCTACAGATGATATGGCCAGATATGATTGTAATTGTGAACAATAGGAAATTATCAGGTTAGCAGTGTTTCTTCACATAGCTCTCATATTATTTCTATTTAATCTATACTATAAACAATGTTATGATTCACGGTTGAATTTGGTTCTCCTGAATCAAAGACAAACAACTTTAAAAATCATGATGTCTGCATGGAATTTGACAAGTTAGTTTGTGTTCTAGCTACTACTTTCTAGCTTGAAGCTTTTAGCAAGCCACCAGTCCTTTTTGGCTCCAGGTTTTCTTCTTGTAAAGTAGGAATAAGTGACTCATCTCATCAGAAAAGTCAATGCACATTACTGTAATATTGTTTTGTACTATAATAAGTACATATATGACATGGAAAAATGTGTTGATGATAAAACTTTAGTTTCTATATCCATAGGAACATTGAAAATTTAAAAATAACTGCTTTAAAATATAAAGGCTTTGTGGCTCTTTTCCAAATTAGGGGGAATAACTTCTTCCACTGTAGCAGTACTACAAACTCTTTTTTTTTAAAACTATATATTAGGCACTATCTCAGAGTTTACCTTAACTACTTTCTCAGTTATTTTTTAATCACATGTTGAGATGAGTACTATGAGTGTGTGTGTGTGTGTGTGTGTGTGTGTGTGTGTGTGTGTGTGAATCCCAGGACATTGTGAATGCTAAGCATGGGCTCTGCCACTCACTGAGCTATGACCTCAGCCCTGTACTGTTATTGTCTCTAAGTAAAGATGACAAATCTAGGGATAAAAAAGACATGTTGGCTCTCCCGGGAACACTCAACCAATAAGGTCCAAGGGGACAGTTGGGGAGAAAATTCAACCAGTTTGATAAATGTTTATTTATCTTATGTGCCAATCCATGGCCTACTTTTTATGTGATCTAGGCTTTCATTGGTTGTTGTTTAGAGTAGTGTCCTTACCCATATCTTCTGTTTTATTTTTATAGAGATGAGTGGTTAAGATCAACAATTATTATTAGAGTACACAGATAATAGAATCAACTTGCTAAAGCCATAGCTGCTGAGGGCTCTAAGGATAGTTGGTAGCATTTGGATAGATAGCTATCAAATCGCTACATGCTATAATGACAGCGTCCTTTAAAATTTGTTTACCAAGAGTTAAGTTGTATATCATGGAAAGTCTGAATCAGAGCATTACCAACAAACAAAGCATTACATTAATTGCAATTCAAAGATGAGCCATTGGAGCCTATTTCCATTCTCCCATCACTCTTTTATAACCAATCATATGACATATAATACTGTTTTCAAATACCCACAAGTTTGTGAATTGGTTACTCATACACCCACTTTAGAGATTTGAAAACCAAAGCTCAAGTACTGACAGTCAGTTGCCATAGGCAGGCCTTGTGCTAGAAGTTTGAAATGTCAAAGTCTGTGTATTTAGTTTGTAGAACTATATTTTTCTTCTTTTTGAGAATAGCAATTGATTTTTTTCTAGAACAGAATGAAGACATTCCATTAGATTATGATCTCTGTGTGAACATGGTCATGGAGATTTTGGCAAATTATTGCACTTTGGTGCTATTATGTATAGAGCATGTCCTTTGTTATTTCACCACTTTATTGAACAAGAATTTTCTTAATAAAAATATGCATTTTTTTCTCTTCCCATAAAAAATGCATTTAGCAAAAAGAGCAATTTTCCACTTAGGACAATATCCATGTTATACAAGTAGGCTTTGTTATCTAAGACTCAGTAGAAAAGGCCATTTAAAATGAACAGGTCTAAACTTAGAACTCAGACTGAATAGCAAATTGTGGCGAAGATGTTTAGTGAACAGTTTACTTTGTTTTATATTTAAGTGTATTAAATATTGACTTTTGATATTTATCCTATTTATTGTAAAGCTCAGGTTATAACTGATGCATTAATTGTTGATCTAAACAAAAGCCAAGAAAATCATCATTTGGGTATAACTTTTCTGAAAAAGTTGAACAAAACAAGTCATCTATTCTATGGTTAGCTTCTTTTCTGAGCCTGATCATAAAGAAGAGCTTTTTTTTGTTTTCAAAAATATTGTGGAATTTCATCAATTTTCTGAGGGCTTTTTTTTTTAATGTGCAGTCCATTCCATTTTGAAGCTTCTGTAATTGTCATCATTCCTGCCAATTTTCTTTTTCCCAGTTGAGACCCAGCTAGCCCTGCTGCTGGATCTGTAGTTATCAATAGCTCCATTTGCGACTGCAACATTTTCAAAAAAGTGTTTTGCATTATCTTTAGAAAATCCTGTGTCTTTTAAAAGAATTTCGAAGTACACTTTTCAGCCACTGTGTATCGTATTTGGGTTGCAGTGTCATTTCTTTAACTTCTACTAGAATGAGAGTAAGGGTTGTCTGAGTGAAGACTAAATTTTGAAGGGGTCAATTTACTAGGGCATTTTTCCAGGTGAAATAACTTTTACTTCCTTATATGGCCTTGAACTTAAGACCCTTATCTAACTACTTTAATGAGAATACTTTATGTATAGTATGTTAAAACAAATTTATCCAGTAGAAATGTTAAAAACACAAATTTAGAATTCGTAAAATATATGTCATTTGTTTCCACTACAGAACTTCCCAAATTTAGTGTTCTTCAGAATATCAGCATTTTAGAAATTTAAGTTCAGCTAAGATAGCAAAGCATAATTGTAAGAGAGACATAAATAGCTTAGGCATAATTCTGTAGCATTTTCCTCTTGGAAAACTGTTTTACACCTCCAGCTGTAGACCCATTTATATGATGTCTTACCTCTGAGTTAGAGACAGAGGAGTTGCAGTACAAGAGAAGAGAGCAATTATAAATGTGAGTGACAGACCTGTTATTCTGTCTCAGACCCCATCTTTGGAGGAGAGGTAATTTTCATCTGTTGAATGTGAATGCTAAATTACTGTCTGCCTATCATGTAATAAAAGTGATTAAAATATTGAAGATAGGTTTTTTCATTAAGATGAATGACAGAACTATCTCATACCTGGAGCATTGGAATGGCTTGGTTCAACAAGTGGAAGGAATTCACGAAGATGGGTGACTTATCTATCCATTCTTGAGATTTTTCTCTTAACTCTGCCAGCTGTCTCAGGGTTGCATTAGACTTGATGGTAAAGAAATAAAAGAGACTTGGTATTTCAAAATTGTATCTTAAATTATTTTTTACATAACACTAAAGAACAGTTCTAAAAGGTAGAATTAGGGAAAAATATTGTCAAGAATTTCAAAAGTTTTCAATCCCAGATGTTATAAGTCAAGATTATTTATAAAATTCTAGAAAATTGAGGGTTTGCTTCATCTCCCGAGTGAATTTGCAGCCAAACAAAAGCATGTCTTCAGTAGTTCTTAAGGTTTTTCATATTACTAATGATATACTTAACTTTACTACTAAAGAATATCCAAGTTCAAGGATACAAGAAAGATATAGACACTGGGGGAATAGGTATGTTACAGCCTTCTTTGGAAATAAATATGACAATAGCTATCAAAATAAAATACAGGATTGAGAAGATAATTTAGCGGTAGAGTACTTGCTTAGTACATGCAAGAACCAGAGGTAGAGAATCGGAACTGAAAAATAACTCAATTATTAAAAAAGAATAAAATAAAATATATCCCTTGGTATTTTTGCAAAAGATCCTTCAGTCCCTTAACCTTAAACAATAAAAATACTACAATGTAAAAACACATGCATAATATTGATGGCCATATCATTTACATTAGGAAAAATAGCCAAACCCAAACAGTGAAAACAAAGTGAATGCCCAATATTGAGGGATGGGTGAGAAAATTTCACATTATGAAAAAAGTTGCAATCTTTAAAATGAATGAATTAAACTATCTCTATGGAGTTGGAAGAATTTGCATAGGGTATTCTAATGTGAGAAAAACATTATGTAGGAAAGTATTATGAGGTGATCTTATTTTAGTAATAAAAAAAAGACCACAGAACTCCACATATGAATGTGTACCTTTAGAGAGTTAGAGAACTGAATAAATTATAGAAAGACATGTACCTAAATGCTAACACACATTAGCTTACATGAATAGAAGAGTAAGGTCAAAAGAGGAAAAATAAAAGGGCTGAGAGCCAAGCACAAAGGCATAAAAACTACACTTAGAAAATAAGCATATATATGACATTTATGTAAAATTATGTAGAAACATATGATCAATAATAATAAAGTAGAAACTACAAACAACAAAGGAAAAAATCACTCAGTTTTGACATCCTGTTTGCTTTTACAAACAAAAAATGTTATATTCAAATAAACCACAGTAAATGTACAAGTAATAGTGAATCAGAGGTTTTATTTTACTTAATCATTTAAAAAGTATTACATTCAGAATTCAAATCATTAAAGCTAACTTTAAAATTGAGAAGATACTATTATAGTTAAGTAAGGCAGATGATAAGTATAGTGACTATTAATCAAAGTATTAATGAAATCTCTCTCCATAGATATCTTCTATCTAAATATAAATATCTTCTATCTAAATCTAAATATCTAAATATCTAAATATAAAATATTAAATTACACAACCAAATATGAAGCCAAGAATCTATAGTTTAAGGACTGTTTCTATTCAAACTAATCATATAATGACCCCAAATTTTTTTCTAATATATTTTGCAGACACTGAACGCTATATGCCAGTTGAAAATTCTATGCTTTTTGAGCTAAATTGAATAGTCTGAGATATTCCTTGTCTCATGTATCAACATGGCTTATTTCTCTATGAAAGGTTGCCATCCCATCTACACTGTTCATTCATATTCAGAGTAGCAGTTAAGAACTGCTATGAATTTCAGGTAACAACGATAGCAGGTAAGATGTAAGGGGGTGAAAATGAGCTAAGTTAAATTTGAAAGTTGACAATGTTTAAGAAACATTTTAACACTTAAAATAGAAACATTGAGTTATAGTGGTCTAACCTTTTCCATTATGGCCTTTGTAACTGGGTTATATGGTGCATATAAAATCTTTCCCAACAACATTGGTTTCAGAAAAGCCCAAATTACAGGTCCAGCAGGCATGTTAATGATGTCTTTATACAGGGAGAAGCAAAATGGTGCTAAGAGGAAAAAAATGAAAGAAAATATTTTCATACATGCATTTGAAATCTATTTCCCCTTGATAATTTGACATAGATTATTATCATACCCTAAAGTTATGCCTCAACACTTTCTATATTATTAAAAGCTGTGAGGCATCTGGTATCAAAGCAAGAAATCAGAGTAACAAATCCTTTTTAATAAGAGAGTCAAACCCAATAAACAGGCCTAGAATAAGGAATGGCATTTTGCCAAGAGAAGATATAAAGATTGAAAACCACATTTCATAATTTCTTCCAACAGATCCATTTTGCCAGCATTTAATTTTTTAAAAGTATACCCACACACATATACATAATACATGTATATTACTACTACTACTACTACTACTACTACTACTACTACTACTACTACCACCACCACTATTACTAGGACAGTACAAGATACATGAGAGCTGTTTGATCAACGTTAGTTGAATGAATAGAAAGATGAATAAATGAGTCATTCCGATTTATGCTACATTTCCATACATTATTGGGAAGAGCTACAATGATCACATTTTGCAGTTCAAGGTTTATAGATCAAGTAAATGACTTTGATATGCCACTAAATGTTTATAGATCTGCCTTCATGCGGCTCTACCATATGCAATATAAATTTTAAGTGCTGGAATGTTAAGAAAAAATATGGACCCACATGGATCTAAGGCAAGTTTTGGTTTCCACGAGCAAAGAAGGCATAGTTATGACTGACTAATTCTATGCTGTGCATCTGTGTGATACGTAATGACGTTTTAGTCCATGACAGATGGCACATATGACAGTGGCCTCATAAGATCATATCACCCAGTATGTATGTACATATACACTCAGTGATATTTGCACAGTGTCAAAATCACCTAATGATGCATTTATCAGCACACATCCCACCCATTAAATGGCTCACGAGTGTGCAGTGTTGTGGTTTAGAGGAGAGGGTGTGCAATAGATTGCCTGGGTTCAAAAAACAGCTCAGATATGTCCCATTGAACAGCTTCGGCCAGGTTACTTGTGCACTCTCCTCCTTTCTAAGATGCAGCCTAGTAGTACTTATCTCATAGGTCTGCTGTGAAGGGTTGCATGAGCTAATATACTTAATATGCTTAATATGTGGTAAACTCTATACATATTTCCTTTTTATATTTGGAGAAAATGAATGCCTCATTTATCAGGTCAAGCTAAGACGGACTAGATAGCACTCTTAATTGTCAATAAGAACACTTTATCATGCGTATTCTGAAGTATACTCACTGGCATGTAAGGGAATTCCATATTTTTCAGCAATTTGCTCCTTACTTAATTTATAAGTCAAAAAGTCCTTGGTGTGGTTGCCTTTTGGCTTCTGGGAAGAGGGCAGCATAGCTATTAGGTAATCAGTGGTGATTCCTTGTGAGCACAAAGCTTGGGAGATGGTGCTAAATGACCCTTCAGGTGCGTTCATCCTGTTGCTTCTGTAAATTGCCTGCGGGGCAAAAATCTGAGATTTATTAACATCAATAGATTTGCTATCGATGCAACTGAAAACAAAGCAGAGAGAAAAAATGATAAAGCTTAGGTATCCCTAGGTTCCGTAATTTTTTTAAAAACACGTGTCTGAAATGTAAATACAGAGTGATAAATTCACCAACTTAAGTGTCAAGAAAATGTTGTGTGCGTAGAAAAGCTCTCTTCTGGGTGATTTCTGCTTCAAGTAGTGGACTGGTAGCTAAATGGATGATAACTAATCTTAAGCAGAAGTTTGTGTGACAGGAAGAATTTGCCAGCAAGAGCGCGGCTAGGCGACAGTCCCACCTGTGTTAGAGGAACACTTTTGGGCAGATGCATTTGCCTCAGGGATCTCATTTTCTCCAGCAGTGGATGTGTGCCGGAAGCCATCTGATTGAGAATCTCTCTCAGTCTTATGAAGAGCTCTATCATCTTTTCTACTGGCTTTTGATCTTTCCGAGGGAAAATCACCTAACAGTAACAGAATAAAATAAATGACTTATGTGGAACAACAGGAAACACTGTTTCATGCATTGTTGTTAAGAATGTTTAAAAGGACAGCTGCTTTGGAAAACATTTTGAAAATGAGATACTTCAACATAAATTTACCATACAACCTGGCAATTTCATTGCTATGTATTTGCCCAAAAGAAGTAAAACCAGGTCTATTCGAAGATTTGTCTATGAATGTTCATAGCAGCATTATTCACAGTAGGCAAAAAACTGGAGACCATCCAGGTGAATGGTTAAAATGATGTCTTATCTTTAAAATGGAATACTCTTTGGCAGTATAAAATAACAGGATGCTGATAAATGTTACTATATGTGTGAAACTTGAAAACATTTTGCCAAACAAAAGAAGTCACACACAAAGGCCACTTAATGTATGATGCATTTAGTTTATCTGGAATGTCTACAAAAGGTAAATCTATAGGAACAAGATCTTGAGTTAGATCTGGGAAAAATATGTTATTGCAAATGGACATGAGGCTTCTTTTTAGGGTGATAGTAACATTCTAAAATTAGATTGTGGTAATGGTTGTACAATTCTGTACATGGTCTAAAAAATTTTGAGTTGCAACAGCAAAATCACAAATAATATAATTAAAAAGTGGGCAAATGATCTGAATAAACATTTCTCAAAAGAAGATATATAAATGGCAAGTATATAGAAAAAATGCTCAGCATCATGGACATGCAAATCAAAGCTACAATGAGATATATTCTCACCAGAGTTGGAATGATTATTATTAAAAAGACAAAAATAATAATGCTAGTGAGGATGCAGAGAAAGGACAATTCATACATTTCTGGTGGGGATAAAATTTAGAGCAAGCATCGTAGAAAAGCAAGATGGAGTTTTCTGAAAATTTTAGAAATAAGACTATTATATGATCCAGCAATCCCATGACTGGGCATATAGCCAAATAAAACAAAATCTGTATGTCAAAGGAACATCTGCACTTGCAGGTTTATTGAAGCAGTATTCACAATAACCTAGGTGTCTACAGATGGATGAATGGATCACGAAAATCTATGTACAAAGAAATGTTATTTGGCCATAAAATGAATAAAATTCTGTCATTTGCAGCAACAGGAATGGAACTGGAAAAGATTATGCTAAGTGAGTGAGTCAGGAATGGAAAGACCAGTGCCACCTATTCTCACTTACATATGGAAGACAAAAAGTTGGCCTGATAGAAGTAAAGCATAAACAGTGGTTAAGTAGGGACTGAAAAAGGGGTAGAGAGGAGCAGATGGAGAGAGGATAGTTCATGGGATAGGAGGAATGTTCTAACAGTAGGCTAGGAGTAGTATGGTTAACATGAATTGAATATTTCAATATAGCTTATAGAGAGAATTTTGAATGTTCCTAACCTCCAAAATAGTAATTGTCTGAGGTGATAAGCATGTCTATTACCCAGCCTGATTATTTTATAGTGTATGCATGTGTTGAAATGTCCCCCTGTAGCCGGGCGTGGTGGCGCACACTTGTAATACTAGCATTCGGGAGGCTGAGACTGAAGGATTACGGTTTGTGGCCAGCCTCAGCTACTTAGTGAGGCCCTCCACAACTTAGTGAGATTCTGTTTAAAAATTAAAAATTAAAAATAGGGCAGGGGTTGTAGAAGTAAAATGTCCCTGGGTTCCATACTCAGACCCACACAGACACAAAAAAGTCATACTGTGCCCCACACATATGTACATTTACTCTGTGCCAGTTAAAATATTTTTAAAATTATTGAGTTGTACACTTAAAATAAGTGAATTTTGTGCTTTGTAAATTATATATTTAAAAGGTTATAAAAATAAATAATTTTATGCCGGGCATGGTGGCTTACGCTTGTAATCCCAGCATTCGGGAGGCTGAGACTGGAGAATCATGATTTGCGGACAGCCTCAGCTACTTAGTGAGGCCCTCCACAACTTAGTGAGACCCTGTTTCAAGATAAAGAATAAAAAAAAAATAGGGCAGGGGATGTAGCTCAGAGGTTGAATGTCCCTGGGTTCTATCCCCAGACCCACAATAAGTAAATAAATAAATAAATAAATAAATAAACAAATTTAGAAGCCAGAAAGGCAAATGTCAATTACTGAATCCTTCAGGTATATGTATTTTACTACTCTAAAATCATAAAGTCATATAGTATTCCTATATATCAGAAAAGCTCTATAAAACATTCAGCGATCTATTGGACTACAAGATTTTAATCTAATGTTTATTTAATTCAGGAAAGAACACTGAAAATATTAAAGATTATAAAGATTTTTCACTTCTAATCATTTATTTATTCAGTAAATATGGAGTGCCTGTTTTATTCCCAACAATTGAGTGTAGAAATGGGTGTACAGTGGTGCACAAGTTGGCGCCATCCTTGCACTTATTGACTTTGGTCTAATAGGAGGAACAGATACCAAACAATATAATAGGCTGGGGACTATGAGAACTTAAAGTTTAACCCAAGTGTAATATATACATATAATGGAATGCTGTACAGCTTTAAAATAAAAGGAAATTCTGTCACTTGCAATGACGTGGATGAACCTGGAGAACACTCTGCTAAGTGAAGCCAGGCTCAGAAGGATGAATGAGACATAATCTACTTCATATGTGGAATCTAAAAATGTTGAACTCATCGAAACAGAGTGGAGAGGGAGTTACCAGAGGCTTGATGGAGGAGATATGAGATGATATGATGGATACAGCATAGAAAGTTCCAGTTGGACAGAAGGAGCAAGTTTTAGAGATCTACTGCACAGCATGCAGACCATGGGTAATCACAAGATATTGAAAATTTTGAAATTGCTAAAAAATAGCTTTTAAACATTCTCACCATAAAAAGTGATAAGTAGGTGAGATAACAAATGTGTTAATTAGCTTGAGTTAATTTTTCTGTATTGCATACATGCATTTAACATATTATGCCACATTTCATAAATAGAATTGTTATTTATCAATTGATATTTAAAAAGTCAAACAGATTCAAGTAAAAATAAAATGGAAAAATATAAAAAACTTACACGAGGTCTTTCGAAAGTGGAATCCGAAAGGCAAAAAAGTACAAATCACAGCGAACACAAAGAGGATAAGTATGGACAGAAGAGGAGAGAGTTAGGAGGTTTCTGAGGAGGAAAAACTCTTGGAGCATTCAAGGATGTCAATGGCCACAGCACAAACAGGGCACTGCAAGAGCAAGGGAGTCTAGTATGCGTCTCCCTCGCTGTTAAGATCTTGCCCATGAAGGAAGAGCTGGGCCAGGTACTGTTCTTGGCATTTTAAATATAAGGCATTTATATGCTAACAAATGATAGACAGAAGATAAATTTTAATATGAAAATGAAAATATGTAGTATACTGAAGGTGGAACTGAAAGCAAATGAAGGAAGGGGGTTGGAGGATTGGCTGCATATTAAATATGGCTGCCTGAATAGGCCTTACTGAGAAAGTCAAGGCCAAGCAAAGACAAATAGTCCTGTTCATCATGTGAAGCATGCCACTGGCATCATGCCAGGCAGCAGCCAGGGGCCCAGAGGGAAGCCAAATAGAAAATGATATTTTATAGATGAGGAGTCCTTGGGCTTTTATTGAATCGGGTAGCTTCCTTAAATGAAATGGGAAATTGCTGAAAGGTTCTAAGCAGAAGGGTGATACAACATGGCTTATGTTGAAAAGGATCATCCTGGCTTGGAGGTAGAAGGGAGGGGGCTGGAGGCAGGGAGACCAGCTAGGAGGCCATGGGAGAAATACAGGTGTGAGGTGATGATGAGGACTCAGAACAGGGTTAATTATAACCAGTTCTTAAACATATCCATTCCCTTGGCTATATCTCAAAACAATATAAAGCTCCCTTGTTTATTCTTGTCTTTATTATTATTATTTTATTTTATTTTATTTTTTGTGGTACTGGGGTTCCTGGAAGCCCTTCTACCTCCGGGCTACACTCTCAGACCTATTTTTACATTTTTACTTGGAAACAGGGTCTCCTAAGCCAGCGCTCGCGCGGCTGGCTTCAGACCTACGCGATCCTCCTGTCTCTGCCTCCCAAGCGCGGGGATTTACAAGCGTGCGCCACCACGCCCGGCTTGTCTTTATTATTTTAAGAACAACATTTTTATTGTTATTAAGATCATGCAATTATTTGTGACCCAGATATAAAGTTGGATGGTCAGAGACATTTAAGTTTCCCATGTAGATTTTTCTCTCAATTATTTGTTAATTAAACACAGAGTATCCACTTATCCCAGTGGAGTCATTGATGAATTCATTGAACCCTAACAATCACCATTTGTCTAATTCTACTGGATAAGTAATGGTAGCCTCCATCTACATTGATGAAAGAGACAGATTTTTTTTCTGAGAACAGTAGAAAAAGCTACTTTTGTTCTGTAAAAAAAAAATTGTTTTAATCTTTATCTTACCAAATGAATGCCTGCTCCTTATAAAATGGTTACAGCATTTATGTTTTTTATTTTAGCAATAATCCACATTAGTTTTAATTTCTGATCTTGGAAACACAAACTGGGATTTAATAAGGAAACAATATTAGTTTCTTTACCCATAAAAATGCGTGAATTTGTGATATATGATCTCCAGTAGACGTCCCATTTGGTTCTAAAATACTCCATAATTCCAAAATGCTGTATAAATCGATCTCATCCCTTTTAGTACCAGAGAGCATACACGTGCAATGAAACATATTTATGTTAAACTATGAATATATGTGTATTTTGCCAACAGCAACTTGCCTTATACGTGAAGTTGTAAATGTCCAAGTGGTGCAGAAAAGTGAGTCCAATGAGGTAAGACTGACGGGACCTCTCTGGAAGAGGCTGGCTGCAAAATTCCTTCATTGCCTCTTCCAGTTTGGGATTGGTGATATTAGCGTCACAAGAATGCAGCCAGAATACTCGAGAAATAATCTGCAAGTAGGAGGAAGAAAAATCATTTAGCAGCAGATCATTTGAGTATCATCTGTTTACCTTGAGAGGATTTTGTGAACTCCAAATTGTAAAATATGATACAGTGTCCTCAAGAACCAAGGAACTTCACACACACACAAACCTCCATGATCCTGGGGTTAAATATCAGGGCATTCTACCTCTGAGCTACACCCCCAGCTCGTTATAAACTTGGTTTTTGTTTTGAAACAGAGTCTTTAGGTTGTTAAGAGCCTTTATACATGCTGAGGCTCTTCTTGAACCTGTTATCCTTTTACTTTAGCCTCCAAAGTACTGGGATGACAGGCATGTGCCACCATGGCTCATTCCAAATAACTTCTTAATGAACTAGCTACTACTAATAAAACTATAGAAACTAATCGTTCACTGAAAAGATTGAAGCTTAAGAAAAATGATAGAAAGAAAGAGACAGGATGGGAATCCAAGACAAGACCCAGTTTTTTTCTATCAAATAACTGACAATAATAATATCAAGGAAGGCAATTAGCTTAAAGTAAGTATGGAATAAGTACTAGTTTAACACTCACACTGCCTTTAAATTTTTACTTCTATTTAATCCAAAAGAATGCTTTAATTTTAACAATTAGAGTGATATTTTAAAATACAGTTCAGAATGATAGTTTAATTTTAATCATTATTCAAAGGTATAAGCTTATGCAATATAGTCTGTGGGTCCAGAGATGTAAAATAAACAAACAAGCAGGCATCACACAGTAACACAAATCCCCCATTCTGCAGAGTCAGCATCTGCCTTGAATTAGGAGAGGCGAGGCATGACTCTGGGAGTGAGATACCAAATCCACTGCCACCAGGTTGAAATAAAGAGAAAAGCCAAGGAAGTTCAGGGTTGTGGAAACTTTCCTTTTGCCCCTTGAAAGCAATAAGAATGTATGTTCTCTCTCCATTTGTGTGTTTCTGTTTACTAAAATGAAACTGCTCTTCAGAAGCCAAATGCCTGATTGATGAACTTAGATCTGAAGATCAAATGATCAAAAGGTAAGATCAAAAGGGAAAGAAGCTGCGTACTTTTGCTACGACAAGAGAAAATAAAGTGGAGCAAAGCGCTATTAATTTTTGCATGAGGGAACCAATTACATTGACACAATAAGCTTCAGTACTCTCCAAAGGAGGCTCCCAAGGCTTTTCGTCAACTTTCCCTAATGTTGGAGAGTAACTGGGGTGTATTTAGAAATGGCATGCTCTGTCAGCTCTACGTCCTACACGGATGAGGCCTTAAGCTCTGCAGCTCTTTTGGAAAATTTATATGACACCTCCAGACACTGGGCTTGGAAAAGAGACAAAAGATAAGACATCTTGAATAGAAAACCCTATTATCAGTGTATGAGAAAATGCCATTATTCATTTTCATACCCCAGAATGTGGACTACAACCACAGTTTCCTTGACCTCATACATTGTATATGCTAAGTCTTGTCTTGGGTCTCTTAAAAAGTAAAAAATGAGTGCACATTTTTAAAAATTTTAGTTGCAACAGATAGTGAATGCACTCCATGTTTTTTTTTTTCCCAATTGGGTTACCAACATTTGACTTTGATATCCCTATAGTGAAACTTTATCTCAGACAATGTGGTTATAATAGTGAGCATAATTATCAAGGGCACCAATCACAGGAGGAAGACATCAGGAAGTCAAGGAACCAACTAAAGAAGCAAAGAGAAGAAACGTCAATGAAATAAAAGGAAAGACACACACAATAATATTTTTGCTTCAGAATTTCCTTCCCACTGTCTACCTTAGGTAGAGAGGGTAGGGAGGAAAAGGGACAGAGAGAGGAAGGACAGGGGCACTAAAGTAGTTATATAGGAGGAATGTGTTCTCGTGTTCTATACAGAGCAGGATGACTATACTTTATAAGAGCTTATTATGTATGTTATAAAGAACTAGGATAGGGGCCAGCTATGGTGGTACAGGCCTATAATCCCAGTATTTGGAAGGTTGAGATGGGAAGATTGAAGGTTCAAAGCCAGCCTCAGCAACTCAGTGAGAGGCCATTTCCAAATAAAAATAAAATAGGGCTGGGGGTATAGCTTGGAGGTAGAATGCCGCTGGGCTCAATCCTCAGCACCAAAAAAATAAAGAACAAACTAGAAGATTCCAAAGGCTCCAAACACACACACACACACACACACACACACACACACACACACACACACTTAAGGAGATGGAAATTCTAATTACTCTTACTCTGACTTGATCATTATACATTGTGTGCATAATTATCACACTGCAGTCCCAAAATTTTATGTACATTTATGTACATTTATGTCAACTAAAAATAAATTTTAAAAATTAGGCAAATCTCTAAATTTATCATTTGCATAGAAAGCTCACTAGATTTACATGAAAATTTTCAGAATTTTACTGATGAGTTTTTATCAAATACTAAGTGTGATTGAAACTTCTAAAAACTGCATATAAACGCAAATCCTGGACCCTACCTCAGCTCTGTTATCAGGAATAGGAATGGCCAGCAACTTGTCAATACTGGAGTTGGACATCCCTGTGGTTCTTCTCAGTTCTTCCTTCAGTTCTTCAACATTTTTAAACATTTCTATTAACTGATCTGCAAGAAAACACACACATACGTATGCAAAATGCACACGTTAGTTGTACTATCCTCTGTGCCATACCGACCTAGAGAAGTCTTCTAAACTAATGCACTTTCAACATAGAAGATTTGTCAGAAACAGATGTCTCCCAATTTTGGCAAACTTGGCATCTTTAAGATCTATTTCTATCTGATTTAGACATGTTCTTATTATGATATCATTAACTCAAGGTAACAGATTGCTCAGGATTATAAATTTTTCTGAGGTGTCTATAACTCAAGGTTGAGTCAAGGAAAATGTGGTTTTCTCAGAGACTTTGATCACATAATGTACTAAATAAGTATCTCTATTTGATTTAAAACATCACACAAATGCAAAGTGCTTTTAACCTGGATCATATGATATTGTCAATTGAAGACAAGGTGTGAAATATATATACAACATAAAACCAGAGCATTTTTCCTCAATTTTGCCCAGTGTACTACAGTTTGTGAAGGGTTTTAATAATACTTATTTCACCTTATAAAGAATGTGCTTAACTCCAAACCCTTCTAGGACAGTGGTTAAAATTATTTTATATCTGGGTCATTTAAGGCACAGTAAACAATAATTTGATTTTATTTTCACAGATCATAATCTTCATTCTACAAACGCCTTTCAATTTCTTTTATCAAGTATCCCTTGTGCAAATATACTGCCTTTATATTTGGACTTAGTGCCTTTCCAATTTTGTGGCTGCCTGTTGTCCAAAATTTGGAATGCCTTTCTTTTCAGTACTGAGGTATTATGCAAAGGAGAAATGGATTACAGGATGCATCATGCTTGGAATACTAATAGAAAGTTTTGAATTGAGATTTCTGTGGATAGCAGTACATCTTTTTACTTTTTTAATCAGATTATTCTCACAGAAGCAAATAAATCTCATCTTTGCTCATGCAGCTGAGTATCTGATGCACTTTAATATATCTGAGAAACAAAAGGTGAATGGTCTAACTAGTTAAATTTTGAAGATCTTTTTGCTGTGAAATCCAATTTCTCCGTTTCCATTCTCTGCCAGCTTTCTTATGTTTGCTTGAGACAAGTAACGTATTTGAAAACTTCAGGATTCTTCTATGTAAGGGCAGATAGAAAAAGCAGGTTTGGTTGGGAGCATCAGGAAAGCCTTCCTTAGACTGCAGCACGAGAATCCTGTGCATTCTAATAAGAGAGCATTTAAAATATGGATGGAGAAACACCTGGTTGTTCAGAAGCGTCTACACTGCTATTAACATGCAGCACAGCCTCTATGGTCGGTATTAACTGTGTGATGTTTTCCAAGTAATTCATTTGCAATGCCTGTTCCAGAAACCTAGAACAAAACAGAAGAGAAGAAATTTAACTAGGCATAACAGTATTTTGAGAAAAGGATTTCACCAAGGAGAAGACAATGGGAAAACGTACCGATCCATATTTAAATTAATTTTGCTTGGGTCCCCAGTCAGCAGATCCCTCAGTTTTTCAGATACGATGTTGTCATGGTACAGTAAGCTGCTTGCTATTTCGGTGCCCAGCTCTGCTGCTTCAAGAAGTTGTACGTGAAACGCACTCTCATCACACAGACTCCCAAAGCTCATATTAGAGATCTGGCATGATTTCTCTATCGAATTGAAAGTTTCTGACTCACAAAGAAGTTCAGTCAAGTTTTGAAGTTGAGACAGCTATCAAAAAAAAAAAAGGGAAACAGATTAGTTGTATTATTATATACATCTAATAGTGTGGAGAATAAGCAATTAAACTTGATCTACTTAAAAAAATCTATATATGTATTTAGCTAGCATTTGACATTAATTGTATTGCAAAATATCATTTCCTGTCATTGGAGTTTATTGTCCCTTCAAAAATTTCATAAAACCTTTGGACCTATTTAGACCTGTCTTTCTCAATTATAGATTCAGGCTTAAAAAATGTAGTTTAAAAAGAGAAGAAAAAATTTAAAAAATAGCTTGGTTTTATCCAGTTCAGGCCACAAACACTCTAATTTTATATTGTAATTTAAATTGTTAAAGCATGTGTAAGGTCAAAAATAAAGATTTTGTGTGTGTGTGTGTGTGTGTGTGTGTGTGTGTGTGTGTGTGTGGTACTGGGGTTCCTGGAAGCCCTTCTACCTCTGGGCTACACTCCCAGACCTATTTTTTATATATATTTTTATTTGGAAACAGGGTCTCTTAAGCCAGCGCGGCTGGCTTCGAACCTGCGCGACCCTCCTTTCTCCACCTCCCAAGTGTAGGGATTACAAGTGTGTGCCACCACGCCCAGCGAGGTTTTTTTTATCTTTAAAAAAGTTTTATGTCATATGTAGAAGCTAAGGAGTATTAAGATACCAGAGAGACTTCAGATAATAGAGAAGAACTCCAGGGAAGCAAAGAAAGTGGTCTAGGAAGGGAAAAGGGAGAGGGAGAATCAGTGAGGAATGGTTTCCATTCATAGTGTATACATGTGTGGGAGTGACTACCAATGCCAATCTCAATATGCTGTAGAGGGAAGGGGAAGTGGGGAGAAGTCCGGGGAAAGCCCCCAAGGGCTGTGTGCATACATGTCACTATCACTGTGAACTACATTAGGATGTAAGACTAAAATGCACCAAATGAGTATAAAAATAAAACATAAAAAGCCTTTCTTTGTCACGCCCACTGGGATGGCTCCAATCAGAACGCCAGAAAATAACAGGTGTCAATGAGATTATGGAAAAGTTATAACCCTTGTGCACTGCTGGTAGGGATGTGAAATGGAATGGCTACTATGGAAAAGAGTATGGTAATTTCTCACAAATTACAAATTGAATTATCATACGATCTAGCAATTCCATTTTGGGGTATACCTCAGGGAATTGAAAACAGAGTCTTGAAGAGATATTTGTAGATTCTTGTTCATAGTAGCCTCCTTCACAAAAGCCAAGAGGTAGAAATAGTTCATGTGTTCAACAGATGAGTGGATAAACACAATATATGAATTCTATATAGTCGGTAATATTTTAAGTCTCAGGTAGGAAAAAAGTGCTTCCAATGCTGCCACATCTAAGAACCTTGAGGAGACTGCTAAGTGAAATAAGCCAATAAGGAAAGTAGAATACTATATTATTCCACTTATATGAAGTACCTAGAACAGTCATATTCATAGACACAGGAAGTTTAAAGGGACCAGTGGCTACCAGGTGTTAGGAAGAAGTTTAGATGAGGAAGTGTTGAGTGGGTATAAAGTTTTAGTTTTATAAGACAAAAAGTGTTCTGGAGATTGGTCATACAATGATGTGAATATAATTAACATGACTGAACTGTACAGTTAAAATAGTTATTATATAAATATGATTTTATAATATTTCATCACAATTAAAAATTAAGTGAAAAGAAGAAAAATCCTTCCCTAAGCTGCAGCATTCTGATAAAACCATGTTTTAAATGTGGATGGGACCACAACTGGTTTTTCAGAAGTGTGTGCATTGTTGTTGACATTCTTTTCTGTTCTCTTACGTATCAAAGAAAACTAAGTGCTTCTGTCCTGGGGAAGTGATTTAAAGGACCTAAAATTCCAAACCTAGAGAAAAGGAGAAAGACTGAAATCAAACAAGTTTCTATGCTATCAACTATATTCCTCTCTGTGGTCTACTATCCTATATGTATTCTGAGGACATAGTCCCAAGTCACACATCCTGAGGGAAAAAAGAATTTGCCTCTGGGAAAGTCAGTTCTATTGTGCTTAGAAACTACCCTAGAGCTATTCTTTATAAGAAGGAAAATAAATTGGAGCAATGTATAAAGAGGCAAATGTATGTATCATTCCTGGTAGCCTAGTTTCCAATCAGAAGTTACATTTTGACAGAAATGAAGTATTTCTTGGTTCAGGCATGGATTTGGGAATACCTCTTTTCATTTATCAGATGAGAAAGGCACAATGATGTGCTTTCAAAGAGAGATTTATAGTAACTACATGAAATTTTTTGAATTAATCATTGATCATCGTAGATAGCAAATATCAATGGCCTATATTCTACTGTGTTTCATATTATAATTTTCTTCTGGCTTTGAACTCTCTAAAATGACTTCATATGGCTGAAAATTCTACTTACTAGTTTTATTGCTATGATAAAATTTTCATTCTGGAATAGATCCAATCATTCTACCAGCTGTAACTACATCCTTGTCACACTATTTCTTCCTTTGATTTTCTAAATACCAGATATGATTAAAGTTCTAATAAATGAAGCCAAACTTCTATACAACATTCCTCAGTGCCTTTTCTTTTGGAACTATCTCAAATAAAATGATAGCTGTCATTAGCTTAATATTTTTTAATTGCACATTGAGAATGTAGTCAATTTTAACAACTTTTACCCAATAGAGACTGAAATATGGTTTTTAATTATAAATTTCACATATAAGTATAAAAAACCAGTGACAGTCCATACAGTATAGGCTTGTGTATTTCTTAAAATTCTAAGAAGGAGACATTGGAATCTTAGCCACACTGATGAAGTAGGCTTGATTTTCTGATATAAGAATATAAATCAGGGTCAATAATACGGAATGTATTAAGGAGCATAGCCACCAAGTAGCAACATTGTGACCTTTGATATTTGTCATTATTTACTACTGTATTCTAAGAACAGTAGACATATTAAACTTTTAGAAGCTTCATGGGTCATTAATATCTGACATAAAAACAGCAAATTATAATTCTCTTTATAAGTATGTGTCAACTTCAGATTGCAAATTTGACAAAGCCCCATGTAGAGGCCCTGTGTCCTTTACCAAACAGCAATTCGGGCCTCTCACTGGGCAATGATCCATCACTAACTCCACCTCCAGCTATGATGGAATTCCCCAGTGCCCAGTGGCTCCCAAGGGCATCTGAAGCAGAATTCTACTTGATGTGATCCTCAGAATTCTACTTGATGTGATCCTGAGGATCCCACAATGTCATGGAGATATGGAGATATTATTATAAATAAGTCATATTCCTGGACTTATGGTGAGTATATGGAAGGAGAAGAGGACCTATTTAAAAGTTAAACGCGTTACAATAAATATAGCATATTATCTGTATTTCTGCCCAATATAGGAAACATCATCAAAATAAAGATACTGAATACCAGGGTGGGCAAAGTAGGGAAGTAAGAGCATCTCTAGTCATAAAATTGTTGGGGTTTCTCTTTATTCTTTCGATGATATGTACTGAGTAATTTCTGTATGTTAAACTTGATGCTAGGTTCTGGGAATACAACAGGAAAGGAATGGATTTGGCAGAGTTCCTCATGGAGCTGGTCTAGGACTCAGTGGCTTTTGTCAATTTCAAACAGCAGCCATGCTTGTGATAAATGACAATGGATTCTGTACCTAGGGGACAAGTTTATTTCCATGTCTGTGGCATCTAGAACCTTTTTCACAATTCAACCCTCAAGGGGAGCATTACATTCAAATTGTGGATGATGTTGTAAATTATTCTTAGCCCATTCCCATTTCATTAGTATAAATTGTTGAGAATGTATTGTTTCCATTTCCCTGGTGTGTACTATGTGGGACCTGGTTGCTTCTTAAGTAAAGAACTGCAATGAGTAATTTCCCCAGGAACACAAGTACATCATTAATGTTAATCACTTTAACATCCTCATTTGTTCATACATTCATGAATCACGACTTAGGCTCCTAGTATGAACTAGTTTGTGGGGCCTTATAGATGAAAAGCGAACGATTTCATATGGGTTTGCATGCTAGCAAAGAAAGAAACCCTGCATATACTGCAGATCTAATGCCCAGTAATGAGTACCAAAGGCTGGAAGTCTCACTATTGTTAGAGACTTCTTTTCCTTTCTGCCTCACAGCTCATCCATCAGCTGTCATGTCGTGTCAATTTGTCTCTCTGGAAACTGTCTCATCCTTCAATTCTTCGGCACCAACACCATGTAGAACCTCCCTTTTTGATTATATTATTGAAAACATAGCCTGCTTATTAGGTTTCTTCCAATCTCATTTCCATAATTTTCCCAGGAAAAATAAACTAAAAAAATACAAATTTCATCTTCTTCAAGTTTATAACTTTGGGGATCAAATTCAAACTCCTCGACTGGGCAAAAAAGAAGTCTTCAAGACTTGTGCTCAGCCTTCCTTCTTCCCCCCTTTCCTGCCTCTCCCATAAGCACTTTTTGTACCAAGTTGAGAGGTGACTTTGGATAACCTACATTTGTCTTTCAGGTTCCTGGCAGTTGTCTACATCTGGAATGCACATCCCCAAGATGTGCGGCTCAGAGTAAGTGTAAGATCCTCTCCCAAATCTCTTCTCTCTACCTACATACCCCACAGTTGGGAGTTTGATATCTAGTCTTCCTCCACAGCAGAATCCGGTCCATCCGTATATTATAATGCGTATTTCACTCTGTTGTAACAGCTCATCTGCTCTTCCATCTCCTCCACTGAACTGATTATAAGCACTTTAGGTGTAGAGATTATGTCTTATAAATAAATGGATTAGCATTTTGGAAGCCCAGAAGATGGATGGAAGGAATAAACAGATAAATATTATATTATAGGAGCAAAGATGACAAAGTTATTATTCTAGCTGTGAAACAGAGAAAAGATGATCTCTAATATTATAGAAGGAGTGACATTTAAACTTGTCCTTGAAGGATGAGGCGGAATTTGCTAGATGAATGCATAACTTCCTTCTCATTTGCACAAATTAAGATAATGTCAAATTAAGTATATTAGAAATTTTGATTCATGTAGAAGACTAAGGCTAAAAAGGTAGGCAATCTAACTAGGATATTTATTTGTAATATACATGGACGTAATGTTTTGCATGCCTGCTTAATTATACCATGTTGACTCTACAGCAAATCATCTTGCTTGCCCTGAATAAACCAGTCCTAATTTTATTTTTATCCCTGGCTCCATAAATCCAATTAAACTGCTGTTCTTATGGAAAGCTGTTTTCAAAACCTAATGGGGTTGTTTAAGGAATGAAGTGAATTTCATGATAACTCGTACATTATCTTCATGAGTGAAGCAAAGAACAAAGGGCAGAGAAGCATGAACTTAGTCAAACTTTAGAGCTTTGCATTTTTTGCTCACTTTCAACCCCATCTTCAATATCACACATTTCAACATGACTTATTGGTTTCTGCTTCTGATGAAAATAATAAAAACAGGTTGGCCAACTTTGTGTGTGTGTGTGTGGTACTGGGGTTCCTGGAAACTCTTCTACCTCCGGGCTATACTCCCAGACCTATTTTATACTTTTTATTTGGAAACAGGGTCTCTTAAGCCAGCACGCTGGCTTCGAACCTGCGCAATCCTCCTGTTTCCGCCTCCCAAGAGCGGGGATTACAAGCATGCGCCACCATGCCCGGCTAAACTTTTAAGATTTTTATATACTGTCAAGTAAAAACATTTGCTTTCAAAATCTACTTTTATAAATTTAAAGACTAAACACATCTCAAATTAGAAATCATCTTATGAATCTTTTTTCCAGTTTTGAGCCTGAATAAAATAATTATGTTATTACACATTTTGTGTATGTATATACTGTAATTAGGCTCTTACGGAATATTTTAGGTAAGGATCTCCACTGATTAAAAACAAAATAACAATAGCAATAACTTAATACAAAACACTTCTATCACGCAAATTTCCCAGCATAGATCTAGAGTCAAAATAGGATAATTGCTTGTAAAGATCAAATTTAAAACTCAGAGTATCTTTAAAATTATAGCAAGTGTTGATTTTTTTTTCTTTTCTTTCATGGCTTACTTTTGATTTTAGAACTTCAAGAACTGGAGGGAAGTAATCCTCATAGGAACCATTCTGAAGAAAGGATTTTTTAAATCGAATTGTGGACTGCAGAAGTCTCAAATTTTCTGTAGAGGGAAGAGAGTTACGTTATTTAAATTGCAAAGTTGCTTGGGAAGTACATTTGAAAGACACCTTTATCCCGATTTATTACTTTATTTAAGGATAATAGTCTAGTTTAATATAAACTTAAGATGAGTGAAAATTTAACCTTTCCTTCAACTGTGTGGACTACAGAGTTTGCTATTTTAAGAATATTCATGGATATTCTGATTAAAGATAAAAATATTTCCAGAAAAGTTGCTACATGTTTTTGGCTTTTGTGAACTAAATATGCTTTTATT
The DNA here is from genome assembly GCF_963383645.1 of Muscardinus avellanarius. Taxonomy (NCBI): domain Eukaryota; kingdom Metazoa; phylum Chordata; class Mammalia; order Rodentia; family Gliridae; genus Muscardinus; species Muscardinus avellanarius. The sequence continues at coordinate 23,980,740 of NC_137787.1, read as the reverse complement.
TCTGACTTTTGAATAGAGTATTTGGGGTGATTAGGCTACATAAACACTGTGTGGTAAATGTGTCTCTCAACCTTGATTAATTCATGCCTGGAAAACAAAGACCAAGCTTAAATATGCTTTATGTTTTTTGCTTGCTATCATCTCAAAGAAATATTTTGGTGTAAAATTTAAAAAGAATGTATATTCCCTAGAAAAATGTACAGAATGGATATTTTCTCTTAAAAATAAAAATAACATGTAATTTAACTATAATCTTTATGACTGCCCATGTAGGTAGAAAATTGAAAATAAATATGTGAGTATATGAGGTAATAATAATTTGCCACAAAATTGCCTCTGTTTATATAATTTACATGTACTTTTAAAACTCTGTATTATTGTTCTTTATTATTTTTCCACAACCAAGATTATTGTGGGCATAGAAAAGGGCCATGAAGGGTTACATGAGCCCACAATGACTCTGGACACTTGGAAAGTTTGTCCAGGTGGCGATTATCATTTTACCCCATATCTGGCTATTGTATTGAAGTTTGTCTAGGTGACCTGCTGTACTAAAAGCAAAAGACTAAGATAGCAATAAGATTAGATATTCTCTCTATATATCAAATCACCACACTGAAGCTGATATATGAGGAAATTAAGTTGAAAAACTCTTTCTTTCAGAGGTAAATGTCTTAAAAGGCAAGATTTTAAAACTGAAATCAAAATTGTGAGCAGAGTTTCACTATTAAGAAGAGTATTACCTGGCGATCCCCTGGCCAAATTGTCAGTCACATTTCTCACACATGCCAGGTAAGGAAAATAAGGACTACTTGATGAGATATTTAGGATGGCATCTTCAAAGTTTTCCAGAATTAGGAGCCTATAGAGTTAAAAGATGATATGTTAGTTGAGTCATCTCAAAATAAAGCAAATCCATTCTGTTGAGATCATGATGGTCCTGGCTATTTGGAACTCAGCAACCAGCTGGCTTGGTACCACGAAGGCAGGCATCTTACTTCATCAGGCCCAAGTGCAGAATGTGGCCCTACTCTGCATTCTCTGCGCACTTGTTTTTGCCAAAGAAACTAGTTTTATATTTAATTATTTAATATCTGTCCTCAAAGTAACAGCCTTCTGGTTTCCTTTCAGATTTCCTGCTACATGAAGACACAGCCTGAGGTTTCTGAGGCATACAACCAGAGAGCCTGTCATTTTGGTTGTAAGACCAAAATGGTTGTAGATTCTTCCCTTAGAATTCACTGCTGCATTTTAGGTATAGTATAACATAAATGTCAATGTCTGATATGGGGCTCCATCTGCTTTGAATTCAATAGCATTATACACAAATAGTTTTATCACATGTTTAACTCAAATTTTGTAATACTATTAAAAATATAATAATATTAGGAGAGACTTATCCTGAATGTAAATGTAGACATATATTTGCACTCATGTTAAAGAAACTTCAGGGTATTTAGATGAGGATTGATTGACAACACCAATCCTTGAAAAACTTTTAAAAAAATTGAAGGGATGCCGGGCGTGGTGGTGCACGCTTGTAATCCTCGTACTTGGGAGGCGAGACAGGAGGATTGCACAGTTTCAAAGCCAGCTGCGCTGTAGTAAGAGACCCTGTTTCAAAAATATAAAATAGGTCTGGGAGTGTAGCCCGGAGGTAGAAGGGCTTCCAGGAACCCCAGTACCATAAAAAAAAAAATTGAAGGGACAAGTCTCTACTTTGGCTGTAAGAGCAAAGCACAGTGGGTATATGGCAGGTTTTCATTTAAATACTATCCATATTTTTCAGATTAAGAAAGCACCCATCCCAAAAACTCTCTATTTTTGCTTAGGCATTTCTCTGACGAGCAACTCTGGAGAATACTATATTTGGTTGTCTTAGACCTGTGAACTTTAACCTCATTGAGTTAACCTCATTATTATCAATGCTTCCTTATAATCAGTGCTTTTTATCAATTCATAAACAAAGGAAAGGAGAAACCATTCCTAGACTAAACTTGGGGTCCTAGGCAAAGGTATTATCTATTAGAGAAAATTTTAAATCTCAATATAATTTTTAAAACCCCCCAAAAATGTGATAGATGGCAAATCTAACCTCATTGTACACACTAACCATGTAACAGCAAGTCATTTCTACATAGAGTTGGGTTTCATGGACTGTTACACCACCTACTTTATCAGTGAGTCAGGTCAAATCAAGTCAACTCAAGCTCATAATGATAAATGTACTCAGAGCACTCTCCTAAGACAAAAAGCCCTGAGCCAGTGTTTTGGAATATCTGACAGCTTTAAGAATATTGAGGAAGCCTGGTGTGGTGTTTCATGCCTGTAACCCCAGTACTTGGAAGGCTAAGATGGGAGGATTACAGTTTTGAGTCCACCCTTATAACTTAGTGAGACTTTCAGCAACCTTGTAAGAACCTGGCTTCAAAACAAAAACAAAAAAGCAAAAATTTCTTTAAAAGGGCTATAGGTATAGCTTGGAGGTAGAATATGCCCCTGGGTTCAATCTGTCTGTCTGTCTGTCTGTCTGTCTGTCTCTTTTACACACACACACACACACACACACACACACACACACACACACACACACACAAGATGGCATTTAAGGATCCAACATATCAAAGAAGGAATAAATGGAATTGTGAAAATAACGATAAATTTACCAATTTTCTTTTGAAAAGAATTATCCATTTTTTACTACAGTAATAAATATAGGTTTCAAGATAAAAGTTATGCCTCCCATGAACAACTTGAAGGGATGATCTATTTAATTTTGTGACTCACTCTGCTTACCCCAACAATATTCCCATCATAGAATATCCAGCATTTCATTTTATTTATTTATTGCCAATATTAACTCAATCATAGACTTGGTAGGTATGGAATGGGAAAACACATGAGTAAGAGATATAGCAAGCTGCAGGGATATGGTTTATTATCTGAGAAGCCGCCAATGTGGCATCTCTGGTTGAGTCCATGTGGGGGAGTCCCTCTGCCCCAGCAGCTGGCCCTCCTCTCTCTTGCCTTTTCCCACTCTTCTTAATACTGTCCTTCCTTCTTTTGTGCTTGTTTTGCTCTGTTCCAGTTATTACAGAATAGAGCCAGTTCTGCCAGGTACAGTGTTCAGCAGCAAACTATTGTCCTAAAGCCAGGCATGGTGGTGCACTCTTGTAATCCTAGCGTTGAGGAGGCCGAGATAGGAGGATCACAGTTTGCAGCCAGCCTCAGCTACTTAGTGAGTTCCTTTGCAATCAGTGAAACCCTGTTTCAAAATAAAGAATAAAGAAACATGGCTGGGGGTACAGCTTGGAGGTGGAATGCCCCTGGATTCCATCCCCAGCCCCCCCCAAATCATCCTAACCGTCCAGAGGACTGGATCAAGAGAGTCCTATGGTGTATTGGCATGATTAGTGACTTTGAAATATCATCTGACCTTTTCTTCTGGTTTCATAAGAAACAATGGACTGCCAAGATTTTTTAGGATGAATTAAATATACACCAAAAATTAAGATTCCATGTGTCCATCTGTGTCACTGTTTTGGCATAAACACCCAACAAATCTATTTAAGCATTTAACTTGTGTATCTATACAAAATCCTACCTGCTTTCCAAGAGTACTTACAATCAAAGATAAGTAATGGATGCACGTGCCCACAAAGACAACACACACACACACACACACACACACACACACACACACACACGATCAATAAAAACAATGACTTTAGAACAAAAATAATGATGGAGACAAGGTGTGAGAACAAAAGCATTTTTGAGTAGCTTTCTTTAGAAAACTCTGGACTTAAAAAAGAGAACAAACAAAACCCCTTTTATTCTGTGTCACCACTGTCAGACTGTGATTATTTTAAAGTGGGAGTGGAAAAAGGGAGGCCTGAAAATATGAAATCCCTTAATTTCATCAATCTCAACCAGAGCCATCTGTTAGGTATTGAATTCTTCCTAATACACAGTCAGCTAGCTGTCAGCAGCTAACTGTATTTGCTGTGGATTTTGCAGGACAGCAAGAAGTCTCAAGGCTCAGTAAAGATGCCTGGTGTCAATACCAAGCACCTACTTACCTCAATGTAAACAGTTTAAAAGAATTCTTATTATTTTTGATGGCTATAAAGGGAGAATGCTTTAAAGACCTAAGTACGTGAAATGTGGCAACCTGGCCAGGGGGAAACTGTCCCAGGACTCAGCTGTTCTAGGAAAAGCACCTGGTCAGCCACCATTCAGGAGGAAAAAATAAATAAAAATAAAACAAGTTGCAGTTGACATAAAGATTTTAGCTAGAATATGCTCTCAGTTGGAGAACTTTTCTTTAAATACTATGAAACCTGCAAATAACTACATAGTTTCTACTTCAAGAAAAAAATGATTAGAAAAAATTTTCTCACTCTTTTTATGATTACATTTATTTCTTAACTAAAAAAATGAAAATGGTAGTTTTATGTGATTTTTCTATACATGAATTTATTTTGTAACTTAAGTTAGATTAAACATTCTCATTTCCTTCCTCAAGCATTTATAATTTCATTATAATAAATACATTCATAACACTTCCTTCAAGTCTTCCAAAACACACAGTACATAATTATCTATAGTCACCCTACTATATACAAAGTAACACAATGGAACTTCTTCCTCCTATATATAAGTTACTATCTACTGATCAACCTTTCTCCATCCTCCTACTTTGTTGTTTATTTTCACAAATTTCCATTAGCACAAAAATGTATTTGGGGGGATTAAAGAATTCCAAACAGTTTAAATTACCAGGCTAACACAAGCTTTACCTAACAGTTCATCTAGGCTCTAAAATTGCCTTGAACTACAGAAATTTATTTCAATCAACTACTATAGGGAACTGCTTGCCTTTCCTCCCATAATTATTACAATTACTCCAGGAATCTGCTTACGTTAATGGTCTTCAGACATGACAGTCACTGCTGTCATTTATACTGCCTATTTCTGGTACTTTATGCATATCATCAAAAGCCCCAAATTAAATGATCTATAAACAGTTTTGCCTATCTGGATGCCACTGAAAGCAAATTTTGCATTAACTCGAGTAGGCATAAAATACTTTGATTCTTCAAAAATAAAAAGAAACAAGTATTGTGAAAAATGGGATGCTGCTATAGCCTTAAAGTCTGAGTCTTCCCCTCCCCAACCTCATACCCTGCTCCACAGCTGACATATTGAAACCCTGCCTCCCAAGGTGATGTCTTAGGGGGTGGGAACTACGGGAGGCAGTTGGGTCCTGAAGGCAGAGCTCTTATGAATGGGCTTTATGTACTTATAAAAGTGCTGCAGAGAGCTGGTTTTTCCTTTCTATTTTGGGAGAAACAACAGGAAGGTATCTTCTCTGAATCAGAAAGTAGATCCTCATTAGATAGTAGATCGGCTTGGTTTTGGACTTCCCAGCTTCCAGGAGGGTAAAAAACTGGTTTATATTGTATAACTGTTGATACAGTGCCCAGTATTTTGCTATAGCAGGCTGCACATGCTAAGACAGATGCTCATATATTTTTCATGGTGAAAGATAAAAGAATTGGAAACTGAATCTCCAGCTCAACTCCCCTCACAAGCCTGAAGTAAGCAGTGCAGACAGGTCACATCAGATATAGTTATGCAATTGTAGAAGGAAAAAAAGAGACAGAACCTCATGTTGTATTATCCAAAATTTCATGTTGAATAATAAAAGAGTTTCAACTTAATTGCACTTCAACAACATCCTTTCCTTTGGGCTGTCAATAGTTGGTGTTTATAGTCCATAGTTTTGCACAGTGATAAGATAATTATATTTATTAGGTGTTTTGGTTCCTTATTCAGCCAACCTTCCTACCAAGGAAGGAACAAAGACTTACTGTGCAGCCAAACTGCTCGGGGACAGTGTCCGTCCATCATCCTCACTCCACAGGTGCGTTGTATTAGCAGAGCCACCTGAAATAATAAGGTTTATGTAGGTAAACACTTAACATTGCTTAAAGGTTTTATTTTCCCAGTTAAAACCAACTAAAGTCACTTTAGGAAAGTGAGAGGGTACCAGATTGGGGGAGGGGAGGATGGGAATATGGAAGAGAGGGTGGAAGAGAGGGGTGGGGGTGATCAAAGCACGATATATGTATGTATAGAGAGGTCATAGTGAAACCCAGTAATTTGTAAGGTAAATATGCTTTCATAATAATTTTATAAGCTGGGCGTGGTAGTGCACCCTTGTAATCCCAGCATTTGGGAGGCTGAGAGAGGAGGATTGCAGTTCGCAGACAGCCTCAGCTACTTAGGCCCTTTGCAACTCAGTGAGACCCTTTTTCAAAATAAAGAATAAAAAAAATAGGGCTGAGGGTGTCACTTGAAGGTAGAATGCTTCTGGGTTCAATCCCCGGTACTGCATAATAATAATAATAATAATAATAATAATAATAATAATAATAAATTTATAAAATAAAATGCAACACACATACATCTTAAGACAAATTAATGAGAAAATGCAAAAAATGTGAAATCTTTTTTCTAAAATATTTTATCAAAGCTTTTTATACTCTTTGTGGATGAAATCTAAGTTACAAAATGTTAAGAGTAAGTTATCAGATTTTGCAGATAAAAGTATAGTTCCTGATATATATATATATATCTATGTCATCTTTATATGTTTTAATCATTGCCAAAATCACGGGCATGTTCATAGACATACGGCCTGGCCATTGTTAAAAGCTGAGAACTGAGTTACATCACTCACATGGAAAAGTGTTTTTCCTGCCTACTTAGTAAGAGGTGCTGCTTACTACTTCTCTAGCTTCTAAGGCATGGATAAGCTTTTGTCCTTTTGAGGGAAAAATATCTTAACTTTATGGTTTTATTTTATATTAATTATAAGGTGTGAGTCTGATGGTGAATAGAAAAAGAATGGTAAGGAGAAAAGTGACATTTTCAACTTTTTGAAACACAAATATAAAAATACAGAGGAAATAATTAGACTCTGTTGGCACACTATCTGCTTCTCTGGCCTGGAATTTTTAAAGAGCAAACTTTCTTTTCCAATGTTCATCAAGACCATTAAATTTAACAACACTCAATCTTGCAAGCTCATCACTAATTTTGCATTTGTAGATATAAAAACCTCTAGCCTAAGAGAAACTAGGGTCTAACAACTGGGCATGCTGGATCCTCTAGGGAGACCTCTTTAAAGCCTCCTCAAACCTGTTTTGTACATGAAAACTGGTTTATTAAGACAATATAATCAACAACCAACTTTTAACCTGATGCTACTAGGATGTGTAATTTATAGTTCACAAGTACAAGTCTACATACTGAACAGCTGACAAACTCAGCTGAGAAAGCACAATTCTAAGTTCATTCAGAAGAAGTAAATGTTAGCCTAACATTTAACGTGGGAAGTGGGGATTCATTGCTTATAGCCTGAAACCTTGTCTGTATGCATCTGTGTATACCTGTCCTTTCATTCAGGGTAGTAGATAATGCTTTTCTACATATGTAAAGATGACATTTTCTGACTCAAGAGCAACATGCTACACAAGGTTTTACTGGTGTGACAGGGATCTATGCTGGCTCTGATGTCTCCTATACATTTTTAAGATGGATGGCTGAAGGCTCTATTTTGCCAAGGAAAGATTTCTCATGATTAAAAACATTGAAGTTTGAAACTAATGGCAAAAATCTTGTAATTTAGCTTAGAATTTTGTTCCCTAAAACTAGCAATGAAAACTATTTGTTGAGGCCTACACCCCGATATTTATTTTGTATCCTAATTATAACCAGAGTTTTACAAGCTGGGCAAGATCGTTTTTATCTCAACCAAACACCTATAATTCATAGCCTCTTTTCAGCCATTTCTTTTTTCCTCCACACTTCAGATGGAGATCTGGATTTATTTGGAGCATCTGTCCTCACCTAAGAACAATCCCATCGATACACAATTACTTAAGGTTGCGCTCTGCCTTCTATTTCTAATGCAGTTTGTGACACTGAATTCAATACAGCAAGATGGAAATGTGGTACCTTGAGCTGGGGAGTCCAGAGTGTACAGCAGATGCTTCACAGACTTGTGAAGGATTCTGAAACCTTCGTTAGATTCCACACTTGGGGAAGCCTTCCGCAGGGCCAGCAACACCCTAACAAATACAGGGAAAGGTAAAGGGCTTGTGTCTCCAGGCCTGCTACAGAGACTCAAGGAAAAAGGACTGCAGCATAGAAAATTATTCTTATAGCATAAAAGACACGATGCTGCTTTTGTAGCTTAATTACTTGTCTGTTTGTGCATAAACTCCCAATAAAATGTTCCTGAACTAGAACAGAGAACTTTATGTTTCCAGGACTGTAAAAATCTTGGGACTCAAACACCTTCAAAGAAGAGAGTAAAGTTCATGTTAAATTATTTTTTCTATTAAGACTTATTATAAAGAAGTAGTCAGGGAAAACAGCTTCAGTGAAAAGATGCTTTTAAAGTTAAAGATAAAAAGTAAAATATTAGAAATTATTTTCATTAAAAATTAACCCCATGCCAGGCATGGTGGTTCATGCTTATAACCCCAGTACTTGAGAGGCTGAGACAGGAGGATTGCAGGTTGATCGTGGGTTTGTGACCAGCTTCAGCAACTTAGTGAGACCTTATTTCAAAATAAAAAATAAAATAGGGCTGAGGCTATAGTTCAGAGGTAGACTGTCCCATGGACTCAGTTCCCAGTACCACAATAAATAAATAAAAAATAAATAAATAATTGAATAGCAAGCCCAAAGCTAGTCATGGTGGTACAAGCCTGTAAGCTGAGACAGGAAGATAGCAGGTTTGAGGCCAGTTCCAGCAACTTAGTGAGACCCTGTTTCAAAACAAACAAACTATAGAAAGGGCTGCAGGTATAGCTCAGAGGTAGAATGCCCCTAAGTTCAATTCCTAATGAAAAAAAAATTAAGCCCAGATACAAGATCCAGTTGTTTGGTGAATAATTATTATTTAAGCATTGTAAAATGTTTATCTGCTGCTAAACAAATAGTAGTGCTTTGAAAGAAAAAAATGGAGCTTGTTCTACTTAAAGACTATGTTTTCTAAGTAGCCACAGGCACTACTCCAAAGCTCTAAATTAATATCTAACTAACTAGCACTGTCTTCTTATAACTTGTATGTTACCAATAAGATAGGCAGTCTGTATGTGGGATAGACAATTGGCAAATTCACTTTTTATCCCCTATTGCCATTAGAATATTTGTAAAGAAATGTTGCTATTGCACAGTATGTCTGAATTTCACAAGTACTATGATGCATATCAAGAATGAAAGCTGGTCAGTGCTTTAACTGTCATGACTCGTAGTGAAAACGAAAGGCCTTTGTTCACAATTTACCAATGAGAAGCTAAATATAGTACAAATTGGACAACAGTTTTTCCGTATCAAATATCTTAGTAAACTGATACAACCAGTATGTGGGTAAACTTTTATGGTATTTTCTATAATATTTAAGAATCCTTACAATTTAAATTAAGATCTTATTTTAGTTTTAGTTTTAAATGGATTTCTTCTGCAAAAATTCTTAATTTTTTGACATATGTACAAAGTAAAGCCGACCCCATATGCTGACTATGCTGACTTTGAAAGGTCATTTATAAGCTGGATACACATGGTGGAGGCCAACCCCTTGAGGTGACTTGGAGTAACACTATAGCCACCAGGGTCATTTTATATCAGATGGCACCAAACAAACCCTGCTTAGATATTTTATTTTGAGGCAATTTAATGACAGATTCGGAGAGCTTAGAGTGTCCCTGAATGAGCCTGATTCACTAACCCAACTCACTGTTGCTCTTGCTATAAATCTTATTTTCAGGAGCCCTGGGACACCATGTGACAAGACAGACATTTGGATGAGTATTCTTCCTTACTTCCTCACGGACACCCAGTGACCTACATGGCCATGATGATGTGTGTTTCTTCTTTACCTAAACAACATGCTCACCTTCATTACTAAAATCATTGCATATATATTGCATATATATATTGTTATATATGTATATGTATTACAAAAATATTTTTTAAACAAAAAGTACTTATTTTTGTTTTACCAATAACTTCTCTGGGAGCAATAAAATTCCATTTCATTCTTACTTTTTTTTTTTTTTTTTTTTTTACCTGTTTGCCTTTCGAAGAACATCAAATAGACTGCTCAGTGAGGTTTCGTTCTGAAACACATTTGGAAAGCTGGAGAGGAACTGCCACACAGCTGTCTGCTCTTGCACCTGAGAGAAGAAGGATAGCACTCTGACGAGTTCCTGAAACACCATCTTCTGATTGTTGGGATCACTTGAAATCTAAGAACATAAACCACAAATAAAGCAAAATGAAACTTAAACACGGCTTACTGTCATTATTTATTTATTTTATTTATTTTGCAGTACTGGGGGTGGAACCCAGGGGCATTCTACCTTGAGCTACATACCCAGCCCTATTTTTTATTCTTTTAAAACAGGATCTAGCCAGGCGTGGTGGCGTACGCTTGTAATCCCCGCACTTGGGAGGCAGAGACAGGAGGATCGTGCAAGTTCAAAGTCAGCCTCACTGGCTTAAGAGTCTCTGTTTCCAAATAAAAATAATATAAAATAGGTCTGGGAGTGTAGCCCGGAATCCCAGTAACGCAAATAAATAAATAAATAAATAAATAAATAAATAAAAATAGGGTCTCACTGAGTTGCAAAGGGCCTCACTAAGTAGCTGAGGCCGTCTGTGAACCGATCCTCTTATCTCAGCCTCTCAAATGCTGGAATTACAAGCATGAGCCACCACACCGGACTGCTTACTGTCTTTTAAAAAAGAATCAAAAACCTAGATTTTTTTTTCCTCACATCATCAACAGATTGTTTTTTCAAATCTTCACTTGGCTTGAAAGCCATGATTCAGTTGAAAATAAATGGCCACTGTTTCTAATATTCATAAACATAATGGGATTTTTTTTCTTATAGACCCATAAATTGGCATACCTAAAGTCTGGCTAACAATGATATATTTACATAAATATATTTTACATTTGTGTGTGTGTGTGTGGGGTGGAACCCAGAGGCTGTTTACCTCTAGGCTATACTCCCAGGCCTATTTTCTATTTTATTTGGAAACAGGGTCTCACTGAGTTGCTGAGAGCCTCACTAAGTAGCCGAGGCTGGGTTTGAACCTGTGCGATCCTCCTGTCTCAGCCTCCCAAGCACTAAGATCACAAGCGTGCACCACCATACCCGGCTTATTTTACATTTTATATTTTGAAATTAAAGTTAATTTCCTAAAGCAAAATTAACTTATGAGTTTTTCTCTTTCCTTAGGACTCTATTTAATAGTTACAAGAATATCTTTCCTATGTGTATATACATAAATATATATTTATTAAATAATACTTTTATTGGTTCATTATAGTCTCACATCATAAAGTAAATCACGTTGACCATGACGTATGTGTACAAGGCACTTGGTGTCCCCTTTCCTATATTTTTTACAGACATTTAGTTGTTTGGGTGAAGTTCCCTAAAAATTGATATTTATGAATAGAGATAAAATATAGAATAGATATATTAAGTATATATACAATATGTATATATATAATTTGGATAAATATATTATAAAAAGGAATTATGTATATTTATCACAATAAAATATTTCCAAAAAAGTCAGCTGCAACGGCTGGAACTTGAGTGACAATGAATGTTGATAGTGAGTGAACTTATGCAATAACCACACTCTGTATTATGAACAAATGCACAAAACCATGACTGGGATTCTTGGTTTGGATGACGAGATTTAGCTAGTACTTTCAGAGGTAAAGTATTTCCTTCATATATTCCCACTTGAAGCAATTTTCTTAGTGATTCATTCATACTAGCAGAGTTTAAAATCTGTTTTAACTCAAGTTCTTTCAGAATTAGATTGTGATTTTGAACAATGTTTTTTTTTACAACATATTCTACTCTACATGACTGCCGTTTTTGTTAAGAAAGGATTTTAGGTACTTTATATTAGACTGAGTTATTGGTTCTTTTGGAAAACTCAGATTATTAAAGAATAATGTTTAAAAAATTGAAAATTACTAAGAATAAATTTCAGTGCATAAATTGGGAAATACAAGTAGGCATGTTTCTTTTATTCCTGTTTATAAAACTTAAAAAGAATTCTGAATATTTTTATTTTACTATATGTGAGTGTCATTAAATGTAGATCATTTGTGCCTTTTTCACCACTGTCATTTTAGACTAGCATACACAAATAGTCATTAGTACTCCACAGTATAATATTCTTGCTTCCAACGTGTAACATTCTGGTTATATTATATTATATCATCAAAATAGAGCTCTTCAAATTAGGCTAGTGAGAAAAATAAAAAGCTAGTACCGACTTAACTTTTGATAATGGTTTAACTATAAATTATTAAAGTGTTAATTATTAAACATGTTATGTCCTGATTACACGTCTCAGAGAAAATAGAGTAAAGCCATATTTCACCTAGAAAAGTGCATCTACTTTAACCATAAAGCAATATTTTCAACTTGACAACAAAATCATATAAATCCTGCACATTTAAATAAGTCATTATTGCCGTGCATTAAAGATTTCATACAAATGTCTATATAAGGAATACTGCTAAAGGTGAACAAATAATTTCCAGTTCACACTGGCTACAGATTTGTTCTTTGATTGATGTTGGGTCTCTTTGTGGTTCCAAGAATAGACACAGCGCACTCGCTCGAATTGCTTACGAGATCTCGAACATGTTAGAAGACCTGTACTCACCTGAGAGAACTGCTTATTTAGTTCCTGGAGAGAAGACTCTAAAAGGGTCATGTTGGAAATGCAAAATTTGTTTAAAATGTTTTTTCCTAGAGTTGTCCAAGAGAAGGCATAATGGGCAACATATCCTGGATAGCTTTCACATAATTCTCTTCGTACATCTTCTGAGGTTGAATTTTGCTTTAATAGCTAAAAACATGCACGACAAAAGTGAGATGATATTAGTCAAAGAACATGTTAAAAAATTCTAGTATTTAAGGAAATTGACCTGTATTCACAATAACCATTTCAAAGTCCTGCATTATTATAGCAACTATTAAAATAACCATGAAGGACAATCATAAAAGGAGAGTATGGGTGAATATGGTAAGTTTTTGTCATTGTCATGATTTAAATTATTTAAGTGTGATTTGTTTAACTGAACTTATTTCCTGTATCTTAAAAGAAAACCCAACTGCACCAAGTGTTTTCAGACAAAATTCTTCATGCATAAAAATCATATTATTTTTCCTGGGTTTTGAAGCAGCAGCAACTCAGGTGTCTTAACAGTGGGAAGTTTCCTGGGACCATGATCTTTGGGAGACTTCCAAAACAGGGAGTTTCAAGGTTCATTCTTGAACCAACTGTATTTATTTATACAAGCTGACAAATGGATTACGTTACATTTCAGTCTCACATGTAAAAAAAAAAAAAGAAAATACGTAAAGGAAAATATAATTTTTAAAGCAATAATTGTAAACCATTTTCATAAGAGATCACTATGGTTTTCCATATATTCTATAAGCGGATCAGTCACAGATGCCCCTCTATTTTTAGCTACAATGAAGATTGCATTCACCATTACTAATTTGCTTAGGCGTTTATGGAGCCGATTATATTCAATTGTATTATTTAAGGGATTCCTTCTAATAATTAATTCTCTAACCCTGTGAGAGAAGGACCAACTTTATCTTCCCTTTAAGTTTACCTCACAAAACCTACACTGTCTTCCAGAGACTCAACTTCTGCGTATAATGGAATCAGACAGGATCCACTTTTCTAGGATGTACTATAAGTGCTAGGCCTTCTACTCATTCATCCATATTTCTTTTGTAACATTACACATAAACTCACCCCCAAATGATTTCTCTACGCATTCTTGCCAGGGTTGCAGAAAGCAGTAAAGAGAAAGAGGAATCAGAGATTGCTGACACAGGAATCAATCTGTCATCCTAATTTTTACATTCCTTCCCTGCTCCAACTACTCTAAAAATATGTATCCACACACATAAAATTCATTTTGGGTCTATCTATCTCTCCTGGATATATGGCTCTGCACTGCCTCACAAAATTCTGAAATTTCATTCCATATGAAAAAGAAAAAACGAGGGAGTTTTAATACTATACTATAATATTTTTGAGAGCAGTGTTTCTTCTCTAGGAATTAAAGTTTTTGTCTGACTCAGTACAGGACTGTTTTCTAGAACCAATATGGGAGAAAGAGAGTGGAATGGAATATTTTTTCCTAATTTATACACAGGCCCAACTGGGGTAGGTTTTTAGACTGGAATTGACTGGGCAGAGTGGAGAGTTTCCTAGGCCAGAGAGAGAAAGCTCTAGAGACCCCAAACATTATATATACTACACTTTCAGTGGTAGTCTGTACTGAGAGAGAAAGTATTCTCTTGTGGCCAGAATGGCAGAGTTGCCATGATGTCCCGGTGCTTTTCCTGGTATCCTTTCTGTGTGTCACCCTGCTGGGGGGAGTAGCTATGATTACTGGAATGTGATCAAAGGTTAGAGGCATGTCTCATGATTCAGATGGAAGAAATGAATACTACAGGGAAAAATTATTAAAATCCACTTATGTGTGTGCATGTGTGTGTGTGTGTGTGTGTGTGTGTGTGTGTGCATGTGAGAGAGAGAGAGAGAGAGAGAGAGAGAGAGAGAGAGAGAGGAGATAGAATATATATATATATATATTTGTGTGTGTGTGTGTGTGTGTGTATGTGTGTGTGTGTGTGGTACTGGGGTTCTTGGAAGCCCTTCTACCTCCGGGATACACTCCAAAACCTATTTTATATTGTTTTATTTGGAAACAAGAGTCTCTTAAACCAGCGTGGCTGTCTTTGAAGCTGTGTGATCCTCCTGTCTCCGCCTCCCAAGCGCGGGGATTACAAGTGTGGGCCACCATGCCCGGCTTAGAATAGTATTTTTAATGCGATATGTTGAAAATTATTTCCTTTTCACTTCTGAAGAACATGCAAAGCAGGACTCAAATATCCAGCATAGAGATCGGCCAAATAAATGTATGAATCTGGCTGGTTAAAAGACAAAAAGGGTGGCCTGGGGATGTGGCTTAGTGGTAAAAGATTTGACTATCATGCAAGAGACCCTAGGTTTGATTTCCCAGCACAACAAGCACAAAAATACAAAAAGAAGATGTAAATATTGTAGTTAATAGAAAAGTACCCGTTTTGCCTAATGGCATTCAAATTTATTTTTAAAAATTACCTACACACACACACACACACACACACACACACACACACACACACTGCACAGACTTTCAATTCACACCTTTTACAAAAATATTTATTATCTTGCAGTCTTGGAAATCATGAAATGAATGATCACTAGGAAACAGGAAAAAGTTTCATAGATAAGCTCTCTGAAATATTCTATGGAAAAGAATTTTCCTACTTAGGGACAATATTATCTTTAGCTTTGATTTTTGCAAAGGCATTGTGAGTATTACAGCTTCATTTTTTTTTCTTCCCTGTTTAAGAAAGTTAAAAGATCACAAGTAGTGTCACTTTATTACTTACTAAAGAAAAACCTTAAGTTTAACTAAGGGGCTGACTAGGGAAGTAAATAATGCCCAAGAACTTAAGAAATTCACAATGTCTTAAAATTAAGCTGTTATTGGTTAGTAACTAAGAAAAGATCTGTCTGAAATGTAACTTAAATGGAAAAGATGCCCCTAGCCTCTTTGTCTTTGGAAGAGCCATTAACCAAAACCCATTTCTTCAACCTCTTCATTACCTGTCCATTACAAAATCCAATAAATTACCTTTTCCAAATCAAGGATTCGTGCAAGCACTTGACTGCTGTTGAAAGCGTCTGTCCCAGCACTTTCCAAATCAGAACTTGGACTAGGAAATACTGTGGCTGTAGTAGAAGAAAGAATGTATTAGGATTCAAAACACATGCACAAAAATGGGTGGAATTGCATAAGAATCCATAAATTTCATTTGTAGCCTGTTATACCCCAAAGCAAGAATGTGCTTAAATATGCCTCTTCCAAAAAAGTTTCACACTGGAAAAATGGAAAATTTCATAGGCTTATCTTGGGATGGTTTGGGTCTGCTCCTGGAGTCCCTTCCTCCCATCAATTACATGCTATTGAGTTTCACTCCAGTTTGTGTCAGTAAACTTCATCACCAATATTATTGCCCAATAAACGGAATCATTTCTGTGCAGACCTAGAGGAGTGAGGTGCTTCTACTAGCTCCATAGATCCATCATATCCAACATCTGTTCAAAGGATCTGCCAATGCACATGTGGTAATAATGGTCTTTCTTTTTAATTATCCAGCTGGGATGCCAGAATCTGCCTAGGATCATAAATTCTCTCCTCCCCACAGTGGTTTTTGAATGATATTTCAGATCAAATAAATGAGATGAAGCAATTAGTCCAGACTACATGTATTCTAATTAAGTAATTCCCAAAGTAGCCTCCTCTGGTACTATTTATAATGTGGCAGAGTTTTCTTGATTTGGAGCATTAGCTAAAAGTATAAATTCATATCTATGTTAAGGATGTCCAGTAAACCAATATAGTGATTATTCTAAATAAAAAAAAATCTTAGCAAACAAAAATACTAGTAACTTGTCATCGGCAGGACCAAGGGTTTATTGTAGTGTTTGTGGGGCTGAAGAGTTTGCCATCTGATTATTCTAGACCAAGGAAATACATTTGAAAGATGATTGATGAGATGGAGAAACAGAATCTGTGGCTGCCAAGCAAAGCAAAACTTACTGGACCATAAGACCATGACCTTATTTCTACTGTACATTAACCTACTCAGCCAAACAGCTACAGACCATTCATAGCAAAACATTAACTACTCAGAACCTTTCACCACCACGTTCCTACTACATTAACCTAGTAATTTTTTCATTTGAATCATTAACTCATACTGGAATATTGTGGGGTTTTTTTTGTTTGTTTGTTTGGTTTTGGTGGTACTGGGGGTGGAACCCAGGGGCCTCCTCCGGGCTTCACTCCCAAACCTATTTTATATTTTTATTTGGAAACAGAGTCTCTTAAGCCAGCAAGGCTGGCTTTGAACCTGCACCATCCTCCTGACTCCGCCCCCCAAGCACAAGGATTACAAGCGTGCGCCACCACACCTGGCTGGAATATTGTTTAATAACATAGTCTTAAATATTCCTGGGCATTTTAAAAGATGCTTCTTTTTTTTCCTCAGAGCACACATTCCAACATATAAAAATCTTTGTTGTGTTCACTAAAATATCCCAGTTCCTATAATCCTTGAGGAACATTTCAATAATTTTTATTACTGGGCTCTCTATCCTAGTATCACTTAATTGCTGACAAAAAGTTCTGATTTACTTGTGACACAGTGCAATTCTTAATATCTGGGCCTTTGCTTCTATAGAAGTATATCAGAAGGAACTTCCTTTCTAATTATTCTGAATTTTTTTTGTATAATTATACTACCACACTCAGGCACCCAGGAGAAATTCTAGATCTGTCAAAGATATTCTAAGCATTACTTCTTTGTTTAAAAAGTATGAAATATAAACCTTTTAAAGATTAGACCTTTCCTGGATGTTCCAAATGGCCTATTCTGAACTCTACAGAGGAAAGTTAGCTCACCCAGTGATGCGTGCCTTCTTTCTGGAGCCGGGGTGCTCTGGAGTGATAAATTGCTGTCCTCCTGCAGATCGGATGACTTTTTCAGAGTTTTGCTGTAGAAGGAAAAGCAAGAGTTTTGTAACTTCACCCACATTAACTTCAGCTAGTTAGAGCAAGGTATTATGCGGCCACTTCCAGAGCTCTCCAAGGACATTCATGTTTATCCTCTACTCCCGATAATATTTAGGGAAGAACTCACATAAGTCTACCAAAGGGTGTATAAGGTTTCCCACAAGGTAAATTTTTAATTCAGAGAAAATTGCCTCGATGATGTTTAAAAATAGTTATTTCTGTTTTATTCTTGTACAAAGGTAGTTACTTGACATTAGTGCTAAGTATTGAAAGTATTTATGAAGTGTTTTTCTTTGTAAAAGTTGATAGATCCCAATAGATGAGAGTGTAAGGGTGTGTGGCAACTGAAGCAAAGGCCTGCTTACTGTCAACAGTGGAATGAAAACAAGTTTTCTATGTTAAATTATAGTTGGTATTTTTATCAAAGTTAATGCTACTTGTAAGACAGATTCAAGGAAGAAAGTAAAGAACGAACATTTATTGGGCATCTACTATGTTCCAAGAATTGCGATTGGAGCCATCAGAGGTGGCATCAGGTATAAAAGAAACAATATTAGATTTTTCAATTGTACTAAATATGTTAATGCAATGATAATAGCATTGTGGTGACTAGGACTCCTGCGAAATACCCTAACACCAGATTTTAGAAGAAAATATTATTGGTATTTTCCCCAATTTTTCTGAGGTACTAGGGATGGAGGCCTGGGGCATTCCACCTCTGAGCCACACCCCCAGACCTATTTTTTATTCTTTATTTTGAAAGCAGGTCTCACAAAGTTGCAAAGGGCCTTGCTAAGTAGCCGAGGCTGTCCACAAATCACAATTCTCCTGTCTCAGCTTCCCAAATGCTGGGATTACAAGTGTGTGCCACCATGCCCGGCTGTTTTCCCCAATTTTATAACTCTCCTATTTGAAAATTCAGTTCCTATTAGTTATTATTAAAAATGGAGTCAGTTCTATTTTTTGAAAACTGGATATATCTAAAAGTAAGTGCTTAAAATAAATGTGTATATTTTAAAATTTTAATCGAACAAATATTTAGATGTAAGTAACTTTCTGAATTTTGAAATTTTTTAATGTTTTAGTTGTTTATAAAAACACAATTAAGATGCATAAAATTAGAAATAATTTTATTTACTACTGTGGTTCGGTTTGACTTCTGTTTCAGAAACACATTTTTTGTGATTTACAATTGAAAAATAGGTTTAGTGCTTTTTTGTTGTTGTTTTGGTGTGTTCTTCTTATAAAAATGATAAGAAGAAGTAATATTTGTTTCCATTCCCCAGTGTTTTTCCAATATTCTTCTTAAAATGTATTGGTTGCTCCCAAAGTCCTGCATTCTAATGTGTATGTCTGAATTATTCATGACTGTGTCTGTATTCCTCTAAATCGTCTTACATTCCTTATGCTGACTATTTGGATGGGAAAACCATTCAGATAAAAATAAGAACTGACCTGGACCTTTTCCCTTCTCTCAAAAATAAGTTTGAGAAAGTTTGAGAAAGTTGGGCTTACTTTTTTTCTCTTGACATCTTTTTCAATTCAGCTGGTAACTCACTAAGGTATGCTACTGAATATCAACACATGTTGAAAATAAAGGGAAAAACTGCCTTCATAAAAATTTTAGGGACCGGGGACAGCCACAAAAACCAAAGGGAGAATGACAAAGATCAAAATAGCAATGAGGGAGAAAGAAAAGCAACTGAATAATAAATGGAAGCAGAGAAGAACAAATAGGAAAGGAAGAAGAGGTAGTTGGAAACCAAGGAAGTGTGCTCTGGGAGAATCGAAACTGCATCTACTCTCCAGGGGACAAGCTACCCTAACACTATCCTAAAACACCATAACAGAAAATGCCCTTCCTTTCCCAGCAGGCATCTGATTCAGCAGATCTCAGCTTGCTCAGCAGTAAAGTGACTGCTCCAGTTTAGGACCACAGAGGTTTCCTTTCTTTTCTTTTTTTTTTTTTTTTTTTTGGTGGTACTGGGGATGGAACCCAGAGGCTTTCTACCTCTGGGCTATACTCCCAGACCTTTTTTTTTTAAAATTTATTTGGAAACAGGGTCTCACTAAGCTGCTGAAAGCCTCACTAAGTAGCCAAGGCTGGCGTCGAACCCGTGTGATCCTCCTGTCTCAGCCTCCCAAGCACGGGGATTACAAGCGTGTGCCACCACACCCGGCCGGAGGTTTCCTTTCTAAGAGAACCTTTTCTAGGCCAAGAAATGGCCCTGGTTGCATATTTGGCCTTTCTGTGGGAGTGAAAGCTTGGAATCCCATGTGTGCTTTGCTGTTCTTCTTCCTGAAAAATTTCACAAATTTTATTTTGTATTTATAAGATGTGGTATACTGGCATGTGTCTGTTCTCATTGGACATTAAAACTATTTTCTTTAAATAAAATGGAAACCATGAAAGAAATGAACAAAAGAGAATTATGTGGATAAAAAGGTGAATTTAGGCTGTAAGTTGAAATGCAAGTTCTTTTTCTCAAGTAAAAGCAATTAAGTATTAACTCTCTATGAAATTAGTAAATGAGGGCAAGAAAGAAGCCAGTCTTAATGGCATTCTTCAAACTTTCTAATGAGCATGGTCATGCTTATATACAAAGCACTATGTGCTTCTCAGAGTGATGGGAGAGAAACAGTGTACCCTTTCCATTAATTCACACAATCAACTGATCCATACTTATTTACATCAATTTGTAGCTATCCTACCACTTCTCTCTGCTCAGCTGGGACATCTTAAGGAGCATGGTACCATACTTCATTCAGCTTTAAATTCCCAACATTTCATATAGTACTGGACTATAAGATCTGATGATTGATTAAATAAAAAGAGACAGTGTTGCTGGGGTGTGGCAGAAAGAACACTGGAGTTAGAAGACACCTTTATTTCTTCCTTCAGCTCTCAGCAATTCTCTCCATCTGCACATTAGAAATGTGTAGACCCACCTTGCAAAGTTGTGATTTTTTTTTTTTTTGCGCCTCTGGGGAATGAAACCCATGGCCATTCTACCTCTAAGCTGCACACCCAATCCTATTTTTTATTCTTTATTTTGAAACAGGGTATCACTGAGTTGCAAAGGGTCTCACTAAGTAGCTGAGGCTGACTGCAAACCGCGATCCTCCTATCTCAGGATCCCAAATGTTGATATTACAAGCATACGCCACCACACCTGGATATTTTGAGTTTAATAGGAGCTGTACAGACCCTCTCATCATGGGCCCTCACCAACATTCGCTTTTTCTCAACCTATTCACAGAAGAAGATGTTACAAAGATACAACCTTCCCAAATCAGTATGGAGCTGAAGGCCCTTACTTATACATATAAGCTCCAGACACAATCCCTTAAGAAAGTCAGAACTTTAAAGAATGCAGGATATCAAAGAGAAACACTCCATTGTTTTGTAGATCTGGAACCTGCAAGCCATGGCTGGGAAAGTAGGATAAAATATAGGATCTTGACCAGGGCTGTGTAACCCTCTTTTTGGTTGTATGGGTTTATTTAATTTCATTATCAATTAATGAAAAAAAATTTAATTTGTGGTAATCATCAATTTACTCCATCATGGACTGGAAGGTTCTTGAGGAAAGTCTACAGGGCACCACACTGGAAGGTGGTAGGATGTTTAGTACATGACAAGCCTTTGAGTACTTGATAATAAGAAATCAGTTGAGTTTACTGATAGCTAAGGAAGCTTCTTTTGTACATGGCCTTGGCATGCACTCCATAGTTGCATACCTGATTCTGCAAATGTCCTTGCAAGAGGACACACCCATGGATGGTACCACAGACACATCATACAATCTTATACTCTACCTGTCAGATTCATTAATTAAATCATCAGCATTTATTAAGTTACAAATACATCTATTATAATGGGCAAGTCAAATATGAAAACCAGGACTGCAATAAAGTAATTGTAGTAACAAAGAAGAACATTCACAGGGAACTGTGGGAACACATGACAGGGCCCTTAAATTAGAGTTACCTTTGGTATTGCTTTGACTAGCAAGATCCTTAGAATTACAACCTTAATTCAAGCCCCTTGCTACCTAACATTTTTCCTGCACCCTTTCACTAGAATGGTGGTTCTCATCCAGGGACAATTTTGTCTGTCTCCTACAGGGAATATTTGACAATTTCTAGAGGTTTATTTGGTTGTCACATTGTATATATGTGTCATGTTGTATGTGTGGGGAGGTACTACTGGCACCTAATAGAGCCTAGGAATGCACTCGACCCCTACAACCCATAGCACAATAAAGAATTATTCGTCCCAAATAGCATCAAGGCTGAGAAACCCAGCACTAGACGATAACACAAAATTCTTCAATGATAACTCATCCTCATTCTAACTTCCCAGAACCAACTCAGGAAACATAAATCCTATTCAGGAGCCCTGAATAAGCTCTGGTGATGTCACATAGAATCGATCTCATGCTTGATATCTCTGGGAAGTATATTAAAGTATAAAAATTAAGCCAGGCATGGTGGCACACACTTATAACCCCAGCATTTGGGAGGCTTAGACAGAAGGAATGCAGTTTGAGGAAAGCCTCAGCTACTACTTAGTGAGGCCCTTTGTAACTCAGTGAGACCTTGTTATAAAATAAGGAATAAAATAATAGGGCTAGGGGTGTAGTTTGGAGATAGAATGCCCCTGGGTTGCATCCCCAGACCACTCTATCTATTATCTATCTATCTATCTATCTATCTATTATCTATCTATCTATCTATCTATCTATCATCTATCTAGTATATTCAAGTATGAAAAAGATGCTCCCTAAATTTGGCATATAAGCTCATTTGGTTCCAGAAAATTCAACCCTGGAGGTGAACCAAGAAAGCCTGACTCAAATCATCAAGTGGTTTGTGGTGTCCTATAACCAACTTGTCTTGAACCAAGCTGCATGTAAACTACCATGAAGTTGGTCCTTCTTTGATGGTAGAGACATGGGCTCAGCCTCAAGTGCATTTTTATGGGGCTCAATTTTCAGTGAAACCCAATAAGGGAAATGTCTCATATTTAAGGAGTTCATTATTCTAAGAGGAAAACTAAACCCAGAATAGATCTGACTTCTTCTCAGACATGTCTACCAACAGTTACATTTGGGAAATGTCACATTTATACCGTGTCTACATTTCCTGTGAGAGGGAAGTACTACCTGTATAGGTGGTATCTGTGTGTGCTGTGGCAAGTTCTATCTATAAAAGAATTCCTACTAGGAAAGAGACATATGGCAAATGCTGGAAAGAAAACTCTGACATTATTTTTTGTCTCTAAGGGTTAGTTAAATTTTTATATCCTTTTCTCTCTTTTCCCCAGAATCATAATTATAGCAGCATGTAGTGACATCTGGAAAGGTGTGATATATGCTCGCAGCCCACTTTCGATCCCAGTTCCAGATGATCTTCATCATCAACTTCCAGCTGTAAGTAGGGACCAAGGACACCGCAATGGTCATTGAGGCCCTGTCAGCCACTCCATGCGTCGTCCTTCCTGGCCTCCTCCAAGCAGGAGCACTCACAGAAGATTTTTAATTATTTCAATCATCCTCTTGCATTTTATCCTGGCCTTCTCTCTTTAAGGGCCATCCATGCTTTGGGTATAAATTCTGTTTGTCTCCATTCAAAACATCTCTTTTCTAGGTGGCCCAGTTACAATCAAGATTTAGAAACACCTTCATATGTTGTCCTATTTTAGGGTGTGTTTTTCTTAATATTTTCAGGATTAGCTTTTGGAATTCTAGTCTATAACCCAAACAAGTACATTTTCTTTGTTAATTTGTTTCATTTTTACTATCTCTCTCTCTCTCTCTTTCTCTCTCTCTCTCTCTCTCTCTCTCTCTCTCTCTCTCTCTCTCTCTCTCTCTCTCGTCTTTACTTATAACAGATGAAGGGTTAAATACATCAAGAGCCTCCCTGCCTCTGACTTGTAGTAAGTAGAATTTGGCTATGAGAAGGCACTGGATGGGTAGGAGAACAGCAACATTGGAGTATTTATCTTCCCATGTAGCTGGCCTGGACATTGTGTGTGTGTGTATGTATGTGTGTGTGTATGTGTATTGGTACTGGGGATGGAATCCAGGGGCATTCTATCTCCAAGCTATACCCTCAACCCTATTTTATCTTCTTATTTTGAACAGGGTCTTACTAAGTTGCAGAGGGCCTCACTAAGTTGCTAAGGCTGGCTGTGATCCTGCAATCCTCCTGTCTCAGCTTCCCAAGTACTGGGATTACAAGTGTGTGGCCACCACGCCCACCTTTGGTCTGGACTTTTTTTTTTTTTTTGGTGGTACTGGTGTTCCTGGAAGCCCTTCTACCTCTGGGATACACTCCCAGACCTATTTTTTATATTTTTATTTGGAAACAGGGTCTCCTAAGCCAGCACAGCTGGCTTCGAACCTGCGTGATCCTCCTGTCTCCACCTCCCAAGCGCGGGGATTACAAGCGTGCGCCACCACGCCCGGCTGGTCTGGACTTTTAACAAGGTACATAGCTTCTATCAAGAATCCACTCAGTGAGCCATTTTTTTTCTAAATTTCCATAGTTATCTGCTCATACATCCCTAAGGCAATAATATGTTTCCTCTGTCACTAGTTTCAGGTTCTGAAGTTGTTTCAAACAAGTACATTTCTAGGAGGTTTTAAATGAACAATGTTGGGAAGATGGGGAAATGTTTTAAGGGTGCCTGTCTGCTAGAAACAGTGGAGTAGGGATGAGGAGATGACATCATAGTGCCTTTCCAACATCAGTGTGTAGATTATACTCTACCAGCCGTCTAGCAAGTAGATTCATTTATTTGCCAACCCTACAAGAAAATTTTTAATCTCTTTGTTACCATTAGAAGCAAAGCTATCTACCTATGCCTACTATTCAGGGGCCTCCATCTATTTTTTTATTTCACTAATTACTGGGGTTCTTTTTCCATCTCTTCTCTCTAACACTTGTTCTTCTATTCTTGTAGTCAAATACACTCTGTCTTTACTGACCACACCCTTAAAGATTTTGAGGGAATTTTGGTACATTCTTACCCAAATAACACAAATACACCTTCCCACTCCAATGATACAAACAAGAGAAAGATCCAAATTCCTCAAACACAATCAGTGTCTTAAAGAACCTGTGTACTTATTTGCCATTTGTGTCTAATATTCTGGGCATAAGAAGAGCTTAAGAATCATCATATATATCATGTTGTATAGTAATTTAGTCATTATCTTGTCTTTCTGTCTTTCTTTCCTACTAGGCCATAAATCTTTGAATGGCATGGAAGTACCTTACCCATTTCTGTATCTACAGCACCCTGTGTAGTTTCCTGAACATTGTACATATCCAATACATTCTCAGTGAATGAATGAATGAATGAATGAACAATTTGGCCTGCCTGGAAGTAAATACATTCTTCCAGTTTGTTCTTACCTATACATCTATACATCCTATTTCATCTTTATAGTCAAACAAGGACAAATAACTGTTCTATATCCATTTGTCTTACATTCCAATAATATCTTTAGGTTAGTTTCTAAACTCATCTATATATATTTTTCGGTATTAAACAAAGCCTTTGGCACTTTAAAATTATCCCTGAACAAAATTAGATTAGTATTGTTCAAGTTCTATAGGAGTTATACGAGAGGAGCCAAGGTATGAATTTAGAAATCACGGGCCCTGGATAAATGTCAACAAGAAGAAGGAACAAATCTATGGAGGCAATTTCTCTCCAGCATCTGCAGGAATGCTGAATCACTTCCCCAAATAATGACGCTGCCAGCTCTGGGGAACAATCTCTGCCATTCACCAACTGTGTGAGCAATGGCACCACCAGGGGCTCCCGCTGTCTGATGCATTCGTGGAGGAGAAAGGACAAGGCTAAGATCTGTGGTGTCAGATCATCCATTGTGCAAAAGAGCAAGCAAACCGTAAATGTAATCATCTTGTTTTTCAGAGAGCAAGTTAGAGATGATGCCGAGTACAGTGTTGCATTAAAAAAAAGAACACTTCATCCTGAAGCAAATGCATAGAGAGGTCTGAATTTAATATCAGAAGGGTGATGCCAAGAGAAAAATCACAACAAAACACTTGGCAGTCGACTGGCCAGCAAGTGGGGACTGTGGTGTGATCGTGTCTTTCAGAAGAGCATCCTATTAAAAGAAACATGGCGGTAGCTTTTGATGAGACCAAAGGTGGCATTTCTTTCCTCACTTTTAGAACAGAAAAGGAAGAATGTTTTGTTTCTTAATGAGGCTGTGCTGTTGAATCTCCCTTCACCAAAGGGAAGCAATTTAGTGGAACGGTTTACCCGGTAACCACACGCCAGTTTTCATTGCATGGTTATATAAAGCATAAAAGTTAATAGCATGGTGGGAAATATCATTAATGCAATTTTATTATTGTACATAATTTTCTAAATTAAGCTCCAATTACTCGGTAGTTCAGAAAAATACTGCATATACAATATACAACTTCAGCTAGACAAATTATCTGGAGGAAAGAGTAAAACTTAAGAAAAGCAGACATGACCAGCCGTCTAGGGAATAATTAACAGATGACGACATAAACATGAACTTTAATCCTACTGCAAACCCAGGAATGTCTCATCTCACCCAACACCATGCACTTGATTTTCAAGACTGTTACATTCTTTTGGGAGAAATATATCATTCTGCTTCTTAACATAGTTAACATATCTTCAAGGAGGTAAAAGGACCAGGTGGAACTATAATCCAATTTTTAAATGATGTCCATGAATATTTCCTCATATATCTCTAACTTTCATACAGAAAACATCAATCTCATGTAAACCTCCTCACCAAAGTCCCTTTGTTACGCTAGCTAAAAGCTCTCCTTTCACTCTAAGTGTGAAAGGTGTGTTGCTTAGGCACACTCTGGCCCTCTTTATCACACTGTCTCCTATTATTGTAAGTAATTTAATATTTTTCCCTGTTAGAACAGTGGCATAAATCATGCCTAGGTCATCATGTAGGGACACATGAACCACCAACTCTGCAAAAAGGATTGCTTGTCTTTTCCCATCTCACGTTCATGCCGATTGGCCAGAGGGTACAGGCTCTAGCTGGCTTTGTTCTCTTTACAGACAGAGATACTTGAGCTTCTGTATATAATGCTCCTTTTTGTCTAGAACATGTTCTTTTCAAAACAATGAGCTATGTCATTCTGTGCTTAAAACTTTCCAATGGCTTTTCACTATACCAAAGATGCAAATCTGCTTACATCTCCTTGTTGATGGAGCCTGTGCGCTCTGTCTCCTGGGTCCTTGTAAACATGTCCCCGGACACTGCCATCAACCCTCACTATACTCTAGCCTTATCCTCTGGCTTTCTGCTCCTCTGGATGGCTGGGTTGTCCTCACCTCAGGATTACTTGCTGTTTCTCTGCCTGCAACGCTCTCTCCCAGATGTCCACAGGCTTCTGTGATTTAGTTCTTGTTCTTGTTGGTTTCTGCCCAAATGTCACCTTTTAAAAAGGTGTGTTTGTTTGTTTTGTTGGAATTCTATCAAATCCCTACCTTTTAACCTCTACCTCTTATTTTATTTTCTCACCAGCACACTTCTTATTAGGTCATTAAGCAATTTGTTTTTGTGTCGCCTTTCATTAGAATACAACCAAAGGGTAGAAAATTTGTCTTATTCATCTCTGTGCCGCAGTGGTTGCAATGATGCCTGGCCCATAAAACAATCTCAGTCACTATTTTTTGAATAACTTAATAAATGAATGAGTGGACATCAGAATTGTTCTGAGCATCAAGCCTAATTAACTTCTTGAAACAACAGAACTCAGTGCGAATTAGCAACCCAACAATTATGTCCCAAGTTGTTTCCCATGACAATTCTTAATTTGTTTATATTTTATGCTAAATAGATTGCAGTTGTTCTCTCTTAAGATACTACAAAACTACTTGATGACTAGAATCATGATGATGACACCAAAGAAAAAAATGTTCTGCATTGTAAGAAATTTAATATTCAAGTTTAGGAACAAAATATCTCTGGTTATACACAATGTGATCTTTTCATGAGAGAAAATGAAAAAAAAAACTCTAGTGGAATTATCTCATGGTTGACTCAAAATTCCAATATTGTTTTCAGTGTACATACAGGCAGGCCCCTGGGAACCTCTTTAGGTTTTGAATTCCAGGCAGTAAAATTGAGGTATGAACAATCAGGTTGTAAATGCCCTAGATTCCCTACATCCATTCTTTAGCTGCTTCTCACACCATAAAATAGAGCCCACGTTAACCCCATTAAAAGGTTGTTGCTTAATTATATAGACTTGTAACATTATTAGTTTGTATTTTGAGACCCTTAATTTTCTTATTTGCACTTTCTGGTTTTTATTATACCTGGAATTACCACATAGAGTAATATAAATATGTCATTCTTCATAATAACAATGCTCCTGATTCTTATCTTATGTTTGTGATTGAGTCTTGGGGTGCTGTGTCACTAACAATGTGTGTCAGAGGGTCATCAAGAAAAGTAAAGTAGCACCTGGCACAGTCTGAATGTATGCCATTTTCAATATGTTCCACATAAAAATAAAAATTTAAAAAATATTTAGAAAGAAATGTTTTAGCCACTCATTTTAAAGAGAAAAAAATTTGAGTAATTCACCCCAAATCAATCGTGCTCAATCTTACAACAGCTTAGTAATTCTGATGTGCATTTACCTAGTTCTTTTATATTCTATCACATTAGTAGACACAGGAAATAACACTGTATGTATGTACAGTATAGCTATACTGGTTATTCCATAAAGGAAAAAAGATTTGATCTCTCCGAACAATTCAAAATGCTTGGGAAGTGCCCACCTGTCTTTAAGAAGAGCATCGTCGACTCTGATTCCTTTTCTGCGAAGCATATCCAGTGGCCCGTAGGGTGTGTCTTTGCATTTAGAATCTGTGTCGCAGAGTAGGGTTTGCATGAAGGGGAAGAACCCTGTACTAGGAAGGTTTCGAGGTGCGAGATAACCTGAAATTAAAAATAGTAATTTCATCACTATTACACCTTTGCCTGGGAAGAGAAAGCAATGTAAAAATAACTCTATGTTGTAAACTGCCCCTTGAATGACTGCTTGGGACCTCCAGACTACCCTATCTGCATCTCCAGTGGCCATGAGAGTACTTTGCTTCACTTGATTTTTCTAAATTTGTTAGTATGAATCCCAAGACCTTAAATTGTCTGTTGCCTCCTGGATTCCTCTTCCTAAGGTTTATTCTAAAACAATGTTTAAAGATAGTTTTAAATGTTTTTTAGAAGTGGGATATGGTGGCACATGCCTGTAATCTCAGTTCTTGGGAGGATGAGACAGGAGGATTACGGCTTCAAAGGATAGCTTCAGTAAGCAGCAAGACTTTCAGCAACCTAGCAAGACTCTGTTTCAAAACTAAATATAAGCCTGCCATGGGGCACACATTTGTAATCCCAATTCTTGGGATTCTTGGGAGACAGGAGGCTCACAGGTTTAAGGCCAGCCTCAGCACCTTAGGGAGGCCCTCTGCAACCTAGTGAGATCTTATTTCAAAATAAAAAATAAAAAATAAATAGGGCTGGGGATATATCTCAGAAGTAGAATACCCCCAAGTTCAATACTTAGTACCACAAAAAAATAAAATGGTCTAGGGGTATATCTCAGAGGTAGAATGTTCCTGGATTCAATTCCTAAGATAAATACATATATACATACATACATACATACATACATACATACATACATACATTTCTAGAGTGTTCTAAAAATAAATCACAATATACTCATATAATAAAATACAATTCAACCCATAAAATGTCAATTAATATGGAAGGTTACAAAATATTGTTAAAGGAATAGAATTGAAAACAGAATATATTTTAAATGCATGCATAAAATAGTCCCAATAGTCTAAAATATGCTTAAATTCATGTAGACTAAAATCCTGAAAGGTTATTCAAAATCTTTTGATAGATTTTTTTACCTGGTAATATATATCATATGATTTTTACTTATTTCCCATTGACTGTATATTAATCTTTTCTCTACAATATACATATCTACTTTTGCCATTGAAGTGGATTTAAATGCAGCCAATTCTTCAGATACCAGGAAATTTTTTTTTGGTATCTTCAAAATTTACCATTTTATCCTACACACAATCCTTTTTTTCTGTTTAAAGAATGAACAAGAGTGAGGTAAATAAACATGCAGATTTCCCCTTAAATTAATCATAGGATACAAGAACTGTAACAGTAAAGTGTTTTGTAACCTTTACTCTAACATTTGTTTTATTAAATGTGATGACGGTAAGACAGTTGGCAAGCTGTGAAGTACAAATCTTTCCACAATCGTGTATGATATTAAAAGACTAGATTCCTCCTTTGGGAAAATAGAGAGACAATGAACTTTCAAGAAAGACAGATTTAGAGGGGGATTCTGAACTGAAGGCTCGCAAACAGAGCCTTAATTTCCTCAGGAATCTGTTAAGAAGAATTTCAGTACACATCCGTCTCTGTTTTAAAGAGAAAGAAGAAAAGTTGGCTTTTTGTCTCTTATGGTAAAAGCGTATGGCTCTGTATTAATATACAAGTAGAATAATAAATAGAAATTTGACACAGGTAACTTAAATGCAGATCCACATAAAGAAAGAGAACTGGAAATAAAAAAGGAGTAGCCATAGGAAAATTGGCCAGAAGAAAAGAGAACAAAAAGATAAAGGATTGACATGAAGACAGAGGAGGAGCCAAAAGCCAAGAAATGTGGGCAGCCAAGAAAGCCTAGAAAAGCCAGTAAAACAAATTCTCTTTGACAGGGTGCAGAAGACATGCCACCTGCTGACCCCTTGATTTCTAGCTCACTAAATTAAATGCTGGGCTTCTGATCGCCATAATGTAACAAGTATTTACTGTTGTTTAAACCACTCAGTTTGTGATCATTTATTACAAAAGCCATAGGTAAACGATACAGAAAAAAAATACTAGTATGACTGAAAGTTTTGAAAACTCAGAAGAGATTGGAGAGAACTTAAGCTCCCCAAACTCTTTATTAGTACTTTTCAAGCAGCCCCATTTCTGACACCAGAAAGACTCTTCTAAAATGAAAATTGCACCAAGCCCAAAATAATTTGCATCCATGTCTTCCTTGTATTGCAGCTCCCTGAACGCACTGAGAGGGACACTTGAATGCCTCTCAGCTTTTCAGACCCTCCTTCCATAGCCAACTCCGTCATTGTGAGCTGCACGTACCAAAACCTGTATGAGTCCATGGCGGAGGTGGACCACTGATGGCGATCCACCCTGTTACACAGATCTCAGCTGTGGCCACCCACTCAGGGTGTGGGTCTGCAAATGGGCTCCTTCCTACTCTGTTTCGAACACACCCAATGGCTCATTTGAATGGGAAGTAGATAGAAGGGATCAGACACCCCTCTGCCCAGTTCCACTCACCACTGTGATGGTGTGGCAGATCACAGCAATGCCAAAAACAGTGGGAGCTCAGGAGAAGCTATATGCAACATGAAACGAGAGAAAAGAAAAAAGAATGTGATGGGATCCAAAGCCTCCAGGAAGAGGTGGCACTTGTCATCTCAATCTACCTTTCTTTCATTGGTTCCAATTTGCAAATGATTTGAGGAAAAGTTGAAGAAACTTAAATTCACAGCAATTTTCCTGTGCTATCTGTAGAGGATAAGCCAACTTGGTTAAAAAAAACAAATTCATCCCAGGGTGTTTTTAAAACTAAGCTCTCAGGGTGTTGAAAGTACAGTCAGCGCTCTGCACAGGTTTTTGACAATGGACAATTAACATGTTAAATGAGATCCCATGCAAATGATAAACTGGTTCAGGCATGCACACCTTTGAGTTTACACCATGCCCAGAAGAGTGTGGACAGCCTTATATTTACTTTACCATCATCTTTTAACCAAGGACCATGCCCTCATAAAGGTGAGGGCATCTGTTGCAAGAGCTATAATCCCGGCTTATTTTTTGTGGTACTGGGGATGGAACCCAGGGGCTTTCTACCTCCATGCTATGCCTCCAGACCTATTTTATATTTTACTTGGAAACAGGGTCTCACTAAGTTGCTGACAGCCTCACTAAGCTGGCTTTGACCCTGCGATTCTCCTGTCTCTGCCTTCCAAGTACTGGGATTACAAGCGTGCATCACCACGTCTGGCTCTAACCCCGACTTTTAAGCATCTGCTCTATCCCATGTTCTGCACTAGGCATGGAATATGCATGGGTGTCATTCACCCTCCTTTGACATCCGAAGTTCACTTTCTCATACACACCAACTTTCTACAAAATCCAGAAATACTTTAAAGCTGACAAAACTGAATTAAATAGGATTAAACTTTATGGTAGCTTTCATATTAAAAAGCAAATGGATTTTTTAATCTTCCATCCATCTCGGTGATGTGCTCAAGGAAGTAACCAGCCAGAGCAATGGTGGAATCGAACCATCACACGTTTTAAAATGATGCTAATTTTAACTTGAACTTATTCTATTCCGAAGGTATCACTGACACTTTCAGATTCTAAAATAATGTTTCCCTTTATATTCCCAAAAGCTAGGATGAAAGGAAAAGAAAAAATATGGCTCTGTCTTTCAAGATTTCCAAGCAGCAAGCGTAAAGAGCAAAGTGAAGGCTAATCATCGAGTGTTCGTGCTCCCAGGTAGAGCACAGATTTAAAGAAATAGAGGAAGACCATTAGTGTGCAACCACAGCACAACTTGCAGGTGAAAGAGCAGAGCGCAGGCTCTCAGCATATTAAGTAGGATAAAAACCCTAGTACAGTGATTCCCAAAGATCTCATGCCCTCAACAACACTCCTGTCCATCTCCAGTAGAAAAGCTGTTGAGGGATCTGTCAGTTTCATGGGATCTAGTTCTAGAAAACTCCAACATGGTCTAGAAGTCGGATAAGGTGGATTGTCAGCAAAAACCCAAGCCATCAATGGCTGAGTTCTTGAATTATGCTAGCTAGAGGCAGTGGAAAGCCAGCCACGGGTAGGGAGTGGCCATTCTTCTAAAATGGAGTCACATTATTGACAAGGTCCTGGAATAAAACTGATACAGTCCAATGTTGTTCTGAGGAGTTGAACCAAACCAACTATAAAACAACTGTAGGAGCCGGGTGTGGTAACACACGGTTGAAATCCCAACATTTGGGAGGCTGAGACCAGAGGATCAAGGTTCATGGACAGCCTCAGCTACTTAGTGAGGCCCTCTGCAACTTAGTGAGACCCTGTTTCGAAATAAAGAATAAAAAATAGGGCAGGGGGTGTAGTTCAGAGGTCAAATGCCCCTGGGTTTCATCCCCAAACCCACAAAAAATAAAAATAAAAATAAAAATAAAACAACTGTAGAAGTAAACCACCAACTAGCTAGCTAAGCTTTAAACTAAACCAAATTCATTTTGCATTGCTGTAAGAATTAAATCAGGTTTATTAAAAAGTTTGGTTATAAATAAATAAATAAATAAATGCTTGGTCAACAATATAGACACCAACCAATACATCTATGTATAACAACATAGATGTACTTTCCTTTCCCTTTCTACACAAAAATCCTCATTCAGAGCAATGTTAGGGTGACAAAATATGAAGATTCAAGCCATGATCTTCAGAGTTTCGTCTCTGGACTAAGAGCATCACCATAACCTAGGAACTTAATTAGCAATAAAAATTTTAGGGACTAGGGTTGCAATTCAGCAGTAGAGTTCCTATTTTGCATGTGCAGAAGGCCCTGGATTCAATCCCCAGAACCATTTTAAAACCACTGTTTTTGCAGAAACAAGCATTTGCCTGGGTTTGACACACAGGTGGCAGTTCACTTTCCCCAGGAAGGATAACCTAGCATTCATCCCTCTCTCCTGCCTCATTCATTTCTTGTTTTCATTTTCTCCCTCATCCTTCTTTCCTTCTTCCTTTGTTGCATCAAATCTACTTTTTATCCTCTTCCTTCTATTTCTCAATCTTCCCTTTCCATTCACCAACTCCTTTCTTTACTCAATACCCATGCCTTCTTTTCTCCTTTTGCCAATTCTCTTCCTTCTCGTCTTCTTACTTTACTTATGGATGTAGCCAAGCAGTTTTTTCCCAATTATCCTTCCTTTGTGCTGCTTCATTTAAAAATTCCTGCTTGGGGGGGTGTTACCCTCTTGCATAATAAATTCAGGAGCATATTGCCCATTGAAACTGTCTACAAAAGTGCTATTTCCTGTTTATCATATTGTTGAAGAATGAAAAGTCACAGTCTTTTCAGTAATGAAGCTACCTACACTTGACATCATTAGGCTCAGGAAGGATTCTGCAACCTGCCTTGGTGACATTTGTAGATATTATAGTAATGGTGGAATTGAAGATTTTCCACTGTGTTTCTTTGTATTTTTCTAAAAACAGGTCAGATCTCAGCCTAGGTGGTATTTTTGTGTTTCTAGGTGAAAGATATTTAGTCTTTACCCCATTGAATATTTGACTGATATGTCTTGGAAAGAAAATTCTGACTAAAAATATATGGAGCTACTTATCTGAAGTATTACTTTTTTTTCAACCTTTGAACATAGGGTCACATTGACAGAATACCTACTAAGCCTTCTGATCCCTCAAATACTAAGACTTCTTATTAAACACCATAAGAATTTAGCACCATGGCAAGACAAGCAAATCCAAAAACACCATTTGCAAATAAATACTCAAATATGAATAAAGAAAATATGAGAAGGGAAATAAATATTAGAAGTGTATTTGTGAAAATTTATTAAAGCAGCTCTTTTTTTTTTTTTAACTCTTCCTGTAGTTTTCAAGCAAAGTTTGTTCTCAATTACATTCTGGAAGACATGACTTCAACTGTAAATGACAACTTAGTGAGACCCAGTTTCAAAACAAAAGTAAAATAGGGCTGAGGGGGTAGCTTAGAGGTAAAACAACCCAGGATTTAGTCCTTAGGACCACACAAAGTAAATAAAATAAAAGTGTAAATGATGCAGCCCTGACCTGTCTCATGACATTGTATCAAGGCCTCAGAGGACTGTCCCTGCTCCCCTTCACAGGCATCTTCTCCTGGGAGGATCAAATTGTATCCTAAGGGGAGGCTTCCTCCTCAGCCAGCCACCACCAGCTAAAACCGAATCCATGCACTCTTTCTCAAGTCCTAATACATATCGACATTCAAAATATCAACTGATGAATTTATTATCCACAAAGTGGTGCTATCTATCATTTATTAAAAAATTGCTAAACAACTGTTGTGTGCTTGGCACTGAGTAACATGTTAAGTCCACTCTTCTATTAAAATAAAGAAATTTCCATCTTAACACTTAAAAAATATAACACTGGCTTTTCATAGAATGGGGGACAAGGAGAAAGGGAGAGAGAGAGAGAGAGAGAGAGAGAGAGAGAGAGAGAGAGAGAATGAATATGTCTGATTTCAAGTTCATTACACATTTACTAAATAAAACGCATAAAGGAGTCATTATTTTTCTGAGCTTCTAGAAATGTTAGGCATAAAAAAAGATCATACATTTGAAAACAGACAGCAAAACATTGGTTTGAAAGGATAAAAAAAAAGCCCTTTATGCATTTTTAAGGAATTTAATATACAGTTTCACAAGAGAGCCACGACAATCTTGTAGGGCCTGTAGGGCAAGTGTTACACCCATTTGGCAGATAATCTCTGAGAGATCAGGCAATTCGGTCAAGGTCACAAGAACAATAAAATACCAGAGGTGGATCTAGAACTAAGGAATATATGACAATAATAAAAACAAGACTTTGTTCAGGTAAGCATCAGTGATCAGTATCTTGGTGTGGACAGCCTGAGAATTGAAAACACAGATCCATTTCCAGCTGTGTGTTGAATCGCTGGATCACAGAAGGTAAATCGACCTCTCTAAGCCTCTATTTCCACATCTACTAAATTGGGGATAATGGGCCTTGCTGCCTCACGGGGCACAGGGAAGATTAATTAGATAAACCTTGTGTAAGGTACAAGGAACACTG
Organism: Muscardinus avellanarius; assembly: GCF_963383645.1. Taxonomy (NCBI): domain Eukaryota; kingdom Metazoa; phylum Chordata; class Mammalia; order Rodentia; family Gliridae; genus Muscardinus; species Muscardinus avellanarius. The sequence goes on along the minus strand of NC_137787.1, from coordinate 23,944,962 downwards.
AGGACGACAAACCTCGTGGGACCATGATTTGCTATTGCTCATGGGGCCGTGGTTGCATCACTGTCTGATTTGCCATGCAGTGGTTGAGACTTTGCTGCTCAACCTGGTCTTCCGTCTCTGTGCCTTGAGCCAATGGATGGTTAGGACTATTGCATGGTGTGTTTCTCTCCCTAGTAATTCATAATATGTACCTGTATCAACTGGTGTAGTGCTTCAATTACTGCGTGCTCAGTGGGTGTGGTGCCATGACACATTCTCCCTCATTCTCCCCAGGCAAGATTTGCTTCATAGGACAGATGCTTTTCCAAGGTCAAATCCAATGGCAAAAAAAATATAGACTGTAGCTGGCAATGAAGTTGGAGGTAAGATGCCTACTCCTTAAAGCAGTGAGCAAGGGGGTCCTATGTTTAAAAGGTTGACATTTGCATATGTTCAGTGACTACAATCACAGAGACCAAGAGCAAACCTTGGGTCATTTAGGATGGCGTCCTGCGAGGCTGGGATCTCTCCCACATCCTCCATAGCTCTCAAAGTTGCTGCTAGATGGATTTTGAAAAGTGTAAAAAGTAGCCCTCTGGAGATAATTCTAGGACTCCGGCTATAAAACTAAAAGCAAGAGAAAATGGGAAAAGATCCCAGCCTTCTTTATATCTTTGACTTACTATTGTCATTTTTTAATAGAGGAGGATTGTTTTAAAAGGAAATCTGGACTCGGAATCTTTCTGTCTCTTTGGATGTTGCCACTTTGACTCTCAATGGCAAATTGAATTGATGGTCATCCTAGGGGACTCCATAATCCCACCCTACCAAATGTGCAGGACAATGTATGCCTCCTCTCTCTCTGAATGTTTAAGGAGACCCTCCTGCATGGTGACTTAGAAGGGCCACAGCCTGATCTATTCAAATTTTAAACAAAATGTCTTGATTTAAGGTTAGTAGATATAACAGAAAAACCTACATGGCAGATTATAAACTCCCAGGTGGTTCAAGTCTGGGGAGGTTTAAAAATAAGAATCTTACTAATATTACTCAAAATACTCTCACTTGGCAAAAACATGTCACAGTCTATAGCTCGGCGGGGCTGAATGGGCTCTATGGGTGCTGTTAGATGGATTTATCAGTAACCAACATTTTGCTTTTCTGAAACCTGTTTTTAGTAACAAAGATTCACAATTTCACTTTAAAATTCTTCCTCACTATGCCTATTTCTAAACAGAATCTTAGCAACTATTTTTTTCCTCTACAATCCAAATTCAAGTTATAAGAAAAAAATGAACCATAGATCTTCATTTCATTGTAGAAGTTCTCTCATTAAAAATTAGTCTTCTGAGCTGGGCGTGGTGGCCCAGGCTTGTAATCCCAGCATTCAAGAGGTGGAGACCAGAGGATCACTGTTCACTGACAGCCTCAGCTACTTAACAAGGCCCTTCGCAACTCAGTGAGGCCCTCTTTCAAAGAATGGAAAAATGAAAAGACTACAAAATAGGACTGGGGATGTAGATCAGAGGTATAATGTCCCTGGTTTCCATCCCCAGTACCACACACAAAAAATTAAAATTAGGTTTTCTTTTTCTTTTCTTATTTTATTTTATTTTATTTTATTTTTTTGCGGGTCTAGGGAAGGAACCCAAGGGGCATTCGACCTCTGAGCTATACCTCTTGCCCTATTTTTTATTTTTTATTTTGAAACAGGGTCTTGCTAAGTGACAGAGGGCCTCACTAAGTAGCTGGCAACTGCAATCCTCTGGTCTCAGCCTCTCAAATGGTGGAGAAAAAAATTAGTTTTCTAATTCCTTTGGATGCATTTACCCAACAAAATGCCATTGGGCTTCTGGGCAGGACCGAACTAAACACAGTGTCCCCACACTCTGCTGATTGGTAATGCCAGAAAGACCTGGTGCTGGTGGGTCGAGATCCCGGCTGTGCTGCGGCCCCTCCCACAGATCCTGCAGCACCAGCCACATCTAGCCCAGGAGGGACAGTGTGGGGAGGGTTCTTCCTCCAGCACCAGGGCATCTTTTCTGTTTGGTGAGGAGAGGTCCACAGTAAGGGCTCAGAAGAGCAGGCCCCCCAGACGTCTAGGTACCTCCCACACAGCCCACGCTGGGAACAAACAGACTTTAATTCCTTCCAGTTACTCTGATCTCCATCCCGCTGTTGGGTTTTGGTGAGCAGAGAGTGAAGAAGCATTAGGGATTTCTACAAACTGGGCTCTGGGGCCAAAGGAGTTGAGGAAACTAAACTCTATCCCCTTTTCTGGGAAAATCAGAATATATTTGCATATTAAAGACTCTCAGTAAAGAAAAAAAAAGAGTGACTTTAGTTAATTCCATATTTACACAGGTGGGTTCTGAGAATTTTTTTTTTTCCTTTTTATTTTTTCTGACTACTTTTTAAGGTAGTACTGAAAAATGTCCTAGGAATGACTCTTCCACGGAGCACACTGAGAAACAGTGCCTTAATCCATTTCACCTGAAAATGAATCTGGAACTCAAAAGTTGCCCCCTCCTCTTCAGGAAGGATCTTCTCACATAAGAAAATATCTTTATTTCATGTCCTGACCTATTAAAGCTCACTTGTAAACTGCTACCTCACTAACAAGACTTAAATATACTAATTCACAAGCACCTCAGCATTGTGCATTACTGTTTGTGAGTAAAACTCATCCAAGACACAAGTTAGGAAAGGGAATTTCATTCAAAAAAAAAAAATTGAGGAGGCTTATAAAAGTATACACTCTGCAATAGGGAAAAAACAAAGTAATGAGGAATTTAGAATGAGAAAAGCCAGCCCAACAATCCATGCCATTCAGTTGTGTGTGTTATTAGAGGTTGCTCAAAATTTAGAGCTAGTTGCCCTAGGTCACCCAAGGAACTGGGAAACTATGATAATTTTCCCACCTTCTAGTGTCCTAAAGTAAAAATAAATAAGTGCACTGGGAAAAGGTACAGATTTTTCCTCTACAAAGAGAAGCAATAGCCATCAGACACCAGAGCTTTATTTCATCCTTCTTTGTTCCCCGGCCCGGCACAGGAGCATCAGTGAAAGTGAATCATTGTCCCAGGGACTGAGTCTTAGTGAGATGGGGGAACTGAAGGCTTTTGCCAGGAAGGGGCAAAGCCAGGGAGAGACCGAAGCACAGTTCTCCCTTCACCACTTAGAGTCTGCCAACTCAAGGCACCATCATCAGGTGCTATTCAGCTCGGATGTAAACCATATGCAGAAGGCTCAAGTCACCATCCTGTGGAGCGACTGAGAGGTGTTGGAACCTTTAGGAGATGGGGCCCACTGGAAGTGAGGTCATTGTGAAGTCCCTTGATAAAGATATCAGGACCCTGGCCCCTTCTTCCCCTGTTCTTCTTGGCCTCTATGAGGTGAGCAGCTCTGCTCTACTGCAGGACCCCCAACATGATGCACCGCCTCGCCACAGGCCCAAGGGCAACAGGGCCAAGGTACCGTGGCCTGAAACCATGAGTCCAAACATACTTTTCCTCTTATAAGTTGATTGTCTCAGATATTTTGTTACAGTGATGTAAAGCATGTATGCAAAAAAATACTGAGCAAATGGTGAATAGCATTAAGTTGTTTAGGAGTTAGAAGAAATATTCTAGCCAGACATGGTGGCACATGCTCGTAATCCCAGTACTTGGGAGTCTGAGACAGGAGGATTGCAGGTATGCAACCAGCCTCAGCTACTTAGTGAGGCCCTCTGCAACTTAGTGAGACCCTGTTTCAAAATAAAGAATAAAAAATAGGGCTGGGGGTGGAGCTCTGAGGTAGAATGCCCCTGGGTTCCATCCCCAGTACTGAAAAAAGAAAAGAAAAAAAAAAAAAGGACAAATGTCCTCTCCTACTTCTTTCCCAAATCCTTGCCTTTTGAACTACTTGGGCTAAATTATAGGTTGCTGTCAGGAGCTAGACATTGGCAGAAATTTCAGGAATTACTGAAGTACCAAACAGGAGCTGGAGTTCAAATTTTTCTTCTAATCCTAGCTTTGCAAATTATTTATTATGCGCGGACAACCTTTAACCTTGAGCCAACTTCCTCACTTAAGGCAAGGAAAAATAATCTGGACCACCGATCCATCACAACTATTACAAGTAAAAGAATCTCCTGCAAAAGGAGATTAGCATGTTGAAGTATTAAGCACTTGAGATGAAAATTATGTTTGGAAATTAAATTGTGATTTCAGTAACCCATTAACAGTAATGATACGGAGAAAAGAATTTCAGTGATTACTGCTATGGAGGTATGTTAGTTACAGTGAATTTTCTTTTGAAAAATCGAATCAGTCATCACAGAGGATTTTCTGTGCTTGGTGTAAATATAAATGCCAAAGAAGTATGTTTCTGGGATCACTGTAGAGGGGGAACAAGCCCCATAAAGGCAGAGGCTTAGAAACTGCTCTGGTCGACAGATGGTCCATTCACCGGGGGCCCTCCTGTTTTGGTTCGGGATCCTATCGCTCTTCAACAGCCTGTGTAATATTTAGGTCTTTGGTATTCATATTCTGTCTCTTTACAAATGATACGTGTGACAACCTGCCAGTGGAAAATGTGTGTTGTAACCTTTTCTTTCGAGCAGCACTGCTGACAGATAGCAACCCCATCTTCTTGTCAGACTTGACTTTTCTCTGAACCAAAGAACCCCTTACCAAGACCTCTGCCAATCGGAAGGAGACAACTTCTGTGACCCATGGCTTGCTTTTTAACCTGCAATGTATCCCTGGCCTGTTCCTTCACTCTGGGCAGAACAACTTTTCATCAGACTCACTGTCTCATTAAGGGGGGGGGGGCAGAAAAATTCCCCTGGTGGGATTTTTCTAAGTAGTACAGTGCAATATTTCTCTCCCCCCCCTTTTTATAAAAGAAAATCAATTAGTATTTTCAATTTTTTCTAAAAACAATTGTGTACTGGTGGAAAGTAGATGCTTCAGAAAAAATAAAAATTAAAACTAAAGAGTTCCATTTTATACCACCAGGTTGGGGGAAAAAATTGAAAAATCTAACAACGTGAAGTGTTGGAGAGGTAACTAAGCAAAGGAAACTCTCATCCCATGGTACAGAAAAGTATTGGGAAAACTACTATGGAACACCTTTAGCCACATTCACAACATTGAAAATGTGCCCGATTCCAAGTGTTTACCCTAGCAAAACATTCACATGTGCCCAAGGAGGATATTAAACATATCCATCACAATGCTCTTGGTAATAAATTGAAAAGAATCTAAATGCTTAGCCAAAGACCAGGGATAAAGAGAGGATGATGTGTTTATGCATACTGTATGCAGTCAAAATGAATAAATTCAATAAGATAATCTACAAAATACAATGTTGGGCAAAACATTGTTTAGCCAAAAATGGGTAACACAAAAGAATACAAGAGTGGGATATCATTTCTATAAAGTTTAGAAACCTGCAAAATAACACCAGGTAACATTGTTGTGTTTATAAATATGTAGTAAAAATGTTAAACAAGCATGGGAATGTTTATATGGAATTAGTGATCATGGTTTCTTTTAGGAATGAAAGAAAGCAAAAAAGAAGGGAGAAAATGGGATGTGGGAAATTTACACAGGGGCCTCAATGATGTCTTAAGTGTTTGAATTCTATTGAATAATAACAAAAGTTCTGAAACTGATATTGTATAAAAATGTTAGCATTCAATAAGGTTCAGTAGCAGATACATGTTATTTTAATGATATCTTTGTGTTATTTTTATGCTTGCCAACAGGTTTTAAATACTTCACATTTTTCCTAATGATGATATACTGAAATTGCATTTAGACCGTAACTCGAAGGCTTTCGTTATAGAAGAACCAGAGAAAGCTCATTATAATGCAATCTTACCCACAAGCCAATTCAAGGATAGCTTTACAAAGAAGCTCTCTCAGTTAATAAATTCCATCCCCTTTTTGAAAATCGTGTGAATAAGTCATTGACCTAGTGTTTTTGTTTTGTTTTTTTCCCACTGTCCTCCTTGCCCTGTTTACTATGATATGAGCTGGGATCTCTCTTCCTGAGAGGAACAGCTAATTCAGAGCTCATTAAATGCATGACTCCAAACTGTTCATTATCTATTACCTCCATCTTCTCTCCGTTGAACATCATCTGCTATTGTGTTTACCCCATTATGAGCTTAATTAAGTCCTTTAAGAGTTTCTCATAATCCTTCAAACTTCTTCTTGTTGGCAAATATATACCACTTATTTGCATTGCTTCTGAATTATTAATAAATATGTTTTAAAATTATTTCTAGGCTTCTAAAAGTCAACTTGCTGCTGAAGCTTAATGACATGAGCTCATTTTATATATTTGCCTATCTCAACTGGTTTTTGGAACCCTCCTGATACCAGACCTTTTATTTGCTATTAAATTAGATCTTAAATTACTTAATGGGAACTTTGTCCACAGCATTATGGAAAGATCACAAAAAAAGTGCTCACTACTGGCTTTTCCTCACTACAAATATTCAGATAATCCTTTCAAAGAATTTCAGCAGGTTCGAAAGACACAACTTAATTTATTACCGCTCTACCTAGTGAGCTGCCTGAGCGGTCATTGTTTTTACCTGCTAAAGAAAAAATATGCTCATTCCTAAGGTGAATTCTCAAAATCTCTCTTCTCACATTTTAAACAACAGGCTAGCCATTTGCCAGCTGGCAGCCCTTCAAAGATATTCTTGCAAATAATGGTAAGTGATGGCTTTATTAGTGCTTCAGTTCCATTCTGCAGTTCCTTCAAATTTTTAAGTGATAGTCAGGAGAAGCAATGCCCTTTCCTTCCCCTTGACTCCTACAGCCTTCACTGGCAGACTTAGGTCTGTGGTCTCCAGCATTTTGCGGAAAAAACTAATGCACAATCATGCAGCATCATGGTGTTTAGTCTTTGTCCTCCTGGGCTGCCTGTTTGAAAGAGTAGTGATCTAATAGACTTGTCTGATATTACCACATAGACGTTATCATAAAATTCTTCTTACTACTTTGGGTAATATTGCCGCCATACCCCTTCATCCATTTTAAAAGCCCTAGTAACTATCCAGTCCTCACTGAAAGGTGTCCCCTTTGTTATACATTCATGAGTAGATAATATTGGTCCCACATCATCACAAATGCAGCGACATCACTCATTCAACTATTCCATGCCATTCATTCATTCAATGAACATCTTTTCTGTTCACAACATGGAGACATTTCTGGATAAGAGAACTATGACTCTCTCTTTAGAAGGATGAAAGAGAGGGATAATCATGAGGTTTATCTAGTAACAAAACAAACCCTAGTCATCCCATCTTTATTTGGAACAGTCAATAACTAAGAATCATAGCTAACAATAAACACTAGGCAAACACTTTTTTTTTTTTTCCTGTTTTAGAACATCCTTCCCAGGATTGGACTTTTCTAAGGCAACAATAAAATTAAATCCTATCCCCAGGTCCAATAACTGAAAGAAATTGGGACTGGGGTTGGCTTATGAGCTAGATGAGTTGCAGAGTGTATTTTACTTCATCCTCTCGTCCCCTTTTATGCATGTTTAGTGGGCTTTGTGGCGGAGCCCTCTGCGTCTCAGGCAAGCAGCTGCTTTTATTCTCTTAGCCTAATGACAGGAAGAGAAACAGAAGGATGCGATCCTCAAGGACTTTATCTTCAGAGATAATAGATACTAAAACCACAACCCTCACACCATCTTCTCTTCCCGTTCAATACGTGAGAAGAAGGAAAGACACTGAGCGCTACCCTGCGCCACACAAGAAATTCGTCCTAGAAACACTGATGAGTCCTTTTGACAAAAGAAAAGTGACTGACTAAATGAAACTAAAGGATTAGAGCCTTCAAGTCAGAGCGCTGCTTTCCTGGCTCTGAAAGAATAAATAAATGACATCACCTCACTAAAGAGTCAATATTCAACATCAAACCCTCAGTACCAGCCCCAGAGAATATTGGTTAAATAACAGAAATGAAATGGGGGAGATATCTTAAAGCTCAAACTGATCTCCATTTTTCAAATGTCAGAACTGGTGTAATTTCATCATTGCCTCCTTTGTATGCCTAAAGGAGCAGTTAAGTCAGGGTGAAAGCCATTAATATCTTCCACTTCAATTTCCTCTTTCCCTCTTCAGTACCCCTCTTGTTCTTCATCACTCAAGTCAACAAAATGAGTTGCCAGCTTTTGCCTATTGTTCCTAAGACACTCACAGATTCCCCAAGAGCACTAGACTGTTTTAATTATTTTTTTGGTTGAGACTGTACAATTCTTAATATCATGTTACTTAATAAGGTGTTTAGGGGAAAAACTGAGCAGAAACATTAAATCCCAGGCAAGTTGTTTTCAACATTAAAATAAGCTAATAGAATCAGAGATAATATAGGAGGCTGAAAAAAGAAATTAAATTTAGACCTAGCAATAGGAGTAATACCAATATATTAGCTGGAAATAGATGCACTAATCATAGCATTTATTATATTCTGTGTGTGTGTGTTGTATGTGTGTGTGTGTGTGAGAGAGAGAGACAGAGAAAGACAGAGAGAGACAGAGACAGAGACAGAGAAACAGACAGAGACAGACTGGGGATTGAATCCAGTACTGTTCTACCCCTGAGCTATACTACCAGCCCTTTAAAATGTTTTGGTTTTGGTTTGGTTTTCTGAAACATGGGCTCACTAGGTTGTTAAGAGTCCTTGCTGTTTGTTGCTGAGGCTGTCCTGGAACTTCAATCCTTCAGCCTCAGCCTCCTAGGTACTTGGATTATAAGTGTGTACCACCACAGCCAGCCCCATATATTATGTTCTTAACCTGCTTCCCTGCACGTGAATACATATTTTCTTTATACAACAACTTTGCTAGGTGGAGATTTCTTCCTACTATAAATGAAAGTAAAGAGAACCCAACATGTATCTGAAAGTTCTGTTCCACATCTTTAGTCCACGTCATTTTTTTCTGGAAAACAAGGTCTGTTATTAACATACATTAATGTAGTTACTTTTAATTTATTTAAGAACATAAAGTGGATACTTCCCTTAAGATACAACTAAATCAGAACTTTTTAAGGATCCATCATAAAATAACACATATTCTTACTTTTTTTTTTTTTTTTTTTTTTTTGTGGTACCGGGATTCCCGGAAACCCTTCTACCTCCGAGCTACACTCCCAGACTCATTTTTATATTTTTATTTGGAAGCAGGGTCTCCTAAGCCAGCAAGGCTGGCTTTGAACCTGCGTGATCCTCCTGTCTCCGCCTCCCAAGTGCAGGGATTACAAGCGTTTGCCACCACGCCCAGCCTTACTAATTTTCAAATGCGTTAAACATATATATAATTTATATGTATACATATATTCATATATATATGTAAATATATAACAATTGCTCTTGGCAGTTTGAAGAGATAAAAATTACTTGTTTACATTTATAGATTAGAAAAGGAAGAACTGCCGGAGCAAAGGACACCTGGAGGCAGCCAGGCGGTGGCCATGGGTACCACCCTTCGGCGTCACATCCAGGGGCTGGTGGATTAGAAAGTCAGAGCTGTATCTCAAGTGTCATATTACACTCGGGCTCCATTCCCTCCATGCTGCAGTAACAGTTGTTCATACACAAAGCTGAAAGTACCTGGTAACCCTTGAGAGGAGTGCTAAGTCAAGTCTCTTTCCTTCTCCCTCATAACTATATTGTTTTTAATCTTTTCTGGGCCACTATTGGGAAATTCCCTTCTTAGTTGACCATTAGTTAATTAGTTGGGAATCGCTTGGTTTATTATTAATTTTTGCTTCTGACACTAAGCCTGATTTTATGGTGCTAATTTCTGGCTAGAAAAGTAAAATATCAATTAACCTGTTTAGTATTATATACGCTTGCATTCTAAAGTCTCAGTTAAAATTTATCTTAATTAAATTTACTTGCCTTCACATATAAGAAAAATAAAATGACAGAAAAGTGTGGAGGGTTTAGATTTAGTTTTCCTCCTAAATAAAATAGATCAAATGATCACACCCTACTTAAATTATTGAGTGTGTGTGTGTGTGTGTGTGTGTGTGCATGTATAATAATAGAGATTAAACAACTGAGGGATATTTTACTTCTGAAATGTACCCCCAATTCATTTTTTTATTTTGAAACAGTCTCACTAGGTTGCTGACGTTTTTGCTAAATTGCTGAGGCTGTCCTCATATCTGTGAGCCTTCTGTCTCTATCTCCCCAATACTGGGATTATAGGTATGCATCACCATGTCTGGATCAAAGACTTTTAAACATTGGGATACCCTGATACATACTGCTAAGCTATAGTTCAACATACAGGAAACATATATACAGTGCAGTTTTTAGGAGAGCCCAAGATATTGCAAGAGAAGATATTAGGACAACCTACAAGGGGCTCAGAAAGAAAAAATTCAGAATACAGTTTTGTTCCCTACTGAATAAATACAGAATATTGAAGTTTTTTTTTTTTTAATAAAAACCCAATATTAAAAGGGTCTTGGAGCTGGGCGTGGTGGCACACACTTGTAATCCCAGCATTTGGGAGGCTGAGACAGGAGGACTGCAGTTCAAGGACAGCCTCAGCTACTACTTAGTGAGGCCCTTTTCAACTCAGTGAGACCCTGTTTCAAAATAAAGAATAAAAAATAGAGCTGGGGGTGTATCTTGGAGGTAGAATGCCCCTGGGTTTCATCTCAGTACTGCCAAAAAAGGGGGGGAGGGACATTAGATAATCTATTGGAATTACACTGTTTATAGTGCTAAATGAGTGAACCACATCAACCATATCTCACTAACACTGTTACCCAAAGCCTCAGATTGAACGCATGATTTCATCAGCACAGTTCCACACACAGTTACGTATTATTTGGACCTTATGCTGAAATTGCTCGGTGGCCTCTTTGATGAGCAGCCCTCCCTCCCACCTTCAGGATAGAGCTTAAAGCTCAGCATCCTGTAAGATCCCTGCCAGCTCAACCCCCACGGCTAACTTTGAATCATAGGCTGTCCTCCCACCTACTAAAATAAATCATTTTGTTTATATTTTGCAACAACACCTTTGTAATTGTGCTGCAGAGTTAGTTCACAAGAATGGAGGCCCAGCACAATCAATATTCCTCACTCAAGCAGCTGCCTTCTTTCTCCTCACTGCTCTCAGCCTGATGCTCTTGAGGCTGGGCTGATGGGAAAGAGGACCAGTGGCCTGTGAAGAGCCACTGATGCATAAACATTTGAGTCTGCGACCCCCTTTTCTGACACAGGAGCCCTTTCAATGCCAAACCCTTTGCAGTTATAGTCGGCATATAGTCTGTTATAGCTTTTAAAAAGTTTTCTAGAGGGGTCTCTTTTTCATTAACCATAATCATAACATATATAACTATATGTAACTATACTGTGTCTTAATGCTTTAAAAAATAGTTTCACAAATAGAGCTACATTTGAGCCTCATTCCCATAACCATGGGAGATAAGCATCATTTCCCATTTTATGGATTAGACAATAGAAGCTCAGTGACATTCGTTAAGTAAACAAAGTTGGAACATTAAGTAGGACTTGTGATTTCAGTCCCCGTGCTCTTCACAACACATCGTTCTGTGTAAATTGTGGGATCTGAAAAACTGGTAGAAGTTGCCCGTAATTAAAACTCCTTTCCTCACTTGGCCACGGATGACCCCTGACAAACAGTAATGGAAGTTTGAAGGTGTGTGCACTTATACCAGATTAATAGGTTATGTCCCCTGAGATGTTTAAGGCACTGGATACTTGCATACTGAACAACAAGGAAAAAAATGCAAGAACCAAAGAAAAAGTTAAACGTACTTGGCTGTCTTTGGATAGATGTACTAGTGCTTCTTACTGTTTATCTAGATTATGCTAGCTGGTATTAATGTGCTTTACTATTGTCATGTTCTCACTGGGGCAATAAGGTCAAAACCATAGTTCAAATGGGTATACTGAGGCAGAGTATCTCGTATGATATGCTGTGTGTACATGCTCTTTACAACAGGTATTTGATCTTATCACAAAGGTACATGCTATACCATGCCAAGTGCCCTAGGTTTAACTGTTAGGCATATTTTCCCTATAAACAATTATTGGAAAATAAAAATATTTTTGGTATAGCTTGATTATTATGATTTTCATGTTTACCATCTGAAATTTCCCTTTCCATTTGTTATCTTTTTATATAGACAGTATTAATTCTCATCCAAGATAACTTAATTACATGTGAATCACCTGATATTTCTAGGTTGCATCTTTTTTGTATGTGTGGTACTGGGGATAGAACCTAGGGGCATTCTACTTCCAAGCTACATCCCCAGTCCTATTTTTGACTCTTTATTTGGAAACAGGGTCTCAGTGAGTTGCTGAGAGCCTCAGTAAGCAGCCGAGGCAGGCTTCAAACCTACGCAATCCTCCTGTCTCAGTCTCCTAAGTACTGGGATTACAATCATGCACCACCACGCACGGCAGGTTGCATCATTTCACATATCAAAAAAGTATAACAGCCCTTTATCAAGTATCTGAATCAGAACAATTAATTATCTTTTCATTCAAATTCAACCAAATAGTTGCACTTGTTCCTCTGTAATTCTTTAGTACCAAAGGTGGAAAATAGGAGAAGGAACTCTAAATGTTATCTTGAAGAGCTATAAGACTGCAATTTCCCCCTTCTTTCAAGGCTGAGTAGAAATCTTCAACCATCAAAAGGAGGTTGACCGGAAGCTTCTCCTAACTGTTCATTTCCATCTGCATAAAGACTGATATGCTCATTTGATCCCAGGAACCTACTGATGGTTAAGACTCTCCATGAAGGTCAAATTGCCTGTCCATCAAGGTTTATAGGCACACCATGCTATACACAGATCTGTCATAATGAGATTGGGGAAGGAACTTGGCCCCATGGCCACATGAACAGACGAGTTAGTGGAACAGTGCTCTGAATCTAGTTGAGACCCTGTGTGATAAAGTCCACATCTCAATTACAATGAGCTTCCTGTGCCTTAGATATACCTGACATTCAATATTTTAAATATAAATTGAAATTAAGTGAACCGGATCAAGATTTCCATATATATATTTGGCAACAGGTTATAATGAAGATGTTTGTAGTGTTAGCTCAGGCCTGGACTCAGCTCTGCTATGACCTTCGGCAGATGATAGCATTTCATCTTTTCCTTGGGGACAAAAAGGAGACAATAGCCTCTACCTCAGAGTGGTATTTTGAAGATGAAATGAAATGTTGTGTGCAGAAGATTTACTAAAGTCCTGGGTACAATGTTAATTCTGGAACCAAATATTTTGTATAATGGGATTTATTTCGACAAGACTTGACCTAAATTGAGTTGCCTTTAATTAACTAATCTTGTCTCCTCCACTTTGGCTTTGGGCACATGAGGATATGATTCTCTCTCTGGAAGTTGGGCCATCACTTCTTCATTTTAGCAAATTATATTTGTAAATGGCTGCACTAGAGTTACCAGGATGGGGGGAGAAAAGGAAGGAGAAGAGAAAGGACAGAAAAAGTCAACAAAGCATCAATCTGCTTCCACAAAGACATTAAGCACGTCAGTACTTGGGGAGGCAAGTAATAGTTGCACTGGATGGACCCCAAGTATAAGGGGAAAGGCCACTGTGCGGTATTTACGTAGAATACAAAAGGCAATAATGGTAGAGGAAGAAGTCAGGACCCCTAAATTAAAGGCAAGACAAGGAGAGAGTGATCAAAACTGATGGAGAAAACAGATGTGCTCCCATGAACCCACCTCTCTCAGGGGCGCTTAGTTGCCCTGTCTATAGGATGGGGACTGGCAAGTAGCCATTACAACTGGCCAAAGGATCCAAAATGATCTGGACCTTATTTCAAAATATGTCCTGTCACAGTGGGTTAATTGTATTAGTTAAGTTTAATCTGTAACCTAGTAACTAACTTTCTGGACAATTCTAGTCTGCAATCCAAAGGCTGGATTGCTAACTTTGAATTGTTAACCTTTAAGTTTCCAAGTCGGTAATACATAGTCCAGACCGAGGTGAGTATCAATGAGGGCCTCCAGGAGAATGGGGGTCAGGTCAGTATCTGCAGGAAATACTTTTTCTACCTGGACTTCAGTTAGGCCTATAATGTGTAGTATATGTTTTTATCAGTGAAGTCAGTGGTGTTCAAGTTAACGTGGATTGGTTAAAATCCTGTAAAGACACCTTTACCTCTGCACAGACAAGGTCTAAGAATCAGCAAACCTAAAATTTTAAAGCTGCCCTGAAATCAGGCATGGTGGTGCATGCTTGTAATCCCAGTACTTGGGAAGTGTAGCTTGGAGGTAGAATGTTCCTGGGTTCAATCCCCAGTTTCACAAAATATAAAATAAAATAAAATAAAATAAAATAAAATAAAATAAAGCTTCCCTGAACATGCACAGCTAGAATCTCCATTTAGCCCCACACCCCACCACTGACCTGGTGAGTCTGGAGCTACTGCTGCAAAAGCATCAAAGCACGTGCCTTTGAGATACTTTGCCAGCAAAGTTTTTGTTCCATTGCTTATAAGGAAAAGAGCTGCGACTCCGTGGAGCTTCACACACAGGTTCCTGCAACTGCCTTTGCGCATGCTCATTAGAAAATATGTGCAGTGAGCTGGGAGGTTTGTTTTCATGGTAAATACACTGACTGTCAACAAGACCATGGGGGATGAGACCCACAGAGCTCATCTTTCTCTCATTATCATTTAATTATTCATATTGTCTATTAAGAAGCACCCAATGATCACAGATAGCTCAACTGGCTTGCGGTATTCTTAACAGATTGGAAAGCACTGTCAAATATTTATTCACATGGCTTGCTGCAAATACAGATCACAAATTTCTTCTCTGTGCTTTCCACTAGACTTAAGTCTTCAGAGCAAATATAAATATGAAAAATAGAATTCTTACCCTAAGTAGGCCAACAAGTTCTGTGGGGGTGCAGTGTTGGTGATGGGGCTCAGGAGGATAAGAGAGCCAAGCAAATTTGTGAATATGTTACTGTTACTGTTGACAGGATGCTCTCTAGAATGGCAGGGTCGTGCACAGCATCTGCTATTGAAGTCAAAATCTGGACTCCTAATATAGCTTGGTGGCAGAGGATAGAGTGGGCAGGTAAGAGTTAATTAGACAAAGTGGTACCTGCCATGAGTTTTGAAGGACAAACAGGAGGAGCTGAGAAAATGATAAGGAAGGAGGAGAATAATATATGCATGAGCCTGGATGTAAGAAAACCCAGGAGGAGGCTGAAATACAATAAAATTCCATGATAATGCAATAACTTGAATTTCGATTTAAAGGAATTGGTTCACCGGGTCATTTCATTATCCTTGCAAAACAAACTCCTGCATTTTATGCGATTGAATGTTCTAGATCCCATTTACAATACCACCGCAGCATTTTCTTTATCTGGTTCATTCAAAGTGACTGGAGTGCAAAATGTGTGGCGTGAGTGATAGGGAGGGGTGGTGGTACGGGGTGGCGCTGAAGAGTTAAGTCAGGGTCAGATCACGGGAGGTGTAAAGTGTCACGGGAGAGAGTCTGGATTTGATCCTGAAAGCAATATTGAGTCACAAGGCTAGTAAGCAGAGGAATGCCAGGTAAAGATATGTGTTTAGGCATCAGTAGAAAGAATAAAGCAAAGGGGGCTAGAAAGGAGGCCTGGAGATCAGGTAAAAAGCTACCACAGTTATGAGAGAAAGAATGAAAATCCAAATGAAGTCAGCGACAATAGAAATGGAGGTGGCTTCATGCGACGTTTGGAAAGTGAATTGACGTGATTTGGGGACTGAAAGACTTAAGAGGGAATGGATGTCTTCCATTTTTCTGTTTTGTATGACTCAGTGGATGGTGAATTCATTCTCTGCATTATGCAGCGGCCAGTTTGAGGGAAAGGAAGATAAAGAGCTTAGTATTAGAGGTGTTGAAAACTTGTGACAGACCCACATTTCCTTAATTATTTTTCCTTAGATACCAGAATTGGCTTAGTCTAACATAATGAAAAACCATTAGACTTCAATAGCTGGAACCGAGCTAGATTAGATTCATTTTTTATGACTTGACCAGGAGATTTGGAAATGAAGCTGTCAGGGGCTTAGTTTGGGGTTATTTGTCATCAGTTCAAACAACGACATTAATAAATGGGAAGAGGCAAAATTGATTTTATTAAGTAAAAGGAAATGAGAATGGAGACACCTGGTCTTGGAGAAAAGACTGTTCACTCCTAGTATGACCACACATTTGTCAGAGCAATGCGGGGTGACAGTGGTGAGATGACACCAGGGATCCCAAATGAGTTTGAGTAGGAAAAATGGAATTGTTATTTTTTGGAAGCTTTAATGATGCATTCATTTAATCATTCTATAAACCACTCAAACATCTGACTATCCATCCATCTATTCCTCTATTCAATAAATTTAATATTTATTAAACATCTGCTAAGTATCATGCTTAATGAAAAAGCAAGGAAAGTCTGTGCAAGTTTAAAAAAATCGACTCATGATGAGGACACTCAGAGAAAGCTTTGCCACTTGAGATCTCCATAGAACCCGGGATATGAGACAGGAAAAAACAAAAAAGACAGACACCTACTCTTGGTTGGATTAGTTGTAGCCGTAGTTCAAGTTTATTTTTTTTTCAAGCAGTTCTAATTTAGGATCAAGAGGATTTTTATCCAGTATGTTTCTCTTGGCCAAATTTCATATATGATCCAGTATGTAAATAAAGAAACCAAAGAACAACTGGTACCCTTTCTCAGATCTTAGGATAATTTAAATTAGCAGAACTAAGATAAAATCCATTAATTTCTTTTTCACCTAAATCAGTGATTCTTAAAGCATGGAATTCAATAGCCAAGCGAGGTCCTTTGGGTAAGAGGTAAATAATATTCCCACTGCTCTACTCCTGTGGCTTTACTTTTTCTAGCAACATGGGGTGAATGCATCGAAACCTCTGGTATGGAGGCAGATGCTCTACCACTTACCGTTTAATCCTGGTCACGTTGCCAAAGCATGTCCATCACTTACTGATGTGCACATAAACTATAGTCATCTTTTCGTGATATCATAAATTATACTATCATGTTCTATTTTATCTCTTGTATTCTTATTTAATTTCCCCCAATAAATCCATTAATTGGGTATTTTGATTAGCCCTAACTGAAGTAATGAAAAGTTAATTGGGACTTGAATCGAGTACCCTGACCAAAAGCCTATGGGTTTTGCCATTGGGCTCCACTTACTTCTCTAAGAGTTTTGATTTATTCAACTATAAAGTGGAAACCACAGTCATGAATCTCTTGGGATTGTTAAAATAGAATGAAAGACAATATGATATATAAAGGATCACTGTTATAATTAGACTCACACCTCAAAAACCAGGAGAGTGCCTTTTTTTTAAGCCTTTCCTTTGTCTCCCAAATCCAATCTCCTACTAATTCTCTCTTCCTAATATGTTTAAGACTTACTCTTCTCCATTTTTGCTTCTCCAGTTAAATTAGTAATAGTGCTCTCTACTTCTTCTGAGTCTAATAACAATGTAATTATTTTTCTTGATTCAGCGTTTCCTTACCTGATTTAGCCTTCTCATACAATCTGATTAACATGCACAAAATGCCATCATCCTAATGCATGCATCCTTCTGTGTTGCTTATCAGATAAAAATATCTCAATAACTTCACTCTAGTGTTTGAGACTCTTGGTCTCTCGATCCTGTTTTACCCATTCAAACTCATTGCTCAGTAAATTCTAACGGAACTGAGGGAAAATTTACCTATATCCAGAGTCTATTTTGTGCTGATATTTGGTGAAAAAGACAGTGTTAGATACAGACCTCATAAAGGAAGAGCCCAGGGACACAGACATCAAATACATATGTACATACTCAGTAATTTATAGTTGTAAGGGAGAGGTGGGGTAGGGATGAAATCGAACTAGGTAAGTGGTTCATAAGGGGTACCCTGAAGTGCTTGAACACCATTCACTTTACATCCTCACCTTCATAAATATGGTTTACCCTCTTCCTTCTTTAAAGAAACTTCCCAGTGTGTGTGTGTGTGTGTGTGTGTGTGTGTGTGTGTGTGTGTGTGTGTTGGGATTAATCCAGAAGCATTCTACCTCTGAGCTACAACCCCAGCTCTATGTTTTAATTTTGAAATAAGGTCATGTTAAGTTGCTGGGGGGGTTCACTAAATTGCTAAATCTGGCCTTAAACCTGTGAACCTCCTGTCTCTGCCTCCCATGAACTAGGATTGCAGGCATGTGTCACCATACCTGGCTAAAAGTAAATCTCCCCATTTCCCCCCATGCAAATCCAGCTATACTATCAGTATTGCTTAGTATTCAACTTAAGTCTTTTAACAATATTAAGCTTTAGCCTCCAAAGATCTTATTTTTTTTAATCAGTGCATTTTTTTGGTTATTTGTTCTTATCAGGGTTTATTGTGTAAATATTATGAATTTTAGAGTTACCAGAACTTGCTTATTGGTGTATTTATCTAAGAAGACTGGGCTCTTTCCCTTTGGCTTTCACAAGGTGCTATAATAAATAAGTGTTTGTTTGTGAATTGTTGAATTTTCACAGGTATGCACATCTGGGTGTCTGGAAATCTTTACTAAAACAGAGATTGGAGTAGTGGCTCTAATACCTTAAGCAACCTTCCTAATGCTTGAAATTAGCCTAATCCCATGCTTGTTCATTTGCCTTAGGTTTTATTTGAACTAAAATTGATACTATTTGCACTAATGCTGAAGTAAAACTGACTGTTCATGGTTCTGGAGAATGGTTACATTAACATCACCTAAAACTAACACAGATTTCATTCTAGCCCCCAAACTGAACCTGCCTACGAAATTCACTGCCCCTGCTGTTTACCCTCTGGATTATATATTTCATGCCAGATTTTCACATCAAACTAAAGATAAATTAGCATAATGACTTTAAAGTTTAGCTCCAAAGAATATAAGCCATGTAACAAAGTCCTGCACTTTTTTTTTTCTGTTGTTCAGTGTTCTGCTTATTATAAAACCTAAAAACAGGTAGTTAATTGGAACCGTGAAGGTGTAAACCGCAAGGTTTACACAGTAGTTAATTTAATCTCAGCACAATATTTTTTCTGGAATAAATCTTGTCAGAGTTGAATGGCAAGGTTGTATGAGAGCTGAGGTACAGCCTGTGGTACCCTAATTCATCTATTTCACTTAGAGGGTTAAATGTCAATGCATAAAACTACTTTTATAGGAAGATTTCCAACTGGTCCTTACCTCGTAGTACCCCCTCACACATACACACACACACACACACACACACACACACACACACACATACATACACTATATTGCTACTTTTTAAATAACTGTGTCCAAAACAATGAAGTAATGATATAAAGTTCATTTGCCATACAGCCCTTGTGAATGGCCATGATAAGGCTTCTTAAATCATGGGAGTTTCCCATCTTCTATGTTATTAGCATCTAAATCCTAAACTTGAAACCTGGTGCCCTTTCAAGGAATATGGCAAAATGGCAGCCTGCACAAGAACCAGGCACCCTGGGCTGTATTTATTTGTTTTCTTTTTATTTTTATTTTTTCCCTCCATTTTCCATTGACTTGTGAGTGAATTTGAACAGACTTCTCGATATCTCCGGCCTCCAATTATCATTGCACCAAACTCAACCATTTGTTCGACAAATAGTTGGCGGGTGACTACTGAGTTCCAGGCGATATTCCAGAATGTGATTCTGTTAGCGATGCCAACAGCAAGGTGAGCATATCTAATAGACATGAGTGATTCTGTCTGACAGATTGCATAGTGAGGAGAGAGAGGATGTGTGGAGTCAAACCAAATTAAATCTTGGCTTCAACACGTCATAAGATCTGTCACTAAAACCCCTGAAAACAAATGTCTTTATCTATAAGATAGTCATAGTGCGGAGAATACTTAATGAGTCCTCTGAGTGCAGGCACTGTGCTAGGTGATTGGGAAGTGGATGGCCAAAGCAGATGAGGGTTCTACCACGATGGGCTGGCCTATTTCAAGCATTGCCAAGCATGCTCTTACTGCACCACTGAGTCTTGCTAGTCTGTGTTAGTCTGTGTGGTGGTTTTAAAGTGTTCCCACAGAGCTAGGCATGGTGGTGCATGCTTGTAATCCCAGCGTTTGGGAGGTTGACACAGGAGGATACAGGTTTGCGGACACTCTTGGCTACTTAGTGATGCCCTTTGCAAGTCAGTGAGACCCTGTTTCAAAATAAAGAATAAAATAAATTGGGCTGGGAGTGTAACTCTGAGGTAGAATGCCCCTGGGTTCCATCCCCAGTACCACACACACACACATACACACACACACACACATAAGACTACTGTCACATTAATGACAAAAGATAGACATGTTTTCACTTTCCTAAGCATGTGTTCCTCCAAAATCATTTCTTGGTTAAGTTACATGGCCAGAGGAACCCGGTTGCACATAAGCATACGGTTTACGCTCTAGCTTTATAGCACTGTGCTTCACAAATACCGAGAGAGTGAAAAATGTAAACATCTTTTTGCTATTTTGAAATTGCTGACCTATATGGAGATGGTAAAAGATGCTCTTGCAGATTCATATCTATAGGGATATGCCTTGGCTATAAAAAATAGGGCTGCTTTTTGCCTTCAAGTTGCTTACCATTTAATTGCTAAGTAAGACAAATGAAGGTGTGTCATAATAGATTTAAAAAAATAAAAAATTGAGTCAGATTTAGCGGTGCACACCTGTAATCCCAGTACTCAGGAGGCTGAGGCAGGAGGATCAAAGGCTCAAAACCAGTTCCAGTCGGCTTTCCTTGTCATTGTGACCAAAATACCCATCAAGAACTGAGAATGGTGAAAGTTTATTTAGGATCACAGTTTGGGAGGATCAGTTCAAAATTGGCTGACTCAAAGGCAGAAACAGCTGCAACAAAGCAAGGTGGAGAGACCCTGCTCTCACACCTTGGAGGCCAGAAGCGGAGAGAGAGAGAAAGAGAGAGGGAGGGAGAGGGAGAGGGAGAGGGAAAGGGAAGAAGAAGAAGAAGAAGAAGAAGAAGAAGGAGGAGGAGGAGGAGGAGGAGGAGGAGGAGGAGGAGCTGCTGCATATATAGTCCCCAAGGCCCCAACTCCAGCAACCCACCACCTCCAGCCATGCTCTACCTCTGAACCTTGCTGCACTGGGAACATGTGCTCTTAATACATGAACCTTTGCAGGGACATTTAAACCTAAACTCTAACAAAAATGGTGTGCTGAGGTAAAGCTAGAAAGCTGGCAGTTATTGAAATACTGCAAGGCAACTTGGGTGAAAACAAGCTCTTCCCTGAAATGACTCAAATAATTAGATCCATCCCCTGGTTTGTGTCCACAGTGATGGAATAGTAAAAAAAAAAAATGCAAACTTAGGCTGGGCCTGGGCAGGATTGTAATCTCAGCATTCCAGAGGCTGAGGTCAGAGGATCAAGGTTCAGTGACAGCCGCAGCTACTTAGCAAGGCACTTACCAACTCAGTAAATCCCTGTTTTAAAAATAAAAAGACTAGCCGGGTGTGGTGACACAGGCTTGTAATGCCAGCACTTGGGAGGCTGAAACAGGAGGATCGCACAGGTTCGAAGCCAGCCTCAGCTACTTAGTGAGGCTCTCAGCAACTTAGTGAGACCCTGTTTCCAAATAAAGTATAAAAACAGCTCTGAGAGTATAGCCCAGAGGTAGGAAAGCCCCTGGGTTCCACCCTCAGTACTACAAAAATAAATAAATAAAATAAAAAGACTAAAAATTAGGGCTGGGTGTAGTTCAGAGGTACAATGCCCCTGGGTCACATCCCCAGTACTGTAAATAAATAAATAAATAAATAAATAAATAAATAAATAAATAAATGCAAACAGGTCTAAAGTTTTAAAATATGATTGAAAAGCCTTCAAACTGGAAAGTTGCAAGAAAATCACTTAGGAGTTCTTTAAAAATTCCAGCTGACTCTCAGCATTCCTACCCCTATTACTACCATCAGCACCTCACCTCCACTGCCAGATGCCGATTTAGAAAGCCTGTACCAACACCCTGGATTTTGTATCTTTGAGCAGACATTCTTATATTACTTTGGTTAAGGTAGAATGGTTGAGTATATATATTGTTCATGATTGAATTACAAATATATATATATATTGAGTTACAAATATCTATATATTTGTATATGCACAGAAAAAAGCCTGAGGCTATGCACACTGAAATTTTGGCAATGGTTCTCTTTAGAGGGCAAGATTATGCAAAATTGCCTTCTTAAATATTATAAGTATATACGTATTACATTATTTAATTTTTTATTAGTGAGTTTGAGCAGAAAAATGCATACACATTTTAAAATAAAATCAACTTAGTAGGCAGGTACGATGGAACACACCTCTAATCCTACTACTTGGGAGGTCAAGACAGGAAGTTCACAGGTTTGAGGCCAGCCTCAGCAATTTAGTGAGACCCTGTTTCAAAATACAAAAATAAAATAGGGCTGGGAGTATAGCTCAGAGGTAGAACGCTCCTGAGCTCAGTTCTCAGCAACACACACACACACACACACACACACACACACACACTTAACTTAGAAAAAGAGTCCAATGGTTTTTCATACTCTTTGACTCCATCACTCCATCTTCTTCTAGCCTAATCCTTTTGATCGACTATACAGCCTTATCTTCCACCCTTTTAACAAATATCATAGGCTTTCAGGAAAGAGACTTCAAATTTCTGGCACATCTAACCCTTTCCTGTCCTGTGTCCTCGCTCACGACAGTTGCTGTCAGTAAGGAATGTGAAGATGTAAGTTGTCTCCCTGACAGACTCCTACGCACCCTTCAAGACTCATGCTCAGACAGGACTTCCACGCTCAGCCTTCCCTGATACAAACAGTGCTGTGTGAGCCACGCCGGAGCCGGAGGCAAAAGAGAAACTTGTCATAGTGATCTTGATTTTGTTTTGAGTTTGGCTATTTTTCATGATGGGTTTTTTGCATTCATTTGGATCTCTAAAATAATTGTGTGGCAATATAAATAATTTCAAACATGACTTTTTCAAATCAACTTTTCAAATTGAATGCTATATTTTTTCCGGCCATTGCCCTAGTCCGGATCCCAAGCAAATTGCCTACTCTGTCTTCTTTGCTACCTTTGCTCCTGGACCTACCACACCTCTGTTGTGTGACTGTTAACATTGTATTATACTTTCTGATATTACTCTCTCTGCCACTTGACTGCTCTGAGGACTCATGGTTTTCAGCAGCAGCACTTAAAACACCTAACAGGAGTGCTGGTGGCCAGGATATGTGCTGTGATGCCTCAATCGAATCTCTAAAATGTTCTCAACCTCAATTTTCTCATCTGTCAGATAATGATGAGACATTAGAATAATTTATTGATATTCAGTAATTGCTATACTAGTATATATATGTATATATATATATAATATAAAACAAAAATAATATCCAGCACTAAGCTCTTACTGTGTACCAGATGCTTTTCTACTTTAAGAATTATTAGTTATTTTATTCTCAGGAAAATGGTATAAAATAGGTGCCATTGTGTGTGTGTGTGTGTGTGTGTGTGTGTTTTACTGGGGATTTAACCCAGGGCATTCTACCTCCATCTATACTCAGAACTCATTATTTTTTATTTTAAAACAGGCTCTTGCTAAGTTTTCCATACTGAAACTTGCAATCCTCCTGTCTCAGCCTCCCAAGTACTGGGATTACAGGTATATACAACCTTGCCTGGTTTAATGGTAGGTGCTGTTGTTAATCTCAAATTACAGAGGTGGAAAATAAGGCTCACAGTATCCAAAAGAGATGTCCAAGGCTGTGTTCAACTCAAGTAGTCTGAATCTGAAGTCTGTGCTCTCAACCTCTAGATTGCCTCTCACAATAGTAGCAACTTATAAACCAGTGTAAATTATGTAAATATATAACCAAAACAAATAAATATCTTAAGTTTTCAAATGTGAAAATGTGTAGTTATTCTATCTATATGAAAACATTATTGTTATGTTTTGTAATTTTTAAAGTGGGTGCATTGTAATTTTACTTCATATTAGGGTAGAGAGTGTTAAAAAAATTTATGTACACAACTCTGGTTGCCTGTCCCCACAGGCTCTCTTCTCCCTCACCCTCGCCCCACAAGTCTTGAGAGGGCACCATTATTCTAATCTACAATAAAATTATAACTGACCAGAGAGCCAGAGAATATGTGTGCTGTGATATTTCTTCCATGAGGGCTACTTCATTCTAAAAATACACTGGTTCATTTATCAAAGACAAAGGACACAATTTGACCTAATCAAAAAGAATGAGAAAACTTGAGTAGCAAGAATAGCATAAAAAGACTAAGGTTTGGTAGGCCAGGTTTTCTGGGTGATTCTTGGAAGAAGGTTTTAATGAAACAGTCTCTTGGGGAAACATGCTCAGCCAACCCTATCGCAGGCCCTTCACCTGTGAACCTGTTTCTGAGCTCTGTGCTCCCTGGTAAGTGAAGGGGAATCTACTGAAATAATTTTCTTAACTCTGGTTCTCTGGTTCAAGGGAATATTGGAAACATCCCCTGCTACTGGCACCCTCAGCACACGATGATGTTATTTGTGTAAGAGTACTTTAAATAATTAATGATTCATCTTTAGTAATTGGATAGACTCAGATGTTCTTGCTCCCTGTCTGAGAGTAATAGGAGGCCCTGCACTCATTTTGAAGGGAGAGTAAGAGAGACAAGGCAGATGGTGACTCCAGAGCCAATCTCAATGATGTGCTCGCCACTGCGAAGCTGGTCAAGTGGATCCCCCAAAGTGGAGATGATTCAGAGAGGGTAGAAATAAAGTAAGTCATCGCTGAGCAACCAACAGCAGCTATTCTTCACTTTTGTTCTCAGCTGGATAAATTAGGCTTTGTTATACTTCAAAGACATATCTGGGTCTGATGCAACCCTCAGTACTGAGCCTGAGAGGGCATTAGTTGAGAAATCTTCTGCTCATGCTGTCTGGCATAAGGGTGCTCCCATCTGCTCTGTGCGAGCTCAGCGCAGGCGCTGGGGAAGGTGCCAGCAGGAGCTGTGGCCGTCCCCAGTAGGAGCAGAGCACAGCCGTGTTCACAGTCTTCCTCCTGCTTGTTTCAGACAGCTCTGCACTTACTGCCAGAGGAAGCAGAATCCCAATCCAACCCCATCTCAGTTTTTATGTGTTGCACAGAATTTATCTCCAAGTTGCCATGTAAAGGGTTAGTAATGTTTCCAAAAATGTCAGTAACTACAGACTTAAGGATGGGGCTTTGGATGTGAAGTCTGAAAATTGTTCTAACATTTCCTGAAACTTCTTAAGCAAGATCAGACTATAAGATCTCCCTCATAAAAACGTCTCCTATGTGCTCGTAATTTCCAGGTGGAGCTGGGTGAGGAGGATAATAGAGTATGTATTTCCTTTTCTCAATATGACATTTTTGATAGCATAGTCATATTCTAAGCAGTAAAACGTGAACTGAAACAAGCCCTTTACCCACTGCATGGTCACATTCAGTATTTTTCTTCTCTCTCTCTCTCTCTCTCTCTCTCTCTCTCTCTCTCTCTCTCTCTCTCTCTGTGTGTGTGTGTGTGTGTGTGTGTGTGTTTGGGTGATTCTGCAACCCAATCACTATATCCATTTTCTAAACTGCATCAAATTCTGCCTACTGCACACCTATTTTGTTCCCCGTTAAGAGTCCTGCTGCATCTCGAATGAGTATGATCTTAGGAGGATCATCCGTCTAATGACTGGGTCAACATGAAGCTGCCAAGAATGCAGACAAGTATAAACCAACATATCAACAAGAGATGCAAAGAAGATGGCAGAAATTTGAGTGGTCGGGGGAAGGCTGGGGGCTTAGATGTGAGCTTATGTTCTAAGAGGCGTTGAGGATGAGAATGGAGCACACTCATCAAGGAGAGATGAGGATGGGATGGGAAGGAAATGCAGACACCTTCTCTTAAGGTGCAGGCATCCTCTTGCAGAACAGAAATAAACTGCAGGTGCGAGAAGTCAGACAGAAAGAAGGTGAAACTTGGTAGGACCAATGAGTATTTTAGGGAGATTATTTAGTGATGAAACATAATATGAGCTAGAGGAGGTAGGGCTTACACACACACACACACACACACACACACACACACACACACAACTACTGGAGCAACCCAGTCATAACTCCATGGGATTTTCAACCAATGGGGTTACAGGAAGGATGGAAAGGAAGGGTAATCCCAGGGCACATTTCATAACACTTCTGACTTGAAAGCCATGGTTATGAGAGATGAGGAAAAGGGAGAAGTCAAAGATGACTCAGATATTTCTTACCTGGGAGGATGACTACTGTTGCTGGAACTCAGGAGAATGAAGAAATTAAATGGGGCAATAACAAGAAAAAGATGAGCGATAATGAGCCCTGATCTTCCCAGAGCAAAAGAGCCTTTAATCATAGGTATAAAAACATGCGTGAATCCCACAAACCACCATCAATCAATAATTTCAATCTTTTCATTTTTTCTTTCCTAGGCCTGCTGACAAGTAGAAAAAAAATTGGTTTATTTTTACAGCTAGGTTAAATCAATAAATTTTGAGCCAATCTAGATAGTAAGCGAAATTATTTGCCATGAGTCCCTCAATTATTAGCATTAAGCTATGGGTATTCTGGGGAGCAGGTACGTGTTGAGATTCTGTACACACGCACCTGCTTCCCTTCCATGAAAACACCCCACAGGAAGTTAGCAGGAAAGTCACAGCTGCACCCTTGAGATGCCTCATAAGATAGCACAAGTTTCCTCTTTATAATTCAGGCATCGTAGGTAAAACAACCTGCATGGATCATACAAGCCACCAATTGATCGATAATTTCAATCTCCCTTCTCACATTTTTTTCCTAGACCTGCTGACAAGTAAAAAGAGCCAATTGAACTCACTTTTGAGCCAGGCTCAATCTATAACCACATTAACACATCTGTATGTGTTAGGAGTACATGTCTGTATGAGGAAGATAAAGGAGATGCTGGGAACGCAGATGAACCAGGCTCCAGGATTGCCAATTTTGGCAGCCAGGACCTGGATAAAACTATGGATCTTCAGGTAAAAACTGTCTAGTTAAAATCCAGATCCCAGCACATAGTAACCATGTGAAGAAATGTCGTTACTATTTCTGTGGCTTAGTATTTTTGCATCTGTAAGATAGTTCAAAGAGATGATGTGATATTAACAAAGTACTAAGTACTTTGTGCTAAGTACTCAACACAATGTCTGACACAGAGTAAACAGACCAGCAAATGTTCACCACATTATTATTTTCATATAACCCTGAAGATTAAAAAAGGCAAGCTAGGAATGCCTGGTGGTCTTGCGTTTACCAAGTCTGCTGAGTCACATCAGGATGGATGGAATTCAGTGTAAACCTGGATTACATGAATTCAGATACACTCCAATTGGCTTCCCATATTACCTAATGTGGGGAGGGTTGCATTTCTTGTCTTCTGAGGGAGCAGGGATATTAGAAAGTGATAGTCTTGAGGCATTTGGGGGTTTAATTCCGTGTACCATCATATGTGCACAGTAGAATTGCCATTATGCTTTTAGTGATATTTTTACAACCACTTGAAAAACATTATTTCTCATTAACATCACATGACATAACTGCATGTTTTGGGTTGTACTTATCTCCTTTTGGCAGGATTTTCTTGCTCTTAATGAGCAGTCCTGTGATAACCAGGAGCTGCTTGCCTGGACTCATGGATACAGAGGGACTGAAAGGAGATGAACCTGCCACACATCTCAGCCAGTCTTCGTCTACAGGCGCCTGGGGGAGATGTGCGGGGTTTGCTTCACCTCTGCTCCTGAGCATGCGTTCTGGCTTTGAAGTCTGACTCTGGACGAGCCACAGCATGCAGAGATTGCAAGAGGTTGGAACAGCTTCCAACTTGGTGTCTTGGCCCACTTCCGCCCCGGGTGAACACAGGGGAAGCATCAGGCCCTGCCTGCCAGGCTGGGGAGGGTCCCCTCACCTGATTTACAACTTGCGGAGGCCGTTTGCCTGAACTGTTTCTCACAACACAGAGTTGTTGAGGGCAAATGAATGAGTGAATGAGGGCAGAAGATACCGAAAATATGTATTATACTGTGTGTCGGCACCCACATTGGCAGGAACTCATTTGCCCAAAATCCAAGTTGTCCAGGTGCCCATCAGCCAAAAAGACTATGGAAGGAGTTGTTTGAGTCACTAATTATGTTTTCCGAATGTTTTATAGAGTCCTACAGACCGGCCCAGCTTCTTGGGAGCAGAATGTGCCTGGGGATTACAGCATGGCCAAGTTTCAGCTAGGGGTGTAGTCCGAAGTTTCATCTTTACATCTTGATTGCCCAACTAGCATTTCAGTCCAGAGAGGAGTTTAACTCTTCAAACTAGAACCTGATTTCTGGATATTACACTATAGTGACACAGAATTAGTCAGACAGAGGGAGCATTTTACCAAGAGTACTGATACTAACTGGAATGCACCTGTTCCCCAAATTTCTTGATTTCAGAATAGAGACAAAGAATGGGTATTCATATATTTTTTGTGTGTGATACTGGGGGTGGAACCCAGAGGCTTTCTACCTCTGGGCTATACTCCCAGACCTTTTTTTATATTCTATTTGGAAACAGGGTCTCACTAAGTTGCTGAAAGCCTCACTAAGTAGCTGAGGCTGGCTTCAAACCCATGCGATCCTCCTGTCTCAGCCTCCCAAGCGCAGGGATTATAAACGTGTGCCACCACGCCTGGCTAGGTATTCATATTTTTAAATTTCAAATATTTGGTCCTCTTCTACTAAATCTAAATGATGCAACATAAAAATAGTATTATCTAATAAATATAAGATGTGCAAGTCCAGGGATTTAAAACCAGATTCTGGGGCCAGCCTGGCTGAATTCAAATCCTGGCATCACTACTTGCTAACTGTGCCATCTTAGGTGAAGTTACTTGGCTTCTCTACACATTAGTGTTCTCAGCTATAAAATAAATGATACAGTCACCACCTCATATTATTATTATTTGTTAGGTTTAACCTTTCAGTATCACAGAAATGAGAAAAAAGGAAAAACAAAAATAGTTTTGAAATTGAGTCAAAATGTATAAATCCAAACCAGAAGTTATTACCCCTCCTCAACCACAAGAGAGAGAAAAAGTAACTGCCTCTCCACTTGTCTTAGATCCTCTGAGTTGCTCTACAAGACAGCAATTTTATATAATTGCAATTAAATATACATTTTATACTCTCTTGATTATGCATTGACACAGTTGCATAACTTTTTATTTGGCTCTTATTTATCAAAGTAAAATTTCCAGATCTAAGAAGAAAGAATGAGTGTGTAAGATGGTCAGATATGCCGCAACTCTCAAGGACAAAGCATAAGGAAAGGTGCTTTCTAGTACCTTTCTCTCCTACCCACATGATTACATTTCATCAAAATACAATCTCCCTGGTTTCCCTGCTTCTCATCTCTAAGTGAAAGCATCCCTTCCAGTTCTGATAACAAACCAATAAACTATTTTTTTAGACTGAGTCTTGTACAGTCTAAAAGGCTTGGAAACATGCATTCAACCTTTGAACTATCCTATAGTTTTCTTCTCTCCTTCCTACAGATACAGTCATTTTTTGTCTAATTATTATTATAGCACACTAATAGCCCCTAGTTAAAAAAGGCTGCTCATCTCCTTTCAGATATTGTGTAGCAGTAGCAGTAGTAGTAGTAGCAGTAGTAGTAGTAGTAGTAGTAGTTGTTGTTGTTGTTGTTTTTCCCAGAGCTCACTAGATCAAGTCTAGGGACATTTTTCACATTGTTTCTCCAGTTTTTCTTCCTAATTTAGTGGAATTATCAGAGCCCTCCATGATTTTCTCCACTGGTCTCTAAATGTCATCAAAAATCACCAATTGATTTAAAGCTTCTCATTCCCAGACCTTAGATTTCCTTCTTGGAAGTTTCACAAGAGGAACTTTGTGTAACTAAAAATTTTGTAGAAACAAGAAACTGGAGTGAAAGTCATTTGTTGAAAGGAACTTTTAAAGTCTTACCAGTATTGTCAGCAAACTGATCATTAGCATCTTAAATTAGAATATTACAAAGAATACTTGCCCTATTTATGTTAGATGCATTTTTTTCTGAAGCTCATGCATTTTTTCCTAAGTCTTGTATATTTGAAATGTACAAAGATACATGCATTCTAACAGTACACAATGAGACCAATCTGTCTTGAAAAACTGACACACACGCAATATGAAGAGAATTAAAGTTTTCTGTTTTTATAGCAATGCAATAAAATATCATCAACAACTCTATGTAATAGTTTTGCAAGAGTCTTTGAGAAATAAGATGCTATTCAAATGTAAAAAATTATTCATTATAGCACCAAGCATTTGCATGCTTTACACTAATTGAGTTGGTAATTTCTCTGAATGATCCTGTTGCAAGTGATCCAAGGAGACTCTGCCATGGTCCTCACCTCCCCTCTTAGGACTGGATGATTGGAAAACACTGCACTCATCTTTAAAAGTCACTAGCCTGTTATTCTCTGTGGAAAATAATTTGGCATTGTATTCTTTTACATAGCCAATTATTATAATTTATTTGAAATATAATGTTTTAGAAAAGTTTGCTTTATAAAATGCTTTAAAGGAGATGACTTAGTTTTTTAAATTTGACATATTTGATTTGACCATTACTCCTCTGCTAAGAAAATTGGTGCCAAAAAAAAGAAAGGAAACAAAAGAAAAATCAACCTTGACCAAATCACTGGGCTTTAAAAGCTCGTACCCCTCAGTTCTGAGGATTTGTCTGAGTCTTTTCCTTGCTGGATCCAAAAGAAAATAATGAACTACGTTGATCATTCTATTTTATATTTGGCAATAACTAAATGTAACTGAAATAACATTAATTTTAGGAAACAGTCTTTTTTGAAAATAACTTGTTGACACCATTGTACCACTCAAATAACCATAAAGAGATTTTTATAGTATTTTGGATTTCATTTGTCCAGCTGAAAGAATCTAAGTCTATGGTTTCTATTATAAAGTAAAGAATGACTTAGCCTGAGATTGCTGCTGCTGTCCATGCCATGGTAAAATTTATAATAAAAATAGTAAATAAGTCAAGATTTTAATGAAGATTAAAATATGTTCTACTGCCTTCATCCTTCATATTTCTCTAGATAAATATTACAGATTCAACTGTTTTAGTTTGAAAAACTGGAAGAAAAGACACAAATGACTATTATACAAATATATCCAAGTAGAAATACTACAAAAATAACTTTTACAATAAAACACTCTGGTGGCACCAAATAAAAGTTAAGTAGGATCCAAAAGTTAGGAAAACAAATCTTATTTACTTACAAGTTGGTTTTGCTGTTGGAGGAAACTTGGTCCGGGTAATAGCCAAAATGATGAAAATAATGACTGGCCATAATATCAAGACAAGTGTCCAAAGCTGCGAAATAATGATAGAAAAAATCTTAATCATAATGCTGAATCAAGGTAACAAAACAAAAACAGGGAGTACATGAAGTCTATCATGCTATAATATTCCATACAAGCAGGATATCTGACTATCTGTGAAAATTATTAATAAGAAAGAAAGAAAAGAATCTTTCAAGATGCAAGAAACTTCACAAGAATGATTTTTCCAGTCTTAAAGCCTTGAAATGTCCTTCTGAAGTTCCCTTCCTGGTCACCTCTAATGTCATGACTATCCCAAGAGTGCTCATCTTAAAATTCAAAATCTGATCAGTAACTCCCTTACTTAAAAATCTTTTAATGTTTTCCCATTGCCTCTTAGATAAGACTGAACACTCTGTAAAGGACATATGAGCTTTTGATATCTCTAAAAATCATACACTATGTGGCTGTTGTTGCTGTTGTTTTTGTATATAAAATAAAGTGTAATTTTGACTTATGCTTATTTTACTGCATCCAGTGTAAACAAAGATTAGTGTGTGAGAGCTTGGGAGAGGGCTTAATAAATATTGTTGAGCAAAGCAGTGAATGAATAAATTACAGAGAGAGAGAGAGAGAGAGAGAGAGAGAGAGAGAGAGAGAGAGAGAATTGGATAAATGAGTAGATGAGCAAACAGAAACTCAAAGTTCTTTGCACCATCCCCCAAGCCACTAGGATATTCTGTGCCTGTTTCCATCATAGAACTTAAGCTAATGATATGGTAAATATTTTGGGGGGGAGGAGGCTAGTTCCCCAAATAAGCAGACAGCTCTTTTATTGGTAAGTACAGTATATTATTCATCCCTGAATTTTCACTATCAGACACAAAAATGGGTGCTCAAAAAACGAATACTGCATGGAAATTTGAATTTCTATTGGAGAATTTCACTTTAAGGCACATTAGCAATTGCTTTTTCTCTCTATGTAGGCATGATTCAGTTCAAAAGTTACTAGCTGTTTAATATTTTATACACCTATAAAATCGGCTCCAGAGCAGTGAAAAACATATTCACAAGAACATTAACTGTAATATGCAAACAGTTATAGTGCTCAACCCAAACCAAGAGAATAAAGTCGGCCTGTGTTTAATAGAGTTAAACTTGGAATTATTTTGGTCTGGTTCTGCAGTCACACTTATTATCTTCTCTCCCCCACTTTGCAGAGACAATTTGCTTCTGCCAAATCTCAGACTTTCTACCTGGGGATAGAAAGTCTGAGATTGGGTTGCTCCAAAGTAACCCAAACACAGTTAATTATTGATCATTCAGTCACTCTTAACCTAAATGTTCTCCTAATATCTCCAGTGTGTGTCTAAGAACACTATTCTCCTTACCAGTAGGTTTAACTTTGGGTATAGGATGAGGTTTTTAAAACTGTAAGAAGTTCACTGTTGATCTAAGGAATCCAAAGGTATTTGAACATAGCTAAAATGCACCTAGATGGGACAGATTGCTGAATCCATAGCAGCACTTCTTAGACATTATCGTGGGCACTGAGTTATATGGGAGCTTGGAAACATGAAGACTTAGATTTAGTTATGAAGTGGGGCTGAGATTCCACATTTCTAGGAAGCTCCCAGATAGGTGATTCTACGGGTCAATGAACTACACTTTGAGGTGAGTGGAACTAGATGTCTGCCACCTCATCTAACCAGCAGGATTTTTCAGCAAGTCCTGGAATATTTATGTTGTAATGTTTTTTTTTTTTTGAGATTATCTAGTGTATAGAATTTAGTGCATTTAACAACTTGGTTGGGGGGGGGGAGTTTATATTTTTTAAATTCTCTAGCTTGTCATAGGCATTTATAATTTTCATTAATGATGGATGTGGAAAATGAACAGCAATGTTATTAAAAGTACCTGTGAAACTGTCACCAAGAGAAATCATGGAGATTTAAACATGGCATTAGGATTATTGCAAATACTCCAAAAATAATAAAATAAAGGGCATATTCTAGGTAATATATTTTTTTCCCAGTACTGGGGATGAAACCCATGGGGCATTCTACCTTCGAGTTATACCCCAGCCCCATTTTTTATTCTTTATTTTAAAAACATGGTCTCACTAAATTTCGAAGGGCCTCACTAAGTAGCTGAGGCTGGCTGTGAACTGAGTTCCTCCTGTCTCCGCCTCCCAAGTACTGGGGTTACAAGCGTGCATCACCACGCCTCGTCTGACTTAGAATATATTTAAGTTGTTTTTTGATTGATCTAACCTGATGATTTTTATAAGGATATTTTTATGAATCTTGGAACTAAGTTTAGATCTGTTTTAAACTCAGAAAAAGACATGGGTTCACCATTAAACCTCTTTTTTATATACTTTTATTGGTGAAATGTAAGTATAGATCATAGTGAGATTCAAAGTGGCACAAACATAAATGAACATGTCACTTGGTATCATTTAATGCTAGAATAAAGAAACACACATCTTTACCACATCAAGAATTTGCTTTTAAAGCTGGGCGTGGTGGCACACGCTTATAATCCCAGAATTGGGGAGGCTGAGTCTGGAGGATCGCAGTTTGCAGACAGCCTCAACTACTTAGTGAGGCCCTCTGCAACTTAGTGAGACCCTGTTTCAAAATAAAAATACAAAATAGGGCAGAGGGTGTAGCTCAGAGGTTGAATGCCCCTGGGTTCCATCCCCAGATACACACACACACACACACACACACACATTGCTTTTAGCCAGGCATGGTGGCATACCTTGTCATCCCAGCATTTGAGAGGCTGAGATTGGAGGATCACAGTTTGCAGACAGGCTCAGCTACTACTTAGTGAGGTCCTTTACAACTCAGCGAGACCCTGTTTCAAAATAAATAATTTTAAAAAAAAAATAGGGCTGGGGGTGTAGCTCTGAGGTAGAATTCCCCTGGGTTCCATCCCCAGTACTGAAAAAAAAAAAAAAAGAATTTGCTTTTAATACTTTGGTAACTGGATCCTGTTTCATTGATTTTACTTATACCCCATTTGTTTTATTTTATGAATTTAAAAACATTCTTAGAAGAGCCTTTGGCTTGACCAGACTGCCAAAGGCACTCATGGCATCAGACATGCTAAGGGCCCTCATTCTGATCAACTCTTTTGTTTTCTTCTTTGTGTAGGGAAGGCTGGCATAGCTTGTCCAAACCCACATATGCCCTCGGGAAGCAGAGCGGGGGACAAGGATCTGAATGTCAAGATCGTAGGCCAGGGTCTTTTATAGTGATAGTGCTGCTCTGAAAAGCAAAGAAGAAAGCATTACAGAAAGTGAGCTGGAAACATCTGAGTGCCACAGAAATAGTAGCTGTGTTACTGTCCGAGCCTGGTCCGAGTTGACAATTAGAATCTGTTTTTCAAAGATCCTGGATACAACATACCAATTATATTTTGTGTGACATATTTAAAATGTCAACTATAAAGAATTAAAGTTTAAAAAGTTAATGCTTCTTTACCACTCCTGGATATTTTTCCAAAGGGGTTGAAATCAGAAAACTACAGCAACATATGCATGCCTATGTTCATAGCAGCACAATTCATAATAGCCAAAATATGGAACCAACCCAGATCACCATCAACAGATGAATGGATTGCAAAATTATGGGATATACACACTATGGAATTCTACTCAGCTATAAAGAACAAAATCATGTCATTTGCAAGAAGATGGAAAGTCCTGGAGAGCATTATGTTAAGTGAGATCAGCCAAGCACAGAAGGAGAAGGGACATATGTTTCCTCTAATATGCCCAAACTAGGGAACATAAGGATACCAGAGGGACTCCAGATAATGGAGGGGAAATCTCAGCAAAGTTTGAATGGAAAGATAGAAGAGGAGGAAGGCTGAACTTGATTAATGAGGGTCTACATCCGAATATGTCATTGGTGGGAGGGGGGAAAGGAAAATGGGGGCGGGGGGAGAGGGCACCAAGTATAGTTTACATGTATACCATTTATTTTCAATAAAAATTTGTATTAAAAAATAAAATTAAGTTTTAAAACAGTGACAGATTTAATTTTCTCCTTAAAAAAATGTTAATGCTTGTGGACTCATCCATTTGGTATTTGAGGTCATAGTTATTCTTTAAATCAAGTATTCTGAGAAAGCTTAGGGCCTCACAGCTACTTTTAGGAGCATCTCTTCATTTTCTAAGGCAACTTTGTGAGAATTTAGAGACTGAGGTCCACTACACCAGCCTAAGTATCCACATTAAATAAGAGGCATACCCTCTGGCATATCT
Organism: Muscardinus avellanarius; assembly: GCF_963383645.1. Taxonomy (NCBI): domain Eukaryota; kingdom Metazoa; phylum Chordata; class Mammalia; order Rodentia; family Gliridae; genus Muscardinus; species Muscardinus avellanarius. The sequence goes on along the minus strand of NC_137787.1, from coordinate 23,909,236 downwards.
ATAAGCTCTCTTTTGATTGATCTAACTTAATGATTTTTATGAGGCTATTTTTGTAAACTTTGAAACTAATTTTTAATGTGTCTTAAACCCAGAAAAAATTTCAATCTAACTCAAAAAGTTTAAGAAAATTTATACTCTGTTGAAGGCAAAAAAAAAAAAAAGCTTCACAATAAACCCATAAACAAATCAGCACAACTTTTCCTGGAATTGTAGGTCATAGAGCTTCCAGAACATCTCTGTAGAGTACATTTTAGAGGGATAAGAAATACTATGCTCTCCATACGATGATCTCGGGAATGTTAAGGTTGGCAAATTAATCATGAAAGCAAGAAATAAACAAGATTTAAAAATTTATAGCAGCAGGACTCCTCTCAACACTGTTCTAAACAGTGCCATGAACAACCTAGAAGCAAATGCACCGTGAGCGGTAGAAATACTAACCCGGTGGGCCATGACTTGCTTGTTTGGAGAAAGGGCTGATATATATTTTATACATATAGGCACAGGAGCTATTTAAATACATGGAGGAAAGCCATTTTAAAGGTTCGGTATGCTTGCTAATATTTTATGATTTCATACTACCTCTACAACTCATTTGTATTCTTCTCCCCTGCATATTTTACATCTAAGAGCAGACATAGGCATATTGAATTATTTATTACTCTTTACTGGCCCGTGGCATTTGGATTCTTTGATTTCTTTAGTTTATTTGCTACTGAAATGGCCTATTCTGTTCTTTCTCTTCTCCATCTTTCTAAAAAAGCTCACTGTTAAGTTCCTTGAGTAATGGCCCACAAGGCAAGCGTCCACACAAGGACTGGGGCTGCCGCGTGACCCAGTGAGTGGAGTGGGCTCTAACTAACAGAGTGAGGAGGACACCGGCAGTGAGGCGGGCAGGAGTGGGCTGTCAGGGCCCAAGTGGGTGAAGAAGACATCAGAGCAGAGGGCAGAGGCTATGGCAGGAGACTGGCTTTACATGGTGAAGTTGAACAAATAATTCAAAAACTGGAGGTAGATTGTCTTACTGTCCATCAGGGGAATTACAAACATGGAAAAGGAGCTAAGATGAGTTTTGTCATGCTGGATTCAAATGAACAACATGTGCATAATTCAGCATTCCCATAGTGTATAAAGAGGCATAAAATGTAGATTTAATTATATGTGTGTATGTAATCTACTTCCTACTTTCCAACTCTACAAGTTCTTTCTACTTTATTCTGTATCTTCTTTCTACCAGCCCTGAAAACATTCTGTTTTCTAAGAAATTCTAGCTTCTGTTAGTGGACATCTGGGAATTATATATGATCTTTGTGATTGGGATATCACTATTTCCAAGCCTGGATAGAGTTAGAGAATATATAAAGAAAAATAGATGATAAATAGAATATATAAATGGTAGATAAATTATAGATAGATGATAGATAGATAGATAGGTATGGGTAGATTAATAGAAGGTTAATAGATATGCTGCTCAGAGACAAAGAATAATAAAAACAAATCCAAGTTCACAAACACCAGCCTGTGGCCAAATCTGAGCATCAAATTTAATCCAACTGCCAAATTTGAACATTAAAATCCACTTTTTTGTGGTACTGAAGATGGAACCCAGGAATATTCTACCTCCAAGCTATTCTATCTCCAGCCCTATTTTATTCTTTTACTTTGAAACAGGTTCTCACTAAGCTGCAGAGGATCTCACTAAGTTGCTGAGGCTGCCCAAGACCTGCAATCCTCCTATCTCTGCCTCCCAAGTACTGGGATTAAAAGCATGGGCCACCACGCCTGTATTTAAAATCCTCTTTGATAATAAAATTTCTAATTGAACACAATAGGCATCTATAAGTCTACACAGACATGAAAAAAATCAAGAGCAAGCAGACAAATAAATTGAAAACTTAATGAAGAATGGGATATACTCATAGCCTCAAAACATTTTGCCACAAAATGGGACAAATTGACATCATGCGCCATCTGATGTGATGTAGTGGGTGGAAGGCGGCATCGCTGCCAATGGTATTCTTGCCAAAGATGAATAACCTGACTCTAAAACGAGGAAACAGCAGATGCGCTACAGAACAACTCATCTTCAAAGTTCAAGGGTGTTGATATCATAAAATTCAAGGAAACACTGAGAAACTATGACAGACTGAAGGAGACCAGAGATATGAAAACTCAGTGTGGCACGTGGCTTCGAATGAGATCCTTATGCTGCAGAGGCCGCACTTCTGACAATTGGTGAAGCTTAAATTCAGTCTGAGGCTTGCACTGTGGTATTGGGTTGTGTTTATTTACAGAAAATACATACTAAAATACCCAGGGTCATGAGGTACCCATCTCGAATACTAGAGGAAAAACAGTTGTTTGTACTCATCTGGCCACTTTTTTAAAATTTCAAATTATTTCAAGGTAAAAAGCTTAGAAATTATTTGAAAGATTTCTATATTGCTTTTTTTTTTAAAATCTAGACCCAATTTAAAAGAATAAAGCAAATGATAAAAAGCAGAAAAATGAATATTTTTTCTTGGTGGTACTGGGGTTCCTGGAAGCCCTTCTTTATCTGGGCTACACTCCTAGACCTATTTTTTTTATTTTTGTAAACAGGGTCTCTTAAGCCAGCGCAGCTGGCTTCGAACCTGTGCCATCCTCCTGTCTCCGCCTCCCAAGCGTGGGGATTACAAGCATGGGCCACCACGCCCGGCGAAAATGAGTTTTTTTTAAAAAGTCTCATATCCATGAACTCTCTTGCTACATGCATGTGCTAAGCTTGGAGGAATTAATGACTAAGCTGGGTTACATTTCTGTAATCTTGCATTTAATGAATTCACTCAAAATCACAGGTATGTGTCTTTCCATTTTTTCTTAATTTCCAATGGAATAAAGATGAGTTGTTTATTATTTAAAAATTACAGATACAAATCCTAAGTAATTCCTTGAGTCAATAAAATAAAAGCCAGGCGTGGTGGCACATGGACAGCCTCAGCCACTTAGCGAGGTCCGTCGCAAACTCAGTGAGACCCTGTTTCAAAAATAAAAAGACTAAAAAATAGGACTGGGGGGTGTAGCTGAGACGTACAATGCCCCCGGGTTCCATCCCCAGAACTGCAAAAATAAATAAATAAAGATTCACTCTAAAAATTTTATTTAGAGCTGATCTGGAGTACTCCATAACTAGATTAATTATCTAGTAATATTTGCCTCCTTCTGCATTTGGTAAGAACTATTGTGTTCAATCTTTGAAAGTTACCTAAATCTGACTTTCTGAAAAATTGCGGCAAAGCATATATATTTCCAACTTTAGGTCATTAATATCATTACTTTATTGAAGCCCTTTAATCTCTTTTTAATTGGCTGGTGTATTGTAATTGTAGATGATAGTGAGATTTTCAGTGATGCATTCATATATAAACATAACATTGCTTGGTCAGTATCCTCCCAGTATCTCCGTTTTTCTTCCCCTCCACCCTCCCCTGGACCCTTTTCACTCCTTGATCAGTCTCTCTTCTAATTTTCATGAAGTCTCCTTTCTTTCCTTTTTTCTCCCTACCTTGCCCACATGAGAAAACAAAACCAAAAAAATGTGACCCCTGGTTTTTTGAATGTGGCTGATCTGTCTTAGCATTATTCAGAAACCTTTATTCTAATTCCTGCTCATTCATCTGACTCTATTTGTATCTACCATTGGGATTATCTTATTATCATTTTCACTAAGAGGTAAATAAGAAAACAAGGTACAGGTGGCTTTCAAATTAATAAGCTTTACTGCATATTTCAAAATTTGAGGAAACTAAAGTATCTTTGAAAATTTTATAAATTTCATTAGAGTTTTGATCCTCCTAGAGCAGGGTGGTAGGCCGGTGTTAGGCTAACGAAGACCCGCTTCATCATAGACACCTCTGTTCCTGACTTTCTCATACTTGGTACATTTCACATTATTCTTGAGCCCCATAGATATTTAAGTTTGTGCCTCCAGACTAGGGTGCTTTGAATTTGGTTATGCCAAAAACTAATGGCACTGCATATAAGTATACTTTCTAAATTTCAGTGGGGATTACTTGGCCGAGTTTGAAAACAAATACTAATAAAATGCCTAGATAATGAAGAGCCTCCATTCTCCTTTATGAAATTATAGTCTTAGTCAGTCTTAAGAAAACTTAAGAGTTCATTGAACAAGACAGTGAATCTTTTATAAGGTTCACACATTCATTAGGACAACAGAAAATTATTGGGTCCCAGCTGTGTACCGCAGAAGATAGAGAAATGGAAATCTGCAATCTTTTGAGGAAGGAAAACATTTTAAGAAAAATATATAACTGAAAGGATAATGCTCTGATGTAGGAAGTAAAAAATGTGAGAGAAAGCTACATCAAGGAATGATGAATCTAAAACTTAAAAGATAAAAAAGAGTCAGGAGGAAGAAAAGACAGGACTGTTGGATGGAGGGTGAGAAAGAAGTGGGAGTCTTTCAAGCAGAGGGAACATATGGATGGAAGACCCACAGATGAGAAAGAAGGTAGAATATTCCAGGAAAAGAAATGAGTCCAGAATGGCTGGTGCATCAAGAATTAGGGCAAACATCTCAGCCATATGGCCATCTAGCCTCAACTTGAATGCTTGTAGCAACGGGAAGTTCACTATCTCATGAGACTTCCTCATCGGACAGCTAATAATGTCTGGTAGTTTTGTTTATATGAAGGTAAAACCTCTTTCCCTGTAACTTCCACTTATTTTTTTCAACTTGGCCTCAACTTTCACATTTTGCTAGTATTTGAAAAAGACAGTCTCCTCTCCTCCTGAATATCTTCAACCATCTTCTATTAAATCTTATTTCAAAATATCTTTCCCAGGATAAATTCTTCCTCTCAGGTGGTCTTTTTTATAGTTGGTGTCAAAAGTGAATATAGTATTCCAAATAATAATAGCTAATATGCATTGACTGTTTAATGCTCTGCATACATTATCTCATTTAACATAACAAGCTCATTTACTCTCACAAATAGTAAAGTTGAACCATGAAGAGACTAAATAAATTTTCTTTCCAGAAGCCACTAAGTAGTAGAGTTAGTGTTTGAACCTAGGAGTCTGGCACAGTTAACCACTAAGTTATATAGATAAAGCACTATAGGACAGATTATTAGTTATCTTTGATCTGAATATTATACTTTTATTAGTTAAGCCTTGAGACTAATAAAATAGTTTTTTATTATTTCAATGTTACAGAGCACTGAAAGTCATTTAAAGGTCTTCCTGTAACCTATAATCATAATTTTTATTACAAACCTGAAAGTAAAAATTGCCCAACCTCCCATAATATAAAGTATACTGCCTCTTCCTTCCTCTCCTCTCCCCCCTCATTTATTTATTTATATATTTATGTATGTATTTATTTTTGTATTGTCCTATAAGATAAGGATAACTGTTACTCGCTAGCAACAAGAGGATTCCAAAGTTTACACTCTAAAATAAGACATTGGTACTTTAGGTCTGTAATAAACCTTAGTTCCACAGTCTGAGTGAGGAAGTGCTAGTGGCCAAGAGTTCTCAATCATTTGGTTTTTTACTACTCAACACCATCATTTGTATACAGGACTCATTTGAAAATTGAGATAAAAAAGTTTCTGAATTCTATACTTACAGATTAAAAGGCATTTGGGGCAATTTTCTATTAGGTATATGGAAACATCACATTTATTAGAATATTTAACCAATTAATTTCTATATTTACTATTTTTTGATTTTTTTTTGTGTGTGTGTGTGTGTGGTACTGGGGGTGGAACCCAGAGGCTTTCTACCTCCAGGCTATACTACCAGACCCATTTCATACTTTATTTGGAAACAAGGTCTCACTAAGTTGCTGAGAGCCTCACTAAGTAGCTGAGGCTGGCTTTGAACCTGTGCGATCCGCCTGTCTCAGCCTCCCAAGCACGGGGATTACAAGCATGTGCCACCACACCTGGTTCTGTATCTACTACTTTTTTATTGGTGCACTGTAGTCATATATCTTTTTTTTTTTTTTTTTTGGCGGGTCTGGGGATGGAACCCAGGGACATTTGACCTCCGACCTACCCTATTTTTTATTCTTTATTTTGAAATAGGGTCTAAGTTGTGGAAGGCCTCACTGAGTAGCTGAGGCTGTCCATGAACCCCAGTCCTCTAGTCTCAGCCTCCCAGATGCTGGTATTACAAGTGTGCACCACAACTCCCAGCCTGTAGTCATGTATCTTAAGAGAATACAAGATGGTAGAGGCATACATGCACACATCACTCAATTAGCCCTTCCCTAATTCCTACCCCATTCCTACCCCTCCTTCCTTTTCATATTTGGCTTAGTATTTCCATTTCTGAAATCTTTTCACCTTTTACTTTTTATTGATTGAATACATTCATATATATATATATATATATATATATATATATATATATATATATGTCTACTATTGTCTACTATTGATTATGTGTTGGCACCATAATCAATAGGTACAACTAAAAAATTTTTTATCAGTGGAATGGAGTTAAGGCTGTCTTTTCTTCAGTGTATTTTGGCCCCTTTGTAAAAAAATAATAAAACCAGAGAATATTATACTGAGATCAGCCAGTCTCAGAAAGTAAAAAACTGAATGATTTCTCCTATATGTGGAAACTAGAGAGAATATAGGAAACAAACAGGACTTAAGATTACTGAGGAAAAAGACCAGTAGATTAGTGGGAGGAGATAGAGAAAGTGAAAAAAAAAAAAAGAACAGATAGAACAGATGAAAGAAACGGTCCAGATATGTTATGCCCATGTATAGAAGTCCCACTACCAGTATCACTATCACCTATGTGGAGAGGCGGGTGGTAGGGTGGGACCTAAAGTGAAACGCAACAATATCTGTGAGCACATTTGTTTGCATGACTTTAAGCCTCTCTATGATGTACAATTACATTACCATTCTGTACCTCATAATGATGTATGGTTACAATGTACCGATATTTTTTTAAAAAATAAAATAAAGAAAATGAATAGAAAAATTTAAAAAAGGAATTAAAGGACTAAATGATCTAGATCCAGAAGAAGTAAAAGAAACTGGAACATTTGACAACCAAGTAGAGAGAATTGTGTGGGGCTCAGATTACTTAATCTGATTTAGAATTAAATCTGGAATTAGAGCTTAATTCTAAATTGTTTCATCCTAAAACCTATTTTAATGCATAGAGCAATCTGTATTTATTTATTTATTTATTTATTTATTTATTTATTTATTTATTTTTGGTGGTACTGGGGTTCCTGGAAACCCTTCTACCTCTGGGCTACACTCCCAGACCTATTTTATTATTTTATTTGGAAACAGGGTCTCTTAAGCTAGCGAGGCTGGCTTCGAACCTGTGCGATCCTCCTGTCTCCGCCTCACAAGCGCGGGGATTATAAGCATGAGCCACCACGCCCAGCTTTGTTTCAAAATTTTAAAGCTAAGGTTTTCTTCCTCCTCCTTTAGGTGCTGTCAAAGGAAATTACATGAACAAGGCAGGGAGCATAAGGGGAAGAATCAGGCTTAATTCAAAATGTCACTTTAGCAAATTATAGGAGTGTCCACAAGAGCTGGTTCTATCATCCACTGAGCTACACAAGAATCGCTAGCTAAATAGTTACAACAGAAACGAATCAACTGACATTAATTTTCCTTCTTCAGGTCAGAAGTTTGGAATTAGAATCCACTTATGCCAGAACTTGAAGTCCCTCCCTGATGTGCTTATTCAGGACCCATCCACTTAATGAAAGATAAACTCTCATCTTGTGTTACCTCGTATTTCAGCCTGAGACTCCTTGCTGTCCCAGGACTCTGTTTCCTGTCATTGACTAGCATCTCAATAGATGAGCCTCTCTATTGCTAAGCATCCTCTGCAATATATTTTCATTTTCTCATTATTTGTACAGTTAAATTACAAGCTCAGCAGGGTAGCAACTGCATCTAATTGATTTTCTCTATTCCCTAACATTTCTATTGACGCTTAATATGTATTGTTCACAGTCATCTAAGTACCAGTTTTTTCAATATAATTGAGAATTGATATCACCATGGATATTTTAAAATGGCACTATCTAGGGTTTCCTTAACAGAGATAATCTCTTCTTTGGTGGGCTGAACTCTTAGCAGAGTCCAGAGAATATTGAGAAAGAGAACTCAACTCTAGAGCGATAGGGAAGTAGGTAGTGTGAGGAATAGATTCATGATGGACTGAATAATGAATCACAATGATGACTTGTGATCCATCAGTTTCATTTTGACCCTTAAATTGACTGTGTGATTTTGGATAAACTCCTTGAGCTCTCTGGTACTTTGTAAAATTAAGTCAATTAGACAATCCCAAATATTCTAGGAGTTTTGTCTTTGATTTTATAAGACAAAGACATTTATTTCAAGAGCAATTTTGAGGGAGATCAACCTCAAAACTTGTAGCTGGACTCAGCATTTAGTTCATCCCATTTATTTCTCAGACTGTACTGGCATTTTCTCAATTGGTATTCAAGCATAAATATACTTTCATGACAAATTTGTTTCCTCAAAAATCCTCAATCTTCCCTCATATTTTTATTATATGTTTCTTTTTATTTTTTTCTCATGTGATATTTGCTTCTCCATGAATACATTTGTATTCTTTCCTTAAAGACCACCCCCACCACCTTGCTTTGTGATGAAGTCTTTTAAAATTTAGGGGAGTTTGTCATAGTGGACGTGAAGGCATTTTTCCTTAACATTCAGTAAGGGGCATAAATTTCCAGTGTCGTGCAACTAAAATTCTATTTTTTATAAGAAAGACTATGTTTAAAGTACCAATTTTGGTATGATCATAAATACAGAGACAAATAATATCTGCATTTGAAGTGACTGCTTAGTGGCTGACCAAGTCTACTTCCTCCACAAGCAGTTAATGTCTTCTCAAGTTTCTTTGTACCTTCTTTCCACATTCCCAATATCCTCATCTGTCTGTATTTTCTCTTTTCAGGTGCTTCTCTTTTTTCTCTCCCTTGAGGTCTTTATTCCTCACTTCCAGCCTCTCCTTTACACTTTCTTCCCTCTAAGGTGTAATTCCATGACATTTAAACCCTTCCCACTTGTGTCTTTGAATCTCCTCTCCTACACTGAGAGCTCCAGGTAGCCCCAGGCAAAATGATGACAGAAGAAGAAATATATCTTTCTTTGCCTTCTTTGTTCTCCACTTAGAATTTTCTTTCTTTCTCCTTTTGTCACCACCATCTTTTTTTTTTTTTTTTTTTTTTTTTGCGGTACTGGGGATGGAACCCAGGGGCATTCTACCTCCAAGCTACACCCCCAACCCTATTTTTTATTCTTTATTTTGAAACAGGGTCTCACTGAGTTGCAAAGGGCCTCATTAAGTAACTAAGGCTATCTGAGAACAGTGATCCTCCTGTGTCAGCCTCCCCAATGCTGGGTTTACAAGTATGTGCCACCACGCCCAGCATACCACCATCTTTTATAGGTCGCTCTTGTCCCTCTGGTTGGTCATAATGGATTTAGGGAGGCCTCCCGTACTCCCAGACCAAAATTCTGGTCTTCTACTGACCCAACGTTTTACAGCCATGACCTGGGCCCCCGGCTCTCAAAGTACCCTTAAGATCATAATCTTTCCATGTCCCAACTAACTTGTGTATTATCATGCCCTAAGAAAAGTATAATTACCAGTGTTTTTTTTTGTTTTGTTAGGGATTTTAGATACATGGAATAATATACCATGTATAATATATGTGTTATCATGGGAAGTTACTATAGTATCGTGGTAAAACACAGTTATTATCATATTCCACTTGCATCTACTCTAAATATGCCATATATCCAACAGAAACTGACTAAAATGGAGAAAAATCCTGAATTGTCAATATATACTCACTATAGATAAAGAAAAACTTACTAAGAGTTTTTTGTGGTGAAAAGGGTAACATTTCTCAATAAAAAATTTATTTTAAGTTTTTTCTTTTTATATAGATTTAAGAGTTCTTTTATGTAATCTTAAGAGGTATAAGATTAACATACAACCTGACATATTTACCAATTTTCAGTTCCTCTGAGCTTTGATTCTTAACTATTGAATTTTCATCACTTCTGAACTTTAAATTTCCTTTTCTCTCCCACACCCTTCTCCTGTATTTCCTTTCACCATTACTCTGAATAAAATATGACATACCCATTATCCCAATTGCCTCACCAGTATATTCGCTAAGTGTTTCACCACTTATAAAGCACTTGGAAATATAGAAGCATGCTTATGTCTTACCACACTGTAGGTTAGATGGGGCAGACCTTGTGCCCATTTTACAAGTGGGAACCCCAGTGCTGAGAGACCCCATAGGCTATGCGCGTCACAGGAGCAAACTAGAAGGAGCCCAGCTCTCCTTCTCTGACACATACCTGGGACTCTTTCCCTACCAAGTGCCACCCAGCATCAACCACGTGACAACTATGGGGAATTTTTCTTTTATGCTCCTTGTATGGCTAACAAACAAAAATTTTTAATGATTTTATAATTTTATGTCCAACACACCCATGAAATCATATGACACCTTGTGATTTTAAACCCTGTCCATCAAATTCACACAGGCAAAAGAATGTCTGATTCCTTTTCTTACTACACACATCAGAATACCAAGCAAGGTTTCAGGCACAGACAGCAAGCCTGGAGCGAGATAAGGTGCATAGATAAGATGTTGGTTTCTATGATGCATATTATTTGCATATCTGTGTTGCACAACGGAGGCTTGGGAATTATGACTCCAAAATGAAGTATATTAAATTTATTTTTTGAATTTCCCTGGTTTTCAAACATCTCCTAAATGTATGAAAATTCATGGAAACCAATTCCTTCCTTATTCTCCTTGGGCTCTACCTGGTGAGGCTCTAATGCTAGCTTTATAACTTAATAAACAAACATGAATGTGAGAGCACAAAAAGATGTCTCAGTGCACACAAAGAAGACAGACTGTAACAGTAAAGCGATCCGATATTCTGAAAACATCACACACACACGTGTGCGCACACACATACAGATACACGCTTGTTTGATGCTTCTAGGAAATGATTCTTTTCCTCAGGTATGATTTCTTAGCTTTTCTATGCTAAGAGCCAGCAAATTATTTCTGTTCTGTAACTTTCTTTTCAACCAAACTTTTGATCACTTTTGGTTTTCCAGTACCTTTGTTTCCATTTCAAATGGTTTCTAATGTTATTGTACTTTTGTTCATCCCATGTTTAACTAACTTCATTGAGAAAAATTCCAAAAGCATTTTGGCCCGAACCCAGAATTCAATGCTAGCTCCAATTCAACAAGTAACAGAGCACATCCTTTCCTTTGCCCAGGGCATGTCCTGATTTACTCTTTTAATTTACTGAAATCAAAAGGCTGCTATGGGGGCATGTTAAGACTCGCCCCATTAACTAAAAGACAGATGGAGGGATGAATTCTAAACATCTCATTTCCTGATCCAAAAAATACCTTGAAACTTTTAGTTTTCTACTTCTCATTAAGGTCACATTTCAGGATTGCCTGGAGGATCGCGCTGTGCCCAAACTCCCACCCTTCAGATTTTTCACTCACCGGCTGCCTTTTGACGCCAAGCCAATTTTTCCACACCAGGATCCGAAGCTGCCGGAACTGGGAAGCCATCCTTCAAACACCCTGAACGAGAGAATTCCTGTTTTCCTCCACTTCTCAAAAGAAGAGTTGGTGCCTTGTCCAACTTGCTGTCCGTGGGTCAGGAGCCCTTTCACGGCATAGCTTCTGTGGGGACTGGGGTAAGAAACCCACAGCTCTTCTTTTCCTACTGGGATTTTTTCTTTCAGTTAATCCTCACCAAGAAGCACTTCTCTACCAACTCTTCTTCCACAACAAAGGCGTGGGTCCGTATCTTTTAATGGCTTCTCCTTATTTTAAAATGACATCCAGTTGGTGCTTGTGGCGTGAAGTCCAGGCTCAAGGAAGAATGAGTATCATTCAGATAATGCGTCACTGTAAAAAAAAAAAAAAATTAAAAGGTGAACCCACACCTCCTACTCTCTATGAAATTAAGTGCCTATCCACACCTTAGCGAGCATGTCACCTGCACTAGACACGTCATGAGGAACTAGGTGGGACCCTTGCCAGGCCAGTAGGACTTGTCCTACATTCTCTCGCCTTCTGCCCTACACCTAGTGCTTGCATCTCCTGCCAGGAGAGGCAGGGCATGGAGAACATTTTACAGACTCTGGGCACAGGCTCAGGGCCCAGTGACTCTTAGAATATTTTAAGTGTCATTCAAATGTTTTAAGTCGGTAAGACCAGAGCTCAGCTGTCAAAGCTCTGAATCTCAGCCCATTGTTAGATATATTATGAAAATATCAATCTTTAACCTAAAATTTAAAGCTTTGACTTTGGGAGAAGTGTCTATGTTGGCTGGGCCCCTACCTAAATCACAATTTACCTGTTTGAACATAATGCAGAAAATGTGAGGTAGGCTGTAGGCGACATAAATGACATATTGTGGGTTCTCTCCTTTGGGGAACTGTGGTTAATGGAAACACAGGCTGACCCAGGGCATTTCTGAGATCTCCTCTACCTAGGATGTTCTCCTTTTTCTAAGCCTTGACTTTCCAGAATCATGCCCAAACCAATGCCTCCCATGAGACCAGAAATTTAGATATCTCTATACAGCCGTGGATAGTGGTGCACGCCTGTAATCCTGTCCTTGGGAGGCTAAGAAAGGAGGATCTCAGATTTGAAGGTGGTCTCAGCAACATACTGATGCCCCAGCAACTTAGTAAGACCCTGTTTCAAAATAAAAAATTAAAGTAGAACTGAGGATATAGGTCAGAAATAGAATGCTGTCCTTTGGTTCAATCCTCAGTCCCCCCCTCCCACCCCACCCTCTACCAAAAAGCTAACTAGCCAGGCATGGTGGCACTTGCTTGTAATCCCAGTACTTGAGAGGCTGAGATAGGAGGATCATGCAGGTTCAGAGCCAGCCTCAGCTACCTAGTGAGGCTCTCAGCAACTTAGTGAGACCTGGTTTCCAAAATAAAAAATAGGTCTGGGAGCGTAGCCCGGAGGTAGAAAGCCTCTGGGTTCCACCCCCAGTATCACACACACACACACACACACACACACACACACGCAATATCCATATCCTCCTAAGATATATTCTCTTGCTTGTGTGTGTGTGTGTGTTACCTGAAATTGAAACTAGGGGCATTATATATCCAAGTTTCATGCCTCGGCCCTATTTTATTTTTTTATTTGGAAACAGGGTCTGGTTGCTGAGGCTGACCTAGGACCCTCCTCTCTCAGCCTCCCAAGTACTGAGATTACATGCATGTCCCACCATGCTCAGTTTCTTCTTCTCTCTTGCTTTTCAATCCAGTCTAATTCTTTGTTGCTATCTCTCTGAAAGAACTATTTTATTTTCTACCTAATGGTAATTTCTTTAAGTCTTATTTTTCCCATCAAACTGCAAATTCTTGGAGGGCATGTGTGCCCACGGTACTTTATATATGAGCCATGCTTGATAATTGCTGTTTGAGCCAAGGCTGGTGTAGTGAATTCCCATTTGATCCTCACCCTTCACCCTGACTGATCCAGATTCAACTTGCAAGATCAGTTAAAGCATTGTTTGAGCTCTCCTTTCAAACCCAGAGTCAGTGCCGCTGGAGCTGCTGGTCTCCATGCCGACTGTGGCAAGTGGACGGCAGCCAGCCTGGGGCTCACTGGAGCCATGATGGCACATGCCCATTACCTCAGCTTTGGCTCCATCCCTGCTGTGATGTCTCTCCAAACCCGATCCCCAGCAGCGGGCAGTTCTGAACCTCTAGAATTTATTATTATTATTTTTTCCAGACAGGGTTAAAGAGAAGGTGTTTTTTGGACAATAGAGGTGCTCTGAGATAATGCCCTCCTTTGATGCCCCTGGGGCACAGTGACAGGGGACTGCCTGGCTTTCACAACCCGAGGACAGCTGCAGTTGCTGCTGCTCTGCCTTCTTCTGCTGCTGTCTGTCACTGTCTACAGCTAACTACTGGTTGGGTTCAGACGTGACCCTTACTTAGTTGTGAAGTCCAGGATGGACTGGGGATGTGAGTCTCCCTGTTGAAGGACAGAGCTGGCAGTTTCTCTATTCAGTCAGGTTACTTCAGGTGAAAAGGCTCTGACTCACCACGCAGTGGATGCAGGTGAGAGGTCAGCTCCAAACGCATCACCTGGTTTCTCCCAGAAGCTGTCTGCCACCTCTCCAGTGCAATCTCAGAAATGTTTTATTTTGGGGTTGTTTGTTTAACTTAGGTCAAGAGGACTGGCAGGCTTCATCCACTACCTCTAATTTTCTAATGAGCATAATGTATTTTATTCCATCCCATGACTTACTGGGAGATTTCTTCAGAATCATTTCTAAGCTATACACGAGGTGTTTAATACACATAAAATATTCCTTTGCATTTGAAGGCACAGTATCATAGTTTCAAAGCATTATACATATTTCGATGGAGCCTAGACAATCTTCCACAAAACATAATTTTAAGTCGTGCCAGTTGTGGTACATAGATAATCAGATTTTCACATTTTGAGCATCTAAATATCAACATCTATAAGAAACATATCTGCTTCTAGTATCTTTTTTAAGTTTGAAAATTTTTAAGAGGGAATTTTTCAAAGATGTTTAAAACAAAAGTCACCACCTAGCCTTAATCTTGAAAGCTACAGCATGGGTTAAGAATCATCAAGCCTGTTCAGAACAGAACCCGAAGTAATTATTAGGCCAACCAAAGGGAAACAAGATAAAAAGTGTGCAAGGAGATAAAAGATAGTGGTTGCACAGAGAGGAATGTATCTTTGCACCCATTCCTGATTATAGGTTGGGATGCTGCTAGTGGACATTTTAAGATTTTTCTTGAGGGAAAAGAAGGCAATTAGTAACCAAAATTAATCCATACCCAGTATAGAAAGCTGCTAAGAAAATAAAGCAAAAGGCTAAACTGAGAAGCAAATAAACGGAGGCCAAGTTAGAATAATACATGTATGCTAAAAAAAAAAACTTTATGAGAAATTAATATTGCTCTACTTGGAGGGCAAAGGTGAACTGCCCGGCCATGCTGCCCAATCATTCCGGCGCTTCTGAAGACCCAAGTTGTCTTTAAGGATGATTTTTTTTTTTTTTTTTTTTTTTTTTTGGTGGTACTGGGGTTCCTGGAAGCCCTTCTACTTCCGGGCTACACTCCCAGACCTATTTTTACATTTTTATTTGGAAACAGGGTCTCCTAAGCCAGTGCGCGCGGCTGGCTTCGAACCTGCGCGAACCTCCTGTCTCTGCCTCCCAAGTGCGGGGATTACAAGCGTGCGCCACCACACCCGGCTAAGGATGATTTTTAAATCTCAGCTCGTAGTTATCAACCTAAACACCCTCTCTCTGCGGCAGATGACTCCGCTCCTTGGCAATCGACGGGTGTATCCCTTTATTAAACACATCAGCAGCGTTTGCTTCTCCATGCTCGTTCACTTTGCCAACAGCAAAAATGAGATTGCTTTGTCATGATGGAATCCCATGATCCTGAAGCTCTACCTTCCTGAGCTCCACTAATTGCCAGTTTTAAGAACTGTTCTGCCAGTTGAATCCACATCCAGCATCTGTTTCCAGCAAGTGTGGCCCTCCTTCTGAGGTTGCTTTTACCTGGAGCCCTCCCAGGTCTGTGGCACACTCCAGGCCCAAGGACAACAGGGAACTATGTCCAACCATGAATGGGATATTAATATGGCTGAAGCACATTGATGTGTTTTAATGGTATTTCTAAAGATCTCCCTTAATAATAAAAGATAATAAAAATTAATTATGAGACTACCAATCCCTGGTTTGTTTAACATGTTACCATACATAGGAATCTAGCAGAGGTCTTGGACTATAGCGAGTAGTCAATTAATACTTATTATATAATGAGCAGCAAATGTTCGCTAAGCCATTACTGAATCATCGGAGGAGCACGATCATATGCAAGCTGTCACTATCCTCATTTTCAAAAGAAGAAAGTGTCATTTAGAGGTGCTGTAACTTGCCGGAGTTCACCCAGTTAGAAGCAGGGACAGTGAGAATAGCCGACAGGGAGCTCATACCTCCTGCCCATACTTTTCCCCTATTTGCCATGTGCGTCTCCAACCCCCATGGCCTTTGCTCCAAGGTAGAGCTGAGGAGGAAACAAAAGAACTTCGGGGTTTGTCTTGCTTCTCTACAGGCCTACAAAACACATATGGAGATTTTTCCAAAAGAACAAACAGGGGAAAAAAAAAAAAAAAAACTGGCAAAAATGCATGCACAAGAATAGTTGCTCCAGGAATTCAGGAAGACAGAGACTCCTCTTTTTAGACTTCTTGGTTTAGCATCACAGCGCTTGGCAGCCTGGCTCTTCTTCCGGGGTGTCTCTCCCCCTGCAGCCGTCCCTCCTGCCATCTGCTGGAACGCCGTGGCGTCGCGGAGGACTGCTCACTTACGGGCTTCGATTGTGCTGCCTCCTCTGTCCAAAACGAAATTGTGCTCCTTCTTGAACGGCTGACTCAAGTGTTACTGCCTCTCTGAGGCCTTTCCCAGCATTTACACCCACCACACCCCCACCCCTGGCTGAATTAATCACCCTTCACCTGTTTTCCCATAAAGCTTTGCTCATTAACATAGTCAGCGCCTCATTACCCTGTATTATCCTCAGCTTGTCTCTGTCTACACTGAGTCCCTTGAACTCAACAGTTCAAATAAGATTATGTCCAAACAAGGAAGGTTTCACTACCAATCTCACTAACATGTATGAGCAGAAAGGAAGGAGGGAAGAGAGAGAGAGAGAGAGAGAGAGAGAGAGAGAGAGAGAGAGAGAGTGTGTGTGTGTGAATACATGCAGGTGTGTTGGATGGATGGTTTTATATATAGGGTAATACACCTAGTGACATATGCATGTATATTTGTATTGCATTGCATCTCACTCTGAGGTATAGTTACATCATACTAATTCACCAATAAAAGGCTAAAACAATGTGGTGAGCACTCTGACCCTACCAGATGGAAGAGTTGGCTTGAAGTAGTAGAAGATAAAGCTGAAGAATCGACCTAAACAACAGAGGATGTCCTCTTGTGGATTTAGAATGAGAAGTTCCTGGCAATGCTGCTAAAAACAATGAGTGCAGTAAAACTGGTGTGGGAGATGGCAACATGACTAGAGTAAGATAATAATTGAAGTTAGACTGAAATCCTTATTTCGAATGCAAAGCAATGTGGAATTAATAATAACATAAAGCAATTTTGGAATTTTAATGGTAACCAGAGCAATAGTTTTATTTGTTCACCTCCAAACTGGTTTTTGCCCATAGCACCAGTGGCAAATTCTTTTGCTTGTTGGCCATTAATTGATTTTTACATTAAGGTGAGATGGGATGCTAATCTCTTGCAGAATCTAAGTATTAGGATAAACCTATAAGGTCATTATTATTATCTTATTATTATCTCTACTCTACGGATGAAGAAGCATAGATTATGTAGTTTCCCCAGATCACATAGCTAATGATTTGAACCCGTGTCTCTCCATTTGCAAAGTCTGTTCTCTAATAGGCCCTCATAAAGTAAGCATGGGTAAGAAACCTTGACAAGTGTTTGCATTTCACCCCAGTGGAAATGCACAATACATTGAGAAACTGAAGCTAACTCATGGCAAAAATAACAGCATCTTGCTTTTATGAGGAGGGTGGGGCTCCACCTGGGGATTAAAGTAATGAGGCACCAATTGCAAATACCTCATTACCTAAGATCCACCTGTGATGTAAGGCTCTGATAGCCCGTGCTATGAGGCAGGTAGGTGTGAGGAAGTTATCAGATTCAGGACTTTCAGGTACTTTATCAGCACTGAGGCACTCCAATGAGAATGTGGGCAGGGTAATTGTGTCAAGAAGCAACTGGTAAAATCTGATCCAAAAATCCAAAAAGCAAGATGTAGTGTAAGGGAGTTTAAATGAAGCTCACTCACTCCAAGCTAAGTTATAACGATGGTGCAATGACGTAGAATTTCCCATCACACATAACACTGCCAGGTAAGGAGAGCCACCAGTTTGATAAACCAACTGATTATCTTACCATTGAGCCATGTCAGTATGGGAATTTCAAGGTAATTTCCAATCTTACAAAGAATTACTCACCTACTCATTCAGGGTGAGTAATAATTTACTTAGTTAAACTGGTAAAACATGTCGAAATAGTTAATTTTACCACATGTGTGGCAGTAATCTTACAGGATAAGAAATAATGAAAGTCTGTAAAATTTGGCACTTTTTCTAGCCAAAACTTAAGGAAAGATTTGAGTTTGGGCATTAAGGAAGATCAGTCTTGATTTTAGAGGAAAAAAATGAAAAGTAAAAAATAAAAAAATATATATTGTTTTTTTTCTTCTTCTTACCTTATTTTTGTACTCCATAAAAGCTAAAGCAGGCCAGGCATGGTGGTTCATGCCTGTAATTACAGTGCTTGGAGGCTGAGACAGGAAGATCACAGGTTCAAGGCCAGCCTCAGCAATTTAGCAAGACTCTGTTTCAAAACAAAAATAAAAAGAGCTGGGAATAAAGCTCAGAAGTAGAGTAGCTCTGGGTTTAATCCTCAGTAAAAAAAAAAAAAAAAAAAAAAAAAAAAGCTAAAATAGCTTAAAAGATAAACCTATATATTTATCTAGTATCACTTCTTTATAAAAAATGCACATATCAATTCCTTCATATGTTTCAGTCTTTGGTAATTAGCTTTTTTCTAGAGCAATTAAAAAAGACCTTCATAAAATAAAACTTTATAAATACGAAGGGTTTCTAGGTTTAAATGGCAGCACATTGTATGTATTTATTTTGTAGTACTGGGAATTGAACCCAGGGGCACTCTACCACTGGGCGATATCCCCAGCCCTTTTAATATTTTATTTTGAGACAGGGTCATGCCAAGTTGCCAAGGCTAACCTCTGACTTGAAATTCTCAAAATTCAGCCTCCATGTAGACCACCATTCCCAGCTAACACGCATTCTCTTGAATACAACAGACTCTGTCTTAGAAAAGAGAAATTCCTATTTGTGATAAAATGATCATTCCTAGCATGTTAAAGTTCCAATCTTCAGTTTAGGAAAAATGCCACCCAGTTATCTATTCCCTTAATCTTGAGAAGCACTCAAATTTTTCCTACATTTTCTGTATGCAATTGCATATAGAAATATGTGAAAATAATATTTGCATATAGAAATATGAAGAAATGTTGGGGGGTACTGGGGCTTGAACCTAGGGGCATTCTACCTCTAAACTAGACCCCTAGCCCAATTTTATTATTTTATTTTGAAACAGGGTCTCACTAAGTTGCAAAGGGGCTCACAAATTGCATTCACTGACAGAGAACCCGTGATCTTTCTGTTTCCCAAATACTGGGATTACAAACATGCACCACCATGTCCAGTTTGGAAATATGTTGAAAGGATAATTCTGGGGGAGAAATGGCTGGTCAGTATTTTAATTCAAATCAATAATAAAATATTTTGGCTGAAACATCTAATAATTAAAGCACCAATCAGCCAGTATGCACAGAATTAAGATCTTTGTTTTTATGCCCTTTAAATGCCCTCATGGGCATTAATTAATTAATTAATTAATACTTCATTTTCAAGCAATATGCTGGAAGAAGAAGAAATGAAAGATATGGAGAAATAAAATAGAATAATTGATTGTCTTGTGTATTGGTGCCTGATAACTTCTGAACAAATGAAAGAAGTTTTGAAACAGGGTAGAATAAATTTACTAGGCCATATTAGATATATCCGTTTTACATGTGTTTATATAGACAAAAATATAGACCCATGCTTACTTAGTATGAGAAATATAAAATAAACACATAAGTCTATAATCATATAAGGAACAACCACAAAATTTTAGCCATTATACAAGTATACAGGAATTATAAATGTGAAGAAAAGGGCATATAAGGAAAATTAAACATCTGGCTCTCCAACCCAGGGGCACTCTACCACTGGATTTTAATGAGTGTTTTGATGATTGCATGAGACCAGTACAATGAATGGCCATGGTATCAGTGCAGTATTGATACAGAGAACTGGACACATACATCAACTAAATTTTGTACCATATAGATTTGCCCACAATATTTTTCTGAAAACACCAATTAAAAAACATCCTAAATTAAATAGCTTCACATTCATTGGGTTTTCATTATGGATATGAACCTCAATTTGACATATTAGCCCTTTTCCTAAGAAGAAACTTCACATGTAGCACAAAATGAATTTATTTCAATCTAAAATAATAATCTAGATGACAGCAATGAAGATCCTCTTGCCTATTCTGTTGCTACCTACGCTTTTCTTCTGGACCATGAAATTGTTTTTGAAAGCTGGTTTTGATCTATATATAGAGTACAATAAAAAAGAAATTTGTCCAAAACTCTCTGAGAGGCTTGCACATACTTTTCTACCACTGAGGCTCATATAGGAAACATAATCCTTTTCTCACCTACAGCTTGACCCTCCACTCTTCAGCCTTACTCCAATAATGAAAGTTCATTGCTTAGAGCAAACAACAAGTATTTTGTGTTGCACAAGGAGTCCTTAAAATGAGTTCGGTGGACGCTGTGGTTCTGTGGCCTCAGGAGGTCACTGGCAAGATGCCATTTTGTTATAGCAACTTCATTTTCTAAAGTAGGGGCCATGCAAGAAATGTCAAATCATGTTGAAAGAGGCACCAGCTTATTGCAAAGGGACAGAGAGCTACAAGGCCTCATTTTTTTTTTTTTTTTGTATTGGGGATGAAACACAGGGGCCTTCTACCTCCAGGCTATACTCCCAGACCTATTTTATATTTTAATTGGAAACAGGGTCTAAGTTGCTGAGAGCCTCACTAAGCAGCTGAGGCTGGCTTCGAACCTGAGTGATCCTCCTATCTCAGCCTTCCAAGTGCTGGGATTACAAGTGTGAGTCACCTCGCCTGGCTTTACAAGGCCTTATTGAAAGGAGAATTGTTTTGACTAACAAGGAAGCAGAGGACATGGGGAAAGAGCAGAGGGACTCTACTGAAGAGATGGTCACCAAGGCCACTCCACCACTTCCTAGCTGGCTGATTTCTGAGGTGCAAACATTTTACCTAGGAAGTAGGATAAGAGTTATTCTTAGCCCAAAGATTTTTTTAGAAAAGTAAACTACAAGATCAAACAAATGTGAGAAACCTAAATGTGAGCTGATACCTCTCCCCTCCCCATACCCAACTTGTGTATCTGTGCAGATGGCTTGGGTTAACACCATAAACAACCCCGATAGAAACTCAACTTATTGGTGGTTGAGTACGTATTAACTGAATATGAAACATGAAGCCAAAACCATACACATTAAGTATTTTGGTGACTTTAGTACCAAAATTGGAGATTAGTGGGTTGCAAGCTATGGAGTCTGTGGTTCTCTTTTCCCTCCTTTCTTGGGACAATACAATTCCTCTCCTTTTTCCTGCTGAGTAGTTCTGCAACTCTCTCTGAAGCTTTATGTCTCCTGGCTTCCAGGCTCCAGCGAAAGGCATGTACACCCAAGTTGTTCACTCATAAGAACGGCTGTTGTGTATTCTCTCCATGAGAAACTGTGGTAGAATCTCCTGAAAAATTAAAATTCATTGATGACTTACAGTCAATTACTATTATTATTAGCTAAAAGAATGCTTGATCACTTGGAACCTCCATAACAATGACAATAACGGAAGATAATGATATTAATTCCCCAGCAATTATTTCAAACCCAAAGCAATATGCACTTACATATCAGGACACATGAAATATTGTCACTTTCTATTTTCTTTAATCTAAGGCAGTTCATTTTTCCTTACTCTCAAAGCAGTTCGAGTGTAAGTGTGCACTCTTCAGGGACCTGTGACGTATTCTCAGGGCCCTAAATTCTTTTTGAAGATTTCATATGTCACTGCTTTTATATTCGCAATGTTCTTTGATATTTATCATACCTATGATACCCTATGATACCCTTCAATACTTTCATACGTATGACACCTCATATCTTTCATATTTATGATACTCTTTGGTACCCGATGATACCCTTTGATAATATTCTTATTTATTAAATCCTTTGATATTTATGACACCCTTTGATATCTTTCATATTTATGATACCCTTTGATAACTTGGATAAGTCTATAATATCTTTTGATAGCTCTCATATGTGTGAAACCCTTTCATATTTATAATGCCTTTTGAAAAATTAAAGAAGCCTATTCTGCTTTATCTGGATGACCCCACATGAACAATTAGATATGCTCATCCATAGTAGAAATGTTTAATTTTTTTAGTGAATTAATAAGATTATCTAGTTTCTTATATCCTAACATGAAAATGACAGCAATTGTTACATATCTTTTATTTTAAAACAAATTCAAAAGATTTGTTAAATTCTTTTGTACATTATACAAGTACATTTTACAAGTATATTATACATTATACAAGTACAATTCATTTGTACATTATAAAAGTAATACTTTTCTTTACAATGACATTTCATAACTAAAATTTGTCTTAGTTATACAATGGGTATATACATGCACATATATAAATACTTCAATCTAGTATTAATATCATGATATAAGGAAGTAAAGCAAACGTTTTCATTGCAGTGAGTCAATAAGAAAAGGAGGTAGACTTTATACAGATATTATACATTTGTCGTAGTGTTGAACAAGTGCGTGTGATTTTTAATTGTACATGGCCAGTGGACTACTAAAAGAAGTCAGCAATAAAATAATTTGTTCGTGATATTCTTGAAACCATTTGAGCATAAATTGAATTTTTGGTGTTACATTTTAAGTCAAGGGAAGAACGTTCTTTTGGAAGGTTCTCATTAAATATAAAGTGTGAATTAGCCAACAAAGCCTAAGAGTAATTAATAGTACTATGTATGACTTATGTGAGAATGCATTTCCTATATTTAGAATATGCTGACAATACTGGCTTGTAGGTTAAAATTAATGACTTAAATATCCAGACATATCAGGCAAATATTCATTCACACGGAACCCCTAAATGGATGATGAACCAAGTATTAGATCATGAGCTACATTGAGAAACTCTGGGGACAGACACTGGGACCTGGCATGATCTTTTGATGTGTTTGTTAACTTGACTGGGCCAATTCCCATTATTCAATAAGAGACTAATCTGGGTATTTCTGTAAAGATATTTTAGAGATGTGATTAAAGCCCATAGTCGGTTAACTTTAAGTAAAGAAGCTTATTCTAGATTATCTGGGCAGGCCTGATTCAATCAGTTGAAAGGTTCTAAGAGTGGACCTGAAGCTTCTCTGGTAAAGAAGAGATTCTGCCTGTGGCTAGAAGCTTCAGTCCCAGCTTTCCAGCCTGGTCTTCCTGAAATCCTGCCCTACTAATTTTAGACTTGCCCAGCCAACCCTCACTATTGCACAAAACAAATTCTTGCAATAAATCTCTTAAGATATATATTATCTGTTGCTGGTTCTTCTCTGGTTGAACTTTGACTCTTATAAAGCCCCAATGACTTGATGGCATATAGATGTGAAGCCTATCATAGGAATCAATATTCAATAAATAGTTTAATCCAGCAGAACTTGGTAAGTATTTGAAAACTAATGTCTAAGGGTGGAGGGGGATATCCATTTTAAAACATTTTTTTAAACTGTTATGCATTTATTCCAAAATTTGAAGGGAAAAAAGACACTTGCCTTCAATATTTGTTTTTTTGTGGTACTGGGGATGGAACTCAGGGGCATTCTACCTTCGTCTATATTCCCAGCCCTATTTTTATTCTTTATTTTGAAACAAGGTCTCACTAAGTTTCAGAGGGCCTCAGATACTTAGTGAGATCCTTAGTGAGATACTGCAATCCTTCTGTATCAGCCTCCCAAGTAAATACTGGGATTACAAAGCATGTACCACCATGCCTGGCTAATATTTTTAAATAAATAAATGGTATCTACTTCTTATAAAACAATATTTGACCATTAGACTAAGAATTCTTTTAAAAATTGCTGTAATGGTCACTGAATTAAACTAGACAAATGATCATGCCAAAAAGCCATTCATAGTGGGGATCAGCATGGTGCCCCAACCCATTAGACAGGACCGTGCTATGGTTCTGAGTTATGGATTGATGAGATTTGCCACTCTAACAGAGGCTAGTGAGGATTCAGAAAGAATTTGGATCCACAACCATCCCATGTCAGCCTGGGCTGCTTCAAGATTATAGAGCCAGCCCTCAATAAACCTTTTTATCATCTTGAAGAGTAACAAAGGGGGTGAGATGAAATATAAAATATTAAGCATTTATCACAAAGACACCAGGTCATCATAGAAAGCTTACCTACACCGGAAAAGACTAATAAACTGCAAAAAATCATGTTTGTAGAGTTGTGTATCTTCATGTTACCAAGTGAGGTAAAAATCTTATAAGGAAGGTATTATTTAGAGGAAAGAAAGAAGTTATAGTACATTTGCACTTTTAATAGCACTCTAATAGATCTTCAATCTTGTTATGCAAGTGTTCTGGGCTTATGTACTGAAAAGGTTGGCATCATCCACTGCTGGTTTTGAATAATTTCCAAAAACTTGCTCTCCAATTAGTGTCCAGAGATATGTCTTTTATAACTACAAAAAGAGAGAAGAGATGGGTGAGGATGAGTTAAAATAGAAAATTAATGGGAAAGAATGCATGGCATCTCCTTTTTAGACAATCTGGACTGAATTTGAGTCACTGAGGTGACAGACAGGTTGGAGGGTCAAAAGCAGATGGAAATGTTCACGAAAGAGTTTGTAAAACTCTTCATACAAAAAGATTTTCTTTTGTGCTCAGGCAAGAGATATGTGTAGCAGAAAATAAAATATTAAGACTGGTCTTTCTGCCAAACAAAGGGTAAGAGCCATTTATAATCAAGAATTAAGGCTCTGGGGTTTCAGACATTAAACTTTCTGGCACAGAGCAAGAGAAAGGAGGAGATACAGACAATGGGATCCCAAACAACTCCCATCAATCCCCAAGACACCTGTGGTCGCCTATAGTTAGTACTAGCTCTGTAGGGAGAAGAGGGGGCTCAAATCAGAATTCACCGAAAGCCTTAAGTAGTAAAATTGTCCCAAAATTTGGCCTCATTACCTGACCTCTGTTCAGTGACCTCAACCATTGGAAGATGAGAAGTCAAATACCAAAGCAAATGATATTTCAGACATTCCCGAACCAGTAGGTGATTAAAGGCTATGTCACCATGTGTGTTACCATTCTATCTTAGCAGAATTACATTGTCAGTGATATGAATAAGCATTTGTATCTATTAACTGAATTGTTCCTTTTGGATATTGGTAAACTTCCAACATATGGTTTAAGTAAAACCTTTTTTATGTGCTTGTTGTACTGAAATTCTATATCAACTGAAATATAAAGGTATATTTATTATGGCAAGAGTAAAATGTTGCTATAGTGGGATGCTTTAAAAGTTGTTAACTTAGCTGGGTGTGGTGGCGCACACCCAGCTAAGTTAACAACTTAGCTGAGATAGGATTGCAGGTTCGCGGCCAGCCTCAGTTACCTAGCAAGACTCTCTGCAACTTAGTAAGACCTTATTTCAAAAATAAAGAGTAAAAGAGAGGGCTGGGGGTATAGCTTGGAGGTAGAATGCTTCTGGGTTCCATCCACAGTACCACAAAAAACTAAAAAATAAAATGAATAAATAAAAGTTGTTAATTTAATGTACAAGAAAAGTTATTAAGAACTTTGAGAGCCAGGTGTGGTGGCGCACGCTTGTAAACCCAGCATTTTGGAGACTGAGACCAGAGGATCATGGTTCGTGGACAGCCTCAGCTATTTAGTGGGGCCCTCCACAACTTAATGAGATCCTGTTTCAAAATAAAGAATAAAAAATAGGGAAGAGGGTATAACTCGGAGGTCAAATGTCCCTGGGTTCCATTCCCAGACCCTGAAAAAAAAAAAAAAAAGAACTCTGAAGCAGTTAATTAAATAGAAAAATATACTGACAATTTAATATGAATGTTAAAAGAAATACATATGAACTTCTAACTTTTATGAAAACTATTGTGGTAACTAGCCTCCAAGACGTAATTCATGCCCTAGTGTAGTATCTTCTTATACTGAATAGAACTATAAGCAATAATTGTGTTGTGTGAGATGTCTGGGATTATCTCAGACATTGACACTTCTACTTTCTCCTAAAAATCACCTTTTCTAAAGGAAGACAGCTGCCACTTTTTAAGAATTCTCAAACACACAGGGGAGAGCCCATGTCAGAAGAAAATGAGGTCTCCAGCTAAAACAAAGGACCAATTTCATGAGAGCTAACTGGAACACAGATCCTCTAGATCCAACCAAGGTTTCAGATGACTTAAACTCTTACCAACATGTGCACTGCAATCTCAAGTAAGTCCCCAAGCCAGAAAATAAGAGACTTTGAGTTTCTAACTCACAGAAAGATGAAAATAATGAATATTTATTATTGTTTTAAAACACAAAGTTTTGGGGTAACTTCCAATACAGCGATCTATAGCTTCTACAAGCAAAATACTGTATAATCCTACACGTGATACTACTTAACTTTAAAATTAAGTAGTAGCATAAATCAGACTACTCAAGATTAAATTATTATAATTCTAATCTTTTTAGAAATGCTGAATGCAATATACTTATTAAATAAAAATAACTTTTAGGAACTGCACTTAACCTTTAGTTATTTAATTACATTGAGTCTTTGAGTATTTCAAGAAAAGTAATCTTAATTTGGAATTCTTCATATCTGAGAGGACAAATTAACATCAAAATGTCAACTTTGCTTCTTCAGAATTTCTGCAGAAGAAAATTGTATCTAAAAATACCTATGATAAATTGTCTTTGATTCAGTCACAATGAAGACTATGAATAAAAAAATTAAAGAAAAATGACATACCCCAAACATGTTTTATTCTCATTAATCAAACTGGAGAACAATAGGCTTTTCAAAGACTTATAAAAAAAACTTCTCTGTAGTTCAGAGTCTAAGAAGATATATAAACAAAAAGCTATAGACTGCCAAAAAGTTTCTATATTTAAAGAAGAATAATTGAAATTTGACAAAATAAATCTTAGGAAAGATGTTTCTTTCTAAAAGACATGTTGTTGAACATCTTTTCCCTGAGTTATATAATCTCATTATGTAATAAATTCCCCAAATTTATGTTAATTTTTATGAATATCATATGATTTAAACTAGTAGAGCTATTGCTGAATTTCTATGTATATGTATATACGGATGTTCAGAAATTAATCAGATCAATATATTAGAGGAAAAGTATTGGTCATAAAGAGAAAGATACTGGGTCCTCTTATCCTTCTCTCACAAAGAATCTGTGACCTATATAAGAGATTGAGAATTTAATTGTGTCCTTATACAAGCTATTCAAGGAAAAGGAACAACATCCCTCTGGTGTTACTTACCACATAAGGTAGTTTCAACAATAATTAAAAAGTCTAATATTGCACTTTGGTGTTAGCAATATCCACAGAGCAAGACTTATCACCAATGAATGTTTTCAAAGGAAGCACTCTGTGGGCTGGAGCTAGCTGCAGAAATCAGCACTCGTAGGTCTTGAGATGGCAAGGACTTCTCACAAGCTGCTGGCTCCAAAGATTCACTCCAATCCAGAGAAAAATGCCCAAATTAGTTCACAGGCAATGAGCACTGAGCTACAAGTACAAACTAAGAAAATATTCTGCTAACTTTAAAGACAAATTGAATTGTGCCAGTGTTTAAAGAACAAGCAATGTTTCAAGTGGAGATGGAGCAGAAGACCAGAAGGTTTCAGAAGCCTAGATATTCCTTATTGATATCTGAACAATACTGATAGAATACTCATTTCATAATGTTAGGTCCAATTTTTATGATCTTTTAAAATATTTTTAATTTGAAATAATTTTATACTTATAGAAGAATTGGAAGAAAAAAAAACAGTACAGTCTGCCCATATATCCTTCACCCAGATTCACCTATGTGGTGTAACCACAGCACAATTAAAACCAGCAAGTTAACTTTGGCACAATTCTGCTAACTAAACTACAAACTTTATTAGATCTCCATGTTTCCACAAAAGTTCTTTTTCTGGTCCAGAATCCAATCCAGAATCCCACATTGCATTTACTTGGCATGTCTCCATAATCTTTTCTGATCTATTACAATTCTTTAATCTTTCCCGTTTCCCAGGACTTTGAAACTTTTGTGTAGTACTAAATTAATTTAGCTAATTTGTAGCATATGCCTCAGTTTTGGTTTTGTCTCATGTTGATGTGATTAGAGTGAGGTTTGTACTCCTTTGGGGAAGGATAGCACAGAAATGATATATGCTTCTCCGGGCACCATCTGGGGAGTTATATAATGCCAATGTATTAGGAATCCTTGATGAAGGCAGTACCTTCTGAGTTTCCCCACCATAAAATTACTATTTTGGAAGAAATACTTTGAGGCACAAACATCCTGTTTCTCCTTGAGATTTTCTAACTTTACCATCTATTAGTGGATGTTGCCTGAAGCAATTATTACTGTCGTATTATAGTGGTGGTTCTATATTTATCAAATTCCCTCCACAATTACTAATTGGAATTCTTCTGTAAGAAAGTGTTATCCCTTGTCCACTTTGAGTAAGACCCCACTGTTTGTATTTATCACATTTTCTTTATCCATTCACCTATAACAAACACTTAGGCCAGAACTTGGCTACTGTGGATTGCACTGCTATAAACATGGGATAATGCATCACTATAGCACACTGACTTTCATTCTTTTGGACAGATACCAAGGAGTGGTATAGCTGAGTCATATGGTGGTTCCATCCCTAGTCTTTTGAGGACCCTCCATACTGATCTCCACAGTGATCATGCTAATTTAGACTCTCACCGACAATGTGCAACTGTTCCTTTCCCCCCACACCCTCTCCAGCATATATTATTGTTTGTATTCTTGATGACTGCCATTCTAACTGAAATCAGATGAAATTTCAGCATAGTTTTGGTTTGCCTTTTCCTGATTTCTAAAGGTGCTGAACATTTCTTCAAATATTTGTTGGTCGTTTGTATTTCTTCTTTTGAGAAAAGTCTCTACTCTTTTGCCCATTTACCTATTGGATCATATGCTCTATTAGTGGTAAGCTTTTTGAATTTTTTATAGAAGAAAAGGTACTGGCAAAGATTTACCCCATTCTGTAGTCTCTTTACACTCTCCTTTGCTGTGCAGAAGCTTTTGTACTTGATACTATCTATATATTAATTCTTGGTATTATTTCTTAAAAAGTCCTACAGAGGAAGTCATTGCCTGCACCTATATATTGGAGTAGTGACCCTATGTTTTTTTCTATCAGTTGTCAGTTGCAAAGTTTCTAGTCAAATTTCTATGTCTTTGATACACTTTCAGTTGACTTTTTTTCAGGGTGAGTGATAGGGAATCTAGTTTCATTCTTCTACATATGAGCACCCAGTTTTTCTAGTACAATTTGATAAAAGGGTTGTCTTTTCTCCAATGTATGGTTTTGGTACCAATGTCGAGGATCAAGTGGCTATATTTGTGTGGGACTGTCTGTGTCTTCTATTCCATTCCAATAAGAACGATGCTTTGCTGGGCTTGGTGGTGCACGCTTGTAATCCCCATGCTTGGGAGGCAGAGACAGGAGGATCGCACAGGTTCATAGCCAGCCTCACTGGCTTAAGAGACCCTGTTTCCAAATAGAAATATAAAATAGGTCTGGGAGTATAGCCTGGAGAAGAGTTCCATCCCTAGTACCACCAAAAAAACAAAACAACAACAACAAAAAAAAAAGATGCCTGATTTTAATCCAATGACAATATTTGGAAATATTTCTAGTGACTGACTGCAATGTCATCTGGACATCTCAGAGAACTGAAAGGTTGAGAAGAAGTCAACAATTAGCACTGCTACTCAATGTTTTCATGGCCTAGGACAAATCACTAATTTTCTCCGCACCTAAATTCTTAAACTCTCCATCTATAAAATTGAAACTATGATGTCAAATCACTTCTCAATGTCATTGTGAAGGTTATTCAATAAGAGACACAGCATTTTAAAACACCAAACGGGATCCCCTTAATAAAGTCAAATGTCAGTTTCTGTTCCCAGAGATATGGTAGATTTTTCTCTTCTGGGAGACTTTATGAAGTCATTTGTCCTGAAAGCTTTCAGCATCTACTGATCTGAAAGGAGAAAATTGGATTGAATGCCTTGACATTCTTTACAGCTTTATTCACTTATAAATTAAATGCTGCTTGCATGTAACAACTCTC
The DNA here is from genome assembly GCF_963383645.1 of Muscardinus avellanarius. Classification (NCBI taxonomy): domain Eukaryota; kingdom Metazoa; phylum Chordata; class Mammalia; order Rodentia; family Gliridae; genus Muscardinus; species Muscardinus avellanarius. The sequence continues at coordinate 23,878,883 of NC_137787.1, read as the reverse complement.
AATAAGGCTCGACCTATGATATAGGGTCCACCCCATACACTCTTATCTCTAAATCATTCTGTAGATTATAGCCAACATGATCTTTTAAAAGCTTTGGTCTAAAGATGTCACTACTTTTATAAGCCCTCGAATGGCTTCTCTTTGTGTTAAGGACAAAGACAGAACTGCTTAATGACCCACAAACCTCCTAAAGTCCAATATTTACCTTCAGACCATCCTCCCCGGTGCTCCCTCCTGATGTCTCCTTTCAGGGTCTTCTCATCACATCACCTCCTAACTCAGAGCCAGGGTCCTGCACACACTCCCCTCCTGTTTTCTCCGAATTCCATACCCATTACTCTTTCTGCTAGGTCACTTTCTTCAAAATGTCTAATCTAAGATCAGCAGTGCTATTCTTATGGTGTGTGTGTGTCTGGGGATTGAACTCAGGGACATTCTACTTCTGAGTTACACCCTAAGCCCATTTTTTAAAAAAATTCTGAAGCAGGAGTTCACTGAGTTGTGCATGCATTTCAAATGTGAGATCCTAGCCGAGCGTGGTGGCGTACGCTTGTAATCCCCGCGCTTGGGAGGCTGAGAGAGGAGGATCGCACGGGTTCAAAGCCAGCCCCAGCTACTTAGTGAGGCTTTCAGCAACTTAGTGAGACCCTGTTTCCAAATCAAATATAAAAAAGGTCTGGGAGTATAGCCCGGAGGTAGAAAGCCCCTGGGTTCCACCCCCAGTACCACCAAAAAAAGAAAAGTGAGATCCTCCTGCCTCTCAGCCTCAGAAATTCTGGGATTACAGGTGTATGCTGCCTTGCCCAGCTTGCTCTTGCATTCTTGAGAGCCCTCTCTTACTAGCAATTCACATTTCTATGGCATTATTTCATCGCCATCTGTCTCTCTCACCACATTGTAAACATGGGAACCTTTGACATATTGGAATCCTGTTATATCTCCAAGGCCTGCACAGTGCCTGATACATAGGAGGCCTCGGTAAATTTCTGTTGAATGAATAATATTGGTTTGGATCATTATTTTCCTAGCAGATGAAAATGGTCAAGTGACCTTGGGAATTAGAAAGTTTCTCTTTTAAGGTGACCTCTATTCACATTAAAGATAAATAAATCAATGTGATGCTGGTAGCTATGCAAGACCTTCCTTTCAATAAGCTTTTTTTAAGAAAACCAACTTCTTTTCCAGTCTGGCATTTTCTGTTGAGAATACAATCTGCCCTGATCTCAGCGGGAATAGACATGCAATGATGATCTGCAGCCACCGCTGAAGTGCATTAGTAGGTCTCAGAGCAGCCCCACAGAGCACAGAGTCCAGCCTGCGAGAAGGCGTAACCTCGTTTCCATCATTTGATATTGTGTGATAATGCTTTCCTCTCCCCTATTTAATCCTCCTGTGGCCTAATACTAATCATTTTTTCTTTCTATTGCTAAAACCCTCTGGGTATCTTGTTTCTTTAAGAGCAACAGAAAGCAGCTAAAACACTTACCAAAAAATATTGGGTGGTGTGTGTTTCTTCTTTCCATGAAAACAACCCTGTCCTTAAACAGTAGCACAACTTTAAAAATATAAATTTATTAAAAGGAACCAAACAGTTGAGTGAGGCCCCCTCTCAGGAGAAATTCATGGGTTTTATGAATTAAAAGACTTCAGAGCATCTTTATGAAGTAGAATAAAAATAAAGGTGTTAGTTAAAGCCCCAGACACCTGGGAGGAAGGTGCCCTGAATTCTCTTTGAGTGCAGAAAAGAATCTTTCTGCCCTTGAGCAAGGTGAGTTCTTTGAGTCTCTGTCATTCTCTTTGGTAACATAGATTTCATTCTTTGATTCTAAGTTTCATCCTGGGATTTTTTCCCCTAATTATTCAATCTATCAAGTGTTTCATGTGTCTCTTCTGGAATATAAGCCACTTGAGGGCAGCATCTTATTTGAAGCAAGGATACCCTTAGCAAAATTATAGGCATAAGAGAGGTATTTGTTTAGTTAATAAATGCATGTTCAATATTTGATAATTATGTATTTAATAATAATTACCATATCAGGAACTATTTTAAGCACTTTCATATGGGTTAAGTACTTTACCTTCTGCCTTGTAAGTAGAAGCTCAGCAATGTATTCACGAGGATGAGGTGAGGGCAGACCTCTATTGTTGAGGGCCATGAGCCCCTCACAGCTTTTAAAGAGCTGCATGGAGTTGCATATGAAACATCCCACTGGTGATCACAGCAAACCTGACCAGTAACACTCTGTCTGGCAATATCCCAGCCAAACTGCCCCCATCCTCTTTATTTCACAATATGTGAGCCTCCACTCCACCAGTTCATTGTTAGAAGAGATACTAGAATGAGTAAAACTAGGTTCATTCTTTAAAGAATATTTAGCTTTGAGGAACTAATAAAAGCTACTGGTTCATCCTCACCCCTTTAACCAGAACCTTTTCCCTGCTACAATCCCACAATACTTGGAATAAATTTTGTCATTAGGTAGGAGACTGGAGAGTTCCTTCCCAGGAAACTGACCCATCCAGGAAATAAAATGCTTTGGGAAGCATCCTGGTGAGAGATCCAGGACCTTCAAAATCTCACTATTTGGTAAACTATGCCCTAAAACAGAGCTCTGGAGTATTTTTTTTTTTCAACCAGAGACCGCCAGCTTTAATGTAAAAGGTAGAAACTGAACAAACAAACAAACAAACAAAAAAGACCACAGGAAAACAAAGATAAGGGAAGATGTCAAAGAAAATTGTAAAACATTGAAACTGATTTCATTTAAAAGGCAAGAACAGGTACTGTGATAATCTCAAATAAGATATGTCCTCATAAAAAGGGAAAAGGATGCTTTTCTGTTTTTTTAAGCAACAAGAAAGAAAAACGAAGAAAGTGCTCTTGAAAAAACAGCATGATACAGAAATAAACATTTCAACAGAAGCATTGAAAATAGAAAGTAGAAGTGAAATACAAAGATGTTAAATTTGAGAAAAAATTTTATTAATTTTATTTTTATTCATTTTCTCAATCCAGAAAGTCTAGCATCTAAATTATAATAGTTCCAGAAATAGGGAGCAAAGAAAACAAGAGATTACCAGAGGATGAAACAAGACTATTTTCCAGAACAAAAGACACGCACTTTTAGGCTTAAGGCGACCAGACCCACTGACAAACGCACTTCAAGCCATATCATAAAATTTATGAAGAGCAAGGATTGAGGACAGATCTTAGAAATCACTAGAATGAGCTAGGCATGGTGGTGTATGCCTGTAATCCCAGTACTTGGGGATCTGAAACAGGAAAATTGCAGGTTTCAGGCAAGTTTTAGCAACTTAGCAGACCTTCATCAATTTCAAAAGACTCTGTTTCTAAATAAAAAATAAGAGTTCTGAGGGTCTAGCACTGAGGCAGGACATCCTTGGGTTCAAGTCCCAGTACCACCCCTCTCCAAAAAAGTCATTAAAATGTATTTTAAAATATCATTTTTTAAGCTGGGCATGGTAGCCCATGCTTGTAATCCCAGTATTTGGGAGCCTCGTAGGTTTGAGGACAGCCTCAGCAACTTGTGAAGCCCTCACCACTTATTGAGAACCTGTTTCAAAATAAAGAATACAATAGAATTGGCACGATAGCTTGGAAGTAGAATGTCCCTGGGTTCAATCCCCAGTATCACACACACACACAAAATCTCATTTTTATAAAAAAAATCAATAATCAGTATCAATAAATGTATCACTTAATAAATCTATTAATAAAAATAATTATATCAGACTTCCCAACCATAAAACTGGAAGTGGGAATCAACAGGAGAACACATTTAAAATGCAAAGGAAAAGTAATTTTTTATCCTAGAACATGAGCCCGGTCAGATTAGTCAGTGTGGAAACAGACTAAATATACGATGGGGCATAAAAAAAATTTTTTTTAAATGAAACTATCTACCATAAACCCTTTCCCAGAAAACGATGGAGAGATGTGCTTTCTGCAAATTAATGGGTAAATCAGGAAAGAGAAAGAAGTTCAATGCAAGAAACAGAGAGGCTGGAAGAGGGGGAAGCTGGCCAGCCTTCTCTGGACAGGGTGAAGGGGAGTCCAGCCTCCCAGCAGCCAGTCCTGTCAGAGCCCTTCTCCAACAAAAATATGCAAATGATGAAATCCTATATGTTTTGAATTAGTCAGAGAGGTTGGGAAATCATGACTAAAACAAGAAGCTGTAACTGTTGAGGACACTGAGGGTAAGAATTTAGAATTGACCAATAAGATTTTGCCATCAAGAAGTTCAGCACAGCAGAAAGAAAGGGTGGGTGTGCTCAGCAGCCAGAGGCTGGGGGCCACGGAACCCCCGCTTCTCAGCACAGCAGAGAGGGATTTTGCTTTATCCTCGAAGCCCCCCAAGAGTTGCCTTGTAGTCATCAGGACCGCTGAGATGAGGCAGGGCACTTCAGAATGGAGACCTTTGAAATGTGAAGCCATGTTTCAAAATGGGCATTTGGAAGCAGTCCACATTTAGTGGACTATTTAGGGTATATCATATCTGAAATTTGAATACTCTATTTGCTACCCACTGTGATCTTATGGGTTGACTGATACCTTCATCAGTAAAAATTCTGGAAAAAAAAAACAAAAGTTGTGTAGAAAAAATTCAATGATGACAACACTATCAATGCTTTGGCTATCATTCATGTTTACACTAACATTATAATGATTCAAATTAAAACTATATAGGTTATAATGATAGTTATGTGATATATACTGTTATATGTTATAACTATACAGGTTGTGTGTGTGTTGTGTATTAGCAGCATGAATATGAATTGATGGTGTGTGTAAACTAGCAAAGTCCTCTTCCAGCGGGTGTGGTGGCGCACGCTTGTAATCCCAGCATATGGGAGGCTGAGACAGGAGGATCACGGTTAGCAGACAGCCTCAGCTACTTAGTGAGGCCTTTTGCAACTCAGTAAGACCCTGTTTCAAAATAAAGTATAAAAAATAGGTCTGGGAGTATAGCTCAGAGGTAGAATTTCCCTGGGTTCCATCCCTAGTACTGGGAAAAAACCAAAAAACAAAAAAATAAAAAACGTCTTCTATCCCATAGTAGAAAATAAACAGAAAATGCCTAAAACTTTAAAAATCAAGAAATCAACACTAGAAGAAGGCAATTTAGAAATATCAATACCAGAAGAAATACCTTGTGCAGTTGGAAGTGGTTGCCTGTAAGTAGCAGGAATTGATAGTTTTCATTGTAAGTTAAATACTTTTTATTTTTAAATTGTGTCCAGTCGTTACTTAATAATGATTACAAGAAAAAGTTAATGGGTACACAGAAGTAGATAGTATTAAAAGAGGTTATTGGTTCTGCATAGGTATCCCTGGGTGGCATTCTTGACCTTGCTAAATTTATAACCTTCAGCTGCTACTATGCACCTTGCAGGCTCGAGAACTTAATTTCACTTACACATAAAAAGCAGGTCCATGCCTGGGAGAAGCAGTGAAACTTGCTTTAATTACGCTTATGAGGTGAGGTATATTAACTTAGAATAGACTTCACTGCACCCTAGACAGCTTGCCCATACTTACAAAATGATGGGTTTTTTTTTTCTTATGGTAAGGCAACATGTTTTGGTAAGTATGAATTGTTGGTTTATAGAAGAACTGATTGGTAAGGTCTTGAAGCCCATGTTGTCACCACAAAATCTCCTCTAGAGATACCTGCCTAGGAAACTACATAATTAGAAAACTGCTTGGAATTGAAACAAAAAGAATTCAATAAATTGAACGTCAATGGCTTCATCCTCAACTGTTTCAACCATTTTGCAAGGTGGCTTCGTTATCTACTGCCTTGGACAGTCAGAACATTCTCTTATTTTGAGAATAAAAAATGGATGCTTAGAAAATTAGTTTACCTGTAGCTGGGCATGCTTAATCCCAGTACTTGGATTGCAAGATTGGAGATCAGCCTTGACAATTTAGTGAGATTTTCAGCAATTTAGGGAAGCCTTGTTGCAAAATTTTAAAAATGGCCGGGAGTGGTGGGGCACGCTCGTAATCCCCGCACTTGGGAGGCAGAGACAGGAGAATCCCACAGGTTCGAAGCCAGCCATTCTGGCTTAAGAGACCCTGTTTCCAAATAAAAAAGTATAAAATAGGTCTGGGAATGTAGCCCGGAGGTAGAAGGGTTTCCAGGAACCCCAGAACCACCAAAAAAAAATTTTTTTTTAATGAGCTGGAAGTGTAACTCAGAGGTAGAATGCCCCTGAGTTCAGTCTCTAGTGCCCAAACAACAATATTAACAACAACAACAATAATAATAATAATAATAATAATAATAATAAAATTAAAATTAGCTTACCCGAGTCACACATCTAGCTGGGATTGGAATATAGATTTGTCTGATTCATAACATTTCTGCTGTGACATATTGTCTTCCCTAAATAAATCGGGAAATAGGGGAACCAAGGACTAACAAAGCACTTTTTCTTCTGTTTGCTATATTAGACCTTTTACCCATCTCCTATACAGTGCTTATTAAAAGGGGGCAATTGATATTTAATAAATATCTCTTATGTAAAGTTTTTTTTTCAGTAGAAAATTTTCAATATTTATCTATTTGTTTTTACATAATCTGTTTATTAGGTGCATTTATGAGTTTTTTTCCTACTTTTATACTTTTGTTTATTACATATAAGCAGTTACTTTATGTTATTAGCCAGACTTGGTAACTTATGTTGCCAAATTTAGGGGATTTTTGTTGGCACTATTACTTCTGCGAATTTGATTGTGTTAATAACACGTCCAAAAGGTCTAATGCATCTCCAATGAGTAATACTGTGGTCATTTCAGAAAACGAAAATGGAAATAATAATGCATCATACTCTATTACCGCCAATGCTCTGCAGTTGGATTTTAATGAGCCCGGCTCTATAATCTGCCTGAGCATGTATAGACCTCAGGGGGGGCACTCGGCAGCTCCAGGCTAGAAGTGGGCGAGGAGAATGCCTCTCACTCCCGCGGCAACAGTGTGGCGTATGGCCGCTCTGCGGGCCGGCTCATCAGTTGTGCCACTTGGGGGGCGAAGGGGGGTGGCCATTGCCTGGGGCAGGCATATAGCTGGCCAAGTTTGCAACTAGACATTAAGAAGCATGTAAAATCCGTCCAATTTTCTCCATCTTATTGTGAAGAAATGGAAAAGAAAATAGAGCACAGCTACTCCACACCACTACAAAAAAAAGTAACTTACAAACATCTCTGATATTTTTCTTGCAGAAATCCAACTGTATACCTGAAGAAGGTAGGGAAAGGAAAATAGGAAAGCCAGAAAGGTAACAATGAAGACAGTGCCAGAAATCCCACCTGCCACCCTCTCCACAAGCTGAATGTGCAGCCGAGACAGGCAGGAGTGGGGTACGTGGGTCTGTTCCCAGTTATCTCAGTTCCTCCGTGCCCACCCTAGGATGAGAATCAGATGCCATAAGCAGAATTCTGGCACTCAAATGCCAAAGATGGTTTTCCTACCACACAGCCCCAATACACAAGCCAATTTCTTCATCTGGTGCTTAACTAAAGAAAAAGACACTTGTTTCAAAGCTGGAGGGAAAACTGGCAGAGCTGACCTCAGCTGTAAGACAGTGTGGCGGCCTCCAATTTGGCATCATCTGAAGGAATTTTGATGATAAGTAGTTTTTCCTTTCTCTCTGACTTGAGAAATTAATCCCCATTTTAGATGTAACCCAGTTATACCCAGTTGAAGTCAGTAAGATACCGAGATGCCATGAGGACAAACATCATTGTAGCGATATCAGGTCTTCTTATGTATGTCTGGAACACCATCAGTCTGAGGCACAACCCACTTCAAAGACCAGAAATTTGCCAAGCATAGTGCTGCATGCTTGTAATTCCAGGTGGAGACAAAAGGATCACAGGTTCAAAGCCAGTCTCAACTACTTAGTGTGACCCCCCCCCCAACTTAGTGAGGCCCTGTTTCAAAATAAAGAATAAGTCAGACAGGGTGGTGCATGCTTGTAATCCCAGCACTTGGGAGGCTGATACAGGAGGATCATGGGCTCATGAACAGCCTCAGCTAGTTAGTGAGGTCCTTTGCAACTCAGTGAGACCCTGTTTCATAATAAAGAATTAAAAATAGGGCTGAGGGGTGTAGCTTGAAGATAGAATGCCACTGGGTTTCACCCCCAGTACCACAGAAAAAGAAAAAAAAAAAGTAAAAAATAGGGCTGGAGATGAACCTCAGAGGTAGAATGCCCCTGAGTTCAATCTCTAGTATAGCAAAAAAAAAAAAAAAAAAAAAAAGACCAGAAATTCCATGCAGTCAAGAGATAGCAAGCAGAAGACAATTCCAAAGAAAGATTCTAAAACAAGACTGAAGGTGTTTGCAGGGCGAGACTTAACTTGCGTTCTAATGCAACTCGTTCTTAGTGTTTTCAGTATTCTCTTGTATAGTGAATGGGTCTAAAGGGCTTCATTGTTTTTGACCTATTGATAGTGGGCTACGAGGACAACAGAGCTGCTTTAAAGTTGTGTATTTGCCTTTCATAGCTCCAGGTGTCTAGTGTATCATTTTGGGGACTGTCTTTGTTCAGAGATGCATCTCTTTTCTATATCCTCTTGGCAGAGCTGATGAAAGTTAAATGCCTACTCATGTTCTTGGGTCCTTGGGATTGCTCCAGATACTAGCAATTTAATACGAATGCAAGTGTATTAAAATGAAATGTTAAGTATTTTATTTCATAATGTAAAAAAATATGTCCTTGTGCTTAAAAAGCCAATACATCTCACTTATATGCCTGTTAGTATGGAAAAAATAAACAACCTGGCTATACTGAGAATTACCAGAGGAGTTTCTGTACCTCTCATACATAGGGAGTGGACACGTAAAATAGTACAGCGACTACACAAAACAATTTGGCGGTTTTTGAGAAAATGAAACATTAAAAAACATACCATATGACTCAGAATTCGACTCTTAACTATACGCTTCAAGGAAAGTGCCCATCTACACAAACACCTGCACATGAATGCTTACAGCAGCATTAGTCATAATCGCCCCAAGCTGGAAACAATTCAAATGTCCTTCTGCAGGTAAGTGGGGGAAGCACCAATATAAATGAATCTTAAATGCATTGTGCAAAGTGAACGAAGTCAGACTCAAAGATTAATACCACAGTTATTCCAGCTATATTATCTTCTGGAAAATATAAAACTTTAAGGTCAGCAAACAAATCAGTGGCTGACATGGGCTAAAGGGTGGGGAGGAGGGTTTGACTGCAAACAAACAGCTCCAGGAGATTTTTGGTGAAGGAGCACTATTCTATATTACCAAAACTTAAATAATTGCACACCTAAATTTTTTTAAGGAAGCCAAACAAAAGTTGAAAAAGCAAAGCTCCATAAAAAGATTTGTTTAAAATGAAGAGATAAGATAGTTGGCTGAGCAGTTTGAAAAGACTGAAGTTGTTATAAGCCAAGGATGAGCAACCCTAAAAACTATGATATCAAGTGAAGCCCAAGAGAAAGATCAAGAAAGAATTTTCTCTGAAATGTGCAGGACATAGAAACTCTGGGGAAATGGAAATGTTCCCCTATTTAAAGATCAGCTCCATAATCCCAGCATTTGGGAGGCGGAGACTGGAGGACTGTGGTTCACAGACAGCCTCAGCTACTTAGTGAGGCCCCTTTCAACTCAGTGAGACCCTGTTTCAAAAATAAAGAATAAAAAATTAGGGCTGGAAGTGTCACTCAGAAGTAGAATGCCCCTGAGTTCCATTCCCAGTACTGCAAAAAAGAAAAAAAAAATCAGCTGGTGGAGCACACCTGTAATCCCAGTACTTGGGAGGCCGAGACAAAAGGATTACAGGTCTGAGGACAGCCTTAGCAATACAGTGAGACTTTCATCAAACTAGCAAGTCCCTATTTCAAAATTAAAACAAAATAGGGGTTGGAGACTGTACCTCACGGGTAGAATATTCTTGGGTTCAATTGCCAGAAAAATATCAGCTCAATTTGTTATAAAATATTTATAATAAATATCTTATTTATAATAAATTTTATATATAAAAATTTAAATTATTCATTGATTTCTGCATCTAGAACATAAGCCTAGAATGAATTTTTCATGTAACAAATTCGAGAAAAGAAAGACAAAACAAAATGCATGTGAAGTTGATTTTCAATGACCTTTGCATCTTCACTAGTATTCCATTCAATTCTTCCATATTAAAATTTGTAATATATTATACAAATATATAATAGGCAAAATAATCCATTTTTAAAAGTCCTCCTACCCTCGCCGGGCGTGGTGGCTCACGCTTGTAATCCCCGCGCTTGGGAGGCAGAGACAGGAGGATCGCGCAGGTTCGAAGCTAGCCGCGCGCGCTGGCTTAGGAGACCCCGTTTCCAAATAAAAATGTAAAAATAGGTCTGGGAGTGTAGCCCGGAGATAGAAGGGCTTCCAGGAACCCCAGTACCACCAAAAAAAAAAAAAAAAAAAAAAAAAAAAAGTCCTCCTACCCTCCGACCTTGATGGGTACTTCTGTAATTCCTGGAGGACAACAAATAAGAAGGAATAATGAAAAAATGGATTTCAGATGAGGATGGGATCTGAGAGTACTGAGGGCCTCACCTACTGTGGATATCCACTCCAGTGAGCAAAGAATTAAGCTTGAAAGGCAATTTACAGATCATCTAAGAATCCCTTTTGACTTAGGAATGGAAAAAAAAAAAGAAAATCTGGCTTTTTAAAAATTAAATTCCATATATGGTCTTCTACCTTCAAGTCCAGTGGTTTTTTTTTTCAACAAAAGTACAGATAGCTAGACAGGTATGATGGTGCATACATGTAATCTCAGTACTTAGGAGGCTGAGACAGGAAGATCACAGGTTTGAGGACAACCTCAGCAAGTAGTAAGATTCTCATCAACCAGAATCTCTAGTGAGACTCTGAGACTCTGTTTCAAAAAATAAAAATAAATTAGGGTTGGGGGTGTAGCTGAGGAGGTAGAATGCACCTGGGTTCGTTCCACAGCAACACACACACACACACACACACACACACACATACAACTTGCTATTATTTCCAAAAAGGAGGAACATGAATCTAAATGTACAATTTAAATACTATGTGACACAAAATGGGAAAATATGTACATTTGGACATTTGATTAAAGTGATAAAATGCAATTCTTTTTAAACAGTATCCTGTTAACAATAAATATAATTTTATAATGTTCAGAGTTCAGCCAAGCGAATAAAAATTCTTTAGTAGTTCTCAGACTGTCTGAGTCACTTTCTCTTATTCACTTTCTCTTATCTCTAGTAACTAGAAAGTTATATCAATATCAACAAAGCTAGAGTCAGGGTCAGCAGCATTGTGCCACATTCATATATGGAATCATTATGGTTTCATATAGAATGTTCCCCTGAAGAGTTCATGTACTAATGTTCAGGGCTGACATAGTTAAGTCACGTGTTGTAATCTCAGATCCATTGTAATGGATTTACTGGGTGGTAACCTAGGCAGGTGGGTGTGGCTGCAGGAGGTGGATCTCTTGGTGACTGTACTTGAGTCCTTGAGTGCCTTTGCCGTCTCCCTCTTGCTTCTGGCCTCCATGATGTGAGAGCAGAGGAGTTGCTCTCTCCTTCTTTCTACTTTCCATCACTATTCCTTGAGCTCCACAGACTGGGCTAAAATCTTCAGAACTGTGAGCAAGTAAATCTCCTTCCTCTAAGTTGTGTGGTGGCCGGGCATTTTGAACTACATCAATGAGAATGCTGACTGAAACAGGAATAAACGGCGGACTCTTCACTTAAGTGGGTTGTTGCCTGGATTACATCTAAGATTTGCTCTCTTAATGCAACCTGTTCAATTAATTGTGTAACCAAATTTCAGTTTCTTGGTATGCATTTATTCTTTTTTTTTTAAACCCCACCTCAAAAAAAAAAAAAGTTTGCTGTCACTGGAAAGAAAAAACAAACAAGGTCCCAACAGTAGTAGAGGGTTAAGGTCAGAGCCGGCTGACCATCTTGCCTTCAACTGTCATTCATGAAAGACCATTGAGCTATTGAAGTGCAGGGACAGGGGCCAGAGAGAGAAATTCAGTCCAACCAAAAACCGATCATTTTTTTCTCCAGTTGGTTGAGTACTGAAAAATATAGTTATTAGTTATAGGACATTGTCTAGAAAGCTTTGCAATATATAATTTTGGTTCACTGACCAAATGAATGCATTGCTGATCAATACAAATACATTTTGTTTATGGATTTTCAGACATGCTCCTTGGTCTCTGGAAATCTGCAGGAACAAAGCATCATGAAAGGATCTGTCATGTCACAGTAAAATAATAGCATTATCTTTCCATGATTATCTATGGGCTGTCATTGAGTGAGCACAAGAAAATCCAACTGTCACTGAAGCGAGGGTCCCAAAGAGGCCCCGCAAGGGAAGGTGGACCTCAGCTCAGGACATGAGGGTCCTTGATGTTGTCATAGAAAAGAATTTAAGGACAAGTCACGGTGAGTCACGAATTGATTTTATTGAGAGAAGGAAAAAGTACACAGTCTGAGAGATGGGTTAGAGTGCAGGCATTGGAGAGGAACGTTCTGGCTGCATTTTAGCCAAACATATTTATATTTGTAAAATCTGCATTATTGGAACATGACTTAAGAGGATTTGTATTTTGTTTTTCTTTGTATCAGACACAGGATATATTAACTATTACCTACTAAGGGTTGTATTCTTCTTTGTTCTTGATGAAAATATCTAATCCTTTTTCCATAGGGGAGTTTTAGAGTGTTGTTCTGTGAACTTAAACAGTACCACATTGATGTAACCTTGAAGATTTGATTGACAGTGACATGCAGATGAAGTCATCAGCTGACCTACGGATGAAGTCTAGCCATTGATCTCATTGCGCCAACTGTGAGCAGAGCCTGTGAAAGTGAATTTGGAATCAGTCTCTTACTCACAGCCACTCTTATTTTGTCCCTCGTATCTCCTTTCTAACTATCCTTGCCTCCTCTAGCCTATCTCACAAGCTGGTTGATGACTGTAAAAATCAACAGCAGAGAGCCGGGCATGGTGCTGCACGCTTGTAATCCCAGCATTCTGGAGGCTGAAACAGGAGGATCGCAGTTCGTGGGCAGCCTCAGCTACTTAGTGAGGCCCTTTGTAACTCAGTGAGACCTTGTTTCAAAATATATTAAAATAAATAGGGGTAGGGGGTAGAGCTTGGAGGTAGAATGCCCCTGGGTTCCATCCCCAGGACCACACGCACACACAAAAAATGGTCAATAGCAGGGAGAAGCTCTGTTTCCTGTTTCCTCCCTTCCTCCTGACTCTCCACAGGCATGCTAGCAAATTACAGCTGAAAGTCCACTGAGTAAAAAGCAATGATTTAAAATGATAGGTGATGTTGATGAAATTAATCGGCAGTGGTGTATGTGGTGGTAGAAGGGGGAAGCTGGAAGTCAGGTGTAGGGATGTTCTTGTACATTCATTTAATTTATCTTGTCTGTCTCCCCACATTAGAATATAAGCTCCAAGAACACATCATCCTTGTCTCTCCTTCACCATCATCTCTCTAGGGTCTAAAACTAACTGACCTTTATTAATAGCATGAATGGATTGGTCAATTAGGAAGGTAGAGATCCTTCATCAAGACAAAATTCAGGTGTTTATTAGTCCTCAATAAAAAAAAAACTATAATGTAAAGCAGGGCCTGGTGGTGCATGCTTGTAATCTCAGTACTTGGGAGGCTGAGACAGGAGAATCATATATTCATGGCCAGCCTCAGCAACTTGAGAGGCCCTCTAAAACTTAGTGAGACTCTGTTTCAAAATAAAAATAAAAAATAGGACTGGAGGTGTAGCTTGGAGGTAGAATGCTCCTAGGTTCTATACTCAGTTCTGGGAAAAAAAAAAAAAAAAGACAATAATGTAAAAATGTGTGCGTGCGTGCGCGCATGTGTGTGTTTTACTGAGGATTGAATTATCTGGGGCATTCTACCTCTGAGCTACATTCCCAAGCCTATTTTAGTTTTTATTATGAAACAGAGCCTCATTAAGTTGCTGAGGCTGACCTTGAACCTGGGATCCTTCTGTCTCCCAAATACTGTGATTACAGGCATGTGTCAACATGCCCAGCTCCTAAAAACATTTTTGAAGGAGTTATCTAGTAATATACAAGTAAAACATACAGTTATTATATCATTTCAGGTTGAGCATACTCACTTTTGGGGACATATTGTCTGCACACCACTTGCTTTGCGATACCAGTGGCAGGTGTCTTTGCCAATAATTTTAATACTCATTACGTCACGACGAGTGTTAGAAATTCTTAATATGGAAATCTCATGACATTTTGACAGAAAGCCACCCATAAGTGCGTGTGAATCACACATGCAAACAAATCTGAATTAATACCAAAGGCAAGAGAATCTTTTTCTCAGAGGGCAAGAAGAGAATTTGTACCAGTTTATCATTTAATACTTTGGCGAAGGGCTTGCTGGAAGAGTTTTAATGTTCTTTTCAGTATTCAATCATGCAACTGTCTGAAGAGGATGTTGTGATTTGGATAATAATTTTCTCAAACACATTTACATCCCTAATTTCTTTTTGAGTCAAGTCAATCAACACGCCATTTGGGACGCACCTGGAGGTAACTTGCTTGAGCTTTTTTTTTTTTTTTTTTTTTTGTTGTTGTTGTTCCTTTCTGGAAAGTGAGAACTACTCAACATCCATTTGCACTCGAGCTGCCTGCAAATATCTCCCAAAGTCCCTCAGCTCTGCTGAGGGAGAACAAAGGAAATAGTCATTTTCAGTCGGGCTTTGTGATTTCTGTGTTCTACAGGCTGGAGAATGGAGTGGAAGACGCACTCAGCTGTCTCCGAGGTCACCCTGGAAGGGAGAGAAGAGGCCGTGAGAACGCGCGCTCCCTCCCGAGCCCGCAGTGTGCCCGGCCGCCATGCTTGCCCTGGGCTGCCTCTCGGGAGGGAGTGCCTCCTGGCCTTCACAGTGCACTCTTGAATGCCTTGTTAAAAGTTCAGCTCTTCCTTCTCCTTTCCAATTAGATTTTGTCTTCTTTCCTTGACAGCCTGGGTTCTGAGACCTCCCCTGCAGCACTCATAGCAAGAGCATGGCCTGGAACTTTAATGGACGCTCGGGCTGGCCATGCAGGGAGCCCTTTAGGGAGGACATGGTGATAGGAAGTGAGGGGCTGGCAACAAAAGTAAAAACTTGTTACCTGCATTTCTACATTTTCTGTTGCTTTACACACCATCGCAGACTGGGCACATTTATTTTGTCTCTGGGTCCTAGAGGATCGAGGTTAGGGGGCAGCATTTCAGAATGGCCTTGTTGCTGGCAGTCTCAAGGTGGTGCCGGCATCTAGAAGAGGATACTTGAGTGTATTCTCTCTGTCTGTCTGTCTTCTTTTAAAGCCATCAACAGTCAATCACAGAAGTCCCACCCTAATAATTTTAATCGTAATCACCTCCTAAGTGTCACACCTCTAAACATCCTAATCAGGTGGTTTTCACCTCAGGGTGGGGACAGAGCTCCAGCAAGAGTTTTTGGAAGGGACCATCCCTAGCAACTCAGAAGCTGCCAGGACTCCTATCACTCTTTCTTCCATTCAGGCATTTCAGGAATCTTGGCCCCACTGCTCAGGCCAACCTTTCCCTCCCACTCGCAGACTTGAATTGTGATACCCAGACATTCTAGAGAAGTTGCTGCTCCAAGACTGTGCTCTGCATTTATTTATTTTTTTTTGTGTGTGTGTGTGTGGTACTGGGGGTGGAACCCAGAGGGTTTTCTACCTCCAGGCTATACTCCCAGACCTTTTTTATATTTGATTTGGAAACAGGGTCTCACTAAGTTGCTGAGAGCCTCACTAAGTAGCTGAGGCTGGCTTTGAACCTGTGCGATCCTCCTGTCTCAGCCTCTCAAGCGCGGGGATTACAAGCGTGCGCCACCACACCCAGCTTATGCTCTGCATTTAACTCACACCTGTTATGTGCTGCTCCTCCCCTGGAATCACACCCACACTACCTTGGCTGCTCCCACCCTATACATTCTTCAAGAGCAAACTCAACTCTGCCTTTAGCCTTTTATTTTGGA
Organism: Muscardinus avellanarius; assembly: GCF_963383645.1. Taxonomy (NCBI): domain Eukaryota; kingdom Metazoa; phylum Chordata; class Mammalia; order Rodentia; family Gliridae; genus Muscardinus; species Muscardinus avellanarius. The sequence continues at coordinate 23,862,775 of NC_137787.1, read as the reverse complement.
CCCCCATCTATATAAACCAAGGAAGAAACTAAATTGTTAGATCTATGTGAGAAAACAATTGGCTAGTCAAGAGTGGTGGCACACACCTGTAAACCCAGCACTTAGGAGGCTGAGACAGGAGGATATCAGGTTTGAGGCCAGCCTGGATAACTTAGTGAGATCTTGTGTCAAAATAAAAAATAAAAACAAAACAAAATTGGGCTGGGGGTGTAGCTCAGAGGTAGAATGCCCCTGGGTTCAGTTCACACACATGCACACACAAGGGGGGAACAGTTGGCTAGATTCCTTGAGAGGAAAGGCAATGCTCTGAAGGCATAAATCTAAATAAAGAAGTGATGATTACCTTGCTCTTCCCTGGGAAGGAAATAGAAGAGTCAATGAGCCAATAAAAGTATTTAGTGTGTGTATGTGTGTGTGTGCACAAAGTGTATATATATGTAAATGTATATATTTTGTATATATATATAGGTATATATAATAAAAATAAATAAAGCACAGATAGAAAAAAGATAAAGTTGTGAGGAAGGGGAAGTGAGGATGGAAGGAGAGGAGAGGTACTGGGGAATGAAATTAACCAGATTATGTTGTGTGTATCTATGACTATCACAAATGATTCCAATATTATGAATGATCATAATGCACCCACATATATTCTATTTATTTTATTGGTTCACTATAGTTTCACATCATAATGTGGATCATATTGACAATGGCATACCTTCAGTATGGCATGCATACAGTACTTGGTGCCCCCCACTTCTCCTCCCCCTCCCAACAATGAGTGTCCAGGTTAACCACACTACATTCACACTTATACACATATTTGAATGTATCTCCTCCATTAATCAACCTCATCCTTCTTCCACCCCTACCCTTCCTTTCTAGCTTTGCTGAGGTTTCCCCTCCATTATTTGGAGTCCCTATGGTATTCCTAATAGTCCTTAGTTTGGGCATATTAGAGAAAACATATGTCCCTTCTCTTTTTGTGAGATTCCATCTAACCCCAATCAGAGCGGCAAGCATAAAGAAGTCAAATAACAACAAATGCTGGTGAGGATGTAGGGAAATAGGAGCCCTTTTACTCTGTTGGTGGGAGTGTAAACTAGTTCAGCCGCTATGGAGATCAGTGTGGAGATTCCTTAGAAAACTGGGAATGGATCCATCATATGATCCAGCTATACCACTCCTGGGTATCTTTCCAAAGGAGTTGAAATCAGGAACTACAGTAACACATGCACCTCCATGTTCATAGCAGCACAATTCACAATAACCAAAATATGGAACCAACCTATGTCTCCATCAACAGATGAATGAATTGCAAAATTATGGGAAAGACACACAATGGAAGTGTACTCAGCAATAAAGAACAAAATAATGTCATTCTCAAGAAGATGGAAAGACCTGGAGAACATTATGTTAAGTGAGACCAACAAATATTTTTTAAAGATACAATAAAACTGCAAAACAAAACAAAGAAATAAGAGCCTCTGGAAATAGTTATAGACCCTGTGGGGAAACAGCTAGTGGAAATAACGTGTTTTGTAGCCAAAAGACAATTTTTGAATAGAGAAACTGCTGGGTGTGGTGGCCCACACCTATAATTTTAGCAATTAGGAAGATTGAGGCAAAAGGTCAGCACATTCAAGGCTAGTCTAACTAACAGTCTCAAAACAATAAAATAAAAAGACTAGAGATGGCAGCTCAGTGGCAGAGCACTTACCTAACATATGCACACCCTGAGTTTAATTTCTAGGACTATAAAAAAAATTAGAGAAACTAACTTTAAAGTTATTTGCATGGTACAATTATTTGTTTTGAGGTGAATGTGGGAAGGCTCTAGTACCCCAGCAATTTAATCAAATGCTGATCTAAGTATTGCCGTGAACGTTTTGTATAAATAGGTATAATATCTATAACTACTTTAGAATATAGATTACCTTCAATCATGTGGGTGAGCCTCATCTAATCAGTTCAAGACCTTTCCAGAGTTGAGGATTTCTTGGAGAAGAAATTCTGCTACAAGATTTTGGAATTAACTCCTGACTGAGTTTCCAGCCTGCATATAATACATATACATATGTATTCTGTGTATGGATATATACACTGTAAATCCTCGTTATTCATGAATTCCATATTTGCTAATTTGCCTACTTGCTCAATTTGTTTGTAACTCTGGAATCAATACTCAGCACTTTGGTTGTCATCTGTGTACATCTGCACAGTAGGGAAAGCTTTGAGTCACCCTTCACGTTTTAGTTCCCTTCTAGGTCAAATGGGCAGTGCCGCACCTCCTTGTTTCCAGGATTTACCTAGTGCCTTGAGTTTTGCATTTTTTGTGCTTTTTGCTGGTTCTGCTGTTGAAAATGGCCCCCTGCTGTAGTGCTGAAGTGTTGTCTAGTTTTTGTTTCTATATGCAGGAAGGCTGTGCCATATAACACAGAGGAAATGTGTGTGCTAGATAAGCTCTGTTCAGGGAAGGGTGTCAGTGCTTTTAGCCATGAGCTCAATGTTACTGAAGAAAAACAATAATTAGGTAAAGTTTCTTTAAACAAAAACACACAGAGCAAAGTTATGTATAACTGAGGAAAATATTGTGGGCAGAAACTTCAAGAATCCAATGTAGCCGGGCGTGGTGGCGCACGCTTGTAGTCCCCGCGCTTGGGAGGCGGAGACAGGAGGATCGCGCAGGTTCGAAGCCAGACGTGCTGGCGTGAGAGACCCTGTTTCAAAAATATAAAAATAGGTCTGGGAGTGTAGCCCGGAGGAAGAAGGGCTTCCAGGAACCCCAGTACCACCAAAAAAAAGAGAATCCAATGTAATATTCCCCATCATGTTTCCTAATTCATGGGAGAAATGGTTCAGTATTTACTAATTCAATATTTGCAACAATAGAACACGGTTACTATGAATTCTGAATAACAAAAATTGATTGTGTACATGTATATATAGAGGGAGATATACATACATACATATATACATATATCTATTTTATCTATACACTATTGATTCTCTTTCTCTGGAGAACCTGACTGATACACATGGCTTTGTCTTGGGTCATCAGTGGTACCCAGCACTCCCAAGAAACACTGGAAAGAAAACAGGAGAGGCAAACCAAAGGTTGGGAAGCCAGGCACAAAGTGATCTCTTTGCTGCAGCCTCCTGGGAGGACACAGAAATCTGTGCACTTTCTGCCCTGGATTGGCCCTGACTGTGGACTTCCGAAGCCTAAACAGTCCTCTGAGGAGGAGTGCAAAGCCAAGACCACAGGAATGAAGCAACCAGGAGCCGGGAAGTTAGTGCGGAGAGCGACTAATAGTCATCCAGAAGGCTCCAGAAAGAGCAATCACCGGTATCGTCATTATAAGCCTCTCCCTTAGTACCTAGCCAAGTGCCTGGTGTATAGTACGCTCTGAATTAATGTGGAGCAAAGAGACCACACTGCTGCATCTCACAAACAAGGGAGATAATCAGCCTTTCTCAGAAATACGTTTTGTGTTGCCTCTCTTGAGCACAGCTGCTGAGAAACATTTTTGAAAGGGAAAGGTTTTGAAAATATTTTTACGATTCATTGAGGGATAATTCCTGTTCTGAAACTATATGTTAGATTTAAGTTGTTAGTGTTTTGCCAGAAATTTTTGAGATCTTATCCTAAGAGTAAGCTAGAGAAGATACCATATATAATTCAAAGCAACTTCAAGAAAAACAAAGTACACATCGCCAAATCAGGAAGCTCTTGGAATCTATCTCTCCATCGATCTGCGTATCTTGTCTCTACCTCAGCTTTTGCTTTCTGTTTCTATATACAGCTATGTGTGGGCATGCGTGCACACGCGCGAGCACACACACACACAGAGTTATTCATTTTATAAAATATTCTATATTCACCATAAAATTTAAATATTAGTAAATAAGTATCAGAATAATAAAGAAAATTAAACTATGCTTTTAAGCATATTTTTCTACAAGGTGTACACTAAGTAAGGAAAAAAGTATTTGTATGTAAAATGTAAGAAGACATTTGAAGACCTAATACTTAGAATGGTGCCTGTATTCTGGAAGAATCATTCCAGCTTTGTCACTTTGAGATCATAAAATTTTTGCTGCTTTTTTAAAATGCTGTGAACACCTTTTTTTCCGGCAAGAATGCCTGGATTACTTCACCATATGGCTCAAGAATTGCTCAACTGTTAGGGAGGGGTTCCCATCACCAAAAGAGTCAGGTCCACTCCTAGCGCACATGTAAGATCTTTCACCAGCCATCCTCAACCAGTCTCTCCAGCCTTATTTCCTGCTCTTCCCCCTTGGCGCAGCTTCTAAAGGAACCTCCCAAATTATTCATCCTTCCTCCAGTGGAATGGACCACGTTCTGACATGCCCAAGCCACTTTCAACTTCCTGCTTCTTCTGTTAGGCCTGTCGCTGTATTCCTATGGCAAATGCTCTTATACATTCTTTAAAAACTGATTCAAACTGTTGGTGACGTAACCCCTAATCTTCATACTCCAAGGCAGATAAATCAGACCAATCCCTGCACTCCCAAAGTTCCCTGCAGGTTCCATCTGTCTGGTAGAACCTTCATCAGTCTCTATTTTAACTGTGTCCTCTGTGAGCTTTTTAAGAACAAAGACTATATCTTGTTTATCGTTAGACCCCAGGAACCCTCGCACACAGAAACTTTTCATAAATCAATCTCATGCGACCTTTTTGTTTTAGGAACAGCCATGATATGAAATCTTCGGACAGATGTAGACAGTAGATGAATATTTATTATTCTCAGGATACTTAAGAGCACGGTATAGTAAACACAACAACAGAAAGATCTCTCTCCAAAAAGAGAAAGATTAAAAGGTTAACACACCAAAAAAGTGTAGAGTGTTTCAATAAAATATTACAGAAATATTTAAATATGCTAAAGGCTCTGTCAAAATGAGAGTTTGAAATGAAGGCTTGAGATGTGGACACAGAAATGACTTCTCAGAATTGGGTAGGTAATGGAGGGTTGTGCCCTTTTGGAAGAAGAGAAAGAAGTGTAATTTAAACTATGTCCCAGCTAGAGAAACTCAAGAAGGCATGAGGGAAGGCGCTTTCAAATGGCTTATGCCCAGCAGGTTTAACATGAAATAAAGAGTAGGAGTTCTAGCAGACAGGAGGCAACTGGAGATAGATACTGTGAAGCAGGTAATACTCAGAGGTCTGGCCAGGCAGGCGGCTTCTATTAGCTAGAATTTAAGGGTAGGAATTCAGGCCTTTCAAAAGGCTAACAATGCAGTCTTAGTGAAATAGAAGTATCAAGCAGGCTATTGAGGCAGAAACTTGGAGCTGGGGTGTAATTCAGTGATAGAGTAGGTGTTTAGCATGGGAGAGTTCCTGGGTTCAGTCCCCCTCAATAATAATAATAATAATAATAATAATAATAATAATAATAAATGTACTTAGCTGAAAAGAAGAACACAGAGCCTGGATGAAGGCTCCTGATGACCATTTATCAAGGCACAGGATTAAACAATCAGTAAGCCAAGGCACAGCACCAGCAAGACACTGAAAATAGAGAAATGCTTAGTCCCAGGAGCCCTTCACTGAGAGCTCCTGGAATTCCCCCAACCAAGATTAGAACTGGTCCCAGACAGAGCTAGAAGAAATGTGCACCAGGAGATGGGGGGTTGGGTGAGGGCAGAGAAGAGGCAGGGAGCTGCAGGTCAGGATAGGCTTTAAAGGCAGGCAGCTAGGGCACCTGACGGGGATGCTGGGCGCTCACTTCAGCATGGAGTGAGTGTCTGAAGTATGCAGATGTCACAGAGATGACAAGTGGCTCATGATGGGGACAAAGGGAGGCAGAGGGTCTGAACTGCCTAATGCAGTCAGGGGCCTGCAGAGACTTTGAGTCATTAGGAAGTGTGAGGGAGAAAGAACTACTTCAAAGAAAAGATTAGTTGATTCATCATGGTGCAGCTCCGAAATGGCTCATCAAAGACTAGAAGAAAATGGAAGGGAAAAGATGAGAACATCAAGGGCAGGGTATGTAGAAAAGGAGCTAAGGACACCTCAGTGTGGTTTCTTGTGATGCTACCTTATGACCCACAACATATTTTGATCCTGTGTCAACATTTTAAGCAGAATCGTACAAAGATGATCAATTTTTATTTTGAAAAAAGTGTCTTAGGGCTTTCTACGCCAGTAGTGCTCCTGCAGACATGGTAGTTGTTCTTAAAATTGAGTAGACTTTCTGTAAGAAAGTAACACAGTACAGGAACAGCAAGGATTCTAGGTACGCCCAGGGAAAGTGGCATTAGAACAGGAGAAGGCTGTGGTGGTGCGCAGACCATGCTCATTTTCTGAAAAGAAAAAAAAAAAAGAAAGTACAAAAGTACAAAGAATATTGTGCTGAAGTTCGATGTGCTGGCTTGACTGCAGATCTTAGAGAAGGTGAGCTAAGAGGAGATACAGGCATTTTGAACTGGGAGGAGAGGAGAAAGGACCAAATGGGCCAGTGCTGTGCTTTATCTTGTTTTATTATGAAGACAGAATCTTTAAGTTATGTTTACTTATTTTGGTTGCGGTTGATCCTTGGGGAAGAAATAAATTGAAGCCATCAATAAAATTCCTCTTAGGAAATCTGCTTTTTGATTAGAAAGAGAGAGAAAGAGGGAAAGTATTTTCTGGGGCTTAATTCTTTGATCAAATTTTTATATAACACAGATGTTTTTTCACTTTTATCTCTAATGTAACTGATAATTACTGTTATTGAGATTGATTCTTCCCAACATAAATGTTACTCTGAAGCTATGATTATTCTATTGGATTTCATAAGAACATCATATTTTTTCAATTATAGTTTCTTCTGCCATTGAGATTTTTCTCAGGCAGCTCTTCTAACTATCCCAGTTTCTTTAGGTCAAATTTGGCATATCTAAACTTTGTCAAGAGATTTGATTCTGATTATGGTTTTCAGTCCCTGAGAAACCTTGTCATTGAAGGTATAGCTTTTTTATATGATGACTATTTCTGCTGACTCTGACTTCATCTAAACCTTCCCAATGTGTTTTTAGTCTTTAACAAATTTTATATTATGCCATTTATATCCTAATAAGTTTTATTTAAAAAACTATTTTTAGGTTTCCTTCTATACTTTTTATTGTTTTATTTTTATTTTTTGTGTTTTTATTGCGCATTATAGTCACATATCATGATGTAAATCATGTTGACAATGACATCCATGCACATGCTTTTGGTGCCCTCCTCCCCACTTCCCTCCCTTCCAATACAGAGTACCCAGACTGACATTGGTATATGTTCACATGTATACACATAGTCCATGAGAGTATTTATATTAATGAACCTAAGTATTCCTCCACCCCTACCCTTATCTCCTCCATGGCTCAATTTTATTTCTTAATATATTTGTTTTTTGTTTAGTGGTACTGGGAGTGGAACCCAGAGGCTTTCTACCTCTGGGCTATACTTCCAGACCTATTTTTATAACTTTACTTGGAAACAGGGTCTCACTAAGTTGCTGAGAGCCTCACTCAGTAGCTGAGGCTGGCTTCAAACCTGCGCGATCCTCCTGTCTCCGCCTCCCAAGCACGGGGATTACAAGCATGCGCCACCACGCCCGGCTGAGATTTTTTAATACATTTTTCAATACACATTTCTGCTTTGCACCATATACAAAGTGAAATAAAGAGTTTGAGAGTGAATCCCAAAACTGAATTAAATCAGGGGCAAATGAGTCTAACAAATGGCCACTGAGAAAAACATTCATTCCTTTATTTGTATCTAATTCCAAATCGATTCATTAAAATCGTAGGGGCGCCGGGCGTGGCGGCGCATGCTTGTAATCCCCGCACTTGGGAGCCGGAGACATGAGGATCGCGCAGGTTCATAGTCAGCCTCGCTGGTTTAAGAGACCCTGTTTCCAAATAAATAAAAAATATAAAATAGGTCTGGGAGTGTAGCCTGGAGGTAGAAGGGCTTCCAGGAACCCCAGTACCACCAAAAAAAAAAAAAAAAAAAAAAAAAAAATTGTAGGAGCAATTCCTCTGAGATGGCCTATAAGTAGTGAACTCAATTGTACGTATTCATGCTGTGGTCTCTGTGCTAATTGTTGGTGCTACTGGTGGAAAAGTAAAAGAAGGTCAAAATGACAATCAGTGATGGAAAGGCAATTCCACTCAGGAAATCTGTCAAAACGAACCCAAGCCAGGTGTGGAGTGCACCCCAGTCATCCCAGTACTTGGGAGACTGAGACATGAGAATTGCAAGTTCAAAGACAGCCTTAGCAAGTTGCCAGACTCTCAGCAATCTAGCAAGACCCTGTTTTAAAAACAATAAAACAAACAAAGGGCTTGGAGGTAGAATGCCCCTGGGTTTAATCCCCAATATCAAATAAATAAATAAATAAATCTATTTTCTCATAATGTAGAAAAAACATCCAAGATAAAATAAAATGGCAGAGTAGCAAGGTCATTGGGGTATTTGCCTCGTAGCCCTCTGTCTAGTACCTACAAAGGAAAAAGTCTCCACCTTTCTAGAAAGTTGAAGATATCTCAAGTTGAGCATGGTGGCACAAACTTGTAATCTCAGCATTTGTGAGACTGAGACCATAGAATTGCAGGTTTGAAGACAGCCTCAGCTACTTAGGGAGGCCCTCTGTGATTTAGTGGAACCCTGTTTCAAAATAAATAATAAAAAATAGGGCTGGGGATGCAGCTCAGAGGTAGAACGCCCCAGTACCTCACCCCCCCCCCCACACACACACACACAAGATATCTCAGCTTTGGTCATAGAAAAAATCAACAAAAATCACAGGAACAAAATAAACAGTATTATGAATTTTCATAATCAAGAAAATATAGCTATTTTTTTTCAGAAAAAAAGTCAACACCAACCTCAGCAGAAAAACTTTGTAAAGTAGCCTAGAAAGAGCTCCACCAAAGAGAAATGACCGTGGCTGGAATGAACGACTGAGGGCTTCGCTTTAGTCCAGGGTGTACAAGCCTTACCTGATGAAAAACACATGCACTTGACCTGGTAGGAGAACAACTGTCTTGGTGGGGAGGGAAATCACATCGCAGGTACAAGCCAGAAAGACTATTGATCCTCGGATGGCCCCTGGGAGAAAAATAGTCTCTCTCTAAGTGTTGGTCTGTGAAAGTTTAAAACCCAGGAACTGTAAAATGCAGCCAAGCCTTGAGTTAAATGGAATAAAGAGTGAAGATGAGAAAAGAAGAAAGGGTAGACTGGTTTGCAAGACCCCAGATTGTGTTCAAGAGTTAGGTTTAGGCTCCAAGAATTCTATACGCAGATATATTTTTATATATTAGCTTTGTCTTAGTTCACTTATAAACAGTATAAACTCTCATGTTATAGACTGTTATTGCAGGGCTTTTTACTATTACCAACATTTTCACACAATGACCTTCTCTTGAACTTCACTTGTATTGATTTTGAGTTTAGTCCACAATAAAGTTCTTAAATGTGGAGGATTAACTACAATACTATTTCAATTTTAATAGAAACAATTGTGTAAATAGTACCTAGCTTGCAGTGAAACATAGATTGCTTCTACAGTTTTAAGCTATAAAATATCTTACTCACTACAATATACCAATAAAAAGAATACATATATATGCTTTTATTGTATATATACACATATATGATTTTATTGTATATATATACACACATATATATGTACATATATATATACACACTCTCTCAACTCTTCAACTCTTTCTAATGATTTAATCTTTATTGATCATTTTTCCCAGCAGCCTTTCATTTTTACAAGCTGAACACACACACACACACACACACACACACACACACACACACACACACCCTAGTGGTTGGCTAGGTAGTGGTTGGTTGGCCAGTCATATTCATGCATTAAAACTTAATTTGAGCCGGGTGTGGTGGCGCACACTTGTAATCCCCGCGCTTGAGAGGCGGAGACAGGAGGATCGTGCAGGTTCAAAGCCAGCCGTGCTAGCTTAAGAGACCCTGTTTCCAAATAAAATTATAAAAATAGGTCTGGGAGTGTAGCCCGGAGGTAGAAGGGTTTCCAGGAACCCCAGTACCACCCAATAAAAAAAAATAATAATAACTTAATTTGAAAGAAATGGAAAAATTGCCGAATAGTCAAATGCTTCAGACTGCTTAATTAACCTAGAGAACATATTTCGATGCACAACTTATTATATGTAACAGGATGGTCGATTCTTGTCAAAATTGTTTCTTTAATTTCATATAACTTAGAAATGATTATCACAGTAAATATTGGGATAGTGTGCAAATCATTTCACCTTTTATTTCTCCAAGTGAAGAGATGAAGCAATCATATTTACCCTTTGGGAAAACAATAAATTATATTCGAAATGGTTGGAATGGCAGATACTATCAAGTCAACTATTATATTTTACATGTAATTCACATCGCTTCAAAAGTACCATTAACTAAAAAGTCAGAAAAAGCAAGACAGAGACAATTTAATTCTGAAAGATTTCACAAAGAAACAAGGGGGTAGATCCAAAATAATGTATTGTTTATATCTTCACTTCTAAAACCTTACCTCTATCACTCTAAAAATAAGTGGCTAAGACAGTAAACTAGTTCCCCCTATTCACACGGGATACATTACAAGATGTGCAGTGGGTACCCAAACCATGAATAATATCAAATCCTATATATATTAACATATATAACTGTGATGTATAATTTAAAAGTTAAAAGCCTAAGGAGACAAGCAATAATAACTAATAATATAGAACACTAATTACAATACACATAAAATGAAAGTTTTTAAAACTTATTGTTATAATTTTGATTTAGAATGTCCCCTAAAGATTTATGACTACACTGCACAAAAAAAAAAATTTTTTTTTAAATAGAATATCTCCCTAGACCTCAAGAAGCCAAGGCAGCCATGTTGGAGGCAGGGCTTGGTTGTTGAAGAAAGATCCCTGGGGATGTAGCCTTGGGGATTATATATGGTTCCTCCTCTCCTCTCCTCTCCCTCTCCTTCTCCCTCTTCCTCCCCCCTCTCTCTCTCCTCCCTCTCTCCCTCTCTCTCTCTCTCTCTCTCTCTCTCTCTCTCTCTCTCTCTCTCTCTCTCTCTCTTTCCAGCCTCCATGATGTGAGAGCAGAGACCTTGTGCTTGAACTCTTTCCACTCCCTGCACCATACCTTGAGCTCCACCAATGTAACTTGGCCTGAAACTCCTGAAATTTCCAGCACTGTGAGCTGAACTGAAATATTTATGGACTATTTATTTCTAGAAGTTTCCATGTAGTATTTTTGGATATGGTTTACTGTGAGTAACTAAACCTGTGAAAAGTGAAAACATCAATGAGGGAAGACTATTATATACAGTTTCTGGATTATCCAGACTTCTTTTGCTTTTCTTCTCTTTTCAGACTGTTGCCCTTTATTTATTTATTTTAATTTTTTTATTGGTGCATTGTAGTCATACATCTTACTGGGATAAAAGAGATATACATGCACACATCACCCAATTAGCCCTTACCCAATCCCTACCCCATCCCCTCCCCATCCCTCCTTCCCATGCTTGGCTTAGTGATTGACTTTGATATGTTTGTTTAAGTACATCATATGCTTTAGAGAGTTTCCCTCTTCCCCCCTCCCGTCCCCTCAGTTAGGTCGCCTTATTTGCTCCTCTATAGAATCTTCTTCATCTAGAGTTCCTCCTGTTACCCATTTCTCCCTAGCTCTTGCATATTAGGGAGAGCATCCGATTTCTTATTTTTTGTGACTGACTAATCTCACTTAGCATAATGTCCTCCAGTTACCTCCATTTCCCTGTAAATGATGTAATTGTGTTTTTCTTTATGGCTGAGTAAAATTCCATTGTGTACATATCCCACGGTTTTGTAATCCATTCATCTGTTGATGGACATCTTGTCTGGTTCCATAGTTTGGCTATGGTGAATTGTGCAGCTATGACCATAGATACACATGCATTAGTTTGGTAGCTTGATTTCCTTTCTTTTGGATAGATGCCCAGAAGTGGTATTGCTGGATCAAATGGTAAGTTTGTTCCCATTCTTCTGAGTATCCTTCATACTGTTTTCCAAAGTGGTTGCACTAATTTGCAATCCCACCAACAATGTTTTAGAGCAGAATAGAAGACTCAGAAACAAAGCCTGCCTTTTATTGATACTAGACTATTAAATAACTTCTGCTGAAAATCATTTAGAATCCATATCTGTGTAGAATCACCAGAAAGATGGACAAGATTAACATAAGCTAATACTTTTACACTTTTCTTGCCTCCATGGAAGTCAGGGTAAATGTGGGTAACCTGGAATCAACAGGTTGTACCAGAAAGCACAGAAATAATCACAGACGCACAGTTGGTCATGAAGAAATAAAAGATGCTATATGATGGATAGGTGTCTGAGGCAACTCCCTTTGTGCGCAAACTACAGGGACATTCCTGCACTAATGGAAGGAAAGGGGCTCAGAACTCAAAACAATCACTGTATGGACCTGGAGGACATTATGCTAAATGAAATAAGCCAAGTACACATGGCAAAGCCCTACTCATATGGGAGTGTGTGTGTGTGTGTGTGTGTGTGTGTGTGTGTGTGTTATTGGGGATTAAACCCAGGGGCATTCTACTTCTGAGCTACACCCTTCACCCTTTTTAATTTGTTTTTGTTTTTGTTTTTGCAACAGGGGATGGGCATGGTGGTGCATATCTGCAATCCCAGTATTTGAGAGGCTGAGACAGGAGGGTTGCAGGTTCAAAATCAGCCTCAGTGACTGAGCAAAATCCTCTGCAACAAAGAGAGACCCACTTTCAAAATTAAAAATAAAATAGGGCTTGGAGTATAGCTTGGAGTAGCATGCTCCTGGTTTCAATATCCAATACCACAAAAGAAAAAAAAATGAAAGAAGGAATGAAGGAATGAAAGGATGGGGGAGGGTGGAGAGAAAGGATCCTGTCTCAGCCTCCCAAGTACTGGGATTCCAGACTTGCACCAGCATGCCTGGCTACATGTGCTCTCTACTCTGTGTCCTCCACGGAGGGTCAAGCCGGGTGGTCAGCAAGCTTGGCAAGGCCATTCCCAGGATGAATGTGAATAGACTTCAGTCTTACTTTGCCATGAGTTATAGTGATGTCTTCTACAACCACATGGCAAGCTGCCATGTTTGAAGCTCTGGATATAGGATGTTGGTATCATTCTGTCTCACATTACCTATTCATTTTCTTTGACCAATGTATTTAGAAGAAACCTTCTTCTTTTCTCCTAATTTCCTAGTTAATGTTCCAAATGACTTGTTTTCTTTAACACATGTTTGGCTCTTCTGTTTCATCCTCACTCTGACCTAGCCTGACCTGCGGCAGAGGCTGGCAGGTGGAACTTCTCAGAAAAGCCCACAGACAGTTCAAATGCAGTCTCCAGATTTGATATTTAACTAGGGAGAGAATGGCACAATGATAATTTCCCCCTTTTTTCTGCTTACCTGAAAACCAAAACACTAGCAGATGGAGAGGACGAAATGCTACAATAGGAAAACAATGAACTAGACTCATAAACCAGGATTTAGTAGACCTTAATTTGAGCCTTAACTCAGTCATTCATTAGCTTAAGATCATTGGCTAAGAGTTTGAGCTGTTAGGGTCTCAATTTTCTCTTTTTTCTTTCCGCCATAGATTATTATATGCTGTCTATTATACTGACCACATGCAAAATGATGAAATTACACATTCATGTAGGAGGTGGATTTGACAAGTCTTGGAAACTGATTAGAAGTAGATTTCGCTGGGCGTTGTGGCGCACACTTGTAATCCCCGCGCTTGGGAGGCAGAGACAGGAGGATCGCACAGGTTCGAAGCCAGCCACATGCGCTGGCTTAGGAGACCCTGTTTCCAAATAAAAATGTAAAAATAGGTTTGGGAGTGTAGCCCGGAGGTAGAAGGGCTTCCAGGAACCCCAGTACCACCAAAAAAAAAAGGAGTGGATTTCACCAGAAGAAATCAAGGTGAGCTGGGCATGGTGGCACACACTTGTAATCCCAGCATTTGAAAGGCTGCGACCTGAAGATCGCGGTTCACAGACAGCCTCAGCTACTTAGTGAGGTCCTTTGCAACTCAGCAAGACACTGTTTCAAAATAAAAAGACTGGGGGTGCATCTCAGAGGTACAATGCCCTTGTTCTATCCCTAGTAACACAAAAAATAATTTTTAATTAAAAAAAACCAAGGTGAGCCAGGCGTGGTGGCGCACGCTTGTAATCCCCGCGCTTGGGAGGCAGAGACAGGAGGATCACGCAGGTTCGAAGCCAGCCGCGCGCGCTGGCTTAGGAGACCCTGTTTCCAAATAAAAAAAAATGTAAAAATAGGTCTGGGAGTGTAGCCCGGAGGTACAAGGGCTTCCAGGAACCCCAGTACCACCAAAAAAAAAAAAAAAAAAAACACCAAGGTGAACTCACAGTTTCTTATAAAAGTTGTTAGTGATGGCAACAGCAAAAATAAGAAATATGGGAAAAACAGGAAGTTTAAGGGTAAAAAGAAAGCAGAAAATATATTATTTTACATGATAATTTTGATTCTAAAATTCCTTTCCCCTAAAGAATGTCTCATTTCTCACTCTAAAAAGAATAGAGAAAAATAAAGCCAAAGGAATTGAGGTAACCATCTCATATTTATCCTGTTATTGGTGAATTGTTTGGAATGAAATTTCTTTCTGTCTCCTTCAACATGCTAGAGATTCCCTTTCTTGCCAATTAGATGACTAAGAATGTGAAAAGGAAGAAGGAAACTGGCCCATCCGGGGTCTATTATAGAGAAATGCTCATTTCTATGTGGCCTGTGTGTCCAGGCTATTTCTGGAGTATCTCTGCCTGGGACATTCACTCCCCTCGCCTGAGAAGGAAGCTTCAGGAAAAAAAATAGGAAGAGATGAGGGAGGAAGGAGGCGCCTGCCTGCTCCATCAACTTGTCATATTTTTTTCCCTGATAATCAATGAGATAATGAACAGAACAGGCCGACAATATCATTTGCAGAGGATTCTAACTCTTTCATCTGAGTTACCAACAGCACGGGTCTGATATATTTTCTCTCCAGATTATTATATGGTTAGACATAGTGTGGAGAGTTGATATGAGTTTATTCATACTCATGATATGACCTGAATTTATTCCCAATAGACTTAAAAACTGAAGGCTCCTCAGGACTTAGAGTTGAGAAATTATTGTCTTGCACAAATGTTTTTTATTTACTGAAAAATACTTATCATACAACACCATGTAACAAAAATGTGAAGTTCCAAAAAGGGGCTTCAATGGAAGTGTTTGGGGGATTAGAAAAGATCAGACAACATCATTTGGGAAAGGTAAGGATTGTCTTCAAGGATGCACTTGAGTAGAGTTTTGAAATACACTGTCTGGTGTGTTTGGGGGCTGGAGAAATCATGGCAGGCTGAGAAAAGAGCGTAGGAACAAATGATCCTGGAGTTGGAAAATGTAAAGCAAGCTTGTGGGTGGTTCTTTGTACAATGTGGCAGAAACGTAAGATTGAGCCACAGAATGCTGTGAAGGGCTGGGGTGTTCATGGCGTCTATTGCATGATGTATTATGTAATCTGGGCATGCCGCAGACCCTCCTGTCACTCTGCAGTATGTCCATCTATTTCACCCAGTGGAGCTGCAGAAAGAATAGCAGGGAGCCAAGCATGGTGGAACATACCTTAATCCCAATTGTTGGGAGACGGAGACAGGAGCATTACAGGTTTGAGGTCAGCCTCCGCAACTTAATGAGACCCTCAGCAACTTAGCAAACTCCTGTTTCAAAATAAAATTTTAAAAAAAGGGTTTTAGGGATGAATTGCAGAAGTAGAATGACCCTATTTCAATCTCCAGTACCATGACATAAAAATAAGACATCAGGGAAGTCAGCCTTATGGGTTCACATGCTTAGGGAGCTCTCTGCTGGCCCCTCGACAAGGTAGGACCAGCACCCGTCCTTCCCTTATGAGACCTTATGAGGGCTTTCAAGAAAAAGAGGGTGACAGACAAAGAGGAGGACGGGAAAGCAAAGATCAAAATAAAAGTTTGTGCTTAAGGTGATGAAGCGGAAGGGTGCCCATCTCTTTATTCTCAATTGCAGCTTATTCTATGAATCCCTCTCCCAACAGCTCACAGTCCTTACATCTGGAATCTCAGCCCCTTTCACTCTCAAAGCTGTGCTCTTTTCCCTGCAAAAACTAACAAAAATAAAACAAACCCCAGCTTCTTTTCTTCTTGTGGTTATCGGCCTTGGTCTTCAACCAACTACTAAGGCAGCCTCTCCTTTGCTTAGGACCTTCTGACTCTGAACAGGGGCTTAGGGTCTGGTCTCTTGAGGGGGGCAAGAAGCTAAACCAGCAAAGGTGACAGCTGGCTTCCTCTCAAGTTGTCCAAAGCAGACCCATCTCACTAGAGCAAACAATTTTCTTTCAAAAGCAACATAATGTAGTCTCCTAGGAGAAAATCATGTTTCTCTTTGTAACATGGCTTTGGCTGCCCTGCTTGCAAAATAACAACAACCCAGGACTTAGTATGATAAGAGGCATGTGACCACTTCCTGTAGCTGCTTAAATTTAAGGATCACAACCTTGGTTGATTATGCATCTCTCTGGTTGAAAAAAAAATCCCCAAAATCTCTCCTAGCAGGGAACTGGGTCTCAGATCCTTTGCTACCAATGCCAAGTGAGAAAGCTGTACATAATTCCACCTGATAAAGCAATAATTGTTTTTAAAAAACAGAAAAGAGGAATCATCATAGTTTAAATTTGAGATGACTTTTAGAATAATTAAAAGATGAAGTGAAACAGCAAAGTAGCAACAACAAAAATAAAGGAGAAGGAAGAACTAATGAGAAACAAGAGTTTCCAGATAAGAAGGAAGGAGCATTGAACTCCAGAAGTAAAAAGAGGTAGAAAAAGTCAGAGGTGGATTCAAAACACTATAGAGAAGTGACAGAGCTCTGAAGCCAAAATACATACATATATATATATATATATATATATATATATATATATATATATATATATATGGAAACAATTGGGAAATGCCAATATTTCAAGCTTGGTGACCATGTGAATGGAGGTCCGAGAAAAGATTTAAGAAAGAATGGATGAAGAGGAGAGATGAGCCAGGCGTGGTGGTGCACGCTTGTAATCCCAGTACTTAGGAGGCTGAGACAGGAGGATCCAGGTTCGAGGCCAGCCTTAGCAACTTAGTGAGTCTCTCAGCAACTTAGTGAGACACTGTTTCAAAATAAAAAATAAGAGCCTCAGTTCCTAACTACATCTTTGCCTCTTGGCAATTTTTTCTCTTTTCTTAGCTTCTTCACCTATAAAATGAAGTTAGTAATTTCTACCTTGTAGGTTTAAATGAAAATGATTAAATAAGGAAATTCAACTAGACTACCTTGAATACTTCCTGACACATAAAAAAAAGGTGTATAAAAGCTATGAACTGTTACTCTTTGGTGTCTGCTTTACTAGAAAATGAGTTGAAGTCCACATCTATATAAAAATTCTGAATTATTCTATGTAACACAGGATCATTCCTCTTTGTTTCCTCTCTAGATTTGATTTGAAATTGACCAAGTGTGCAAACTGTCTTAGGCACTTTCTCCTACATTAGTGAGAACACCCGTGGGATGTTTAGCAAAACTCTTTCCTAGAAAGATCAAGAGGCTTCTGTAGACTGTACTCTGTAATCATGATGAGAATCAGATTCATTCATCCAGCACACCTTTCTTCTTCCCCCTGAAGTTATGGGGGGAAAAAACTCAGGGTCCTGCACAGATGAGGCAATTGCTTACAACTGAATTATCCCCTTCAGCTCACTGCACGTTTTATTTATTTATTTGTTTGTTTGTTTGTTTGTTTGTTTGTTTGTTTTTCAGTACTGTGAATGGAACCCAGAGGCATTCTACCTCTGAGTGACATCCCAGCCCTATTTTTTATTCTTTATTTTGAAACAGGGTCTCACTGAGTTGCAAAGGGCCTCACCAAGTAGCTGAGGCTGGCTTTGAACCTGGGCAATCCTCCTGTCTCAGCCTCCCAAATGCTGAGATTACAAGCGTGCTCTACCACACCCAGCTTAAAAGTTGTTTTATTTATTTATTATTATTATTATTGTGTGTGTGTGTGTGTGTGTGTGTGTGTGTGTGTGTGTTACTCGGGGTGGAACCCAGGGGCTTTTCTACCTCTGGGCCACACTCCCAGACCTATTTTATACTTTATTTGGAAACAGGGTCTCACTAAGTTGCTGAGAGCCTCACTAAGTAGCTGAGGCTGGCTGCGAACTTGTGCGATCCTCCTGTCTCAGCCTCCCAAGCGCGGGCATTACAAGCGTGCGCCACCACGCCCAACCAACACCTTACTCAAAAAGACTTAAGATGAACTTGTGCTTACTTAAATGGTGATGTACAAAGTAGGCGCCCGTGTGCAGAAGGAGGCTCCTCGCTTGTGTGTGCACGTGGGGTCGTGAACCAGTACTGTGTGCCAGGATCACCAGGACGCAGGCCTGAAAAATGAACACAGAACCTGCAGCTGCTCTTATGCTTTAGAAACAAAGTAACCACTTCAGAGAGGTGGCAAAAATTTCTTAAAGTTAGAATTGTTAACAGTTACCTAAAATTAAAGGTAGACTAAACAACTGGCCCAGGAGTTACAAATATTCTACATAAGTTCAGTCATTCATTTAATATTTATTGAGTGCAAAACTTATGAAAGACAGATAAGACATATTGGGTCCTGATGGATCTCCCCTTGAAACAACTTCTGACATTTTCTACTTAGATTCCCACATCTCTTGGTCTACTTCTCTCCTGTATTTATTTATCTATTTAGTTTTTATACTAGAGATAGAACCTAGGGGCATTCTACCTCCAAGCTATACCCCCAGACCTTTTTATTTTTATATTATAAAATAAGCTCTTGCTAAGCTCCTAACACTGGCCTTGAACCTGCAATCCTCCTGTCTCAGCCACTCATGTGCTGGCATTAGAGGCATGTACCCTCAAGTCTTATGTTTACCTTAATATAGACAAGTACAACAAAATACATGTTTTTCCATTTCTCTTGGTAGATATTTAAAGAAAATGCCTATATAAATGTCTAGAACCTATTTCTGAGACGTATATCTTCCAGTTAATTAATAAGCAGAGGCTGTGTGCTCCATCTCAGAAGAACTGGGATATGTTTTGTTGTAGTTGTCTATATTTAGGTAAACATAAGGCCTTAATTCTAGAAGTGAAAATAATTCACCTCATATATGAACAGCCAGATAGACTCCAAGGGCTGTTCTAGGCAATCAAGGTTAAAACAAAAGAATGATACTTGATTATCAAAGGGCTCTTGGATGGTTGTGTAAGGAGACAATAGAAACCTACAGGTAATTATAACACAATATTGCACCCTCTAGGTCCACAAAGACATGTGTCCACTTACAGTGAATTCCACTAATGTCTGGACATCACATTTCGTAGTTCTTATTGGCTCTACACAATAATAGAACAACACTTTTATTCACTTTTTACATAGGTTAAGACATTTCAGAAATAAAAATTCATTTCAATTTTTAATGGGAAGTATCTAGTCTCTCCTTAGATATTATGTTTATCTACAGCACCATATGATCTAGAATCCCAATCTGTCCGGCTACTATAAGGACAAAACAATGAACAATATTATAACTACCTAGATTTAACATTAACTTTTCTAAAAAAAAGTCTGAAGAAGTATCATAAACATCATCAGATTTCATGTGATTTCTTTGCCCATCATCACTTGAATAGCTAAGGGAAATATGTAAACCAAAAATAAAATAACAAAAAAAAGCAGAAGGTAAAAGTGATTAATTCCAGGCATAGCTTTGCTTTATAATTTTTTGAAACTTTGGGCTTTGGTCCCCCTGTTACAAAATGAGAAAAAAAAGTAGTTTTGCAGCTGGAATCCTATGACTCCAGAGTCCTTAGTAGAAGAAAGGCCAGGCCCTTGCCCCTAATAACAAGGTTCCCTTTGTTACCACAAGGACAGTTGTCCTCCCTGCTGGATGACAGAAAGTGACAAACTCTTGTGCCTGGAATGACTGACTTATTCTTGATAATATTCCTTAAGTGATTCTGAAAATGGAAGAAAATAATAAAGGATATTGGGATGTGGATATTGTCAACACAGAATTACTTAATTGTGTCTTTCAGAATCAAAAGAAAATGATGGCAATAGAGCAGTAGTAGTAGAAAGTTCCCCCAAATCCTTTATTAAAAGTCCTAGACATGAGCCGGGCATGGTGGCACACGCTTATAATCCCCGCACTTGGGAGGCAGAGACAGGAGGATCACGCAGGTTCGAAGCCAGGGCGTAAGAGACCCTGTTTCAAAAATATAAAATAGGTCTGGGAGTGCAGCCCGGAGGTAGAAGGGCTTCCAGGAACCCCAGTACCACCATAAAAAAAAAGTCCTAGACACCCAAAGTACAATTTGGGACTAGAATTGTGTGTTTGTGTGTGTGTGTGTGTGTGTGTTTATGTGTGTGTATTACTGGGGATTGAACCTATGAGAATTCTACCTCCAAGCTATACTCCTAGCACCTTCCTTCTTTCCTTCCTTCCTTTTTATCTTCCTTCCTTGCTTTCTTTCTTTATTTCTCAAACAGGGTCTAACTAAGGTGTTGAGAATATTGCTAAACTGCTGAGTCTGGGTTTGAATCTGCAATCCTCCTGTCTCAGCCTCCCAGGTACTGGAATTATAGGCATGGACCACCACACCCTGCTCACAATCTACAATTTTAATGCTATCTTGATTTGGCTAGTTTTATATCAACTTGGCTAGACTGCAATATTTAGTTATGCAATCAAACACTGATCTAAGTGTTGCTGGGAAGTTTGTAAGTACAGTTAATGTGTACAATCGGGTGACTTTAAGTAAAGCAGCTAACCCTTGATAATCTGGGTGACCCTTATTTAATCAGCCAAAAAACTTTAAGAGAAAAACTGAGGTTTACCTAAGGAAGAGGAAATTCTATCCGCAAACCGAGCGGCCAACTGCTGCCCAAGAGTTTCTAGCTTGTCAGCATGACCTACGGATTCAAAAGACCTTGCTAATCTAAGTGTATCTCTTTTCACTACCCACAGTTTTGCTTAACATTATATATAAACCAGGAGTAGCCAGGGCGCTCGGGGATTCCAAAGTACTAGCCTAGCCTTTGAAAAAGCAATGAAGTCGCTGTCATGTCTGAAGATATTACCGTTATTGAATAAGTCTGAGATGTTTTATTTTTCCACACTTAGCCCATGGAAGTAGAACTCTTAACTCTCACAGTTAAATATCAGTTTATGAAAAGTGCAGCCAGGTTGTCAGCTGTGGTCATGGTCACTCTGTCCATTAAAATGGAGATGAGATTGGATGGGCCCTGTTCACGTTTCATAGTCTGTCGACTCTCCTCCCCGATGATCTCCCAGCTGGTTTCTGTTCTTATATTCATGTAAGTGATCAGTTCCTACTTCCACTGAAGTACATGACTGCATGGACTGTCACACTGTTCTACCCGAGCTATTTATTTTCCTTCAATGCAACTCAGATAGGCATTTCAATCCTCTTTTATGATGACTGTACAATTGAGTGTGTGCCTTAGTTGTCTTTTCTGCTGAGAAAATCTACATGATTTGGAAATGAGAAAAAGAGATCACTCAGTCGAGACCTACGCATGGTCTAGTGAGCCTCTGAGAGTGATCTGATTTAATCGGGTGTGCACCTTTGATTATCTTTCTATTAACTAGGCTATTTTATAACTCTCAAGAGACTGTATAAAACTAATAGTAATGCGAGGGATTCTTGTTCAAAGCAATACAAAAATTTTGCCCAGTAAAGAAACAATTCATCTTTGCCTTAAAGGAAAGATTGGCCCCAAACATAAAATGTTACTATTCTACACCTTCTGACCCTGAGCTCTGGGCTAAAGAGAAAACCTACAGAATGGGCGAAGATCTTTACCAACTACCTCTCTGATAGAGGGCCAATATCCAGAATATGCAAAGAGCTCAAAAGACTCTACACTAGCAAAAACAAATAACCCAATCAAGAAATGGGCAACTGAACTGAATGGACACTTCACAAAAGAAGAGATACAAATGGCCAATAGGTACATGAAAAAATGTTCAACATCATTAGCCATCAGGGAGATACAAATCAAAACTACACTGAGATTCCATCTAACCCCAATCAGAATGGCAAGCATAAAGAAGTCAAATAACAACAAATGATGGCGAGGATGTGAGAAAATAGTGACTCTTTTACACTGCTGGTGGGAGTGCAAACTAGTTCAGCCACTACGGAGATCAGTATGGAGATTCCTTAGAAAACTGGGAATGGATCCACCATATGATTCAGCTCTACCATTCCTGAAAAACTTTCCAAAGGAGTTGAAATCAGAGAACTACAGTAACATATGCATACCCATGTTCATAGCAGCACAATTTGCAATAGCCAAATATGGAACCAACATAGGTCTCCATCAACAGATGAATGGATTGCAAAATTATGGGAACTACACACAATGGAATTCTACTCAGCTATAAAGAAGAAAAAATCGTGCCACTTGCAAGAAGATGGAAAGACCTGGAGAACATTATGTTAAGTGAGATCAGCCAAGCACAGAAAGAGAAGGGACATATGTTTTCTCTAATATATCCAAACTAGGGAGTATTAGGAATACCAGAGGGACTCCATCCAGATAATGGAAGGGAAACCTCAGCGAAGTCAGAAAGGAAGGGTAGGAGAGGAAGAAGGCTGTAATGGAGGAAATACATTCAAATAGCGCCGGCGTGGTGGCATATGCCTGCAATCCCCGCGCTTGTGAGACGGAGACAGGAGGATCAAGCAGGTTCGAAGCCAGCCTCGCTGGCTTAAGAGACCCTGTTCCAAATAAAAATATAAAAAATAGGTGTCTGGGAGTGTAGCCCAGAGGTAGAAGGGTTTCCAGGAACCCCAGTATCACAAAAAATACATTCAAATATGTGTATAAGTGTGAATGTAGCATGGTTAATCTGGATACTCATTGTTGGGAGGGGGTAGGGGCACCAAGCACTGTGTGAATGTATGCTATTGTCAATATGATCCACATTATGATGTGAAACTATAGTGTACCAATAAAATAAAAGGTAAAAAAGTTATTATTCCATAAAAAATTAAGCAGTTTTGCATAGATTGGTGAATTCATTTAAATATCCCTGATTTCATAGTTAGAGCTGTTTTGCAAATTCTCATTTGAGGGAGCTGCACAAGGTGGCTGATGCCTGCAATCCTAGCTATTTGAGAGCAGAGAAAGAGTGATCAGGAACTTGAAGCCAGCCTCTGCAACTTGATGAGATGTGGGGTTTGGGTTTTGGTTTTTGCTTTTTGTGGTACTGAAAATTGAAATCAGGGGCATTCTATCTCTGAGCTACACCCCACCCCAGCCCTATTTAATTTTATTTTGAAACAGGGCCTCACTAAATTTCTGAGGCAGGCTGTGACCCTGTGATCCTCCTGTCTCAGCCTCTCAAGTACTGGGAAGAAAAGAAGAAAAAGAAGAAGGAGGAGGAGGAGGAAGAAGAGGAGGAGGGGAGGAGGGGGTGGAAGAGGAGGAGAGGAGGAGGGAAGGAGGGGGAGGAGGAAGAGGAGGAGGAATAATAATGGTGGTAGAAGTCTTCAGTTTAATAATAATCATAACAATAATCACAATCAGAAATAACTTTTCTAAACATCAAATAGCCAGTTCTAGTCTATGAAGATATAGTCACTTGTTTGCCACACTTGTAAACACGGACCCAAATATTCTTAATTAATAGCATCAGGTACACTACTTAGCCATCTTGGCATTCCTTACTGGCACATAATGCACTGTGCCTCCCTCTGTCCTATTCAGTGACTGCTCTTTTTACACTATCATGTGAATATGTGAATGAACTCTAATTCGATTATTTTTCCTGCAAGTGTGGATAGGTAAGCTTATAGCCCTGAATATATAAATAAGAAAAGTTTTATCTACACCCATTTGTACTTTCAATTTAATTCACATCTTCTATAGTAACTTATTTGGATATAAAATGAAGTAAAGTAAAATTACTAAGACTACTTTTTCCTTTGCGAATTCAGTCTTAAGAATAAAAAGTTTCAGTTAGGCTTAATCCTATTTGCAATAAAAATTGCAACACCAAAAAAAAATGAAAAATAAAATTTCTGTAATTATTTGTGCATATGGTACTAGAGCTTGAACCCAGAGGTGCTCTGCCTCTGAGCTACACCCTCAGCCGTGTGTGTGTGTGTGTGTGTGTGTGTGTGTGTGTGTGTGAAACAGGGTCCAGCTAGGTTGCTGAAAGACTTGATAAATGGATATGTCTGGCCTTGAACCTGCCATCCTCCTGTCTCAGCCTCCCAAGTATTGGGATTACAAGTGTGTACCACCATACCCGGCTAGGTAAATTTCCTTAGTGGCTGGCTCATATAAACCAAATTAAATTAACATTGCACTTGGGATTAGAAGGTTGTCTATCTTTAAAGCCCAGACTTGCAGACCTAGGTTTTTCCCACTAAAAGCACATCCCTCCTCCACTGATGATAGAGAATTTAAACATTATCTCCGGAACCTTATGACATGTTTTTTAATCTAAAAAGGTAACATTCTACGTATCCTGCTTGAGCTAAGCACGGTGATGCATGCCTGTTATTCCAGCACTTGGGAGGCTAAGACCGGAGGAGCACAGGTTTAAGACCAGACTCAGCAATTTAGCAAGACCCTTGCAAACTTACTGAGAACTTGTTTCAAAATAAAAATAAATAAATAAATAAAGCCAAGTGTGGTGTCGCGTGCTTGTAATCCTAGTATTTGAGAGGCTGAGACAGAAAGAGCACAGGTTTGAGGACAGACAACAAGAAGTGAAACTTCAATCAATCTAGAGAGAAACTTTTTCAAAATAAAAATAAAATTGGGTTAGGGGTATAGCTCAGAAGTCCCTGGGTTCAATCCCTACTACCAAAAAGTAAATAAATAAATAAATAAAAACTAAATAAAGAGGGCTGGGCATGTAGCTTGGAGACAGAATGCCATTGAGGGTTCAATCCCCAATACTAAAAATTAAACAACAGAAAAGTATTCTTGAAAAAAAAAAACACCTAAAATGGCCTTCCATCTAACTTTCAGGCAGACAAGGAAGGTAGGAAAGATGAATATAAACTATAGTTGCCACAGAAAGCACCACTGGAGATATATCCTACTCTTTTTCCTTGATAATTCCCCATTATCCAACAGTGTTTCTTCTCTAACTCTTTATATAAACACAGCTCAGGAAATACCCAAGTCATGTATCTATTGAAATACATTTGTTGTGCATGGTATTTCAACTGCAACCTTGAGAAACAACCTCCTGGCCAAGAAGAATAGAGGTGGCAATCATTTATTCATGGGCCAAACAGACTACCTAAAATTCTCCTGCATTCCAATCACACCTTTCGGGCTATGCAATTTATTTTTGTAGATAAGGCGTATCTACATTAGGGAAGGGAATAATTTAGCATGCATAGTGTCCGCAGTGCTGCTAGCTCACATCCTGTGGCCATGAGGATAAAATCTGAGGCTGAGGGAGTATTGATTTGTGAAGACTGTGAAGTAACACAGCAACATGGAACAACCACTTTTATAATCCCTTCTTCTCTAGCAACCGTAGCATAGATAAAGCCGAGATCTTAGCAACAATAGCTAACAACTGCTAATAAATGCATTGGACTGAAAAGATCATCAAAGTCTTTACTCAATCCCATATGCTAAACTAGACAAGTGGTGGAAAGTCAATAGACTCTGAGAATATTAAACAATATTTATTTCTGTTGCAAGCCCAATAACAAGATACCTTTCTGATTCAAATGACATCATGACAGAACTGCATTTTGATGACCTGTGACAAAGACAAACTAAGGAGATCTCTTTTTTTCTTTTTTTCCAGTTCTGTAGCCTCTGTTTATCATGTCAGTTTAATTCATTCTTATCTGCATTTTTCTGGTTATAAAAGAGCAGGAGGGCTGGTTTGATTGACAGCCATCCTTGGTGCAGGATTTGCTCCTGACTGTTAGATATGCAGCTCACTCCTTACCACTCGTCTCGTTTCCAAGCTCTCCAGGACACAGCAGTCAGAGAGCCAGAAGACAACTTTCATCATTAGTCAACTTGCTGGAAGCTGGAGCGGGCTGTTACAGAGTGAAGGAGCCATTAATATTGAACTTGACTCTTTGAGAAGGTTTGAAATGTAGTTCACTACACAGCTTGCATTACAGCACTGGGCAGAAAGTAACTTAAGAAAACAATGCAGGATGGATACATAGACAACGCTGCTAAGCTTCTTTAACTGCACATAAATCCATTGCTTTGAAATGTGTTGTTAATGGAAACGAGACACAAAGAAGCCTTTTTAACAAACTTGCTTTACTAGCATACAACTATTCTCTTTCTTAATTAAATGGCAAGTTCATTGAATTAGTCAATGAAATAAGTATTACTGTATTGAGTTGAAAAGACTCAGTTTAAGTATATCTACCGAAAACATCAATAGTTCAAAATGTTATTATAATATGCACATAAAAATTGTTATCGTGTCTTTTAATCCTTACTTCTCATATTGAACAGGTATTTTATTTTTCTTTTTTAGTTAAGACCAGGAAGATTTGGAGGGATTAAGTCAATGACAGTATCCATCATATAACTCAATAGTTTTCTCAATCAGTTATGACCACATTATTTTAAGATTTTATGAGTCTACAAAAATATGTGTCTATATAGAGCTATATATGTGGATTCACAATTTTTCTTCTTAAACAACTCTCCTCAGATATCCTTGAATGCTTTTGAAATTAGGCTCAAGATTTTAAGACTTTAAGACATCATTTAATGACTTAATTCAGTAATTTGCTAAATTTACCTCATTCAAACATGCATTTGTGCTGGGCATGGTGGCGCACGCTTGTAATCCCCGCACTTGGGAGGCGGAGACAGGAGGATCGCGCAGGTTTGAAGCCAGCCACGCTGGCTTAAGAGACCCTGTTTCCAAAAATAATAAAGTATAGAATAGGTCTGGGAGTGTAGCCCAGAGGTAGAAGGGTTTCCAGGAACCCCAGTACCACCAAAAACAAAAAACAAAAAAACATGCATTTGTAACTCATTGTCCATGATGTGCTCTAAAAAAACCAGTGTAGGCCTTTTTCCCTCTATGTGGATTTCCCAAATATGAATTTCCCAAAGCCAATTTCTATTACCACAAAATATCTCTACTTAAGACTCAAGTGTATATATTTCCTCTCACTATTAAAAAAATTCTTTCTTTGGTTGGCACCATTCATTTTTTTATTCCTATTCTTTTTCCATAAAGCAAAATCGATCTGACTTTCAAGAACTTACTTTGGCATTGTTCTTCATAGTTTTGTTTTGCAGCAAAGTTTCCCTTTTCTATAAAATGATAGTGAATATGGATGACCGTCCTCATCCTCTCATATCATCCTGGTATGTAAATTTCCCCAAACATTTTCATTGGTGATGAAATTTTAGCACTCTGGCCAATTCAAAATTGGGAGACATAGCCGGGCGTGGTGGCGCACACTTGTATCCCTACGCTTGGGAGGCAGAGACAGGAGGATGGCGCAGGTTCGATGCCAGCCGTGTGTGCTGGCTTAGGAGACCCTGTTTCCAAATAAAAATGTAAAAATAGGTCAGGGAGTGTAGCCTGGAGGTAGAAGGGCTTCCAGGAACCCCAGTACCACCAAAAAAAAAAAAAAAAAAAAAATAGGAGACAGCTCTTGTAGCCTTCCTCACTCTTTGAAGTTCTTTTATTGTACTGTTCCAATTTCTGTGATGCTGTGGTTTCCTCTGAGCCCTCACACTGCACCGCGTGCTTCTTGAGATCCAAAGAGTCACATCCGTCTTCATGTCCCTACAAAGCCCAGCATCCAGCCTCAAACACAGGTGACCTCCGTGCACGCAAGTTGAATCCAGTTAAGTGCTCATGTGAGATCATCGTGATGATGTCTGACAGGAAAGATAATCGCAGAGATTCGAACAGAATGTCCTATGAAAGAAAGGTCATGAAAAGATACCTTCCCCATTCTTCTTCTCACCTCTGAAATTAAGCTTCAAATTACATTTATGGCTACAGACAAGTGTTGCTGCGAAAGCACAGAATCTCCAACATCATTCTTTATAATCTATGTAGGATATATTTGGTGAATAATGAAAATTAGCAGGTGGTATGGAGCTCTGGTAATTCCTCAATTTTTTATTGTTAAAAAAAAGTTATATTTACCGAAGGCCAGGTGTGATGGCACATGCTTGTAATTGCAGTACATGGGAGGCTGAGACAGGAGGATCACAGGCTCGCAGCCAGCCTCAGCTACCTAGTGAGGCACTCTAACTTAGTGAGACCCTGTTTCAAAATAAAGGATAAAAAAGTAAGCTGGGCGTGGTGGCGCACATTTGTAATCCCAGCATTTGGGAGGCTGAGACCGGAGGATCGCGGTTCGCGGACAGCCTCAGCTACTTAGTGAGGCCCTTTGCAACTCAGTGAGACCCTGATTCAAAATAAAGAATAAAAAGTTGGGCAGGGGATGTAGCTCGGAGTTCAAATGCCTCTGGGTCCCATCCTCAGACACACACACACACACACACACACACACACACACACACACACACAAAATCATCTTAAAAAAAAAAAGAATAAAAAAAGGACTGTGAATGTAGTTCAGAGGCAGCATCCCCCTGGGTTCAATCCCTAGCACTGCACAAAGAAAAAAATTATAGAAAAGTTGTAATAACAGAGTGACACTGCTAGACTTTGCTGCACTTGTTTTGCCTGTATATATGTATGTGTATAGTTACATACATTCTATGTGTATGTACATATTACTTTTGTTGCATCATTTGAAAGTAAATTGAGCTTTATAACCCTATATTCTCAAATACTTCACCTTTCTAAGAACAGGATAACCTCTCATATATTTATAGGAAAATAACAAATTCAGGAAAATGTTACCTTTATTGTAAGACCCTTGTATAGTGCAGAGTCCAAGCCAGGCATGGTGGCACATGCCTGTAATCCCAGTACTTGGGAGGCTGAAACAGGAGGATTGCAAGTTTTCAGCCAGCCTCAGCAACTTAGCGGGACTCTGTTTCAAAAAATAATAATAAAAAATAAAATGGGGCTGGGTATGTAGCTTAGAGGTAGAATGCTCCGGGTTCAATTCTCAGTACCAAAAAAAGAAAAAATGTACAATCCATATTCAAATTTCCTCAATAATATCCTTTATAAAAGTATTCCCTTATGAGTTCAGGATCCAACTCAGGCGTTCAGTCAGTCATCTTCAACCGGAAGCACTATCTCAGCCTTCCTCTATCTTCTCTCTCTTTTAGGACATGGAGTTTTTAAAGCACATAGGCCAATTCAATTTGGGTTGGTCTGATTGTTCACTTGCGACTGAATTCCGATTATCCATAGATGGCAGGAATTCTACATAAGTTATGTGGCATCCTCTTGGTTGATCACATTAGGAGGCACAAGATATGTTTGTCCTATTACTAAACATGTTAACTTGGACCACTTGGTTAAGATGCTGCCTGCCAGCTCCCGGGACTTTCATTTGCATTCTGGAATTTGTAAGTAGAAGTTCAGAATATGCCTCCAAACTTCCTAAACAGTGAGGAATCCGTTTGATCCAATGTGCTACTTTCTAAACTATATTCTTTGTTTCAATCTACCACTTATCCCCCAAAACGACCCCATAAGTGCTCTCTCCAACAACAACGATTGTTATATTGTTCTTTTTGCTTTTTTAGTGCTTTTAAAATTAATTCTCAGCAGCATGACTATTCTTCCTTTCTTCTAGAAACTTCTCCTTTCTTGATAGCCTCCTGCTTTTCCACTATTCATTCCCTGACTCCTCTGCAAGCTCTGCCCTCTGGACTTGGTCAGTGAATGTTGAAATTCCTGAGACCTTATCATGAAGTTTATATTTCTGTATTCTGCTATTACCTCTATGCCGATATGCTCATACACATGGCTTCCATTTTCATCAATATGCACTTAGGTACCAAATTTACATTTGTAGGCCTCCGGTGTGGCTCGGGGATAGAACACTTGTCAAGCATGTACAAGGCCCCTGTGTTTGATCCCTCACACTTTATAATTACATATATATATATACATATACATATATGCATATATGATTACAGACTGTGTGTGTATTTATACATCACTATGCCTGGCTTGAACTGGACAGTATATAATGGTCTTACAATAAAGTTAAAATTTCCTGAACTTGTTATTTTTTCTGTAAATATCTAAAGAAGATATCCTGTTCTTAAAAGGATGAAGCATTTGGGGATATAGGGTTATAAAGCTGCAATTTAATATGTAAAGCTGCAAAATAATATGTATATTCTTAGAATGAATGCACCTACACACACACACACACACACACACACACACACACATACACATTGTAAACCATATATATAATCTGTAACTCCAAACCCTTTCTCTGAGTTCAATTTTTTTTTATATTTGGTACATTTAATTTTACATAATATTGGAGTATAGAGTTTCAAACAATGTAGGCACATAGCTCTCGGGGACCTCCCCACATGGTCCCTTCCCCCTTCCCTCAAATTTCAACTAGTAATTGCCTATTCCAATGCTCTACTTGAAAAGTCACAAAGTTATCTTAAACTCAAAATATTGAATGACTCTAGCTCTGTTGAAAATCAATTGGACCATGCATGTGTGAATTTATTTCTGGATTCTTTATCAGTTCCAAACTGCCGAATACTGTAGCTTTACAGTAAAGCTTGAAATCAGGTACTGTGAGTTCTCCAAATTTGTTCTTTTTCAAAATCATCTTGCTATTGTAGATTCTTTTGAATATCCATGTAGATTTTAGGATACACTTTTCAATTTCTTTTAAAATATCTTGCCAGGCTTGTCATTGGTATCACACTGAGCTAATAGGGGAAGAACTGCCATCCTGATAATATTGAGACTTCTTTGTGATTTGTGGATGGCAAATACCTCCATTTGTTCAGATCTTTAATTTATTCAGCAGTGTTTCATAGCTTTCAAATGATAGCTTTTGCACATTAGTTGTCTATAGTCCTAGAACTATTCGAGCTTTTATTTCTTTTTGAGTCCACTGGTTTTGTTATTGTAATTGGTGATGGTGTGGATTTATGGTGCTGGGAATGGAACTCAGGGGCATTCTACCTCTGACCTACACCACAACCCTATTTATTTTTATTTTTATTTTTTTACTTTGAAACAGGGCCTAACTTGAAGAGGGCCTCAATAAGATGCTGTGGCTGACCATAAGTCTGCAATCCTCCTGTCTCAGCCTCTCAAGTACTGAGATCACAGGCATGCACCACCAAGCCTGGCTTCAAGTCCATTTGGTAAATGTCTATCTTTTGAAGGAATTTACCTACATTAAAGATAATTTGACCTAATGAAAAGTTCTCAGGTAACGAGATGCAATCAGAGAAGAAATATACTTCTGACATTGTTTTATAATAGCACAAAGCAGGTATCTGTTAGGTACTCACTATTTTATTTGCTGTAATTGACAGTGAAAACTTGAGCATATAAATATCAGGAAACAGAGTGACATCAAATTCTTATATTATGCCAAGCAGACATTTTAACTCACCATTGTTAACGTTCTGGAGTGGAAGTCTATTCAACTGTCAGTAATAAACAGTAGTGACTTTTCTTATCTATTCTTGCTCAGCTTTAAAAAACACTTGCACAGAATCCTATTCTATCCTCAGAAGGTGTTGTCTCAGGGTAGAAATAGAATGGCAGGCTGTAACTTGAAGCATTTTGTTTATTTGAATAAAGGTCGCCCTGATTTAACCTATTCCAGAAGGCAGCTGCTGCAGTGACTTAAGAAATACCCAGTTACCACAGGATGGTATGCATCCAGCGAAGGAATCTAAAGAATTAGGGCAAAGGTTAATGAGTGGTGATTGGCTACGTATGACTCTCAGAGAAATCATCGATCTTGCTTTTTCGGGAAGCGATATGATGTGTCTGCATTCTTGTTAGTTTCTATTTGACATCAATTTGGTGCTACTGCAATTTAAACTCTTTACTGAGAGAAAATTAATAGACTTTAACTATTACAGCACAAAGTTATTAAGTCTGTGGTCTAAACCAAGTGTTTGATCAACACTTTAAAACCATAGCTGGCTTAATATAAACTTAAAATTATTTTGTACTATGGATTGAACTCCGGGGCGTTCTACCTCTGAGCTCTACCCCCAGCCCTTTTTATTTTTTGTCATGAAATAGGACCTCACTAAGTTGCTAAGAGACTGGCTAAGTTGCGAAGGCTGGCCTTGAACCTGCAATCCTCCTATTTCAGTCTCCCAAATACTGGGAGCATAGGCATGTGCCACCATACCCAGTTTATAAATTGACAATTACAAACTTGACAATTTAGAGAAACTTAAAAAAAAAAAAAATCAGTGAGCATTACTAAGTATAGACAGGACCCTGGGTTAACTAGTCACACGCAGATGGCCAATCTTTTCTTATGTATCTCTCTATTCCTTCTTCTCTTGCCTCTATGTCAAAGAGGAAGAAAGGGGCTAGGGGAAAAGGCTTGTATAGTGATTGTCTTAGTCAACATTCTCACTGCTATAATCCAAATGACTGACAACAACACAACTTAGAGGAAGGTTTATGTGCTCACAGCTTCCTGGAGATTCTGGGCTCAGTCCATGTAAAGCCGGTGTCTGCACATCTCAGATCTTGGCAGTGGAAAGCAGAAAAAGGGAGAGAGCGAGACTGTGCTGTCACCTCAGGAAGGCCAGAAGCAGAGAAAGCCAATTCAAAGACACAAGCACAATCCCTAAGGCACACTCCCAGGGACCCATCTTTCCAACACACCCGCCTGCCTAGGTTACAACCAGGTAAGTCCATTACTATTAATGAGATTACAACCCTCATGACTTAATTACATCAACCCTGAGCTCTTCAGGGGAAATTCTATATCTGATCATAATAGTGA
Organism: Muscardinus avellanarius; assembly: GCF_963383645.1. Classification (NCBI taxonomy): domain Eukaryota; kingdom Metazoa; phylum Chordata; class Mammalia; order Rodentia; family Gliridae; genus Muscardinus; species Muscardinus avellanarius. The sequence goes on along the minus strand of NC_137787.1, from coordinate 23,829,689 downwards.
TTGGGCCATGTTTACACAGGAGGAAGTACAGGGCAATGGTAGAGGGTCAGAATGCTTTCCTTCTAAACTCCATGCAAGGATAAGTTATTCCTATGAAGGAAATAGGAATTGGCATCAAGGCCATATGTCAGGTCTAGGACACATACAGGTGCACAATGATTGAAATAAGCTTCAAAGACCTATTTCATTTTATTCTGATCAATTAGAAATTCCAATCCAATGGCAGTCACCAACGAATAAAAAGAGCTAAGTATAAGCAGTTGAGGGGGGCATAATTTTAAATGATCTCAGAAGGAATAAGGTATAAATAGCCAACTATAAATGCAAATGCTAAGGAGAAAAATACTAAAGACACAAAATAGGTTGCATCTTGTGTGTACCTATCTCATGGCACTTACCACTGTTTAAGTCACTTGTGTATCAGTTAATTTCCTAAGATGACAATGAACTTTTTAAGGCCAAGAAACATATTCTATCCATCTTGCTTCTCTGGTAGCTCACTCACAGTCTGGAGTTTTTTAAGGCACTCAGTAAATGGTTTACAATGGATAGAGGAACAAAGAAAATACAGAAATGGCCAAAAAGCATATGAAAAGATGTTGAACAAGACTCACTATTAGGGAAACAAAAATCAAAACCAGAATGTCATATATGCATTACAATGGTAACTTTAAAAGCAAAACAAAACAAAAAAGCAGAAAATAACAAGTATAGGTAGAGACATAGAGAAACAGGAGCCCCCACACTTTATTGGCTGGAATGTAAAATTTAGCAAACAGTATGGCAGGTCCTCAAATTTTTAATTAAAAATAGAATTACCATAGCATCCAGCAGTTTCACTTCTAGGTGTATATCCAAAAGAACAGAAAGCAGAATCTCAAAAAAGTATTTGCAAGCTCATGTTCGTGTTGGCATTATTCACAATAACCAAGAGGTGGTGGCAGCTCAAGCATTCATTGACAGCTGAATGAATAAACAAAATGTAGCGTATACACAGAATGAAATATTATTCAGATAAAAAGAAAGGAGATTATACTAAATGAAGTCAGTCAGTTGCAAAACGTCTATTACTGTATAATCTCATTTATCTAAGAAATCTCAAGTAGTCAAGTTCATACAAACAGAAAGTGAAATGGTGGTTTCCAGCGGCTGGGGAAAGAAGAAATGAGGAGTTGTAGTTTAATGGGTGTAGAGTTTCAGTTTTGCAATATGAAATATTTCTAGAGATTGGTTGTACAGTAATGCAAATGAGTGACGTTACTAGACTGCACATTTAAAATGGGCAAAATGATTAAGTTTCAACTTATGCATTTTTACTGAAAAAAATTTAAATGAATTAATGAGCAGATAAATGAATGCGATGTTACATAAATGAATTAATGAGTGAGCAACATGAGAAAAATAGAAACCAGGCATGGGGCACAGGCCTTAATCCCAATACTTGGGAAGCTAAGACAGGAGGAGCACAGGGCGGAGGCCCGCCTCGAGACCCTCATTAACTTAGTGAGACCATGTTTCATAATAAAAAGTAAAACAGAGAGGGTATATCTTGGAAGTAGAATATTAGGTTCAATCTCTAGTAAAACACACACACAGAGAGAGAGAGAGAGAGAGAGAGAGAGAGAGAGAGAGAGAGAGAGAGGGAGAGAGAGAGAGAGAGAAATTTATTATAATGTTTTAATGTGCTGGTTAAAAATAACAATCTTAAGCCAGACACGGTGGTGCACACTTATAATCCCAGTACTTGGGAGGCTGAGACAGGAGGATCACGGGGTCTAAGCCAGCCTCAGCAGCTTAGTGAGGCTCTCAGCAACTTAGTGAGAACCAATTCCAAATAAAATATAAAATAGGTCTGGAGGTATAGCTAGGAGGTATAAGGCCCCTGGGTTTCATTCTTAGTATACCACCCCCACCCCCCAAAAAAGAAAGAAAGAACAATCTTAGAGTGCTATTCTATAAAACGTTTTCAGGGCTTGATATGTTGAAATTGATACCACATGTACGTGATATGCTTAGACTCATCAGACGGCATCATATTTGGGACTTTGCAGTTTTAAGAATTATGAAAAAAAGCAAAAACACATTGAAAGGTAGAAGACTGAAGATACCAGAAAAACATGTAAAGAATTAATTATTTTAAAGGAAAGAAAGCCAAGAGACTTCTGAATAATAGTCTTCATATTCAGGGAAGATTTTTTTTTACAGCACAAAAATTCTAATTTCACAAGTGACATGACTTAACATTACAATAAGAGATTTAGGAAGAACCACAAAAGACCCCAGTGAAGTTTTGGGTCTTCTATTAAAATTGAAGAATAGAATCCAAAAAGTCTGACTTGGCATTTCAGGAGAAATGTAACTTTAAAGTATAAGAAAAATTATCAAGAGTTTGAAAGTAAGGCGAATGCTACTGTATGTCCTTGCGATGTAATATGAAGCCCTGTGCAGCAGACCTATCCAAGGATGATTTAAATCTCTAGAAAAATGTACCATTATGTGATTTATTGTTTTATAATTGACAATACCTAAACTCGGTGAAGTTAGGTGTTAACTTACAGGTTTCCCGTCACAGAAAGGATCACACAGATGGTCGCACATTTATTGCTACGTGGCACATTAACCACTTTTAAATATAACTGCGATTTTATTTTAGCATTCTGTCTTTTATTGGCTATAAATATACTCTAAAGTTCTCTTTATAACCAGATTTACTACCCTACTGCTCTCTTCATTAATGAGTTAAGTAATTATTTTAACACACTCCCCATAATTTTATGTATGCCGTGTTGTAAACTTTTTGGAAATTATACTCTTACATAACACTACTTTTTATGATTTAATTAAAATGTCACTGTGGTTATTCTAAACTTTTTCTCTTTATATGTTGAATATCTCAGGTATATTATCATAGTAATGCAAAGCAAACAAAAAATAAATGCAAACAAAGACAACTCTTATATATCACTGAAAGAAAAGAGGAGAGAATGTCAAAACAAAGCCAGAAAGGAGCTCCCATTAATCAAATCTAGGATAGTATGCGCATTGATATAAATAATGAAAGCAACAGCATATCACCCAAATAATTGAAATAAGAATCTAAGAGTACGTGTCCACAGTATATTATGCAAATACTTAAAAATCTAAAATTGTATATACTGATATAAGGAAATTAGTGACTGAATAAAGGAGAATGGAACACTTCCTCAAAGTATAATGTAAAAGAAATAAAATATATTTAAAAATCACCTTCTTAATGATCACTGTAGTAATAGTAAGTTCAGGCGAGTACCATCAGTGGATGCTGAAACAAATAGGCAAAGATTTTATGATCAACAGGATATCTACATAATCTCAATGAATTTCTTCATATATCATCACAAAGTAACAAATACTGCAAAGGGACAAATATTGCAAAGGGATGTCCTGATGATGTACCAAGAAGGAGGAAACACCCCTTTTGTGGTATTCCTCCCTAAAATACATACCATCAATCTGGTCACAAGTAAGTCTTAACTAATCCAAACTGAGGGACATTCTAAAAAAAAAAACCTAGTCAATATCCTTCCCAAATACCGGTGCCTTTGTTTACAAAGCTAGGGATGATAATACTGTTCCATAGTGAAGAGACCAAAGAGATAAAACTAAACATTATGTGTGTCCCTGGACTGAATCTTTCACCAGGAGAAAAATCTATAAAGAACATCATTGAGGCAGTTGGTGAAACTACAACAATTGAAACTGTTTTGTGGGTTAGATAATTAAGTCAGAGTTTCTGATTTTGGTCACTGTACGGTGGCTATGTAAGAGAAAGTGCTTATCCTTAAGAAATGCACAACAAGGTGTTCAGGGATGGAGGAACACGATGCCCACAACCTACTCATAAATGGCTAAGGGGGGAAAAAAGTATGTTCTACTCAGAGAAGAAGAACAGACAGATCTATGTTTTTGTTTTTTTTTTTTTAAAAAAAAGTTCAGAAATCATTTCGGGAAGAAAATGGCAACTGTGGGGTACAGCACATCTCAGTAGCTGCAACAAAAATCAACTATCATTAAGGCAGCTCCTTGTCAAGAAAAACAAAGCAGCAAGGATACACACAAACAAAAACACAAGAAAGGGAACCTCGGTGAAATAATATCCAGTAGTCTGAATGCAAGATGGAGAGGAAAGAGCGCAAGCACGTGACTGACCTGCTGTGGTGGCTGGCGCCATCTCAGGCCACCAGCCCAAATCGCGACTGCCAGCTCCGCAGCCCCAAGAAATTCTGACAAGAACACCAAGAACTTGGGGTGAAGTAAGAGGCAGCAGAACTCCAACAAATTAAGCAACCAGCACCATGCTTCAGAGATGGAGAAAAGGATCCAAAAGCCCATGTGCTCACCAGAAGCCAGCACCCACAGCAGAACACTGCCCCTCCAGAGACTGGGGCCTACAGGATAGAAAGTTAACTACGGTCCGCAGAGGATGACCACCCAGAGCAGCTGCAGGGACCCTGGTGGGCTAAGATCTGGCAACCCACCCCTGAGGTGGTCAGGTTATAACCTATAAACACAGAAAAGGCCCAGAGTGCCCAGGGCACAGTACCCACACAGGGTCACAAGGGGGTGCTCCCAGATTACACTGGACAACCTCTGCCAGTACAGGTAAGGAGGTGTAGACCCAGGACCAGAAAACACATTGGCCAGGGCTGGAAAGTGCAGAACCCTGTGCTTACATGGAACCCATTTACAGTGACACCCCCCAACCTGACACCTGAGCACAAAGAATTCCAAAAATATAAGAACAAGGAACAGTGAGGAAATAAGGGAAATCATTACTACTGGCCTACAAGAAATGCAAGAGGGAGAATTCTGAATCCTGATTTTCAATATGATGAAAGGCCAAACAGTAAGTATACAAGAAGTGAAAGAAGAAATTGAGACATTTAGAAAGAATCAGAAAGAGTCCTGGAATGAAATGAAAGAGTCAATAAACGAAGTCAAGACAATAATAGAAAGTAATTATGGAAGATTAGATGAAATGGAAAACAGAATATCACTGTTAGAAGACAATTATTCATTCAAAACTGAAAGCACAGTCAACAATATACAGAAGACATTATAACAACAAAACCTAAATATCTAGCAACTATGGGAGAATATGAAGTGTCCTAATTTATAGACAAAAGGCATTGAAGAAGGGATAGAGGCAGAGACCGAGGATATTTGTAATCTCTTCAGAGAAACAATTTCACATAATTTTTCAAACATGGGAAGATACTTGGACATCCACATACAAAGAGAGAACACCATTAAGACAAGATCAAAGAAGAATATCGCCATGGAAAACGTGGAAGAAATCGATAGATTTCTAAACACATATAAGATAAATTGAACCAAGATGCCATAGTAAGCCTAAACCAACCAATAGCAAGCAAAGAAATTGAAACAGCAATAAAAATCCTGCCTCCAAAGAAAAGCCCAGGCCCAAAAAACTTTCAGAGAAGAATGAATCCCAATACTTTACAACTTGTTCTGGGATATTGAAAGAGATGCTGAAAAGGCATTTGACAAAATCCAACACCCATTATTGCTAAAAACACTGCAGAAACCTGGAATAGAAGGAATGTATCTTAACATCATTAAGGCAATATACAATAAACCCAAAACCAGCATCATACTCAATGGGGAAAAACTAAGAATTTCCTCTAAAATCAGGAACAGACCAGGATGCCCACTATCACCACTCCTTTTAAATACAGTCCTTGAGACTCTAATCACAACAATAAGACAAGAGAAGGATATCTGAGGAATTCAAATAGGAAAAGAGAAATTAAAATTATCCTTGTTTGCAGACAACATGATCCTTTATCTAGAAGACCCAAAGAACTCAACCAAAAGACTACTGGAGCTGATTAGCCAATTTACCAAAGTGGCAGGATACAAAATCAACCTAAAGAAATCGGTTGCTTTCCTATATGCCAACAATGAATCCATGAAGAAAAAAAAAAATTCCATTCACAATAACCTCAAAACTAATAAACTACCTAGGAATAAACCTAACCAAAGACATGAAAGACCTCTTCAATGAAAACTATAAAACATTAAAGAAATTTATGATGACCTTGGAAGAATGAAAGATATCCCTTGCTCATGGATAGGAGGAATAAATATCATTAAAATGGCCATTCCTCCAGAAGTGATCTACAGATTCAATGTAGACATAGATATACAAAAATCAGTCATGAATTTCATATAGAAAAATAAAAGACCCAGAATAGCCAAAGCAATTCTCAGCAATAAGAACCATGCAGGAGGCATCACAATTCCTGACTTCAAATTATACTACAGAGCAAAAGTAGTTAAATCAGCATGGTATTAGCATAAAAACAGACACAGACCAATGGAACAGAATAGAAAATACAGAAACAAACCCACACATTTATAGTCAATTGATCTTTGACAAAGGGGCCAAACTCATATGCTGGAGAAAAGACAGCCTTTTCAACTAATGGTGCTGGGAGGACTGGCTATCCATTTGTAGAAAGATGGAACTAACTCCTTACCTCCCACCATGCACGGGAATCAACTTGAGACAGATCAAAGACCTGGAAATCAGAGATGGTGAAGTTTTTAGAGGAGGGCATAGGTTTAACACTCTAACATATAGGCATAAGTAGTAACTTCCTCAACAAGACCTCCAAAGCACAGGAAATTAAAACAAGAATTAACCAGTGGGATGGCATCAAACTAAAAAGTTTCTGCTCATCAAAGGAAACCATCAAGAACCTAAAGAGAAAGCCTACAGAATGGGAGATCTTTACCAACTACCCCCCTGGTAGATGTCTAATATCCAGAGTATAAAACGAGCTCAAAAGAATCTATACTAGCAAAACAACTAATACAATCAAGAAATGTGCAAATGAATTAAGTAGACACTTCACAAAAGAAGAGATACAAGTGGCCAACAGGTACATTAAAAACTGTTCAACATCATTAGCCACCATAGAGATACAAATCAAAACTACAATGAGATTCCATCTAATCCCAATCACAGTTGCAAGCATGAAGACGTCAAATAACAACAAATGCTGGCAAGGATATGGGAAAATAGAAATTCTTTTACAATGATGGTGGGAGTGCAAACTAGTGCAGCCACTATGGAGATCAGTGTGGAGATTTTTTAGAAAACTTAGAATGGATCCACCATACAATCTAGCAGTATCACTACTGGGTATCTTTCCAAAGAGACTGCAATCAGATAACTACAGTAACATATGCACACCCATGTTCATAGCAGCACAGTTCTCAATAGCCAAAATATGGAACCAACCTAGGTCTCCATCAACAGATGAATGGATTGAAAATTTATGGGAAATGCACATAATGGATTCTACAGCAATAAAGAAGAACAAAATCATGTTATTTGCAAGAAGATGGAAAGACCTGGAGAACACTATTTTAAGATCAGCCAAGCACAGAAAGAGAAGGAATATATGTTTTCTCTAATATTCTCAAGCTAGGGAGTATTAGGGATACTAGTGGGATTCCAGATAATGAAGGGGAAACCTCAGAGAAGTCAGAAAGGAAAGGTAGGGGAGCAAGAAGGCTGAGGTTTATTCATGGAAAAGTTACATTTGAATATGAGTATACTTGTGAATATAACATTGTTAACCCGGACTCTCAGTATTGGGAGGGAGGAAAAAAGAGAAGCAGGGGGGGGGGCACCAAGTGCTGGGTATATATTCATATGCCGCTGTCAACATGATCCACATTAGGATATGAGACTATAATGTACCAATAAAAGAAATATTTTTAAAAGTTCATTAAACTATTCTCGTGAATTTTCAGTGAAACTGAAATTATTTCAAAAGAAAAGCTTTTAAAAAAAGATATCAGTGACTAAGACAGTTAAAAAATAGAAAGTAAACAATCATTTCCTATAATATATAAAAAGAAAATTTTTTGAAACCTAGTGATATTCAATAATATTGAGCATTAATGATTGTATATTTTTACAATGTTTAAATATTCAAAGGATTCATATTTTAGTCCTGAAAACAAAGACATATAAACATCAATAAGCAAACTTATGTGAGAAATCTAATTTCTCAAAAAAACACAAAACAAGGATGACCATGATGGGACTTTGAAAATCAGTTATTTGCATGGTGAAAGAATTCCCACTTTTAACAATTGAAAAACATCAGAAAATTAATGTCAGTTCAATAATTTTAGGGAAACAAATGAGTTTTTTGATGATCACATTTTCTTTGACACACCGCATGCCTATTGCCATATGAAAATTCAGAAACAATTGTGGCGGATGGTAGCTGAGGAAAAACACAGAGTTCTCATTTGAAAGAAAGAAAGAACAGATAATTTCCAAGTTAAAGAAGAATATTAAAAGAATAGGAGCTCATTGTTTTGTTTCTGTTTTTTAAGTGAGTTAAGGAAAATGTTCATTTTGAGAGTGTTCTGTACACACCAGCAGGTCTGACAGGAATCCCAAACTGTGAAGGGAATTCGTTAATGAATTCACCACAGTCTGAATTACCTTTGTAAGGTTTGGAAGAACTGGGGAGTTGCTATGGGACTGAAAGAAAACAGGAGTAATTGTATCTTTTAAGGAGGTGATTGAAGCAATTAACATCAAATAAATCACAAAAATAGCTTTCAAAATAGCAAAAACAATGGAAGAAAACTGTGCACAAGTGAACAATGGGTAGCAGGTCTGCCAAGAGAACTTCCCTAGTCATGAACTAGATTACATCCTTAGCTCCTCCACGCAACAGTGAGGTCCTTAGGGGTGAGGGGTGCTATAGTCAGCTCTGAATAAAATACTGTAGATATCAAGCAAATACATGGGAGTGGAGGCAGAAAAGAGGAAAAGAAGGGAGGGAGGGGAAGTGGATTAGTGAGGGAAATGGAATCTATTATCTGAATACTAATGCACTACTGTGACTTGTATAAAACATTCAATTTAATGCCTAATGAATGTCTACAAATCTGGCTTTAAAAATACAAGCAAAGCAAAGAAGTGACTAAAGTATGATATTGAATAAATTCACTATTATTAGATGTTCAACAATTGGAAAATTGGGAGAAAAAATATTTTACTGTTTCTTTGTTCTAGTTCAAACAGGAACTGCAAGCTACTAGAAAATATAGTTGGCAGACACCCAATGGTTTTGAAACTGATCGCAAAATGGGAGAGTGGGTTGTTTGACCTCTTTGTTCAATACGAAATGTGTATATTTGTATTTATTATAAGAACTGGAGTGTTATAAAAAACATAAACAAGCTGCAGCCAGTCATCTGGATGATATCAATCTTGATAAATGAGGAACATAAACATGCGAGCTAAGTACAAGAAGTTCAAATTACCAGAGTATAATACTCAGCATTGATACCCTAAGTTCTTTATGAAAAAGAAGGTAAGATGCAAATCAGTTGCCTTTGCCCTTCCCAAGTGCTTAAAGGAATGCAGTGAATTTAGAAGGATAAAGATAACATTCTAAGCTTAAGAACTCACCCCTGGAGTCATCTTTATAAACTATTTTAAAGTCTCAACACTGTAACACAAGATCCACTCGGGTCAACTCGGGGAAAAACAAGCGTGCGCAACACACACACACACACACACACACACACACACACACACACACGCTATAATATAAAGTGATTCTTAAATCTCAAGGATAAATAATCAAGGTGTCAAGACTATGCCATATGCTGCTTGTAAAATATTCTACAAATCTATTTGAAGAGACTCAAAATAATCAGACCACTTCATTTCATTGCCCATGTGGGGTTGTTTTAGATATTCGGACATAAAATCACCAGCATGGAACCTGACCAGACACTTCTCCTCTTGCCCCATCTTTTTTTTTCATAGAAAACATTGTTTAAAAATTTTATCTGGCTGGGTACGGTGGTATACATCTGTAATCCCAGTATTTGGGAGGCTGAAATAGAAGGATCACAGATTCACAACCAGTTCAGAAACTTAATGAGACTCTCAGCAACTTAGTGCGACTCTGTTTCTAAACATAAGTAAAGAAATAGCGATGGGGGGTGGGGTAGGGTGGGGAGTGTAGCTTGGAGGTAGAATGCCCCTGAGTTCCATTCCCAGTAACCCCCCAAAAATCATGTTTGGGGGGATTTTAAAATAAGTTCTTGTTCAAACGCTGCTTAAAGAACAAAAGAATTTTCATCAATGCCCTCTTTCCATGCAGAGAAGATTCCAGAATAAAAATTGACAACTTAGGGTAAATCCTCCTTACTCTATGCTCCTTTACTAGATTTCTTAAACGCATAATATGTGGGTTCTGCATCTTGAATAGTTTCTACATTTGGAAACTCTGACCAGCGAAGAGGACATCCTAGAAGCAGGAAACCCGGGACAGAAAGTGAAGTCAGTACGCCTTGACTCGCCCATTGCCTCAGAAGCCCTCCCTAGATCTGAGTCTCTCCCTCCGCAGGCAGGTGACCAGCTGTTACTTACACTGCTCCTTGGGTGTAGTTTGAAATTTCTCAACAATTTAGCACTGGCCTGCTGGAAGGTTTGAAGCTTTTGCTTTTCAGCCTACACTAACAAAGTAATAACTTTGCGTCTGAAGTCCGTCAATCCTTATAAGAGAAGAGAGAGATTGATTGGAATCAAAAGGAAAGTTTTGCTGAAAAAAAAAATCCCCTGGTCAGCTCACTAATCAAACACAAAGTTACTCTTTCTTACCCAAAAAGTCAACTCTTAGCATAGGACTCTTTCTTCTTGTTTGAAAATAGTGTTTGTTTGATTTTAAAGTATAATCACTATTTACATTAATTCTCAAAGGAGAATTGGCTGCCTAATTATGATATTGATGTTTTCTTTGTCTAATTGGGTAGGTCAAGGCACTAATTTGATTCACAGCTGTGGCATGTTTTTATAGACTTTGGTGAACTTTAATTGCTTATAAATATTGGATTATAAGACCATGAGCCTTCACTAGAATCCTGTTCAGCCCCATATGTTTTCAAACTTGACAATATGTTGTCCATTTCCTGAGAATCTTTCATTCCAAATGGCCCTGAGGGTGAGAAAGAAAGGAATAACACATATGTCTCACATAGCTAGAGTCCATTAAATTTTTTGCTGTTGACAGCACCTAATGAGTTATCGTCAGGGAAAATATTGTCAATAAGCCCTTTCTTCCTTAATAATAAAATTGAAATACAAAGACCGCATAGCTCAATGCCCTGTAGTCTTGCTGTGAAAATTAGATTATATTTAAATGATGCTCATGATTCCATAGCTGGGTAATAGAAAATGCAAGTGGAAAGTTGGGGCCAGGAAATAGCCTTGAGTCCAGGAAGCTCACGCTGATGAAGTCTCCTGAACTACATGATCACAGTCCTAACTGGCCTCAGGCAGAAGCTTGTCCAAGGCTGTAAGTAGGCAACCCCTCCCAGCATCATGTTCTGCACTTCCAGAGAGTCCAGATGGAAGCTTGTCACTCTCCTCTCCACTCCTCCAGTGCCACCCAGATGGGTGATGCCAGCCCTCCATGGTCTAGTTGAAACTAAAGAGTAGTCCAAGGCCAGGAGGAAAATCACGCTTCTATTCTTGAACTAGGGCAGGGGTCGCTGGAAGCTATCCATCACTCCCCACCCAAACTGTCTACACTCAAATCCCCCCCAAAAAAGAGCCAAAGTCATCCCCAAAATGGAACTGTTGCAGTCATCCCACTTTTCTGCAGTATGTCTGCCAGCCATACTGGAATCTCCAATGACCAGCACTAGATTGAGTACATGGAATTCTGATTTCTTCTTGTCGCTCAGGCCACTACTCTAATACAAAGTCTTAACTGACAATTAAGAGCATAGCTTCTTTGGACACAATGACACACATCAAACCTTAAAGTTGGACTGGGTGTGGTGGTGCATGCCTTCTGTAATCCCAGTACTTAGGAAGCCGAGACAGGAGGATCTAATGTTTACAGATTCCGGGCCAGCCTCAGCAACTTAGTGATGTACTTCAGCAACTTAGCAAGATCCTGCTTCAAAATTAAAAGTAAAAAAAAAAAAAAAAAAAAAAAAAAAAATAGGGCTAGGGTATTGCTCAGAAGCACAATGCCTTTGGATTCAAGCTCCAGTACAAAAAAAAAAAAAAAATTTACATCTTACCTCTGCATAAGGGTGGCATAAAAATTAAATTTTATTAAAACAAACCGACACATGTCCATTTAAAATTTTAATTTTACATGAGGCATTAGAAAAAGATTTTATCTATGTTCAAATAATTCCTCCTTTTGGGTGGTTGGCACATGTAGACAGTATGTTTCTTTGTGTTTTCTTTTTGTGGTACTGGGAATAGAACCCAAGGGCATTCTACCTCTGAGTGACAACCTCAGCCCTATTTTTCTTATTCTTTATTTTGAAACAGGGTCTCACTGAGTTGCAAAGGGCCTCACTAAGTATCTGAAGCTGTCTTCGAACCATGATCCTCCTGTCTCAGCCTCCCAAATGCTAGGATTACAAGTGTGCGCCACCACATCTGGCTGACTGTGTTTCAATGACTTCATTTGCTGTGTGGAAAAAAGAAGGAGCAGATGCAGAAGATTAAATGATGATACAACTGTAACAACCATCCAGGAAAGAGGGCCAGGAGTTTGGTGGAGCTGGTAGATGGACAGGACCATTGAGTTTGTGGTCCAGGAAGACTTGGCCAGACTTGTTGATGGAATGAAAACATGCACACTTGCATGTGTGCTGCAGCACCACTCATAGCAGTATGAGTAATATAAAATCAACCTAAGTGTCCATCAACAGACGAATGGATGAAAAAAATGTGCTATGTGTAAACAATAGAATATTATCCAGCCATAAAAATAAAGAAACTCTGTCATTTGCAGCAATACGGATGGAACTAAAAGATACTGCGTTAAACAAAATAAGTTTGGCACAAAAAAACAAATAGTGCATGATCTCACTTATATGTGAAAGTCAAAATCTTAAAAGAAGTAGAGACTATAATAGTGGTTATGAGAGCCTGGGGAGGGGTGGGGGAAAGGGATACAGAAAGGATAGTTAAGAGCTACAGAAGTGCAGTTGGACAGAACAAATAACTTCTAATATTCTGTAGCATAACTATTATTGACAACAATCAATTGAATGTTTCAAAGTTGTTAGTAGAGAAAAATTTGTTCCCAGCACAAAGAAATGATAAATGTCCCGGGTGATATTTATGCCAATTATTCTGATCTTATCATCACACATTGTATACACATCTTGAAATATCAACTGTACACCACAAATACATGCATTTATATGAGAGTAAAACCAGCTGGGCGTGGTGGTGCACACGTATAACACCAATATCTGAGCGGCTGACAGGAGGAGCACACATTCGGGGCCAGCCTCAGCAACTTAGTGAGGTTCTCAGCAACTTAGCAAGACCTGTTTCCAAATAAAAATGAAATAGGGGAGGAGGTGTAGCTCATAAGTAGAATGCCCCTGGACTCTATCCCAGCACAATGCATACACACACACACACACACACACACACACACAAACACACACACACACAAAACATATCTTAGAAAAGATAATATGTCTAGTATCCAAGTAATATCAGGTTACCTTTATTTTAAATTATTTCTTCTAATAAATAGTTCATAATATTTATGATCTAAGGATATTCTTATTGAATTACTAACAATAACTAATAATATAAAATCATGATAATATAAAACTGAAGTATAATTAAGTGCCTTGTCATTATATCATCCAATCTAGTATTTCTTTTGGCAATAAAGAATGATCTATGACCTTGTAGAGAAGCAAAAAGAGGAAAAGTAGATCTAAAATGATAGTTTACCAGAGGGAATCACTGTTCTCAGTTACAGATGGGGGACAACAAACTATGTAAGTGTAAGCCCTTGACTGACAAAGGGAATCCCAGGGGCCGAACTCGGCCACGCCCACTCATTTACATATTCGGGATTGTTTTTGTATAAGCAAGCTGAATAGTTGTAACAGATATCATATGGATTCAAATAATTAAAGTATTTTCTCTCTAGCCTTTACAGAAAAAAAACTTTCTGAACTCCAGTTATTTCTCAATCCGTAAATATAGATCCTAATAAAAACAGGGCCATGTCATAAACACAGCTTAATAACCTTTCTTTCCCCACTTACACTATCTGATAGTAGTAGATATCTTCCACGTCATATATGTTACATTGCACATGTGTACATGTGTGTGAGTGTACATATTACTGGAGATTGATCCCAGGAGCATTCTATCTCCAAGCTGTACTCTCAGCCCTTTTTTTTTTATTTTTATTTTTAATTTTGAAACAGGCTGTTCTTAAGTTGCGGAAGGTCTTTTCAACTTGCTGAAGCTGGCCTCAAACTTGTGGACTTCCTATCTCAGGCTCCCAAGCACTGCGATGACAGATATGTACCACCATACCCGGCTCACCATTATTTACAGTTATGCAGAATTTCACTATATTGATATGATGAAATTTATGTATGTTGTTTCTGATCTATTTTGTATATATAGATATATTTTGTTTATATAGATATAGATATATCTGATATAGATATAGATATATAGATATAGATATAGATAGTATACCAGCCTGATCCTTTCTTTTTATCTCTAGTTGTTTTCTCAGAATAAAGTTCTAGTAAAAGCTGTCCATCAAAAGTTTTTTTTGCCCAATTTTTTATTCTTTATTTTGAAACCGGGTCTCACTGAGTTGCAGAGGTCTCACTAAGTAGCTGAGGCTGTCCACGAACTGCGATCCTCCGGTCTCAGCCTCCCGAATGCTGGGATTACAAGCATGCGCCACCACGCCCGGCTCATTCAAAAGTTTTAAGCCTTTAGAAGTTTTGTAAAGCTACCCTATAACGATTTCTCTACTTATAGTACATCCACTTCTCTATGAACTTTAAATGTGAAAGGGTTATGTATTTTCTGGGTGGAAATTCTCTATGTTTCTTCCAGATTGTTAGGAATAAATATTCTTTAGTATACGTCTTTATAAAGTTCCCTTGTTAAAAAAAATAAGATAAAATTGATAGTCTTCATATAGATATAACATACCTCAAGTTTTAGTCACACATGCACATTTTAACAGTATATGCTTTAAGAAAGTTTAATATTGAACACACTGAGAAAGTAATTACAGTAATTTCTCTAAGCCTCGGTGTTTGCACCTATGAGATAAAGCAAGCTCCCTTAATCTGAAAGATTATTGAAATAATCAAATAATGCAAACCTAAGTACTAAATTCTGTAACGTACAGACGAAATCCATGATGGATTAAATTACCTCAACAAGTTTCTCTTTACTGCATTTTATCCTTAGATAATAACATGTAATGATGCCATTACTTAGTTTTAATAAAGCAAATTTATAACTGATGGGAGAAAAATAAAAGGTCAGAATGAGATAACTTCCCCCCACCTGGGTTTTCTTTCAGAGATAAATTTCCAGCAAGTCCACTTGGTGCTTCCGGGTAGGAAAATGCCGGAGGGTCTGGGAGTTCAGAGATGGAGCTCCACCTGAGCCGCGCCTCCCTCCTCTTTCTTCCCCAGGACACTGGCTCAGTGGCTGTCCTGTTTGCCTCCTTCCTTTTCCGGTGCGTCCTGGCCCCTCTTCCGCTCGCCCCTGAGCGCTGAGGAGCAGAATCTAGGAGGCCTCCAGGAGCTGCCCAGGCTTCTCCCCTCAACTCCAGCTCCCAGCCCCGCGGAGTGTCTCCACTGCGATGCATGTAAAGTTCATACCTTCAAGCCCGACCTTCTGGTCTTCCTCTGCTGCCCTCCAGCCCGCACCCCCGGGGATGCGCTCGCCTCTTTGCCTCTCACACAGCACCTCTGCTCCACCAAGAAACCCACTGGCCTGGGGATGTGGCTCAGTGGTGGAGTGCTTGCCTCAGGAACTTAGCGAGCCCCTCAGCAACTTAGTGAGAGCCTATTCCAAAATAAAACAAAACAAAATAAAAACCAGGGTTGGGGGTGTATCTCAGAGGTAGACTGCCCCAAGTTTAACCCTCAGTAGCAGAAAAAAAAGCTATACTCACAGTTGCTCCTAATAGGAATCCAGATAAAAAGTGTCAATGCTTTATCCAGGGTGCTGAAGGCTGAAGGCTGGTCAGTGCTTTCAAAGTGGAGTGTGTGTGTGTGTGTGTGTGTGTGTGTGTGTGTGTGTGTGTGTGTGTGTTGTTCCTGCATGCTCAGCAAGCACTCTACCACTGACTTGGAGGAAGTTGTTAAGAAATTTTCAGTCACAAAAAGTAAAAAATCAGATGCTTTCCCTAATATTCGGAAGCTAGGGAGAAAAGGGGTCATAGGAGAAACTCTAGATAAAGGGGAAACCACAGATGAGCAAATAAGGCAACCTCTTTGAGGAGGATGGAAGGGGGGAAGAAGAAATTTCCAAAATGTACATGATATACATTCACAAACATATCCAAGTCAACCACTAAGTGAAACATGACAAGGGGGAATAGGAGAGGAAATGGGGTGGGAACTGGGAAGGGCTGAATGAGTGATGTGTGCATGTGTGTCTCCACCATCTTGCACCCCATTAAGATATATGACTACAATGAACCAATAAAAAATTTTTAAAAAAAGAAAGAAATTGCCGGGCGTGGTGGCGCACCCTTGTAATCCCCGTGCTTGGGAGGCAGAGACAGGAGGATCGCGCTGGTTTGAAGCCAGCCGTGCTGGCTTAAGATACCCTGTTTCCAAAAATAAAATAGGTCTGGGAGTGTAGCCCGGAAGTAGAAGGGCTTCCAGGAACCCCAGTACCACCACAAAAAAGAAAGAGAAAGAAAGAAAGAAAGAAAGAAAGAAAGAAAGAAAGAAAGAAAGAAAGAAAGAAAGAAAGAAAGAAAGAAAGGAAGGAAGGAAGGAAGGAAGAAATTCTCTGACCTACCTTGTCTGGTAGAATATCATAAGACCCTCATTTCAGAAGGAGTCCTATCCCATGACCAGAAGGAAGAAATCTGCACAGAAAAGCCAAGAAGAATTGGAATAGATATAGATAACACCCTTTTCTTCCAATCACGTTTCTACATAGCTGTTTTTGTTTCATCAAACCTAAACATAAAAATGAATAGCTTACCCTAAGTCTCTGAGTCTTTAAGCTGGGTCACATAAAGTTATGATCAAATAAAACTCTTACATTTGTCTCTTGTTAAATTTCCTTTTGTTACAGCCGGGCGTGGTGGCCCACACTTGTAATCCCCGTGCTTGGTAGGTGGAGACAGGAGGATTGCGCTGGTTCGAAGCCAGCCTGTTTCCAAAACTAAAAAAAGTATAAAATAGGTCTGGGAGTGTCGCTTGGAGGTAGAAGGGCTTCCAGGAACCCCAGTACCACCAAAATAAATAAATAAATAAATAAATAAATAAATAAATAAATAAATAAATTGCCTTTTGTTATAGGAGTATCTGCCATGACCCTTTATGGTGGGCAAGAAAGGCAATCGTCCCTTTGCTGCCCCTACCACATTAAGGAGAAATTTATTTCAAACAAGCATGAAAAAGAATGGGAAAGTCTAAAAGTCTCATAGCACACTAGAAATCAGAAAAGCCTCCAGAGAGGTCTCTAATCTGCCACTTCTTAACACAACCTAGTGGCAACCAAGGTCATCAATATTCTGCAGCATGAAGTGCTTTAGAAACATCAGCTTTCTAATCCTTAAGTTGGGAATAACTCTATATTACTTTCTTATCTCAAGGAATTATTGTCAGGCTTATAGGTAAATACCCCTTGTAAGTTGTGAAGTGCTTTATAAATATGAGCTATTTCAATGTGCTGGTGTTAAAATACTGGCTTACATTGGCTTTTCTTAGCTCTTAATTGGAAATTGGCAGTTAGCACATAAAAAGCCCTTGAGTAGTTCTCAATTAGGAGAAGGAAAATTGATCCTTCCTACCTTCGCTCTCTCAGTAGACACAGAAAAGCAAGTGGTGATGGGAAAGGTCCCTTTGAAATCACTGCTTTGTTCCACAGTCCCAGCAGCGCAGTGTACAGGATGCAAAACACCCCCAGCTTTCTTCTTAATTGACAAAAAAAAAAAATAGACATGGAACATTCCCAAAAAACGAATGGGGAGGACAGTTAACATAGTGATGATGAAGCATTTTTAATAAAGTCTTCAATGAAGAGGTTCTTTTTCTATACAAAGTTCTAAATTATATTTTATTAACAAGCATATCAGTTAATTGACCAGTAATTAATGTCTTAAAAATTTAACAACTAGCTAAGTAGCCACAATCCAACTGTGGTCTGCCTACATTATTTATGGAAGGCCTTCCCTCCCAGCCTGCTTTACATTTATTTTATCAGACTGATAACAGTAAAATAGCTTAAACATGAAAGTTTTAAAACATATTAGAAGCTTGATGGAAAAATTTGTAAACAGAAATAAATAAATATGTGAAGATCTTGCAGGAGATTAATATGGCATTTGTATTTTGCTCCAAAAGGATGCCTTTCCTGTTTTTAGTTGTTCTAGTGCCCTCTAGCGGCCATCATGGTCTCTGCAGTTTAATTTAGTCAGCCTTCAGAAAGTACTTTTCGACCACTACCCCCCCACACAAAGAAAAAATGATCAGTCTTCTAATAGCATTAGAACCACCGATTTGTTTATAATGCTTCGTGTAGAAAATAATTCATAGAACAAAACTAAGAAAATAAATGATGCATCATGACTAGAAAAACCAACTTTGTACTTTAATAGAATCTCAATATTTTGAAAAAAGATGATGGCATTTGGTGGTTCTTCACCTTTCAAGATCAATGGTGGGGTTGACAATTGTATAAAAGATGTAGGCTTTTCTCGGAAAAAATATGCATGCATGCACCTATAATTTTAGGGGTTCATGTAACACCTAAAGTCTTTGCATCTCATTATATCTATATATAGCCCAGGTTTGACAGGCTAAAATTCCTGTATGGAATACTAAGTTTAAAAGTCCAATTGGGGGAAGGATGTATACAGGATGGAAATATCTAAAATACGACTATATTTTCTATGCATATATAGTAAATACATGCAAACTAAGATGAGCATTGGATTTCTGACAGTGGTTACCTGTAAGAGTAAGAGAGGGTAATGGGATGGGGGAAAAAATGAAGATGGCCCCATTACACCTGCAGAAAAGTTTCCGCAGAAACTTTTCAAGTATATATGGCATAATATTTTAATAAAGCCCAGTGGCAGATAAATAGATAATGAATTTTCATTATTTCATTTTCCATTCTTATTTGTATATTTGATGTACTTTCTAATTTTAAAATTTTTAATAAAAATGTAACTTGTTATCATTTAATAACATATTATTGCATTGCCATAAGAAAAAAGGTTAATTTTCCAAAACATCCAAGTATAAATTCATATTCTGAGAAACATATTTAATTCTATATTGCATAAAATCTCCCAAGCTTATTTTAAATATGTTAAAATACTAATAGTTAAAGGGAATCCATTGTTCTCTTCAGAGTCCTTAAGTAGCAAAGCCTTTATTTTATGGTTATAATTTGATTTCTTGATGGAGAAAGAAGAAAAGGGGGGAAATTCTTCTGCAACTAATGTTATATTAGAATGAAATTTATTATCGATCTAAATTCATTGTACTGCAAAATATAATGAAAGTTTAGATAAGGTATTATTCTCTTTGGGGATTTCATATATAACAAAGTCAGCATGAAGCCAACAATGCCATTGCCTGAGAGTCTGAACCTAATAGCCGCTTAATTGGTTCTTGCTTGTAGCCGCACTGCCACGCAGGCTCCCAGCGCCTTCAGAGGCTGCCTCTGGGACACAGCCCATCACAATGCGAGTCAGCAGGTCCGTCTGCCTGGGTGGAAATGTAATGCCCAGGAATGAGGCTATGGGCCAGCAGTCTGGAGGGCAGGCAGGGAAGAGGAGCAGCTTCTGGTTCACCTCCGCATTGATAACCCTGGACAGGCCGGGCCAGGAGGTCAGTTATGAGCACAGCCTTACCCAACCGTGGGACAGTGTGCGCTGCTGGCCTCTGGGGACAGGTCAAAGCTCCAGTCCTCCCGGCTCTCTGCTGTTAATTTCTGGGGAGCTCACTGGGCCACGGTGTTGGGACGGCGGGCAGAACTCTCAGTGTTATTGTGAAGAAAGGGACACAGTCTTCTGCTTCTCTGGCTGGCACTTTAGTTAGACTGGGGTTTTTAGAAGTCCTCCCCTTTTCGACCTGTCTCATTTAAATGGCTTCCCCATCAGCTGCTGTGCTAGCAAGAAAGCAACGCCCTGGCTTGCGCTAACCATGAACTGGTCTTCTGCCTCTTCTCAGTAAGTGCCTACTGTCTACTTCCTATTTTGCAAAACAAACAAACAAACAAACAAAAAAAGCGTTACCAGGGTTAAGCCTTAAACCACCTCCCTCTAGGTCTCATGGAAGAGAACACATCCCACCCACTCCCTTTTTTGTGTGTTTTCTTTGTTTTTCTTTTATAGTACTGGGGCTGAATCCAGAAACATCCTACCTCTGAGCTGCACCTCCAGCTCTGTTTACGTTTTGTTTTGAAACGGGGTCTTGCTAGGTTGTTGAATGTTTCCCTAAGTTGCTGAGGCTAGTCTTGAACCTGTGATTCTCCTGTCTCAGCCTCCCTCATCCTAGGATTTCAGGTATGTGCCACCATGCTCAGTTCACTCCTTGGTTGTGTGTGTGGGGTATGTGTGTGTGTGTGTGTGTGTGTGTGTGTTTTGTTTCTGCCACTAGAGTAAAAAGATCTAGAGGAAATTGTCTTATGCCTTCCTTTACAAAAACATTTAAGAAAATTTTCAGCCATATACATTTCAGCACAAACCCCATCCTCCAAATAGGATTTCAACACCAAAGCCAAACAGTTAGAAACAGTATGCGGGTCTGGCTGGACTCATCACTGTGTGGATCTCTGGGTGACACTTGTAGCCATGGATGTGATCATGTGATTGGCTGTTTAAGGATTTGGTGATTTTGAGAATGGCCTAATATCAACTCAGAAATAGCTGGCACGCACTCTTGGTGCAGTGTGGAGCAGGGGAAAGATATTGATTCAGGTGGGAAATGATGGAGATGTTGGATACGCCACCACTATCTTAAGGCAGGGAACAATCAACATGGCCTCTCCAAATACATATTTCTGAAGCATCTGAATTATATTTCTGAATATTTAGATATTATAAGCTGTGTTTATGCCTTGCTTACATTAGAGCTACTTTTCAAAGTAAGTTCCATTCATCTAAATTATTTGCTGTCAAACCAGTCCTGACTTAAAATGTTTACCTATAGATAAACTGGTGGTGAGTAGTGATAGAATAGGCAAATATTCACCTTTAGATGAGAGAACCAGTATATTTCAAGATCAATTTTTAAAAGGAAAAGAATCTTATCTGACATGAATAATTCATATTCACATTGCATGTGTGTGAGAGAGAAAGGAGAGAGGAAAAGAAGAGAAGGAGGAGGGAGAAGAAATAGGAGATAAATAAATGGGAATGGAAGCAAGGGCCTCTCATTTGGACAAGGGATCTGCCACTGAGCTGTACCCCATCTCCATCTTTGCCCAACTGAGTGAGAATTCCCTTTACAATTTTCTTCTTCTGAGACAGAACCTGACATTTAACAATTCACATGTTTCCTTTTCAGAGGTGCATAAATATGTCATGGTTCATTTGAGAGTTGATTCCTAGTTAGGAATGAGCCAAGTAATATGGAGGAAAAGAAGTTCTTTCCTTAGCTAATTGGAATACATTTAGTGGCTATAAAGTTACTCACAGGGCTATGCATATGTAGAGAGAGGTTGTTAGTAGCCATGTGAGGGTGTAGGCTCAATGCAGCATCAGCACCTAACCCATATTAATGACCTCTGGGAGCATGGATCATACCCTTTATTTCTAAAGTTTTCCTCAGAGAAATTCAAAAGCTTGTAGCACCAAGCTTACCAGAGCATAACATTTTTTGGGGGTGGAAAAGACTATCTTAGTGGAGGAAAAAATCTGGTTCCTGAATGCAGGCAAACATGAATTAAAATCCTAGTGTTTCTGATCTCTGGCTGTATAATCTTGCTTGGGGCCTCCCTGGGGCAAGTTTCCTCTGAAACAAATCTGTATTAGTTTTGTATTGTTTCTATAATAGATTGCCATAAGCTGCGTGGCTCAAAATAATACAAATGTATTATCTGACAGCTCTAGAGGTCAGAAGTCCTGATATCAGGGTGTCATCAACGCTGCTTATTTTGGAGACTCCAAGAGACATGCTACTTCCTTGCCAAACCATTGCCCAACTATGACACATATTGGATCCTGGGTAATAAAAAAGAGAGAGGGAAATCTCATAAGGCTCTTAGGGCCAAGTCATCAGCTGGCAGAAAGCGAACACAACTGTCTAGCTAGATCACGATCAATAAACAGAGTGTTGTCTGTACCTCATGTCCCCTCCTCCCCAATAGGACCACTTCCCTGACTTTTAAACTCCAGAGCTACTTTCACCAAATGTGGGTTCTGTAGCTGCTTCCGAGTTCCTGGCTGGAGTCATCACATGAACATCATTCCCCTTACTTTAGGAAGACACAACCAGGAGATCTGGGGAATGCAAAAGAGAGCCGAGGGCTGACTTATGTTGGAATGATCTCAACATCGTCCCCTGCCTTCCCCATGAAAAGGAGCAGAGGTGGGCCAGACTAGGGCTCCAGAGTTGGTAGGGGTGGTTACATGTTCAAACAAGTCAAGATACATACACAAGGCTAGTGTGTCAAGAATAAACTAGTCAGTGTGCCTGGAGGTGCTGATGTATCCACACCAAATGTGAGCTCAACAACACCTGATACCTTTGCAATTTTGCAGGAATCTGGGTTTACCTGACTGGAGTAAGTCCTCTCTAGTTGGAGGGGCCACCAATGTGAGGAAGACCATCTGAGAAGGAGGTGAATGTGGAGTCTCTTGCAGGCCCCTATGAGTGATCAGAGCCTTTTCACCCAGCTCTGCCCTGAAGGGAACTGACCCTAGTTCATCACTTCCATCTTGGCCTATCCCAGTTCCCTTGGTCACCCAGGATCACCCATAGGCAATCTCTCAAAGCCCTTGCGGAGTGGCCAAGGCCAAGAGAACAGCACTGCGGCCCATGTTCTCACCTCTGAGAGTAAAGGCCAAACAGTTGGACCCTGCCCTTCTCTGGAGACACTAGCTGTGGGCTGTGTCCAGTCCCTGAATATTAGAATCAACCAGAGAGGAGGAGAGAGGCAGCTTTGCAATGGAGTTTGAACAAAATGCCGAATGAATTTCTAAATCCTGAGCTGACCTGAAAAGTTGCTGTTTAGAACTAGGAGAAAATTAAATGAATGTCTACATTTGCAAAGAACTCAGCATCAGCAGGGCTAGTTGGTTCTAGCAAATATTTGTTTGTTTGTGACACTGGGAATTGAACCCCAGGGGCAAGTTAAGAGCTACACCCCAGCCCTTTATTTTTTTAGTTTTTGTTTTGAAACTGGATCTTGCTAGGTTGCTGAAAGTCTTGCTTAATTTCTGAGGTTCGTGTGATTAGAGATATGTGCCACCATGTCTGGCTGGCTCTAACTATTATTATTATTTATTATTATTATTATTATTATTATTATTATTATTTTGGTGGTACTGGGGTTTCTGGAAACCCTTCTACCTCCGGGCCACACTCCCAGACCTATTTTATATTTTTATTTGGAAACAGGGTGTCTTAAGCCAGCGAGGATGGCTTCGAACCTGCGCGATCCTCCTGTCTCCGCCTCCCAAGTGCGGGGATTACAAGAGTGCGCCACCACGCCCGACTAACTATTTTTAATAATGTCATTGCTGTGCCCAAGATGTGATAGTTAGGGAAAGTACTCGAGTTAACAACTGTTTCATCCCTATCTATGAAAACCATTTAGGGGTATTTCCCCTATTTCAGCCAGACGAGCTTCTCCTGAGATTCCCCTGACATTTGCCCACTGGAGTGACGCTGTGAAATCACAGGCAGCTGAACCTCGGCTACATATGCCTTGGTATTTGTAAACACTGCAATTACATCAGGACACTACAGGCAGCAATCTGACCCACGCAGGTATAATTACAGTCTGTGAGCCTCTTCTAGGGGATGTGGGGGTGAGATTATTGAAGTCAGCCCCATTCCTACTCCCTAATCAGATTCACAGCCTCCATCCAACAACACGGGGCTTAGAGATGAGAAGAGGAATCCTCGGCGGATTCCCACACTCCAGGTGGGGTCTGCATGGGACCCCGGGGCTGAGAATTGCTTTCTCCTGGTTCATGGAAAGATAAGCACAGAATTTGAAAGGATTCACAGCACACAAATCTGACAATAATTGCACATCTGTTGAAACTAATAATTAAAAATATGTATTTCTATTTTGTATGTCTTTCTTCATTTTTTTCTCCTAATTCTAGTACTTCAATTTTTCTGTAGTTTATAGAAGTGTTGGGCTGTGACAGATCTGGAAGGGGGTCCACTGCCTAAACAAAAATTTTCCAACACTGATCCAGATGTTAAGGCTTTTAGGACGACTGATTAAAATGTAATAGCTAGGTTCTTTTAGGCAACAGTGCTGATTCCTTATAAAATGCAGACTTATAAAAAAAGAGTATTTATCTAGTTTTATTAATCTTAATAAAGCACTGAAGTCCAAATTTAATGTCAAGATTTAGCCGTGACGACTCCGGGGCTAAGTAGTAAATTAATTAGCAATCTTTATGCTCTTCAGTCATAAAGCTATTTAACGTCACTCCTTTTTGCCTGATTCGCTGTTTATGGGCTTTCATGAAGCTGTACCATTTAATCAAATACCAACAGTGACTTGGTTCAAGAGATGTTCTGTTCCTTTGGCAATAATAAAAATATCATCAGGAGTCGAGAGATGACGTTAGATAAATGAAACAAGATTTAATTGAGAATATGAATCAGAAAAAGATGCATTTTTTTCAAGTACTATTCTCCTTCGGGTGTATTCCATCTTTATTGTTCTGTACATTTTTTTTTTACCATCCAGTACAGATCTCATAGTGTTATTATTAAGCTCGCAGTTGAAAATGCTTGTTTACAAGTGTTTATCTTGCCAAACAGACAAACATTAAGGTGCCCTGTAATAGGTTTTTGTTTTGAGTTTATCCATTGATTTGTAAAATACAGAAGGAGTAGATCCCCTGTGTTTGGGCTTTTAAATTTGCAAGCGCTGGAGTTCAATCAATTCCAATTGTTGGAGTAGGACCAACATCCTTAGGTAAAAGAAAACATTACGTGATAAGTCCTTTTATCTTTTTAAGCTGAGAAAAGCAGCAGTCTCATTCAAATGCCAACTTCCCAATGAGAAATATACACTTTCTACTTATCTCCAACGTAAGGGAGAAAGAAAAAGAGAACTCAGCCAGCAGGAGAATATTGCATTGTGTCTGAACGTCCGATAGCCGCACACACCAGAAACCTATCACAAATGGGACGGTTTGCTCCTTAGTAACGGAGACAGAAGTTATTAAATGCACTGATTCCTTTAATCATAAAAACCAAGTCTTTACATTTCCTTTCTCATGCTGTATTAAAGATATTTTTGTTTCCTTTTTCCTGATTACAAATGTAATATATGTTCATTATAGAAATATGTAATAAGAAAGCAAGAACCATCTAGCGAGACGTGGTGGCACACGCCATAATCCCAGCTACTTGGGAGGCTGAAGCGAGAGGGTCACAAGTTCAAGGCCACTTGTGGCAATTTCTTGAGGCCCTGCCTCAAAATAAAATTTTATAAAAGGTCTGCAGGTGTGCCTCAGTGGTAGAGCACTTGCTTAGTATATGTGATGCCCTAGATTCAATCCCCAGTTTTGAAGAAAAAAAAAGTCTATAGCCTTACCACATTTAGAGATAAGTATTATCTCTAATACTACTACACATACTGATTTCCTTTCCCCCCCTCTTGTTAGCGGATAGAACTGTTACCACAAGGGCAAGAGACTGACCTCCACGGCCTGTCTGCTCCACAAATGCCCTGAATCAAATTGCCAGGGGTAATTACCTTTATTCACAGCCAGCTCTGAAGGAAGATAAAGGACACTTCCAGATCTCCATCATCGGAGGACTCAGGGGCAAGGAAGTTTTTATAAGAGAAGAGGCGGCAAAGCAGAGTGTAGTAGCACATGCCTGTAATCTCAGTACTTGGGAGGCTGAGACAGGAGGATTGTAGGTTTGAGGCCAGCCTCAGCAATTTAGTGAGATGTTTAGTTTCACTGTGTGAGACTCTGTTTCAAAACAGAATAAGGATGGGGTTGTAGCTCAGAGGTAGAATGCCCCTGAGTTTGATGCCAGGCACAGAGAGAGAGAAAGACAGACAGACCGATAAACAACAAATGGACAAAAGAAGTAAAATAAGCTGGGTGTGGTGGAACACACTTGTAATCCCAGTACTTGGGAATCTGAGACAGGAGGAGGAGCGCAGGTTTGAGGCCAGCCTCAACTATTTAGTGAGGCTCTCCACAACTTAGTGAGATCCTGTTTCAAAATAAAGTAAAAAAAATAGGACTAGGGGTGTAGCTCAGTGGTAGAATGCCTCTGAATTCAACCCCTGGTACTACAAAAAAAAAAAAAAAGGAAAGAAAATAAAAATATACAGCTTTAAACAGTCAGAGAACCTGTGGGTCTTAGCCAGGTCTCAACTTCCTTGGTGCCTATCAGGCTGGGGCTGAGGTGGGGAGGGACACTTTGCTTCAGCCTTATTCTCAGCATGAGGACATGATGGGTGGGATACAGAAAAACAAGTTATCAGGAAGTCGTCAATGTTAGAGCGAGTATGTCTCACCATAGGTATTCATACATGCTTATTTTTTCTTCATAGTTTAAATCATAATGTATATAGATGTGTACATAACTATTGGTCATACTTACTGTACACTTCGTTTTTGTATGCACTTTGTTTATTATTGAACTATAAACACGTTTCAAAGTCAATAAAAACCATTTGGCTTGGGAACAGGCTTTTCCAGTGGCTGCGTCTTATGTGGCGTTGGAGCCCTGCTGCAGGTGAGCCTTCGCCCCTGCTGAATTCCTGCTTTGCATAAAGAGTAAGATGGTTTCAAGCCAGACGTGGTGGCGCCTGCTTGTAATGCCAGTATTTGAGGGGCTGAGACAAGAGGATCTTGGGTTTACCACCAACCTCAGCTACTTAGTGAGGCTCTCTGCAACTTAGTGAAACTTTGTTTAGAAATAAAGAATAATGCCGGGCATGGTGGTGCACACTTGTAATCCCAGTGCTTGGGAGGCTGAGACAGGAGAATTGCACAGGTTCGAAGCCAGCCTCAGCTACTTAGTGAGGCTCTCAGCAACTTAGTGAGACCTTGTTTCCTATTAAAAGTATAAAAAATAAGTCTGGGAGTATAGCCTGGAGGTAGAAAAGCCCCTGGGTTCCAACCCCAGTAACACACACACACACACACACACACACACACACACACACACACACAGAATAAAAATAGGACTGAGCCAGGCATGGCAGTCCTATGGAGCAGGCATGGCAGGAGGATGGAGGTTTGCAGACAGACTCAGCTACTTAGTGAGGACCTTTGCGACTCAATGAGACTCTGTTTCAAAATAAAGAATAAAAAATAGGGCTGGGAGTGTAGCTCAGAGGTAGAATGCCCTTGGGTTTCATCCCCGGTACTGGAAAAAATATATAGGGCTGGGAGTATAGCTCAGAAGGTAGAAGCCCCTGGGTTTAATCCCCAGTACCAAAAAAAAAAAAAAAAAGAAAGAAAGAAAAGAAAAGAAAAAGAAAAAGAAAAAGATGGTTTCAGAATCAGTCTTGGTTCATGTCCTGGCTGATGTTACCGTATGACTTTAATTTGGCTGTTTGGCCCACTGGTAAAATACATTTAGGATAGACAGACAGACATCTAACACTTTCCATGTATCTTCCAGAAAATTAAACTTTAAACATGCAAAGCTCTGGCCAATCTCCTTCCTTCCCATTTGGTCATCCTCATCCCATAACCAGCCTAGAAAAACAGCTGTTGGTTCCTGGTCTTCTGTAGAGATAGTGACTTCATTGCAAAATGTGTTCATCCACAAAATCTGTTTATTCCACACATCATTAAATATGAGAAAGAGGAAAAGACAGGGGAATAAAAAGAACCTGACACATGTCCACATATGCTATGGGCTGAATCTTATCCCCCAAATTCCTACATTGATGTTCTAACCCCCCAATGTGACTCTATTAGGCTCCCAGAGGCTAATGTGTGTGGCCAATAGGATGCTGAGGACATGATGGGGTGTGATTTCCAAGGCTAAATCATAAAATATATTGCAGCTTCTCTTAGCTCATTCACTCTGGTAGATGCCAACCACCATGCTGTAAGGACACTCAAGCAGCCCAGTGGAGAGGGTCTCCTTGGTGAGGAGCTGAAAGATCCAGCGTCCATTCACCAGCCAGGTCAGGGAACCATCTTGAAGCACGTCCCCCAGCAGCCCCTGCCAGATGTCGTAGCTGACATCTTGACTGTAACCTCACGAAAGACCTGGAGCTAGTACCACCTAACTAAAGTGCTCCCAAACTCTTGGCCTTCAGGATGCCTGTGACGTATTAATGCTTATAATTATCTGAAGTCACTAAGTTTTAGAGTAATGAGTTGTGTATGTAGTGACAGATAATTAATACGACAGTAAAGGTTGGTATAATTATAGCAATAACAGAAAGATGGGATTGTGGGCAGAAGATAAGGAAAAATAGCTAGCTGTGTCCACAAAGGGAATCCTTCATAAAGGTTCTAACCTTTGGAAATCTTCTCCCGGGCAATAGGAATAATTAAATATAGCACACAGCTGGAAATTGTTCTCTGTGACATAATTCTGTTTACTTCCAAAATAATAGGTGTGAGTCAGAGACACCTGTACAGTGCAGTGTGACAAGATGTGTGGTTAAAGGAAGGAGTAACAGAGGAAGTATAGTGGTAGTTCCCTCTGAATCCAGTCCTGGGAGGCCCATTTTCCAGAGCTTGCTAGCATCGTGAATGTCAACGGAAACAGAATCCATTTCCAAAGCAGAACAAACGGAGTCAGGCAGCAGCACAGAACTGAGGGTTACTCAGGCGTTGGTGTAAGATAAACCAACTCCATAATAGTCTCAGGAAGAGCCACCTCAGGAGATCTATGGGTAGGAAATAGAGTGTGACGCCACATAAATGTTGTAAAATCTTGCCCCAAATGTCCACTCACTATTTCTGTGTTTACATCTTGTAAGTAAGTTATATTTAAAAATCACCAGAAATTTGGAGAAAAGGCAAAAAATGATAATTCTTTTTTTTTAATTTTATTTTATTGGTGCACTGTATTCATACATCATAGTGGGATACAAACTTTTGTAGACATACATGTACACATCGCCCAGTCAGCCCCCACCCGATCCCCACCCCATTCTCTCCCCATCCCTCCTTCCCATGCTTGGCTTAGTAGTTGACATCTAGTATTATAGCAATTTATCCAAAATTAAAAATGATAATCTCACATAACAGTTTCATTTGTCTGATACCAAGCGTTTGATGATTTAAAGATAGCATATCAATATTTCTTTTTGCTTTCTTTCTTACTAGAGCATATTTTTTTCTGTTTTTTTAGGTGAAATTATCATATATTTATATATTTATTTTTCAGAAAAAAATCTATCCTAATATGGAATATGAATTCTAGATACCCAAAACGATCTTGAAAAAGAACAAAGCTAGCAGATATATATTTTCTGATTTCAAACCATATAAAGCTACAATAATTGAAACAGTGTAGTACTGTTCTAAAGGCAGATATATAGACCATTGGAGTTAAATACAAGCCTAGAGCTAAATTCTTCCCTATATTGTCAAGTTATTTTTGACAAGGTTTCCACGAACATTTGGTGGTGGAAATAATAATCTTTTAACTAAATATTGCTGAAAAATAATAATTACATGGAAAAGAATAAAATTGGACCTTTACCTAATCCCATATACAAGTATTAACTCAAAATAGATAAAAGACCTAAATATAAATCTTAAGACTATAAACTTTTAGGAGAAAATCTGGGTCATAAAACCTTACAACATTGAAATTGGCAGTGATTTCTTGGATATGATTTCAATGGCACAGGCAACAGAAGAATATACAAACTCCCTAAAAAATAAAAGAAAATATTGTATATCCAAAGACAATGTAAACAGAGTTAAAAGTTACTAATAGAATTGGATAAAATATTTCCAAATGCTATATCTGAAGGTATATTAATATTCCAACTAGAAATCCTAAAAATTAACAACAATAAAGGCAAACAATACAACTTAGAGATAGGTAAAAGACTAACATAAATAATGAATCTCCACAGATAACCAATCTTAGTTGTCTGTTGGATGGAAACTCTTGTTTCTCTGGTTCTGGTGAGTGTTACCTATTTCTTCTTTGTAGTTAATCTCTTTGAGTATTTTCTCTAGCGCTGGTTTTGAAGACATAAATTCCTTCAGTTTCTGTTTGTCATGGAAGCTTCTTATTTCTCCATCTAATTTGATAGAAAGTTTTGCTGGATAGGAAATTTTTGGCTGGAAGTTGTTTTCTTTCAGAGTTTGGAATATGTTACTCCAAGCCCTTCTGGCTCTCATGACTTGGTTTGGGAAGTCTGGAGTGATTCTAATTGGTTTGCCTCTGAATGTCAGTTGGCCCTTTGTTTTTGTTGCCTTTAAGATTCTCTGCTTGGCTTCCACATTGGTCATTTTGACAATTATGTGGCGTGGGGATCCTCTTCTCCGATCCTGTCTAAAGGGAGTTCTATAAGTTTCCTGGATCTGTGTATCAACCTCTTGCTCTATATTTGGAAAATTTTCTGCTATTACTTCCTTGAAGAGATTGTTGATCCCTTTGGTATCACTTTCTTTTCCCTCCTCTATTCCAATTATTCTTAGGTTAGCTCTCTTAAGATGGGCCCATATTTCTTCAATGTCAGATTCCTGCTGTTGGATATTTTTTTCTAGATTAGAAACTATGCATTCATTTTTGGATTGCTCATCTTCTAAGAGCGAGATTCTGTTCCCCATGTGGTCTAATCGGTTCTTTGTGCTTTGAATTGAGGCCTTTACTTCATTAATTGCATCCTTTATCTCTTTTTGGCTCTCTCTGAGTTCTTTTCGAAGCACCTCTATTATTTCTACAGTTATTTTCCTGATTTGATCTTCTAGAAATCTCTGATTTTCTGTTTTATCAGGTTCTGATGTTGTGGGGTTGTGCACATTCATTGCTCCAGTGTTATTCCTCTTTCCCATGATTTCGGAGGTTTGTGCCTTCTCTGGGTTCTTCCCTTGGGTCACTATGGCTTCACTTAAGGTGCTCTGGATCTCGAGTCTGTATTATCTCAGACCCCACTACTCCTTTACTGGGTTGTATCACAGAGTCTCCGACCCAGGGAGTCGATAGAGGCTGCTTTAAACTATGGGGGGGTGCCAGGTTGCACGTTCTCCTATGGTGTGATATCTCTGCCACCACCACTCCCTCACTGGGTCAAGTCCCAGGAGGCCCAATACTGCGATTTCTCCTCTGTGGCCCGCAATTTGACTCACTGTTCTTGAGTAGGCAGATGTAGCTGTACTGGACTCGGTGAATTCACTGCTGCTGCCGCCGCCGGTGGCAATATGGCGCCTCTGCCACGCCCTCGGCCATGAGGCTGGCGTATTTTTTCTTCTCTGGTTTTGATTTCCACTCTGAATCCCTGCAGCATGTGCTGAGCTCAGCCACTGGGAGCTTTAAATGCTGTCTGCGCCGAAAGATCCCGCCTGGCTGTTCCGCAGCGGCTCACCTGGCTTGCTGTAGCCGTCCGTTGAGTTCGCCGCTGCCGCTGGCAGTATGGCGCTGCTGCCGCGTCCTCGGGCGCGTGTGTCTCCTCTGTGGCCCTGAGCTCTGTTCTCAGTCCGCTTTCTCCCTGGAGCCTGGTGGTTTTTTTTGTTTTTCTGGTGATGGTGTTTTCTGGCTATGAAAGGCGCTCTTTTTGTGGTAATGGAGATTGGTTGTTAGCGGGACTCTTAAGCCCCGCTTTTCTCGGTCGCCATCTTCCCGGAAGTCTGATAATTCTGTTATCTTTTAATATCACAAAATAAGTCCATCCAAGGGCCATCTGACTAAAGAATGTAACTCTATCAATTAGGGTCTAAGGTCTATGGCATTAGATGTTCAACTTGCAGAACGGATAGCTACAAATGATTCCTCTTAGGGAGCAAAGCTAACCCTAAAGATTTGGGTTTAGTGCCATATAGGGACATTAACCTGATCTGCATATGATTTAGCAATCTAGTTTTAGTTTTTATTTAATGTTTTACTTACCGTATGTCACAGTCTTATGTTCTCATTTGCATTGGTTTGGCTAACTTTCTGATTAAATAATAATTTGATCCATGCTATTACATTGTACATAAATTATACTTAAACATTGAAACTACATATTAATACCTGCATAACTTATAGAAAATCATACCAAAGAATAAGTTTTCAATTTTGTGTCCAGTTGGCTAGAGGTAGAAAAGGAAGAGGAAAAGGGCAAGAAAAGGCACTTTAGGAAGTACATTTATAGTTCAAAAAAGCAAAATTAATATTGCAATATTTTAAATTTGCAGTGAATAAGCTTCCTGAGTTTATTTTGGCTGGTGGGAATATGCAGATGATAACAATGATTTTCAGTAGAAGCATGTGAATTTTATGTTTATTTTTTTTAAAAAAAGGGTATATATTCAAAAGAATTGCAAAAATATTACTTTAGGAAATTGCTTGGAATGTAAGCCTTATACACTAGTCTGCTTATTATTTCTCTTATTTTTAAAAATAGTATAAATAAATTTTAAAAATGTTGTGCCTGACACAAGTATACTTTCAGACTTTACCTTTTGGTGTACCATAAATAATCATTTTACAAATTTCTGCAGAGTGTGAGATCAATTAACTCAGCCTGTTAGTTACTTTGCAAATGGGGGCCAAGGCTTCAGATCTCATCCCCGGATGATCAGGCTAGTCTTGCAAATTCATTCTGTACCATTAGTCACAGAGAGACTCAAGGAGTGGTACTCAGGAGTAAGCAGCACAAATCCATCAGCGACAAAATAACTGTAATTTTACACCCCAAAGTTCCCAGGCTGGTCTCTTTCCTTATCATGGTATGAGGGCTACTGACACATGTCAAACCTACAACTAACCGTAGCCAGTGCTTTCTGGGTTTTCTTTTTTTTTTTCCTTTATTTCTTTTAAATTTAACTAATCAAAGATAAAAATGCTCATCATAAAATTTTATAGAACATTTTAGTTCAAATAATCCATTCACCAGAATGGAAAAGGCTACATAGGACTTTCTGCTTGCATAGAAAAATTTGCTTTTGCTCTGACCATCAGTTGTTATAAACTGGGGTTTTATCTGACACCGGCCTACCCTCAGGCTTATACTTGATGCACTCTGACTCATTTGGCTTAACATGGATTGTGGGTCCCCTGTCATCAAGCCAGTTCTAAAGGGTGTTAAAACCCCTGCGGCCCTTATTCCTTTGCCATAAGCTTTTGGTGGCTATTTTTTAAAATGTGCTTCTATAACTGTCTAAAGACTCATGGACTCAGTATTCCTTCATATCTTTAAATGAGGAAGAAAATGATTTTTCTTCTGCTCCCTCTGACAAGCAGAGAGAAAGAGAAAGAGAATCCTTACCGACTGGAGAAATTTTCTGTCTTCAAAGAAGTATTTGTTATGCCTTAATTTCTTAAGCCAAGTCCAAAACAATTCCATACCCAAAACAAGAGATTTCTTAATGTCTCTATGGTTCTTGCTTTTTGCCAAAGTCTATTCTCTCTTAAAGAGAAATGTTTTTTTTAAAAGTACTGGAGATTGAGCCTAGGCTAGAATTCAGTAACTACTGAGCTACAGATCCAGCCGCTAGAGATCATAACTTCTTCCCAGCTGCATCTTCCACATTCCAATAAAAGAGGCTTTTCTTAGGCAATTTTATTATGATATGTGCTTCTGTGGAAAATAGGAAGTCGAACACACATGTCACCCGGTGGTTTTTGTTTTGGTTGGTGCTTCTGCAATTTTGTTTATTTATTTATTTATTTATTTATTTATTTATTTATTTATTTATTTATGTGGAACTTGGACTTGAACCCAGGAGCATTGCCTATCTCTGAGCTACACCCCCAGCTCTACCAACTTATTTATTTATTTTTATCTTATTTTATTTTTATTTTAATACACGTTCACACTAGATTACAGAGAGTCTTTCTGCATTGCTGAGACTGTCCTCAAAGCTGCGGTCCTCCCGTCTCAGCCTCTGAAGTACTGGGATTACAGGGTGAGGCACCGTGCCTGACTACAAATTAATTTTAAAGCTCATGTTTGCTATATGCTTTCATAGTAAATTGATTGCACCCTCAAGAAGATTCTGTCAAGGGGTCATTTCAGTCCTTGGTTTTAGAAAATAGAACATAGAGTTTAAAAATAATTGTTTGGCCAACCCCCACCCTCTGGTGGGCTGGGCACCCTGCTTGAGTGCAATAAAGCTATGGTGCAATGCGGTTATTTTCCCAGGTGCCAGGTCCCTGGTTTTACAGGACAGGAACTCCAGCCGGACATTCCATCCAGGAGGCATGAAGGACATATTGTGTTCCCACAGACCGGCACACAGTACTTTCCCCACTTGCTAACTGCCAAACACTGGGCGCTCGAATGGCACTGTGTCCAGTCAGAGATCCAGGAAGTTCAAATCCAGCCAGACAAGTAAATTCAAAGAAGCTCAGCAGGAGCAGGTGCTGAGGAGCTCAGCAGGTTCTGCCTGTAAAATCTTGGGAATTTTCCATTGCTCCATACCAGAAAATCATGTGCTACGGTAGGAAAGGCACATCTCTGATGGAGACAGGCTGAGACTGTCACTGGCTGGATTTTTTTTCTCAGGTAAGTTCATGTCTTTGCTTCGTTTCCATCTCCTCGCTTCTTAATAAAATGGGAATTATCATCATCACAACATCTACAGTGCAGCCCATACCCTAAAGCCATTATTGGCAGGTCTGTCACTGTTAATCTCAAGCAAAAAGTCTGAAAGATTACCAGAGACAGTTTATGTTGAGGAACCTTCTTAGTTTGAGCTACTTTCCCAGTAGTTAGTATCATCTTTTATTTCTTCTAGATGTCATCGAGAACCCAGAAACCCAATTTTGCATTCTCTCTACTATAACATGGTAGATCTCTTTTTATTCAGTTACCTGGACACTAGGAGGGACTAGAAAGGAGAGCCCAAACAGGAGTGTGGTTAGACAGGAAGAATAAAATCGAGTTCTATAGCACAGTAGGAAAACTGTAGTTGACAACAATTATTTGATTTCAAAATAGCTAGCGGAGAGGGTTTTCAATGTTCTGAACACAAAAGAAATGATAAATGTCTAGGTAATAGGTATACCAATTACCCAGATCTGATCATTATGCATTGTATATCTCAACTGAAATGTCACACTGTACCCCATAAATAGGTAACGTTACTATGCCAATTAGAAATAAAAATATTTTTTGAAAGTTCTCGCTTAGCTGGGTGTGGTGGTGCACGCTTGTAAAATCACAGCATTCGGGAAGCTGAGACAGAAGGATCACAGTTCGCGACAGCCTCATCTACTTAGCGAGGCCCTTTGTTTCATAAAATAAAAAGACTTAAAAAAATAGGATTGGGGTGTAGTTCAGAGGTAGAATGCCCCTGGTTCCATCCCCGGTATCACACACACACACACACACACACACACACACACACACACACACACACACAAACACACACACACACACACACACAAAAAAAAAAAACATTTTCTCAATCATTTCCTCCCTCCTTCTTCTTTCTGTGTTATCAAGGCTGATTTAACATGTAGCAGGAAATACAACTTCCTAGTTTTAGTAGAGAAAATAAAATAAGAACAAAATAATCTCATTTATATATAAAGCATATGGAATGGTAGATGATGATAGGCTTTATATAGAGGGAAATTTTTCAATCAAAGGAAGAAAATATAGAAGGATGTGAGGAAGTTTTACAAACGCCTGAGTAGCTCTTTTTCTCCAAGTCTTTCTTTAAGTGTCATCTTAACAAGGCCACCCTGATAACCCGATTTATATTGCAATGAATCCCTTTTGACCCTCCACACTAGGTCCTGCTTCCTTCCTCTTAAAGCCAAATTCATGTCTTGACTATGTTTATTCCTTATTATCTGGCTCCAGAAGAATATAAATTTTTTTTATCTATTTAAAATTTGTCTACTTAATTGCCAAGATTCTAGAATACAGCATGACCCAGAGTAAGTGCTCCATAAATATATGTGGAAGAACTGCAAAGAATAGTCAGGGACACCCAAAGCTGGCGATGAGGACAGTGGTGGAGAGGGAGCGAGCCTCGAAGGCACAAGCACACCTGCGCGGTTGGAGAGGCAGGAGAGTCCGCTGTGGTTGCCACAGAACAGACCAGATGGCGCACGTAGAAGAGGGCAAGGAAGAATGAGGCCAGGTTGCATCAGCCCTGTAGGTCGCTGTAAACATGTTGGCCTTTCCTCCGAGAAAGAGAGGGCGCCACTGGAAGTTTTAGAGCAGACATGTGTCATGATTGGAGCTGCTTTTTGAGCTTATGTTTTTTAAAAAGAACCATCCCTTGGCTGCTCTATTTAAAATAGGCTGTAGGGAGCAAGGGCAGAAATTGGAAAGCAAGTTCAAAAGTAATAACCAAGAAGGAAGATGGCAAAAACTTGGCCAGGTGGGTGGTGGTACAAAGCAGTTAGATTCTGTACACATTTTGAGGATGGGATGGAATTCACTGACACGTGAGACCTGAAGTAGGAGAGAAAGAAGTTTAGGGAAGACTCCAAGGTATCTGACCTGAGGAAATGGTTGGATTACAGGGGAATCATTCTCATGGGGATTGGAAATAGGTGTTAGAGATTGAGACTTTTCTACCAAGTCTCCCTCAAATGGGTGTTCCAGCCTGCACATACCCAGTCCATGTCCCCTCTGTTGACTAGTGACCTGAAAAGTTAAAGATCAAATCCTAGACCCTTAGATTGAGCCAGCCTGTGAACTGTGCAACAGCCTATGTCTACCTTTTTAAATGGTTTCCCCCCTAGAATGACAATGTTTAAGACAGCAATAATAGCTATCTAGAGCTGAAATTACTCTTTATAAATTTTTCTAGCATGATACCACACAAAACTTTCTATATCCCCAAAATGCCATTTGTCATAATATGCACTATAATTTTTATGCACTGTTAAAAAGAAAAACACAGCCATTTGAAATATGATTAATGCTTTCTTATCATTTATCTATAAATTACTCAGACATAACTTTTTAAAATTCATATACTCTTGTGCATACAAAAAAGGAAAAGATAAGCAAAATAAATTAGTTAAGGTGTTCTTAAAATGTTCTCTTTTATTAGGTTGTTACTTACATCACTCATTGCTGTAAAGCCTTCATATTTAAGCAATTAATTAACAGAACATTATTAGTGTTAAGCTCATTAAT
Source organism: Muscardinus avellanarius (assembly GCF_963383645.1). Taxonomy (NCBI): domain Eukaryota; kingdom Metazoa; phylum Chordata; class Mammalia; order Rodentia; family Gliridae; genus Muscardinus; species Muscardinus avellanarius. The sequence continues at coordinate 23,792,155 of NC_137787.1, read as the reverse complement.
TTTATCAAAATTTTTTTTTAAACATGGGTTTAAGAAAGCAGAAGAGAGAAAGTAGAAAATGGGCCAACAGTCATAGAAAATATGGGACTGGTTTGCCTCTCCTGCTCTCAAGTTATGTTTAAGCCTGACATCTATGTTAGATGAACAATTAAAAAATCAGTTAGACTAGATTTAGTCAAGGTGGGTTGTAAAGAAACCCTACACCATGGCATGAATGTCATTTGGATTCTACAACTCCTTATATTGAGAGTCTGATTCTCCTAAAGCACATTTCATTTCAAACCTTTATTAGTGGTGTAACAAATCACATTCAAATTTAGAAATTCAAAATAACAAGCATTTATTACTGCACAATTCTCATGGGTCTGAAGTCTAGCGATGGCTTACCTGGGTGGCTCTGGGCATCTCATGAGGTTGTTGCTGAGCCACGGACTGAGGATGGAGGACACTTCTTAAGCTCACTCACATGTCGGCAGGCCTCAAGAACTTACTGGCTGTGGGCTGGAAACTCCAGTTCCTCACCTGGACTTCCTAGTAGGTCTGCTGACAACATGGCAGCTGGATGCTTCTGAGTTAGTGATCCAAGAGAGAGGAAAAGTGAGTTCAAGCCCAAGATGAAAACTGCCATATAGCTTCTGTTTTATGGTCTTGGTCAAACCAATCAATCCTGCCGCAACGTGAGATGTGACTACATAGACCAAGGAGACTGGACGGTAGCATCGATAGGGACTATTTTGAAGGCTGACACCTACAAACTGAGTTTTATCAATTTTCATGTGTTTTGGGACAATACCTTCAATGGAATTGATAATACAACATTTGTTAAAAGAGTGATCACTAGCAGGCATGGTGGCGCACACTTGTAATCCAAGCATTTGGTAGTCTCAGTCTCCCCAAAACTGAGATTATAGTCATGAACTACCACATCCAGAGAGCTGTGAGTTTTGCCTTTTCTTAAAGAAAAAAAAAATGTTTTTGAGAAGGGACAGAAATAAACAGATCCTCTTGTAGCTTTGCTATTGAATCAGGATGATCTGAAATTTCAAGCGAATACTGGCTGTAAAGCAATGAGATACAGAATGAATACATTTCAGTGTGGACCACGAAGAGGAAAAACTAAGAAGACACAAGACAAAGATGACAACAAGTAGACTTACTCTCCACTGTACTACTTTCTCTAATATAATGTCTTTATACAAATATACAAGTAATACACATAAGAAAGGAAAGTTGATGCTGGGGGTGCAGCTCATTGGTTGAGTGCTTTCCTAGTATGTGCAAGGCCCTGGGTTTGATCCCCAGCACTGAAAAGCAAAGGATGGGGGAGAATGCTTGGATTTTTTTATATATACAATTTCCATGAACTTATGGTACTCTTTTTTTATATTTGAATTTTCTGAAATTAGATGCAACTTAAAATTAATGTGGATCATTATCTTGCCTCAACAATAACAATAAAATACTTTCCCTCAACAATAAAAACTCTGATGTAAAATCAATGCAGCAGGTTAGAAATGAAAATTTCAGTGGTTATTTCTTATCTAGGCTGAAATTTATGCTTCGAGATGGTTACCACTAGCTGTCTATATGTAATCACCTAAACAAAGAGTCTAAAGAGACGATTTAAACCCTACCACTTCCTAACATTGTGTGGTTGCTCAGGACTTTACTTTCTGCGTCTGAAGAAAGGTTTAAGAATGGGATGTCCCTCATGAGCTCTAACGAAAACGAGTATTAACTGGAAGGCCTTGTGCTGTTGTAGTTAGTTGGCTGGCCTAGACCTTGCGATTCTAGTTGATGCAGATGCCAGGAGAAAGGGCCTTTGCTGCACCCTAGTGGTGTTATGTTCTTCTGAGTGTGCTCACCATAGAAATGAACTTCGGCTACCATTACTCTTTGAGGAGATGGTTTTCTGTTGCTATACTTAATATGGTGTAGAGAACAACTGCATATACTCATTGCATAAAGAATACGTAGGGGAACAAAACGAATGTGGAATGATAATCCAAGCAAGGAAAGACTTAAGTGTCCTCTGCAATTGTACCTTCTTAAACTTCTCCATTCCTCTACTGCTGTGAAGCCAAGGCCCTGCAAGTGTTCCTATGATCTGTTCCCATCTCCTTCCCCTGAACATCTCTGCAAACATGATTTTTTTAGTGAAGAGGAGCAAAACTATAAACAAATACGTTCCATAAGCACTTTGCCAACTCACATTTAGGATCTGCTAACTATGAGGCCTTTGGCTCGTTTCTAGCTTAGATTTTTCCATAAAAATTAAAATAAAATCTTACTTAAATATAGCTCTTCTAGATTTTTTTTTTTTTTTTTTTTTTTTTTTTTTTTTTTTTTTACCTTTGGCCAATACAGAAGCTTTCCCTGAGGGCAAGACATTCTTTTCTTTTGGGCAGGAAGGAGTAGTGGGGATTGAAAGTAGGGGCATTCTACCTCAAAGCTACACCCCAGCCCTATTTTACTTTTTATTTTGAAACAGGGTCTCACTATATTGCTGGGGATCTCACTAAATTTCTAGGGGTCTCACTAAATTGTTAAGGCTAGCCTTGAACCTGTGATTCTGATCTTCCTGTCTTAGCCTCTCAAGGACTGGGATTATAGGCACATGCTACCACACCTGGATGGTTATTTTTTATTGTTACTTCAAGGCCCTTCTTTTTTTTTTTGTCCTGTACTGTCCCACTATTGAGATTTCTGCTAAATCAATAAAAAATAAAGAAAGAAGATGCCATCTTAAATCTTGATTGAAAACCTAGCATTAAAGAGACCAAGTATATTATGTTTTGGGTTTCACAGAATTTGAATTTAAAGATTATGTTAATTTACATTGCCATTGCTTAACATTAATGTGATAAATTATACTGATGCTATTCCCAAATTATGCTTCTGCTTGAAAGGACTTTTGACATCCAGGTTAAATAACAAATATATGCAGCATATGTTCTCCTAGGTCTGCTATTTAATCTTAATCCTAAACTAGATCCTTTGGGGGGGAAAGGAGGCATGACAAGTGACAGTTGTGTTTCATCTTATAATTGAACTCATGGAGTCTTTCTCTCAGCTTTTGGAAAGTGACATGCTTTCTGCTCCAGGAAAAACAACCAGGTATTTTATTATGCTCTTATTGTTTCAAGTGATCCAAAATATTTTTCTTTCGCTATGATTTTGATGTGGAATATTTCCAGATGATAGATTGAAGATCTTGCAGACAGAACTTTTCTCTCCGAACGCTTAGGATATTGGCTGTAAAATTTGAAAATATAATGCATTATTAAAGATTTAATTTTTATGAATAAATTCCGAGAACATACATCAGTTGGATAAGTTCATCTCCGTGAAGTGTAGAAAACAGTGTGCAGCAGTCGTCAGTGATATGCCATTGTTAGCTTTGTATTTATAATGAGAACATGGACATTGCTAGAGCTAAGAATTTATAATGGGCATACGTACATAGCTAAATGCCAGTATAATGTATTTGGTTGGATGATGTTGTATAAAATTAATATAAATCTATGTACATTATTCCTCTTTTTTTCAGTACTGTGGATTGAATCCATGGGCATTCTACCTCTGAGCTATACCCTGAGTCCTACCCTATTTTTTATTTTTTATTTCAAAACAGAGTCTCACTAAACAGTTGAGGCTGGTCACAAACCTGTGATCCTCCTGTTGCAGCCTCCCAAGTACTGGGAAATTATTTCTTTTAAATATTAATGTAGATGAGATTTTTTAAATCCTAAAACATGCAATTTTACTTTCCCAGGTATTCAACCATGGTGTGTACAATTTAATGTGTATTATTTAAAATTATAAAATTGACATATTGTTAAGCAACTGTAGACACACACACACACACACACACACACACACACACACACACACACAGGCACATATTTACACATGGCAACAATAACTTTGTTTTTTGGCTACGTTCCCCAAGCTATTTATTTGTTTGTGTTTTTTGTCTGTTTGTTTGTTTGTGGTACTGGGGATTGAAACCAGAGATATTTTTCTTCTGAGCTCTACATCCAGCCCTATTTTATTTTTTATTTGAAACAGAGTCTCACTAAGTTTTGGAGGGCCTCGCCATAAATTACTGAGTCTGGTGTAAACCTGTGGTCCTCCTGTTTTAGCTTTCAAAGTACTGAAATTACAGGCCTGTGCCGCCATGCCCTGCTTTGTTCTTTATTTTGAGACAGGGTCTCACTAAGTTGCCCCGGCTGCCTTTGGATTTGCCGCCCTCTTGCCTCAGCCTCCTGAGTAGTTGGGATTACAGGCTTGTGCCACCCTGCCCAGCTCTAATGGGAATTAAATTGTAAAAAATGAGTTTTAAATTTAGCTTTCTCTGTTGTTAGAAACATAATCTATCATAAAACTCAAAATCTTTGATTTTAGAATCAAAGAACTTAAATATTTCTGATATAAAGAATGGGAATAATGCAATATACATTTATCCTTGTATGCAGCTCACTGTCTCAGAAACAAAAAGAAAGATATGAAGGATGCATCTGTAGGGTCTGGTTCCTAAATCCTGGATTTATGCAAATTAAATTGTATGATCAATCCTAAATTCCTGGAATTTGTATGAACTTTGTCAAAACCGAATATACACTGGTTACTTTTCTAATTTCAAATAACTCCCTGAATGTGTAGCTAAGAGTTGATTGATGATGTATAAGTAACATTTGAAAAGTATAGATAGAAATTCTTACCAGAAATTCTATGCCTTACTTAGCTCACAAGTGATATGACAGTTCTTACATTCTTTCTAGATCAGTGCTGTTAAGTAGGAATATTTTGGGAACAACATTTGTAATTTTTAAATATCCTAGTATCTTCATTAAAAAAACATTCAATTATACTATTTTAATGACCATAATATGGCCTATATATGTCCATTTAATTGCACCATTAATTAAAGTTATTGAAAATATTTCACATTTTTCTTTGTTTTAGTCTAAGTCTTCAAAAATCTGGTGCTTGGCTGGGGATGTTCAGTGGCACAGCACTAGCCTAGCATGCTCGAGGTCCTACATTCATCCCTCAGCAACATCAAAAATAATGAATAAATAAATTCTTTAAAAAATCTGGAGTTAGCCGGGTGTGGTGGCGCATGCTTGTAATCCCCGCGCTTGGGAGGCGGAGACAGGAGGATCGCGCTGGTTCGAAGCCAGCCTCGCTGGCTTAAGAGAGTCTGTTTCCACATAAAAATGTTAAAAAAAAATAGGTCTGGGAGTGTAGCCCGTGGAAGTGTATCCCGGAGGTAGAAGGGCTTCCAGGAACCCCAATAAGTACCACCAAAAAAAAAAAAAAAAAAAAAATCTGGAGTTATTTTACCTTTCACAATTTCTCAGTTTAGTCTAGCCATATTTCAAGCGCTCAGTAAGCACAAATGACTAGCTGCTACCATAACATATTACTGGTTCAGATAGTTTAATGGCCAACAACACCTTGTATCAGGTGTTGTATCAGTACTCTCATCTGCTAGTCTCTTTCTGAAACTATTATATTTGTTCATTTTTAGTATTTTAGGATGTTTTAAGCTACTTATATACAAGATTCCTTATGCAAAAGTGGTACTGATTACTCAAACAACATGAAGCTTAAAAGTAGGATAGCTACAAATAAGGTTAATCTAGAGGCTTTCTATGGCATCAGAACTCCAGGTCCCTCTAATTTTCCTTTATCTTGAGACTGATCCTCTCATAGCTAAAGTCTGGCTGCTGTACTTCCTAGAATCACACTGAATAGAAGTAAAGAGATTTCTTCTTCAAGCCTCTTCCTAAAAGAGAAAAAGGTTCCTGGAAAATATCCTCTTAAAAAAAAAAAAAAAGAGTGTAGCAAGATATAAACAAGCAAACAAAATACAAAGTATATTAAATGATCATGTGTTCAACTTCAAAACTTCCTAAGCCAATTTTGAACCTAAAATAAAATCTTTTTTGTAATCTTTTTATTATTAATAACCTTAAGCAATTATAAGTTTTACTGTTGTAAAATGGAAGTAATAGCTGTACCTCTTATAGGGTTGTTGTAGGCATTAATACTGTTGCATGAAGGTTTAGAAGAGTGCCTGAAATGAATAACTGCTTGATAAATATTGGTTGTTCTTGTTATTGTTATTGTTATTACACTTCCAAGGACCTCTTGTACATATTAAAGTCAGCCTACCTATAAGGGCTTGGGTGATGCTTTTTTTTAATCTAACAACAACAACAAAAAAGAAAATATCCTCTCCATACCAAAAAAAAAAAAGATAGTAAAGAACAAACATAAAAACCCAAAAGACATGAAACATATGGAAAACAAATAGCAAAATGGTAAGCATAAATTCAAATATATTGCTTGGCATTGTGACGTATGCTTGCAATCCCAGTACTTGGGAGGCTGAGACGGGAAGATGGCAGGTTTGAGGACAGTCTCAGCAAGCAGTGAGTCTCTCATCAACCTTGAAAGACCCTGTTTCAAAACAAAAAATACAATAGGCTCCTCCATGGTGGTGTAGCTAAGAAATAGAATGCTTCTGGGTTCAAGCCCCAGTACCAAAAAAAAAAAAAAAAAGAAAGAAAAGAAAAGAAAGAAAGAAAGAGAGAAAAAACGACAAAAGGGAAAGAAAGAAAGAAAATTCAAACATTTTATGTCTGAAAGAAGAAAATAGGAGACCTGAAGAGGAAAAGGCAGAGCCCCACTCTCAGTTGAGAACTGGCTGAGAGTGGTTGAATGGTTGGAGAAAGAACTTCAGATTAGAAACCAAAACTAAATACTTCAAGAAAAATCTTTGCCCAGAATGCCCACTATCCAAACAGATAGTATGCCAAAGCTAAAGTTCCACAGTCCATTATCACATGGGATAGTGAAAGTCGTGAAATGGTGGTAGGTTTTCTAAAGGCCTAAAGGAAAGTCAGGTGATGCCAAAATGGCAAAGACACCCCAAATGTTAAACACGATGCCAATATCCAGACATAATATGTTAGAATTGCTGCTGAGAAATTTCTAATTAGTATATTATCAAGAATCGGTATTTCACATTGAGTCATATTTTATTCATGGAATGATTACTAAAAAAAAATACTGCATTAAAACTGTATACTTTATTGTTCAAATAGGAACCCTTTGGAATGGAGAACTCGGTCCTATTAACCAATACTCCAGGACAAGAAACGTACCCTGACAGTGCCCTGAGCACACCTGTGATCTCCAGGCACTCTATCTCAGCCTTCCACTACTGTCGTACTCTGAATTCTATCAGCACCCAAAACCATGCTACTCCTAACAATCCCATTCTCTAAAACGGTGCTCCATCCCCCCAGTTTGCTGTAGTCCATAACTACTCTTCCTCCTCGTGTTGGACATCTTCCCCTTGCCTTTATTGCCTCCTTAATCTGCTTAGATTTTGTGGCTCAGCACCTCAATCACATTTGCCCAAATCCTGAGATCTCTTTACTTGCTATTTTTCTCAGCCTGCTGGCACAAACCCCAATTTGAGATGAATGGAGCCATCTGCCTTCTTTGTCTCTGCACAAACAAGGACCATTGAGCTGCTGGAGGAAAATTACACATCACCTTAAATTACACAACAGCTTCAAATGGGTCTGAATACTGCCTGGCCACCTTCCTCTAGTCTGGCTTCTGCTGCTACCACTCCACTGAAGCTGGTCTTACCAGCCTCACCACTGACCTTGATAAATGACAAGGCTGCTAATTACAATGATCACAATATCAAAAATATTCAGCCACATTTTTACCCTCTTTTTTTTCTTTCATGATTTCTCTAGCTATTGAATCTTTGGGACTTTGTCTCAAACTTCCTTCTCACTCTGCAGTTCCTTTGCCCATGTTGGTCGTATCAGGGAGAATCCACACGATTGAGTGCTGAGAACCCAGCTTGACCAGGGAATCGCCAGGAAAGGCTTCTCTAAATTCATCTCCACTAACAAGGCTAGTTTCTCAGACACCTGTGATTTAATGTGTCTCAAAGAGAGCGTTTCATCTCCCAGCCTCCACTGCCTGCCCCTTTGCCAGTGTTTTCATCACAGTCAATGGCAGAAACTCAAGAGAACCCTGGAGTCATCTGTGATTCTTCCCTGCCCCACCCTTGCCTCTCGTTCACTGATGCTGTGGATTCTGCTTTCTATGCATTGACCTACGTCCACTCACTTTCAAACATAGAAAGTTTTTTGTTTTGTTTTTGTTTTTGTTTGTTTGCTTGCTTTTTAAAGCAAATCTGTTGTATTAGTCGCTTAATCTTCTTTTTTTTTTTTTTTGTGGGTCTGGGGATGGAACCCAGAGTCATTTGACCTCCAATGCACACCCCCTGCCCAAGTTTTTATTCTTTATTTTGAAACAGGGTCTCACTGAGTTGCGAAAGGTCTCACTAAGTAGCTGAGGCTGTCCACAAACCGTGATCCTCCGGTCTCAGCCTCCCAAATGCTGGGATTACAAGCGTGCGCCACCACTCCCGGCTCAAGTCGCTTAATATTCTTTAGTGGTCTAACATGCTTTTAGAATTAAGACTAAAATCCACCCTGTTTGAATAGCCTTGTTCCAAAATCCTAGTGAGTCAGTTAGATTTTTGTCCCTGTGACCAAAATACCTGATAAGAACAACTTAGAGGAGAAAAGGTTTATTTGGTTTCCTGTTTCAGAGGTTCAGTCCATGGTTGGACAGCTCCAAGGCAGAAGGGGCCAGGGACAGATAGCTCAAGGCCACATCCCTAGTGACCTACCACTCCACCTCTAAGCCTTGCTGCACTGGGGATGTATTTTCAAGACACAATCTTTTGGGGGAACATTCAAGATTCAAACCAAATGATATATTGCTTTTTCTTTCTTTCTGCACTTGAGATACACAAGGCTTCTTCTGGCTCTTCCATATGCTGCAATCTTTCCTTCTGTTTGCCTTCTGTTTGGCCTTTGCATCTTTTGATTTTAATATCTGAAATAGTCTCCTATTCTTTCATCTCTTGTCCTAACCTTTTTTTTTTTTTTTTTTTTTTTTTTTGCAGTACAGGGGATGGAACCCAGGGCATTCTACCTCTGAGCTATACCTCCAGCTCTACTTTTTATTCTTTTGTGTGTGTGTGGTGTGTGTGGTACTGGAGTTCCTGGAAGCCCTTCTACCTCCGGGATACACTCCCAGATCTATTTTTCATATTTTTATTTGGAAACGGTCTCTTAAGCCAGCGCAGCTGGCTTCGAACCTGCGCGATCCTCCTGTCTCCGCCTCCCAAGCATGGGGATTACAAGCGTGCACCACCATGCCCGGCTATTCTTTATTTTTGAAACAGGGTCTCACTGAGTTGCATAGGGCCTCACTGAGGTATCTGTGAACCTAGATTCTCTTGTGTCAGCCTCCCAAATGCTGGGATTATAAGTGTGTGCCACCACGCCCAGCTTCCTAACACTTTTTTGAAAGATAGCAATTGGAAATTTATTTTCTTCAAGTTTTTCCCACCCTACCCATGCTGCCGAGCTAGGTTCCTTTATCATGTATTTCCCTTATTCTTTGTTGTCAGGGTTTCTCTCCTCTACTGAACGAATTTCATCAACATACTAATGAGGTTGTTTGTTCTATCTTATTAAAACAAAACAGAACATCAGTAACCCTTCTGGATCCACTTCTAGCAACAACCATCACCCTTTGCCCCTACTCCCCATATAGAGGAGTGGCCCTCAGCTGTGGAAAATCTTACCACAGGAGATATTGGCAATGTCTGGTTGTCACAACTGGAGGGGGGTGGGGCACTGGTGTCTAGTAGGCAAAGACCTAGTTTAGTCACATTTTAAAATCTTACAATGCACAAGATGATATACAACAAAAAAGAATTACTGGTTTCAAAATATCACTAGTGCTGAGGTTGACTACCCTGTCTCATAGAAAAATACTTACCTGGCAGGGAAGATACCACGATCACAAAAAAACTTTTCTTTAAAAGAGTTATCTTGCCAGGCGTGGTGGTGCACGCTTGTAATCTCCGCGCTTGGGAGGCAGAGACAGGAGGATTGCGCAGGTTTGAAGCCAGACATGCTGGCTTAAGAGACTCTGTTTCCAAATAAAAGTATATATAAAAAAATAGGTCTGGGAGTGTAGCCCGGAGGTAGAAGGGTTTCCAGGAACCCCAGTACCACACACACACACAAAAAAAGAGTTATCTTAAGCTGAGTGTGGTGGCTCACGCTTGTAATCCCAGTACTTGGGAGGCTGAGACAGAAAGATCACAGGTTCAAGGACAGTCTCAACAAGTAGTGAGACTCTCATCAACCTAGTGAGACCTTGTTTCAAAATAAAAATAAAATAGGGATGGGGGTGTAGCTCAGAGGTAGAATACCCCTGGGTTCAATCCCCATTATCACAGAAATAAATAAGTAAATAAATAAATAAAATAGGGCTGGGGGTGTAGTTCAGAGGTAGAATGGCCCTAGGTTCAATTCCTGGCAACAGAAACTAACAATAAATAAATAAATAAATAAATAAATAAATAAATAAATAAATGCAAGATATAACTCAGTGGTAGATCAACTGCCTAGTGTTCACAAGGTTTAACTTCCACTAACGCACACACACACACACACACACACACACACACACACACACACACACAGAGTACCCCAAAGGCAAAGTCTTTACCACTTCCTGTAAGGCTCTATCCAATCTGCCTACTACATCTCTTCCTCCTCTGCTTACTCTGGCTCTCTGCCTTGAGGCCATACTGCCCTTCCTGGTGCGCCGTACACATCTCCAGCACACTTCCTACTCATCGAGCCTTTGTGCCTGCTATTCTCTCTGTCTAGAACATTCTCTTCCAAATACCCTGTGTCTTTCTATCCCCACCAAGAACCTTTAGCTCTTAACTCAGATGTACCTCGCCAGTCAGAGCTCCACTAACCAGCCTACGGAAAGCCGGAGTTCTCTTCTGCCCTGATCCTATTCTGTGCTTTATTTTATGTATTCCTTTGGTTCATCAACTGTCTCCTTTAAGACTTTAACCCACGAGGGGAGGGGATTTTGTTTGTCTGTTTGGTCCATGCTTGCATCCTTATTGCCCTTGGCTACAGGCATACACAAAAGGCCTTCAATAAATATTCTTTAATGATCTGATGAATGTATAAATGGATGAATGGCATCCCCCCAAATACTCATCATATAGACACTTGCCATAATATTATTACTATATCAACCCTGTATTAATTATGTAAATATAAAACAATTCTCAGTACTGCAGATTAAACCTAAAGCTTCACACACAAGGGAAGTGCTCTACCACTGAGCTGCAGCCAGGTTTTTTTTCTTTTAATTTTATTTTGAGACAGGGTCCCACTAATTCTTCCAGGCTGCCCTGTACTCGTGAACCACCTGCCTCAGCCTCCCAAGTAGGTGCTATTGAGGGCCTGTGCCATGGCACCCAGTTTTAATAATATGAAGTCTGGATGGTTAAAATCCACATGCACTTTTAGACCCCTGCATGCTTGAATGAAATTCCTTTCTTTGACCTTCTTTCCTGTGAAGTCTGTGATTTGCTAGACCCAGTGAAGCAAGGTTTTCTTCTTCCAGGCTTCAGACACTAACTTTCCAAATTTATGTATCCTGAGCCTCACCTCCTTTGCTAATTTGCATTTGTAATTTCAGCAGCTTACTGTGTAATTTTAAATTGCGCCCCTCGGTTATTATCTATCCTTGCAAATCAACATGTAGAAACTCAGACGCACTTATCAATCCCTCACATTGACCTTACATAAAATAGATGCGTATCGAAACTGGTTTCTCCTTTTATGTGTATTTATTTATTTTGATTACTTGCCTTCACCAGCTACACAGAAGACCAAGTTAGAAATGAAGGATTCAGCCTCATTTCTTTCTAGTATTTCCCATATCCAATTGCTTTACTTTCCTGTTGATTTGGCCTCTGATTTTGTCTGACATGGATATCTTCTTTTCTGTGTTCTCAGATCTTCAGCGTAGAATGTTTGGTGTCAACATAAAATAACAACCCTGCCTTAAAGGAATAAGAAATAGTTTATATTGTGCCAAATATAACCATATTTGTAACCATAGCCTGGGAACACAGATTCAGTTTATTCTGAACGGCCTCCTCCCAAGCGAAAGAGGTTATGTGAACTTTTATAGAGCCAAAGAAAAAGAAAGTCATAAATTAAAATATTCATCAAATACATTGGTGGTGATCAGTGGGCCTCAGGAGAGTGGGGAAAATGTTTCTATGGGTTTTATTTTATTGTATTTATTTTATTTTGTAGTACTGGGGGATGAAATTTAGGAGCATTCTACCTCCAAGCTCACATCTATCCCTATTTTTTATTCTTTATTTTGGAAAAACAGGGTCAGCCAGGCGTGGTGGCCCACATTTGTAATCCCAGCGCTTGGGAAGCTGAGACAGGAGGATCACACAGCCTCAGCTACTTAATGAGGCTCTCAGCAACTTAGAGACCCTGTTTCCAAATAAAATATGAAGTAGGTCTGGGAGTATAGCCTGGAGGTAGAAAAGCCCCTGGGTTCCATACCCAGTACCACCAGAAACAAAACAAAACAAAACAAAAAACTGTCTCACTAGTTGCAGAGGGCCTCACTAGCTGAGGCTGGCTGTGAACCTGCAATTCCCTGCATCTCACAAGTACTGGGATTACAAGTGTGTGCCACCATGTCTGGCTCAGGTTTTATTTTATTTTTGAAACAAGATCTCACTGAGTTGCTGAGGGCCTCGCCAAATTGCTGAGGCTCGTTTTGAACCAGCGATCCTCCTGTCTCAGCCTCTCAAGTACTAGGATTACAGGCATGCACCATCACACCCCCCTTTTATAGGTTTCAGATGTTATCTTAAAGGCATTCTTAGCTTTAGGGTTGAGAAGGCTACTGGTCTGCTATGCTTAGCATTACATTCCAAGAGGTTTACCTAATAGTCACAAGAATGTTAGGTAGCAAAAACAATTTTTTAATTATATATATTTTTATTATATATATATATCTTTATTACATATGTTTACATATGTAACATGTAATATGTAATATGTAATGTGTTTACATATCTTTATTACATATGTTTACATATGTTTACATATGTTGTATTACATACAACACAACATATTACATATACATATATATATATATATATATATATATATATATATATACATATATATGTAAGATTGTATGAGCGTGTGTCCCCCAGTCGCGTAGAGACACGCCGAGATCCATAATAAGTTATGAGAGGCTTTATTCGTGGGGGATCGGCCTCCAGCCCCCGCGTGGCCGCGGGGGCCGGTGGCGGGCGAGAGAATGCCTCCCTCCCTCTCCGGGTCCTCTCTGAACTCTGCTCTTCCGGACCGGGAAGCCTGGTCCCCTCCCGGAATCGCAGAGCTCCGCCTCCTAGCTTCCGGCCCTGCCCCAACCTTACATTCCGACCTCTTTGACTCAGGGGTGCAGAAGGGCTTTGATTAAGGGGTGCTGAAGGATGGAGTTTTTGCTCATCTAGCGGCTTCATGCTGAGAAGGGGCGCCATCAGTCAAGGGCCCCAGTCAAAGGCCCCAGGTCGGGAGAAACCGGGATCTGAGCCGCTGGAAGGGAGCAGGTAGCTGTGGTTGCAGCGAGAGTTGGAGGTTACCCTGGAGAGCTCGGTGACTGGTTTGCTTTGAGGAGACTAACAGGCAAGGTGCTATTAAAGAAAAAGAAAATTGTGAGAGCAGAACCCAGGCTGGGCAGAAGCCCTTTTAGATGCAAGGCAGTCACTAGATCTACTAACTTAAATAGCAACATTTTCCTGAGGAGAAGTCTACCGCCCCTTTAGCAGTTTTTCATTAGATCAGAGTTATTAATAGCAGCAACTCCCGAAGCAGACCCCACACCACTCTTTTCAGCATTGAGTGAGTTTAATACTTAGGCAATTTGGCATCTGAGGAGGGAGAGCACCATAGTATGTAAACAAGTGGACCTGCTAAAATATAAACATCAAAGAGAGTTATGTCGAAAGAAACAAAGTTTAGTGGATCTCAACACCGTGTAAGAGGATTTGTCCCTGGAGCTGTTGTAACAGAGCCCTTTTAGATATGGCCTAAGCTGTGGGCAGAGGCTGGAGGGCTTGCCTCATCATCCTGAACCGAGACTTGAGAAGGAAACTAAGGCCTGAAAGATCGAGCAGGCCACCAAAGAGGAAACTGGCTTACCCTGTACCTGCAGTTACCCTGGGCCCGCAAGGAAGATGGAGGAAGGAGGATGAGGGATTCCAGGAGCTGTCAGTCCTTGGTCAGACCAAATAGGGCCAGCGGCGGGCCCTTGTCCAGAAGGGTAGACCCCCTGTAGTGAGGTACCTGAGGTCCACCGCTTTTTAAAGGATACTCGCCTTCCAATGGCCATATACTCTACACCTGAAACAGGCTCCTGGAGGTGGTTGTTTTTACTGTCGTCCTCTCCTGGGTGGCGCTTGCCACCCGGAGGACTGACCTTCCTCCTCCGGCCTCAGGGCTGCAATCAGGGCCTGGGACTGTAAGTCCGCCATCTGACGAAGATGGAGAGTACGCTCCACTTCGGCCTGTTCCTCTCTGGAATTAAAGACTTTAAATGCCATGTTCATCAAGTCTCGAATAGGAGTCTGTGGGCCATCCTCAACTTTCTTTAGTTTTTTCCGAATGTCAGGAGCTGATTGCCCAATAAAATGAGTGGCCAATATGATCGAGCCTGCCTCAGAGGATGGATCTAGACGGGTATAGCGCGTAAGGGCCTCTCGTAACCGATTAAGAAAAACTGCTGGGTTTTCATTTGGACCCTGGGTTATTTCCCTGAGCTTATCATAATTAACCGCCTTATGGGAAGCATCTCGCATACCATCAAGAAGACATTGTATCATATAATTTCTCATTTCTATTCCCTCCTTTACATTATAATTCCAATGGGGCTCCTCAGATGGAATTGCAGCCGTACCAATAGGAAGCCCCAGATCTGTTAAATGACTCTGGTCAGCCCTCTCTCTGGCTGCCTTCAGGATCCGATCACGTTCGTCTGGAGTTAGAGAAGAGGTTAGAATGACATGCAAATCCCACCACGTTAGATCATATGCCTGCACAATATGCTGGAATTCCTTGATAAAACCAGAAGGATTGGTAGAAAAGGATCCCAGTCTCTTTTCCAGTTGAGTGAGGTCAGGAAGGGAAAAAGGAACATGGACCCGTACCACCCCTTCTGCTCCAGCCACTTCGCGAAGTGGGGCCAGGAGAGAGGAAGATGGGGCTTGTAACCCAGCTGGGTCAGACCCCGGCCCCCATGTTTTATTGCAAGATGGCTGCTGTGGGTCCGCAGAATTGTAAGCCTGTGACCCAGAATGGCCACCAGGTGGCGCCTGTGAGTTGCCACGTGGTGTCCAAGATGGCAGCTGTGGCTGGCGGGATACTCCAGCCAGCATGCCCTGGGCAGCGGTAGAGCCGGTAGAGGGAGAAAACAGGAAATGCAGCCGCCAGAAGGGCTGTAAATATAACAGGTCAGACCATTTTGCTGAGCTCGTGCAAAACTCACTGAGAGCCATCAGCATCCTAGGATTTAGCGTGCCCCTGGCAGGCCATCGAGTATTATTGGGTAGATCATATGTCGGCCAGATCTTAGTACAAAGGGAAATAAGTCTCTCTGGGGACAGTTCCCCTGAGAATCCAAGAGCCTGCAGATTATATAACACACGGCCCAGCGGGGATTGAGAATCGATCTCAATCTTAGATGGCTGACTTCCTCCCATGAGTTGTAAGTGGGCGAGAACAAAGGCAGGAAACTCCAGCGTCCCAGGGCCCTGCCTAGTTCGGTATAGAGTAGGTGTGACCGAGAAAAGACGTCTCTTTGTCTCTTTTACACACCTCGCAATCGTCCTGGACGATTGGAGAACTGGAGGATACCGGTATACCAGGTTAATAGCAGTCAGTCAGTCAGAACCCTCCGAGTTAGGCAGAACCCACTTAGTTCCTTAAGAGGAAGCTTACCGCTGAGAGATGGTGCTGTGGAGATCTGGCCTGGAGATGGCTGCGAAAAGTTTTTTTTAAAAATGGCCGCCGAATCCTAGGATTGGTTAGGAATGGAAAGTGGGCGGGAATAAAGATGGCGGGGCCTCCAGTGAGGCCGAGGTGGGAGGGGTCAAATATGGCGGACCTCCAGCGAGGCCATGAGGTGGGAGGGGTTAAAGAAACATGGCGGCTCCCCAGTGATTACACGTGGGCCAAAGATGGCGGGCCAGAGCTTGCGGCCTTACCCCCCACAGTGATCCCATGTGGGTGCTTACCGAAATGGCCGGGTCCAGGCAGCGGGGGTGGGCGGGCATAGGGTGAAGGAATCGGCAGGAGCACGGGATATCAGCAGAGAGCGGGCACAGGGGCCTGCGCCATCTGGCAGGCAGGGGCGGGCGGGTCCAAGCACGCCAGGTGCAGAGAAGGCATGTGCGGCACGTGGCGCCGTTTAGCAGAGTGGCGGCGCTAAGCAGCAAAGTGTGGCGCGGTGGGGTCGCGGGGCTGGCGTGGCAGTCCGCGGGGCCGGGGGCTTGCCCCGGTGATGGGAGCGGGGCGCGCCGGCAGCTCAGGCCCATCCTGGGTCCACGGTCGCGGCGGTGCGGTCCTCGGGCGCGCGTGCAGCGGTGTCGGTGCCCAATGTGGCGTGGGCACGGCTCGGGCCGCGGCGCCAGGCATAAAGAAAGCATAGGCGCGCGGCACAGTCCAGCGTGGCGTGGGGTCCGCGGGCGCCGCGCGGGAGGGCAAGGCCCCTTTAGGCAGAATCGGCGGCGCGGTCGCAGGCCCCTCCAGGCGGTGGCGGCTCGGGGCCGCGGGCGGCACGGGCTGGGGCGGGACGGCAGAGGCCCGCCCAGGCGTGGTGTTGTCCTGGCGCGCGGCGCGGCGGGTCCGGCCCGGACGCGGTTCTGGCTGGGCGGGGCGCAGCTTGGGCCCACTGCGGTGCAGCCCCTACAAGCGGCGGGTGGCTCGGTCCAGTCTTTTAGGCTCTTTGCAGAAGCCGGCAAGCAGGCGGGCGCGCAGGAGTCCAGTAAGCGCAGATATAAGCCAGGTCCCATAAGTCCGGTACGAGTTTCGACACCACATGTAAGATTAAATGAGCGCGGTGTGTCCCCCAGTGGCATAGAGACACGCCGAGATCCATAATAAGTTATGAGAGGCTTTATTCGTGGGGGATCGGCCTCCAGCCCCCGCGTGGCCGCGGGGGCCGGTGGCGGGCGGGAGAATGCCTCCCTCCCTCTCCGGGTCCTCTCTGAACTCTGCTCTTCCGGACCGGGAGGCCTGGTCCCCTCCCGGAATCACAGAGCTCCGCCTCCTAGCTTCCGGCCCTGCCCCAACCTTAATATATATATATAATATATAATATATATATATTATATATATATATATATATATATATTTTTTTTTTTTTTTTTTTTTTTTTTGGTGGTACTTTGGAAACATGGTCTCCTAAGCCAGCAAGGCTGGGTTCGAACCTGCAAGATCCTCCTGTCTCCGCCTCCCAAGTGCAGGGATTACAAGCGTGCGCCACCACGCCCAGTCAATTTCTTTATTTTTAATAGCTACAAAAATAAATGGTTATGTTTCTAAAGAGCCTAAACAGCTCATGATAATTTTGTCTCTAGACTATTCTATCTCCCCCAAATCACGATGTTCTACTCAGTTAACTAAGGCCACCTAGTCTGCAGGACTCAAAGCCCATCCTAGACTTGGAATACCCACAAAATTTAAATGTGAGCTGGGTGTGGTGGCCCACTCTTGTAATCCCAGAACTTGGGAGGTTGAGACAGGAGAATCACAGGTTCAAGGCCCGCCTCAGCAACTTAGGGAGACCCTATTTCAAAATAAAAAATAAAATAGGGCTGGGGGTATAGGTCAGAGATAGAGTGCCCTTGGGTTCATTACCCTGCACCACATGCAAACAAAAAATTTAAATGTGGTATACAGTACAGTATGTAATATAATTATATATCATATAGCAATGTATACATAATGTAATTATGCTGCCATATTAAATATGGAATACTTATATATAATAATTAACTAATACAATAACATACAAATTCTAGATTATAATTTCTAGTTTATTTAATGCAACTGTGCCAATTTTGCTTAAATATTTAAAAATTGAAAAGTCGGGATTTTAAGGGTTTATATAAATGTGGCTTCTTCATGAAACTTGAGCTGCACATTGGTTAAAGCAGAGCTTCCCTAAGTGGTTTCTCTGCCTCCAGCTATTCTAATTCATTCTTTAGATTACTGCCAACGTTCTATTTCCAAACAGCTCCAGGACCTTCAAGGAAAATGCTCAGATTTTATAAAGATGTCTCAATATATTAACCTTCTCAACCAGAGTAAAGAGGGATTTTGTAGAAAATACTCAATATATTCATCACACAACACAACAAGCTCCTGGAAGTTACTTCTCGTGATAGATTACCTCCTCTCGAGTGGACAAAATCGGAAGGACATCAGCATGGGGGCGAGCTGGCGTCCTGTTTTGTGGTATTGGGGATGGAACTCCGGGGTACTCTCCCACAGAGCTGTACCTCCAGCCCTATTTATTTATTTGATTCTATGTATGCATATGTGTATGTATTTCTTCTCTTCTTCTTTTTTTTTTTTTCAGTATTTGGGATTAAACCCAGGGGCATTCCAGCCCTATATATATTTTTTATTCTTTACTTTTTAAAGCAGGGTCTCACTAAACTGCAGAGAACCTCACTAAGTAGCTGAGGCTGTCTGAGAACCTATGATTCTCTTCTCTCAGCCTCCCAAGTACTGAGATTACCAGTGTGTGCCACTATGCCCGGCTATGTATATATTTGTTTTGAGACAGTCTCATTCATTTGCCCGGTCTGGCCTCCAACCTGCTATCCTCAGTACCTGGTGTTATAGGTGTGCGCCACCCTGCCCAGCTCAGAACAGCTTTATTAGCCCTTGGAGTCTGAGAAGAGAGAGCCCAGATTTGGGAGTGTGACAAAGACTTTTTGATACAAGTGATAACAGGAGGAAGAACAGCATGGAAACAAAGAAATTCTAGTATATTTGAGGAACTGAAATAACAGAGATATAAATTTGTTCCATAGGAAGAGATGTGGAATAAGAAAAGTGGATACTTTTTTCTTTGTTTGTTATCTCTGAAACAGCAAGGCTAGTGTTAAACCCTTGGAGATAATGAATCGATGTTTTGTGGGAATGTCTCCCTTTTCTGAGACACAGGCTTGCTGGCATTTTATTTTTTTATTTTTATTTTTGACACTGAGAATGGAATCCAGGGCCTCCTGCATGCTAGGCAAGATCTCTACCACTGCGTGATGCCCCCAACCTTTTAAAATTTTATTTGAAAGGGGACTTCATTATGCTGTCTAGGATAGGCTTGAACTTGTGATCCTCCTGCCTCAGTCTTCCAAGTAGCTGGCATTACAAATACGAGCCGGGCAGTGTCTGGCATCTTTAGAGACATATTCTAAAACTCAGATACCCAGTTAGTTAATTACATAACTAATGAACCAAGAAGATTATACTTATATATTATTTTATTAGTCACTTCACAATTTGTTCTTTCAATAGATTATTAATTTGCTTTTCTAATGTTATGAGGACCACAGAGCCAGTGTCATGTCCATATTTAAGGGTGAGGCAAAGAAAGTCTGTGAAGCGGGAGCGACTTACCCAGCATCACGAAGCTACTGAAACAAAACAAAACAAACAACAAAAACTCATTGGCTCTTTTTGCCATTAGCCTATGAAGTACCTGTTCAGTCTGGATCCTAAGACTATTAGCCCTCAGATTCCATCACAATAAATATCTTTAAAGAAGGCAAGCAAGGGGCCTTTTAAAATCAGTTTAATTGCTTGTTTTCTGTTTTAACTAATATTCTCTAGTTGGACCTATGTGTTTACACCTTCCATTCCATGAGACAGTCTCTTTCCTCCTTTCTTTCTTTCTCTCTTTCTTTCTTTCTTCCTTTCTTTCTTTCTTTCTTTCTTTCTTTTTTGTGGCACTGGGGATGGAACCCAGGGTCATTCGACCTCCGAGCTACACCCGCAGCCCACTTTTTTTTTTTTATTCTTTATTTTGAAACAGGGTCTCACTGAGTTGCAAAGGGCCTCACTAAGCAGTAGCTGAGGCTGTCCACGAACCACCATCCTCCTGTCTCAGCCTCCCACATGCTGAGATTACAAGTGTGCACCACCACTCCCGGCTGATCACCATCTTTTTGATGCTGTATTTCCACCATCCAGGCAGAAAGAGTACAAGAAATTGTTACTGCATTGAATAGATATTTGAAATTCACATAAAGTAAAAAGCCTAGCATCCGGCACGGTGTATTTATTGTCATCAGTACACCTCACTATCGATTTCTCCTTTCTCTGCCTTTTAATTCCTATAGAAACCTAATGGTGACCTGTAGGAGAAATGTCCTTTACTACTGACCATGAGCCTTGTCTTCTAAAATCCAAAGCAGGTGAACAAAAATCAAAAAAAAAAAAAAAAAAGAAAGAGGAAAGAATGTTTGTAAATGTACTCTGAAGACACTGTCATCATCTTAATACATTTCTTTTAGAAATATTCAGAGGAGCTGGGTGTGGTGGCGCACACTTGTAATCTTAGCATTTGGGAGGCTGAAACAGTAGGATCGTGGTTCATGGCCAGCCTCAGCTACTTAGTGAGCCCCTTTGCAACTCAGTGAGACCCTGTTTCAAAATAAAGAATAAAAAATAGGGCTGGGGGTGTAGCTCAGAGGTAGAATGCCCCTGGGTCCCATCCCTAGTACCTCAGTACCAAAAAAAAAAAAAAAAAAAAAAAAAACCAAAACCAAAACCAAACCAAAACAAAACAAAGAAAGAGAAATACTCAGAGGAAGGCGTTAACATATTCAGAGGTCAAAAAACAGAACTCTTGATTCTAGTCAGTAGGTTTATTTGGGGAGTAGAGGCTGGAATTATTACAGAGGGAAAGAAGAAAAACAGAAACAGACTGTTTTCTCAGCCTAAGAATAAAAGGCAGTGCTACTACTTTGTATCATAATTCTAGTAAATAACATTACAAGTCTGGGCGGTGGTGTGCACCTGTAATCCCAGTATTTGTGAGGCTTAGGCAGGAGGATCTCAGCTTCAAGGCCAGCTTCAACAATTTAGCAAGATCCTAAGCAACTTAGTGAGACTGTACATCAAAATAAAAAATAGAAAGGGCTGGGGGTGTAGTTTAGGGGTAGAACACTTCTGAGTTTAATTTCTAGTACAAATAAATAAGTAAATAATAAAACTTAAAAATAAAAACATTACAATAGGCTTGTGTAGATAACCGGTAGGTATTCATTTTGTGGCAAAATGTCACTTTGAGAAATGTGTTCAATTTTGCTTTCCCTGTTTTTAGTGAGTTATCATTCTTGTCATCCAAGCTTCCTCAAGCCTGGATTTAAAAAAAAAAATATATTGTTATCCATAAAAAGAATTAGATTTGTAAGAGGACACCAACTTTACGCAGATTCCAGGCAACTTTATAATATGGAATCAACCACTCAAGTGGATGTTAATTTCGCTTCTTTTTGGCTAGGATCCGTGTGCAGTGAAACCAGTCACATCATCTTTAGACCTCGATTTTATTTTTCAAACCTATTAAAACAGGAGCATGATAGATGATCGGCAAGCTCCTTTCTAGCTTTGCTACTCTAAGAGCTGTTTCTTTTTGTTTTATTTTTTGTTTTTCGGTACAACGAATTGAACCAAGGGGCATTCTACCTCTGTGCTTTACCCCTAGCCTTTTATTATTATTATTATTATTATTATTATTTTATTTTATTCTTTTCTGGTAGCGGGGATTGAACCCAGAAGCATTCTGACTCCGAGCTATACCCCGTGCCCTTTTATTTTGAAACAGGGTCTCACTAATGTGCTGACGATCTCTTTAAACTGCCAAGGCTGGCCCTGAACCTGTGATCCTCCTTCTCAGCCTCCCAGGTACTAGGATTACAGGCCTCACGCTGGAGCGATTCCTGTGTTTGACTTGTTTACAGCATGGGTCCTTCAGACACTCCTCCACCTTGCAGTCTCTGGGGTCAGGCTGCCACGGGGGCAACAGAAGTTCGCTCAGGGGACTGTTCTCTTGCGGACCGAGGCAGATCCGGAGTCCTGACGCGCCGTTTTAGGGATCCGAAGCCGGAAAGTTCAAATTCAGGCCCCCGGGCGCCTGGGGAGCCGGTCCCGCCCCGCGCCGCCTCAGCTCCCAGCCCCGGGGCCCCACTTCACCCGCGATGGGCGTGGCCACGGGGGGCGTGGCCCGATCACGTGATCATCGACCACGCCCACCAGCTTCCTGACCCGGACCCTCTGGCCGCCGCCCCGCCGCACGTGGAGTCTCCGCCGCCGCCGCCCCGCTCCCGGCCCGCTCCTGCAGCCATGGCTCCCGGCCAGCTCGGTGAGGCCCCGCCGAGCCCGTCCTCGGCGTGCTGCCCCACGGCCCCCGTGCCCTGCGATGGCGGCCGGGCGTGGGCTGCGGGCCGCAAGCCGAGCCCGCCCCGGGACGCCCGCCTCCCGCCCCGGCTGGGCCTGCGTGCTGCCGCCTGGGCCTCGCAGAGCGCGGTGTCAGCCTGCTGCGAATACTGAGCAAAATGTCTTCTCTTTCAGCCCTGTTTAGTGTCTCTGACAAAACGGGCCTGGTGGAATTTGCCAGAAGCCTGGCATCTCTCGGCTTGAATCTGGTCGCTTCCGGAGGGACTGCAAAGGCTCTCAGGGATGCGGGCCTCACGGTCAGGTAAGGCACAACTTAGTTTTTTCTTAAGGTAAGTCTAGGCAGAAAGTCAACGGCCTAACCACAAAGTAAGGTGATCCAGGCACGGTGAGGAGATACCTTAAACTCCTCCCAGGGACGCTGGGAGATTGGGACGCGCCTCACCCACGTTATGAGGGAGGATATGGGGCCCAGAGAGACTGGCAGCTTCTGCACAACTTTACAGAATGGAATAGGGGGTAGAGATGGGATCAGAACCCGAGTGGGCCTGACTGTTGAGCCCTAGTTCTTGGCCACTTGGTTTAGCAGATTAATTTAGGTTTCTGTGCCTCACAAACCCGAAAGTTAGAATTCCCGCCACTTACACACGCCCCCATAACTGGTTGTTAGTGAAGAAACACATCTATCTTGCTACCCTCAACAATCTCCCCTAAAAAATATGAAGGTAAGCCATTTATTCTCTTCTTTACAATCTCTTCGTTTATCTGCTAAAGGATGGTAAGGGACACAAGATAAAGCAGGAGGCCATTCCTGACCTCAAGGAGCTGCTGTTCTGGCTTCAGAGACTGAAACTCTACTGAAGGGCAGAAAATGAAAAGTCCATACAACAGCTTTGATAAACTACAGCGAATTCAGAAGAAGGACATGCCCACCCCTGAGATATGTTTTTACAAAGGAGGAGTACAAGCTCTTTTTTGCTATGTGGCAAATTTATTCCATAACTCCCCCCCCATCATGTAGAGGTCCGTCTTTTTTTTTTTTTTCATGGAATTCTGCTTTATGTGAGCTGTACACAGCTTCCCTAGATTCACCAAGGTCTTGCTTTGTTTGCCTAATAAACTCTTTTTATTTCCCCAATTCCTTTTGCATCTTGTCTGATGTGGGAACCCTTTTAGTCACCAGAGACAGGCAGGTCAGCTCTTCTGAACAGAAGCAGGATGAGAAAGAATGAAAGTCCAGATGTGTGTTCTTTCTGTTGGGGTCTAAATGTTGCAGTCAGAGCTTTCTTCAAAGTCCTCCTCTGCGCCCCCTCCTCCTTTCTCACCAAATTTTGTATTATGGGGACATTTCAGACATAATCAGAATTAGAAAAGTATAATGGGCTTTTTGTTGAGTACTGTCCAGTTTAAATACTTATAAACTGGTCAGTCTTGTTTCTATGTCTCTGTGGACTCCTCACTTACCCTCATTATGTTGTTATTTATTTATTTTTTTAAGTTTGAAATAATGTGTTTCTCCTGTTAAAAGGTGATAATGTGCCGGGCGTGGTGGCTCACGCTTGTAATCCCAGCATTCGGGAGCTGAGACCAGAATATCAACGGTTTGTGGACAACCTCACAGCTACTTAGTGATGCCCTCTGCAACTCAGACCCTGTTTCAGAATAAAAAAGAATAAAAAACAGGGCAGGGGGTGTAGCTCGGAGGTCAAATGTCCCTGGGTTCCATCTCCACACTTGCAAAAAAAAAATAGCTGAGAGTGCTCACCATTAGTGGTGTACTTAGGGCCCAGCAAAAAGGACTACGTTGAATGAAGTATAAACAAGTGGGAGGGAGGGTTAAATACACATTGCAGAGTCCTCATGTAGTCCTTTATATTTCTTCATACTGTTAAATAGCTTTCCATATAGGCAGTAGTATCTCATTGGATAGATAGGGAAACTGGGGCACAAAGAAGTTAGGGTTGGAGGTGTAGTTTAGTGGTAGAGCACTCGCTTAGCATGTGCAAGGCCTTGGGTTTGATCCCCTGCACTGCAAAAATCAAAAGACTAGTTAGGTAACTTGCCCAAGATCACATTACTAGTTAAGAGGCCAAGTGTGTGTTTGTCTGTTTTTCAGTTCTGGGATTAAACCCAGGGGTGTTTTACCACTGAGCAACATCCCAGCCCTACTTATTTTTATTTTGAGACAGGGTCTAAGTTTCCTCACTGGCCTGGAACCTGCCATCCCCTGGTCTCAGCCTCCCAAATACTGGGATTACAGACATGCACTGCCATACCTTGCTGAGGTCAGGTCTGTTTATCCCAGAAGTTAACCATTGCCCTTTGAGGTAAACTGATGAGTATTCAGTGACTATAAAGCTGTGAGGATATAGAGAAATGTTTCTGAAGACAGCAGTGGTGTTACATACAAATTCTTAAGTACAAAGGCATAATAAGCTTTTTAATTACCCTACATGTTTAATTCTAGGAATAAATCTATCATCTCTTGAATTTTAAGTGATTCTCCTTAGTTGGTGGAACTGAATTTTATTTCCTGAATCCATGAAAGGGAATTTTTAGATTTGAGGCCCTGTGTCACCAGTTTGTTAGTTGATTCTAAGAATTGTGTGTGTTCTTAGCTAAAGGCCTCTCATTTGCAAATGGCTCTTTTTAATAAAGTTAGTAGTACTAGAAAATTGGTGTCCTATTGGCAGAATTTGCTGTTTAAAATGGTTTTTTCTTTTATCATTTTCTTTCAATAAAGCCTATATATGTTGATTGTAGAAAATTTTAAAAGTATGGAAAGCTATAAAAAAAGGTAGTAAAAATGGTTTATAATCCTAAACATATTAATGCATTTCCAAAACCATATACTTTATTTCATAATGCACACAGAAGATAGATGCAGGTTTGCTCCCTGCTTTTTTTTTTTTTTTTTTAAATATTATGGGCATTTTTCCACTTAAAATTTGTAAATTTTGAGGCTGTGACCCACACCTGTAATCTCTGTACTTAAGAGGCTGAGTCAGGAAGATCTCAGATTCAAAGCTAGTCTCACAACCTAGTAAGACCCCGTCTTCATTTAAATAGGGCTAGGAGTGTGGCCTAGGAGGAAGGCCCTTGGGTTCCATCTACACACACACACACACACACACACACACTCACAAAAAAAAAGTTTTGTAAAAAGAAATTTTGTAAATTCTGCCAGAGGGTGTTCATGGGTACAGCTTTCTGAAGGTCAGCTTGATAATAGCATTAATATTTAAATGTTGTTTTTTGTGTGCCCTGTAGCCATATTTTGTGACTCCCCCTTTACTTTCTGCTCATAATCCCAGTACCTGGGAAGCTGAGACAGGAAGATCCCAGTTTCACAACCAGCCCTAGCAACTTGTTGAAACCTTCTTCAATTTAGTGAGCCCCTGATCCCAAATAAAAAATAAAATAGGGCTAGGGGGTATAGCTCAGAGGTAGAATGCCCTGGGTACCATCTCTAATACCACAACTAACAAATAAATTAGCCAGATGTGGTAGCATAAGCCTATAATCCCAGTACTTGGGAGACCGAGACAGGAGGATAACAGGTCTACAACCAGCCCCTAGGAACTTAGGCTGTCAGCAACTTAGGCCTCGTTTCAAAAATAAAAAAAACAATAATAAAATAGGGCTGGGAGTATAGCTTGAAGATAGAATGCCCCTGATAATCACCATACACACAAAAAAGTTTTTAGCATTTACATAATCATAACTTTCAATTTTTTTGTCTAATGCCTAGAAAGCTGGAAAGAATTCTTCACATTTTTTTTGGTGCTGGGTATGGAACCCAGGGGTATTACACCTCTGAGCTACACACCCTAGCCCTATTTTTTAGTCTTTTTATTTTGTGAAATCGGGTTTCAGTTGCGAAGGGCCTCACTAAGTAGCTGAGGCTGTCTGCAAACCGCAATCCTCTGGTCTTCACCTCCCAAATGGTGGGATTACAAGTATGCACCACCACACCCGGCTCTCATATTTATTTTCTATGGTACTAGGGATTGAACTCAGGGGGATTCTTGCCGGAGCCAGATGGCAAAAGTACGGGTTCCGAAGACAGGCATGAGGATGAAGAGTTAAACTCTTAAGAATTTGATTCCAAGAATTTTTTTTTTAATTCTAATGTGGGAGGGGGGCACCAGCCTACTGTCTCTACTGGCCGACCCCTGCTCCTGGGTCAGTATCTCTGCTGGTCGACGACTACCTCTGGCTCAGTATTCTATTGGGCCGACCTACTGGCTGACGATGGGTTTATTTTTTAGAGGTACTTAGAGAGTTACAGGTCAGTCAGTATCCTCGTGCTATCACCAGTGGAATACAGTAAGACCAGCCCAAAGCACATACATTACAGGTAGGTTAATCAGTACCCTCGTGCCATCACCACCTGATCTTCTCTCAGACCTTTTACTTTAACCTTCTATGACCCCAAACCTTGTTGACTCTGGGCGAAGGACAGTCAGCTGAGTCAGAAATATTCTTTTAGGGGAAAGCCTTAATGGCTTCCCACAGATTCTGCCTCTGAACTATACCAACAATCCTGTTTTTTATTTTGCGATTGGGTCTCATTAAGTTGCTGAGGTTGGTCTTGAACCTGTTATTCTCCTGTCACAGCCTCTCAAGGACTGGGATTACAGGCATGTGCCAATACACCCAAGTCAGACTTAATTTTGGTATTTAACAGTGTTTTCTAAAATGCTAAAACTTTAGATTCATTAGGAATTTTTGTATGAAGTTAACCAGTTATTCTTTCTGTTTGGTACTGGGGATTGGACCCAGGGGCATTCTACCTCTGAGGTATAGCCTCAGTCCTATTTTTTTTTTTTTTTTTTTTTTTAAATTTTGAAAAAGGGTCTTGCTAAGTAGCTGAGGCTGGCCTCAAACCTGCTGTCCTCCTGTCTTGGCCTTCTAAGGTACTGGGATTGCAGGTGTGTGCCACCAAGCTCAGCTATCCAGTTATTCTAATACTAACACTACTTACGTAAACAATCTTCTTTCCTTGCTTAATTGATATGCCACTTTTATACTTTTTTAATCTTATTAGACTCTTATTTCTCCTTTGGTCAGTTTCTGAGATAGGGTGTTTTTAATGCAGTTTTGTTGCGCACTGCCAAATTGCTGCTTGAGTTGGACTTATTCTTTCACGGTATTCAGTTAGTATGGCTTATGCTTCAACTTATGAATTCTGAAAACTGTAACACCAGTCCTTTAGTGTTGACTGATTCTCCCTGAACATACATTCACTAGAAAATAGAATAAACAACATTTTTTTGAAAGTAAATAGCATATTATGTAAGAAATCAAATATAGTGAAAAACTTAGGAAATGGGAGTAATTTTTTCCTTCAATTCAGGCTCTGTAAAAGATCCCTTGAAAATGAGAACTGTAGAATTAATGAAAGATGTTTGAATAATGTAAAGTGACAATTCAGAAATATTAGTAATACTTTGTTTATCTATTTTCAGAGATGTCTCTGAGCTAACTGGATTTCCAGAAATGCTCGGGGGCCGAGTGAAGACTTTGCATCCTGCAGTCCATGCTGGTGAGTGGCTGGTGCCTTCGGTTTAAAATAGTTTGTGGTTAGCCGGGCGTGGTGACGCACGCTTGTAATCCCAGCATTTGGGAGACTGAGACCAGAGGATCGCGGTTCGTGGACAGCCTCAGCTACTTAGTGAGGCCCTCTGCAACTTAGACCCTGTTTCAAAATAAAGAATAAAAAATAGGGCAGGGGGTGTAGCTCGGAGGTCAAATGCCCCTGGGTTCCATCCCCAGATCCGCCAAAAATAAAAAAAACAAAAATAAAATAAAATAGTTTGTGGTTTTTAGGAGTAGTGTAGTCAGTAACTCTGAAGAACAAAGAAAGACAAATCATAAGCTGAGAAAGTGCTACTTCTAAGTTTCTGTGGGCTTTGTCTGCAGGCCATCAGTTTTCATGACCTATTAGAACCCTCTTGGAATCTAGCTTTACTTATTACATGATGAATTCAGATTATTTTCTTCTACTTGCTGTTAGTTTTAACTTAACTAAATTGACTGAGTTAAGAGTATGATATTTTTTGCTGGAGTTACTGAAAATATTTAGATTTTTATAGTATTTATTTATTTGTGGTACTGGGGAGGGAACCTAGGTGCATTCTATCTCTGAGCTACAGGCCCAGCCCTATTTTTTATTCTTTATTTTGAAACAAAGTCTCACTAAGTTGCAGAAGGCCTCACTAAGTAGCTGAGGCTGTCTGCGAACCATGATCCTCTCCTGAATGCTGGGATTACAAGTGTATGCCACTACGTATACATTTTTTAAGTATACATTTTTAAGACAGTATACATTTTTAAGTATACATTTTTAAGACAGTTAAGTATACATTTTTAAGACAGTTGGAACTTAGAATAAAGCATCACAATGTAACTGACTTTCAAGAGATTTTTTTCCCAAAGTGCTTTACATTTGTTCATTTATTAGCAAATTACAAATAACCCAAAATGTCAAGAAATAGTATATAGCTAACTGCTACTTGTAATAAAATTTGACAAAGGCTAAAAAGCTGAGGATCATCAGATAAGTTGTTGACTTCTGGGAACACATAGACAGGTGTTTCTTTTAGATTTTTTGCATTTTGTTGCTCAAGAAAATGGGATTAGAAACAGATGCAAACACTTTTTAATATACCCACTATTCTTAATATTTTGTTTGATAACTCTGTTTCATTTGTTTCTACTTTTTTGGTACTGGTGATTGATCCCAGGAGCATTCTACCTCTGAGCTAGTCCCCCAGTCTTATTTTTTTTATTTTGAGACAAGGTCTCACTAAGTTGCTGAGGCTGGCCTTGAACCTGTGCTCCTCCTGTCTTAGCCTCCCAAGTACTGGGATTACAGTCATGTACCACCACACCTGGCTTTGTTTGATAACTTTTAGCTGGGTATTTTGTATTCTTTATGAATATTAAACAATGAACTTTATTGATGGAACTATATTAAAAGAAGTATCTTACTGGTTTTCATACTTAATGCTTTCTTTAACTTTGTTTAATTAGGAATCCTGGCTCGTAATATCCCAGAAGATAATGCTGACATGGCCAGACTTGATTTTAATCTTATAAGGTAAGAATCTGAAGTTGAACTTTTAACACATTAAAGACCAGAGGCAAGGGATCTGTCAGATTTGATGTTCCCTCACTGCTCCCAAACCCCCTTTGGTAGTGGAATTGAAGCCAGGCGCATTCTGCCTCTGAGCTACACCTCCAGCCCTTCTCATTTTGAAACAAGTCTCACTAAGTTACTGAGACTGCCTCCAGCCTGCCATCCTGTTCAGCCTCCCAGATACTGAGATTATAAGCGTGCACCACCACAGCTGGCTCCCATCTTCCTTTGTTTTACTCACTATAAACCCTTAAACTGAGTACCTTCCCTGTGACATTTTATGTGTATAATCATTTAGATTTACCACATTTACATTTCTAAGATAAATGACTTAAACTAAAACAACTTTTGCTTTTTTGTGTGTGTATGGTGCAGAGTACTCAGCAGTTTAAAATATATAATTCAATGGTTTTAATATTCACAGAAGCACAGCCATTACCACATTTAATATTAGATCCTATTCATCATCCCTTTCTTCCTCCCAAAACCCACCAACCCTAGCAACCATTGGTCTGTATGCATCTATGGGTTTGCCTACTCAAGTATTTCATATAAATGGAGTTTTACAATATATATCCCTTTGTTACTGATTTTTTTCACAGAGTATTTTCTTTTCTTTTTTTTTCTTTTGGTGTTCCTGGGGTTCCTGGAAGCCCTTCTACCTCCGAGCTACACTCCCAGACATATTTTTTTTATATTTTTGAAACAGGGTCTCTTACGTCAGCGCGGCTGGCTTCGAACCTTCGTGATCCTCCTGTCTCCGCCTCCCAAGCACAGGGATTACAAGCATGCGCCACCACTCCCGGCGTTCACAGAGTATTTTCAAGGTTCTTCCATTCTGTGGATTGTTTCCTATCTCATTGGTGTCGTTGACCACCAGAGAAGTTTCTAATTTTGATGCTGTCAATTTAATTTTTGTTGTTGTTTTTGCTTGTGTTTTTGCTGTTAGGGTTTAATACTTGTCTCATGCTTGCTAGGAAAGTGCTCTACCACCAAGCTACGTCCCTAGCCCCTGCATGTTTTCAGAGTTTTTAGTTATGGTCTAACATTTGGGTCTTTGGTTTAAGTTAATTTTTATAAATAAGTGTGGTAGGGGCCTAGCTTTATTCTTTTGTTTGTGGCTGGCCAGTTCTCTCAGCATCATTTGTTGAAAAGACTAGAATGGTCTTAGCAATCTTGGTCTGTATGTCTCATTATGCCAGTACATCACTGCTGTAGCTCTGTATTAAGTCTTAAAATCAAGAACTGGGAGTCTTCCAGCTTTTTTTATTATTCAAGATATTGACTTTTTATATTATTCAGGGTGATGTTGGTCATTCTGGGACCCTTGCAGTTCCACATACTTTTAGGAGCAGCTTACCCTTTTCTGCAAAAAGGGCAGTTGGAATTATCATGGAATCATGTTGACTGTAGCTCAATATTAAATCTTCCAACCCTGAACATGAGCTGTCCATTCATTTCAGATTTCTTTAGTTTCTTCTCAGTGGACAAGTCTTGTGTTTTTAGTTTGTCCATAAGTATTTTATTTTTAATACTCTTATAAGTGAAATTGTTTTCATTTTTTGATTGTTCCTTGCTTATATGTATTAGTATGATTATTATTTATATATTGAACATATCTGGCTGCCTTGCTGAATTCATGGATTCCTATTAGCACCAATCGAGTGCCTTAGGGTTTTCTACATATGCTGTTCTGTCAACTTGTGTATAGAGATCAATTCACTTCTGTTTTTTCAATCTGTATGCCTTTTATTTAATTTTTTTTCTTTTTGGATCATTTTGGCTGAAACCTTCATCAAAGTGTTGAATAGAAGTGGGCAGAGTGGACATTTTTGTATCTGATGTAGAGGAAAATATTCAGTCTTTCACTAAATATGATCTGTAGATTTCCTACACCCACTATTCTTAATTCATTGACTTTTTATACAGATTGGGCATTGAATTTGTCAGATTTCTTTTGGAGGGGGTGCATTTATTGAAACGATCAGGTGTTTTTTCTGCTAACATTATAGTCACTGATTTTTAGATATTAAAACAATCTTCCATTCCTGGGATTAAATCCTACTTGGCCCTGTGCAATTCTTTTCATGTTTTTCTGGGTTTAGTTTGTGAGGATTTTTAAAGTGTAGTTTTTTTGTGATGTGTGGTTTTGGTATCAGGATAATAGGCCTAATGGGGTGAGCCTGGCCCTCTCTTCTGTTCTCTGGGGTTTTTAATGTTTTCTCCAGTTAGACTTGTCTGGCTCCTGAGCTGCCCTCAGGGCTCCTGGTGTTGCAGTACTGGGAATGGAAATCCACTTCGCTGGTTATTAATTTTAGATTAGTTCTGCGTCCTAAATTGTTCTTTTGGTCTTCCTGTTGCCATCATTTTTATGACCTCTCTGAAGGCAAGACAAATATTTCACCTTTGGAATGCCCCTTGTTTTTCTTGATTCACACAGTCTTTGGAAAAAGAATCTAAATTTGAACATTCTAGATAAAAGCAATCACAGTTTAAAATAAGGTTGTTATTTGTTATCTTCTATCTTCCATTTCTATTATAAAGTTTTAATTTTTTGATGGTGTAGATAGCACTGAGTGATTGATTACCCAAGCAGCACCATGTTGGAGGGAACAAATTGTGTCCTGATCCAGGATACCATCTGACTAAATTGTCTAGGTGCCATAGCTGTTAGACAAGCAGACTTTTTTTTTTTTTTTTTTGGAGTACTGAGGATTGAACTCAGGGGCATTCTCTCTCTGAGCTATATCCTCAGGCCTGTTTTATTTTTTATTTTGAAAGAAGATCTCACTGAGTTGCTGAGGACCTCACTAAGTAGCAGAGGCTGGCTTTGAACCTACAATCCTCCTATCTCAGCCCCTCAAGTACTGGGATCACAAGCATGCATCATACTCCTCGCTAACAAGCAGACTCTTTAACATGACTTCTTATAATTAAATCATTCTTATAATTAAATGTCAGTGTTGCCGGTTTATATTTTATATCTTTATCGCTTTTGGTTATGTTTATAAGGTGGACTTAAATTTACCCAGATCGCACTAAGCCTCACAAGTTGAGCTTGCTCCCTTTGGTTTCAGAGTCGTGGCCTGTAACCTGTATCCCTTTGTGAAGACCGTGGCCGCTCCCAATGTGACTGTGGAAGAGGCTGTTGAACAAATTGACATTGGTAAGTTAGACCATTTTGAAGACTTACCAAGGACAGGATCACTTAAACTCCAATGAGATTTGCTTGTAATTTTTGTTACTGAAATAAGAAAAAAATTTAATTCTCAGATTACATTTTGGTGTGGCCAGAAATCAGTTGGACAAGCTATTTTGGGCATGGAGATTCAGCTGGGTTTTTTTTTTTCCCCTCATTTTTCTCTTAAGTTAAGAATTAATATGAAGTTTGTGCACAATGACTGTATTTGAAAGAGATTCATTAGATATGGGGAACTGCCAAAAAAAAAATAATGCCTCTCACTTTCAAAGGTGGAGTCACCTTACTGCGAGCTGCAGCCAAGAATCACGCCCGAGTGACAGTAGTGTGCGAACCAGAGGACTACGCGGCAGTGTCCACAGAGATGCAGCGCTCCGACAGCCAGGACACGTCCTTGGAGACGAGGCGCCAGCTGGCCTTGAAGGTGGGCAGTGCTTCTCTATTACAAAGTATCAATCATCTCTAGTGCAGCTTCTTTTTTTCTTTTCTTTTCTTTTTTTTTCTTTTCTTTTTTTTTTTTGGTGGCACTGGGGGTGGAACCCAGGGGCTTTCTACCTCCGGGCTATACTCCCAGACCTATTTTCTATTTTATTTGGAAACAGGGTCTCACTAAGTTGCTGAGAGCCTCACTAAGTAGCTGAGGCTGGCTTTGAACCTGTGCGGCCTTCGTGCCTCAGCCTCCCAAGTGCAGGGATTACCAGCGTGCGCCACCACGCCCGGCAACTATTCTAGTGCAGCTTTTGCCACACTAGACATTGTTCACTTCTCTCTAGATGATAATACCTACCCAGGCTTTGCTTGGAAGTGCTTCTCTTTTAAATGTAGAAAGACCAAGTATTTAGAGGAATATTCCACCAAAAAGATTGAAAGAGAATGAAGAAAGGATAATTTTTTGTACCATTCACTTGTGTAAGTGGTGTGTGTTTAAGGCCAAGGCATATAGTTTGTGTTTCTAAAACCATCTTGTTCCTGCTGCTAGTGTCTCACAAACCTTTACACCTTTTGTAGGCTTTCACTCACACCGCACAGTATGATGAAGCCATTTCAGATTACTTCAGGAGACAGTACAGTAAAGGAATCTCTCAGATGCCCCTGAGGTATGGGATGAACCCTCATCAGACTCCTGCTCAGCTGTACACACTGAAGCCCAAGCTTCCCCTCACCGGTAAGGCTGGTGTCGTGGGCTGGGTGTTGGCTGGGTGCTTGCCTGTCTTACTCTGTATGGTACTGATGCAGTATGTGCTTTTGAAGATTGGAAAGTCTTCATAGTGGTAAACATGACAGAGGGGAAGCCCTGGGCACATAGATAGTGATTTGCTCTAAGAGATTCACAGGATTTCTCCCAAACATATGCTAGCTTTCACAGTAAAAGGGGCATTTTGCTTTTTAATGTGTTTTAAATATTTGGCAATGATGTAATTTCAAAGTATTACTGTATTGTCTATCTGGAAACAAAACTGAAGCAAGAATAAAGATGTGTGTGTGTGTGTGTGTGTGTGTGTGTGTGTGTGTTTATAATGTTTTTTATGATTAGAAATGAGACAATTCCTATTTCTGCTATGTAAGAGATAAAGTAACTTTTTATTATCTCTAACCTGTTATTAGCATCTTAGAAATTTGATATTTGAAAGGGAATTGCTACTTTGAAATGTTTAAGAAACCAGAAGTTCTTTCCCACTCGTGACTGTTAGTTGAGTTCTCTCAAGGAGGGAGATGGGAGAGCTAGACATACGGATCCTCATTTTATTTTGAGTATTGTTTGACTTGTGAAATATTTTACTTTCCCAGTTAATTATATATTGTCTACTTTATTTCCTCCATGTTTCTCCCAAATTCTGTGAGGATAGTAATGGTGGAGGGGGGCAGGCTTTTAAAAGTACTTTTTAATAGACTCTTGGAAAAATAAAAGGCTTTAGTTAAAAACCAGTAGACTAGTGGAAGGGGATGGAGGAGGGATTAGGAATAGATGAAAATGAGGATTGAGGAAGGGAACAGTTCAAATAAAAGTTACAAAAAAGTTTTAAGGGAGGAGGAGAGAGCAGAGTGGCTATATGGAGGGAAACACACCAAGTGATGTATGTATATATGTTTATTATACTTTGAATCTCACTATAATGTATATTACATTGCACCATTACAAGTGTAAAACTTTTTTAAAAAAAAATAGCAGTTTCAACTTTACAGAAAAAACAGAGATTAGAGCATTTCCATTTGTCCCTTCTCATCCCCACCTAGAGTCTCTCTTGGTAATATCTTGCATTTAGGGTGCTGCATTTGTTACATTAGATGAACCAGTAGTGGTTTGTTATTAACTAAGGTCTTTTTTTACGTTAGCATTCATCCTTTGTGTTGTACCTTCTGTATGTTTGGAGGGATGCATGGTGTCATGTTCCCATTATTGTATCATGCAGAAGAATCCCCTGTGCCCCTCTCTTTACTTTTCCTTTTACTCTACAGCTCACCACAACTTCACATCTTCTTACTGACTAGTTTTGTCTTTTGTAGAGCTTGAGATTGTTGGAACCACACAATCAGGAGCCTTTTCAGCCACTGTGACATGTATTTAAGGTCCTACCATGTCTTGTCATGCTGTCATAGCTCATTTCTGGTGTTGAGAATCAAACCTAGGGCCTCACTCACGTATGCTAAGCACATGCTCTACCAGTGAGCCCCACTCATTTCTTATCATTAATGTTTCATTATGTATGGATGTACCATAGTTTAGCTATTGACCTATAGAAGGGCATCGAAACTTGAAAGACTATTTTTGATAGTTATGAATAAAACTTCCATAATCATTAGTGTACAAGTTTTTGGAGGGATAAAAGTTTTCAGCTCATTTAGGTAAATACCCAGGACTTTTTCTTCTCATTTACTGCTTATTGTCTGTGTTGTTTCTTGTTTGCCTCCCTCCTTCATAAACTTAATGAGGACAGTGATTTGGGAGTGGGGAGGGTAGGAAGGGCCATTGTATGCACTGATAGTTACTCATTTCCTAAACATTGCCCAGTGTTTTGGTAGGCTGTTGGTAAACATTTTGCAAGATTCTATTTTTTTTAAATGTCTGTTATTCAAGATAATACATGAAGGAGATTGTATGTTCTTATTTTATTTTACTTTTTCATTGGTGCATTATAGTCAGACATCTTAATGGAGTGTACTAGATGGTAGAGCCATATTTGCACATATCACTCATTTAGCCCTTCCCCAATTCCCTCTCCCCTCCCTCCTTCTCATGTTTAGCTTAGTGATTGGTATATTTGTTAATGAATGCGCATCATGTACATTAGGGAATTTCCCTCTTCCACCCTCAGGTCGCCTTACTTGCTCATCTATGGTTTCTCCTTCTTTGTCTAGAGTTCCTCCTATGACCCCAGGGAAACCATCTGGTCCTGGGCTTTTGTTTGATGGTAGGCTCTTTATTGCTGCCTCAATCTCTCCGATTGTTATTGGTCGGTTTAAATGTTGCATATCTTAATTCAATTTAGCAAGGTTGTATGTATCTAGAAAATTGTCAGGTTCTTCTAAGTTTTCCATTTTGTTGGAGTATAGTTTTTCAAAGTAGTTTCTGATAATCCTCTGGATTTCCATGCTGTGGGTGGTAATATCTTCTTTTTTCATTGCTTACTCTAGAAATTTGAATTGATTCTTTCTTTTAGTTGGCTGGTGGTTTATCTATCTTGTTTATTTTTTCTTTCTTTCTTAGTGATATGAAGTAGATTTAATACAAGGGAAAGAAAAGAAAAAATAAGAATGAAGAGAGAAAAAGAGTAGCTATGAATCAGGGAAGAAGCTTATAAAAGGTGTGGGGAAGAGAGCAAACAAACAAGCACACACGCTCACAAACCAAAAACAAAACATCAACAACAAAATAACACAATCCCACAAATATATGAATGCTGAGCAAACTTGGCCTCTGCAGTCCTCCAGGGTCTGTGTGGATTCTTTCAGCTGTTTAAGATTCAAATTCTATAATTGGTTCTCGAGTATGTTCCAAGCACTCTCATTTGCTCTGTAACCTATAGTAATGATGACAGTTTATAGCCCTGCTTTTTGGTCTCCTTCAGTGATTGAGACCCTGGCCTGGTGTCTCTCTCTCTGCAGGCATCGATTGCCAAGTGGCACCTTTCCAAGTCTGGGTCTCTGAGATCTCATAAAGGACCTAAGTCTGAGATTATCTTAGACTGTGCATGAGGCTGGTATTGCTGGGGCTGGATCTAGTGTTAAGTGCAGTTCTCCATGCTTTCCATGAACACTGAGCCTGCATCTTTCCCCACCTGTGTAGGTGATGGGTGACACCTGGACCAGGTCCAGTGTATACATGGGAATTCGCATTCTCCACAGCAAGGGCTGGATTGGTCTGACTTCTCCCCGGCCATCATGATTTGATGGCTATTTCCAGAGGCTCTACTAGGGCCCTGAGCCTTGCAAACTGTAGACCTTTTTGCCTGATTGGCCTTGGGGGCTGTCTGCTAACCTGAGCCTCTGCCATGTCTGACAGCAGCTCCAACACCACCTTTACCAGGATGAACTGCAAAGTCTCAGACATTGAGAGTCTGCCTCTTGCTGCATGAGTCCTTGCAGCTGTGCTAGGCGGTGTCCTGTGGGGACTTCCATGATTCACTTATGGTTGTTGTTGAGCACCACTCTGGATCTCTGGAGGATGCAGTGAGCTCAGACTCCAGTGCTGCAGGTTGTAGCCAATCTCTGAGCAGGAGGAGCCAACTGCTTACAATTCTGATGAGCTGTAGCCACTTACTTTGTTTCATGTAGTTGGGGTTTTTGCTCGGGATCTCTGGAGGCACAGTGCCGGCAGGCTTGGTGGTGGGGCAAGATGGTGCCGCCTTGGCCCCTGCAGCTGCACTGTTGGAGGTGGACAGGAAACTTTTTTGCTCTCTGTTCTGCCTTCTAACCTTGTTTCTGCCACCTTTCTCTGTGCTCTGTTCAAATCTGTGCTGCTTTCTTTCTCTTGTCAAGATGCTTTTTTCATGGTACTAGAGATTGAGTTTCAGCAGATTTCATGCTGCTTCCTTGGTTGCCAGCTTCCTGGAAGTCCTGTTTTCTAATTAGTGGTGGTTTACTGCTTGTGCTGAACTCCTTCTTATCTTTACTCACAAGAGATATTAGCCCTTAAAAAAAACTAAGCCAAAGGTAAGAAAATAGGTGGCTGCAGACTCTGAAGTTACCGTTTTGAAACTGTGATTAAAGAAGGAAATAGCAACACACAAATCTTTTTTCTCTCCTTTCCTCCCACCTACAACTCTTGCTTTAGCTCATAATATATTTTCTGTCAAGTGACAAGGTTTATAAAGTAAAATTCATGCTGTCTCTCTAATTGCCACAATTATCTTAGTTCGGAATTTACATGAATCTCTGACTAATTAGTAATCCTGTCACAGTTCTTTCCATTCCTGAATCTTACTGATTTATCTCTGGCCTGGTTGGATCTGGTCCTTCAGTAGTGTGCAGGCATGTGTGCAGTATTTAAAGAGGAGCTCAGGCTCACCTGCCTTCTCCTTTATCATCAAATTCCTGTATGTTTGTATAGATTTGTTTGCCTCTTAATTAGTTAAAAGGTAGGTAGATTTGATAGACATGTTTATTTTTTAAGAAACATACATATATCTGACTTCATTGGTCTGCTTGGTAAAGCGTGTGGATATTTTTGTATATAGTTCTCAATGGAGCCCCTGGATTCATAAACTTGTGTGATGCTTTGAATGCCTGGCAGCTGGTGAAGGAACTCAAAGAGGCTTTAGACATTCCAGCCGCGGCATCTTTCAAACACGTCAGCCCAGCAGGTAAGGACTGTGTTCTGGAATTCACGGGAACTTTCATAAATGCATTTCTTTGCATTCATTCTGACATGGTCTAATGTGAGTATAGACTTTCTATGAAGTCTGAAGTGGTGGCAAAGTCTATTGATACAGAGAGCATCAGTATAATACTATGATAAAATCTGATAACAATACATACATACATAAAAATATGTGACATTATTATGAGATGGGAAAATTAAGCTGGGGGTATTTTTGTAGTATAGACATGAAGGTTTAAAAGTAAAGTTAAAATGACTTAAAATAGTAGACCAAAGTAGCTATTTTTCCATTTCAAAATTATATCTTGAGCCAGGCGTGGTGGCGCACGCTTGTAATCCCAGCATTCGGGAGGCTCAGACTGGAGGATTGCGGTTTGCGGACAGCCTCAGCTACTTAGTGAGAAACTCTGCAACTCAGCGAGACCCTGTTTCAAAATAAAGAATAAAAAAATAGGGCAGGGGGTGTAGCTCGGAGGTCGAATGCCTCTGGGATCCATCTCCAGACCCACAAAAAAAAAAAAAAAAAAATATATATATATATATATATATATATATATATATATATATATATATATAGCTTAATAAACATGAAGATGCCCTTAAGACACTTTATCTGTAACTTTTTATAGCCATTTTAAGGTGCTTTTTGATTCTGCATTTAAGTCCTTAATTCTACAACTTATCTATGTATCTCACCAGCCCTGCTGGCAGTTGGGTGTGAAAGCAATATGCACAGGGAACAAATAAATGGTGTGTGACATCAGGCAGAACAGAGTGAGTAATGAAGTAACCAAGTCACCCAGCTTCATCACCCCTGGGTGCCGTCCAGCTTCAGTGGTTCTTTATTTTCAGAGGCCAGAGGGGAGACACCCCCAGTCCTACCCTGGCTTCCCCACAAGTCTGTATTTGGTGTTTAATTATCTGAGTACATAGAGTTTTATTTAATTTGGCATAGGTATTAGAGAATATGCTGCATAGACTGGATATTTATTTAAAAGTCTTGATTTAGGAGTTGACAAGTAGCAACTTCCAGTTTTGGGTTTATTGCTAATTTTGTGATTTTCTCTGCCAGGTGCTGCAGTTGGCGTCCCACTCAGTGAAGATGAGGCCAAGGTGTGCATGGTCTACGACCTCTACCAAACACTCACACCCATCTCAACTGCATATGCGAGGGCCAGAGGTCTGACCAAATGGTTTTTTGTCCTGGGGGAGAGAAAGCAATATTTTATCTTGAATAGAATAAAATAGTAATATCCTTTGTTTCAGTATAAGATTTCAGATTATCTTTAATTTGTTTTTATTAATACTTGAGAATGAGTGCTGCAGAGTAAATTTATTTATAAATGTGTTTAGTATTTTAATATAACAAGTAGAGCCTAATACATGTAATTTCAGATTAGGCTGTTGAGTGCATTTTATCATTATATGATAAAAATTGCATGGTTATTCTAAGCACACAGTTATGTTTTATATATTTCAGAAACAGATAATTCTAAAGTTTAATAATATGTGGATAATGTAATGTTTATAGAAGATTATTAGAAAACTTAGTATAGTTTACCATCTATAACCAGAGTCAACAAACTGGTCCCTGAGCTGAATCCAGCCTGCATCTCTGCATTTTATACATACAGTTTGATTGGATTTTTTATGTATTCTCAGTGGCTGATTTTGACCTACAATTGCAGACTTGAACAATTGCGATAAAGACCACGTGGCTGTAAGGTTTAAAAAAAATTACTATCTGGCCTTTCACAGAAAAACTTGCCATTTTTTCTGAAGATAAAAATTAATGAACTCTTTTTTTTCTGAAGACTTCAATTAATTAACTTTGAACTGTTATTTAAATCTTATAAACAATAAGGTTAACTTTATAGAAATAGATTTTATATTATCACAGGCATTTTTAAAACATCTTCTTTGCAAGGATACTTGAAGACTACCTCATTTTAATTTTTATTTACAGGAGCTG
This sequence comes from Muscardinus avellanarius, assembly GCF_963383645.1. NCBI lineage: Eukaryota > Metazoa > Chordata > Mammalia > Rodentia > Gliridae > Muscardinus > Muscardinus avellanarius. The sequence continues at coordinate 23,751,574 of NC_137787.1, read as the reverse complement.
ATCGGATGTCTTCATTTGGGGATTTTGTTGCATTATCTGATGTTTGTGATGTCCCAACTGCAAAAATTATCTCCAGAGAAGTTAGTGGACATTCATGTGTTTTGATCTGTGTGTAACTGAGCAAAGCATTACTTGTTTATAGTGTTTGTATTTGTACCAGCTGTTAGTTAAGTTTATCAGGTGGAATGTTCATGTTTTATATATAACATGAATTTCTAAACTAATTTTGAGATTTAATTAATTAATGTTTCAAATGTATACTTGGCTGCTTGGATAAAGTTTTTCTGCCAATACTTTTTAAATTCTCTTAAAATTCTTTTAAACTTTAAAGAAATTAAATTCTTTTAAATTCTCTGTTTCTAAAGAGAAGAGCCATCTTGGGTGGTGGCAAAATAGTGAATCATATTGTGAACCATGTGGATCTGAAAGAGACTGCAGTGGGAAGAAAATGTACACTACTTTGATAAACTAAACCTCCTAAGTTAAATAACAAGATAGGCATTCCAGAAAGGTGTGTTCTCATTAGGGTTTTGGAAACCGGTTTAAAAAAAAAAAGGCAGCAGCAGCTCAGGTGTCTTAGGGATGAAGGCTGAAGAGTGTGTGGCGTGGCAACAATTAGGCGCTTTGAGATCCTTTCCATGACCGCCCTCCCATCTCAGCGGAGCCAGCATGCTATGACACGGGTTCCAGCAAGGCCCTGAGATCTGTGTGGAAGTGACCTGGGCTCTCTTGTTTTGCTGTCGAGGAATATGCCTCACCTAAGGCCATTTAGGCAGGTACTGGCAGAGGCAGGACCTGAGCGTGCGCTTCCTGGTACCAAATACCCCATCAAGAACAGTCATCGTAGCTATCCTTCCTGGTGTATATATAGTTCAGGGCTCATTCATATACCTTTAGTGGAAACTGAAAGAACAGCAAACCATACACAGTTAGCTGGAGACAGTATTGTATGTATTCCCCCATCCCCCGGCACTGGGAATGGAACCTAGGGGCATTCTACCTCCAATCTACACCCCCAGTCCTATTTTTTAGTCTTTTTTGTTTTTGGAACAGGGTCTCACTGAGTTGCGAAGGGCCTCATTAAGTAGCTGAGGCTGTCCACAAACTGCGATCCTCTGATCTCTGCCTTCTCCCAAATGCTAGTATTACAAGCGTGCGCCACCACGCCTGGCTACAATAATTTTATGTATTCTAAAAGTAATTTTTTTAAGTTTAGCCTTAGCATTCTCTGTTGGAGTAGAAGCCAGAAAATGCTGCTACATTATTTAGGGTGGATACTAGTTAAACTTTTCAGAGGCATTCTGATTTTTTTTAATGTAGAAATTAACATTTATATATACTTATAGGTGTCTGATGGTATTGTTGCACCAGGATATGAAGAAGAAGCCTTGAAAATACTTTCCAAAAAGAAAAATGGAAACTACTGTGTTCTCCAGGTTAGTGCGTGCATGTTTAAGACAGTCGTTTTGCTCTTGGTCTATCTTCCCCACATTTAATCTTTTCTTTATGGGAACACCTTTGTGGTTTTGTTTGTTTGTTTGTATTTTTTGTGTGTGTGTGAGTACTGGGGGTGGAACCCAGAGGCTTTTCTACCTCTGGGCTATACTTCTAGACCTATTTTATATTTTATTTGGAAACAGGGTCTCACTAAGTTGCTGAGAGCCTCACTAAGTAGCTGAGGCTGGCCTAGAACCCGTGCTATCCTCCTGTTTCAGCCTCCCAAGTGCGGGGATTACAAGCGTGTGCCCCCACGCCCGGCAAGAATACCCTTTTATTTATTCCTTCTCACTACAAGGTCTTTGTCCTTAATCTTTCAGATTTTATACTATTAATTTTCAGTTAAGATGGGACTATAGCTTCTTTGAATTTTTAACTATTTTCTATTTTCTTAAAATTTTACATGGCTTAGCCGGGTGTGGTGGCACACACTTGTAATTCCAGCATTCGGGAGGCTAAGACCGGAGGATTGTGGTTCGCGGACAGCCTCAGCTACTTAGTGAGCCCCTCTGCAACACAGTGAGACCTGGTTTCAAAATAAAGAATAAAAAATAGGGCAGGGGGTGTAGCTTGGAGGTCTAATGCCCCTGGCAGGTTCCATCCCCAGACCCACCAAAAAAAAAATTTACATGGCTTCCTATTCTATCTCTCCACCATTTTGCTATTTTAGTTTTTTAGAAGTAGCTTAATTTTCTAAATTGCTTGCTTAGCTTTCCTGAAGTAGTATCTATGCACTTGTGCAGTATTTTGCATTTGTGTGTCTTTTTCTGTGTTCTTACTGGCACACAAGTGCTTTGCTTCGGTGAAGCTTGTCCTGTGTCTGTAGATCTTAACTTCCCTGTCAGTCACCAGTCATTAGCTACTGAACACACCCCTGCAATGAATATCCTAGGGAAAGTCCTAGGAGTGGAATAGTACTGCTCCCGGGCCATGTGTGCTGCTTTTGATAGATGCTGACCCTCGTAGACGATGGCCAACAGACTGAACAGCCTAATGGGCGTGAGTGAGGGTGTCTATTTCCGAGCGCCTGGTGAGCACTGGCTCTTTAGATATTTTATCTTCACAGTTGCATAGATGAAAGTGGTCTCTCATCACAATTTTTAATTTCTCCTTTTATTGGGAATGAACATCTTCACATTTAAAGATGGTTTTTACTTCCTTTTATGAGCTGTGTATCTATGTTCTTGGCTCATTTTTCTACTAGGTTGTTGAGATTTTTTTTTCTTTTACTTATTTTTCATGAGCTCTTCTGCACTGGGGAAGCTAGCCCATAGTCTAAGATAATACATTGATTAAACAAAGTCTTTTTTTTAACTGAAAGTAAAAAAATTGTAATTTTTTGGTAAATACTGATATCAGAAAATCTGTAGCATCTCAACTCCATATGCTGGAAGTTGCTGAGTGAGTAGTCTTCCTTCAGCATCCTCAGGGATTGGCTTCAGGACCCCTTTAGATATCAGAATGCTCAAGTCTCTTATAAATTAGTGTAGTATTTATATAAAATCTATCTTGTATACTTTAAATCAGATTACTTATAATACCTACAGCAATGTAAGTGGTTGCTACACTGTATTCTTTAGAAAATAGCAATAAGGAAAATAGCCTGTACTTATTCAGTATAGAACTTTTTTCTTTTGTGATACTGGAGATTAAGCCCAGGGGTGCTCTACCTTCAAGCTACACCCTCAGCCCTATTTTAATTTTTGAAAGGATCTCACTAAGTTGCTTAAACTGTCTTCAAAACTATGATTTTCCCGTCTTACTCTTCCAAGCATTGGGATTACATATGTCCACCATCATGCCCTAACTTTTTCTTAATATCTTTGATCTGCAGCTGGTTGAATGTTGATACAGAACACACAATACTGAGGGTCGTCTGTATATTCTGGACTGTGTAATACCAATAATATGACTGGTAACCATAGATTTCATTTCAGCTTTTCAAGGAATGAGGAAAATATATTTAAATATGCATAACATTTATTTTTTAATTTATTTTATTTATTTTTTTGTGGTACTAAGGGTGGAATTGGGGCATTCCAACTCTAAGCTTCATCCCCAGGGCTATTTTATTTTGAAACAGGGTCTCTAGGTTGATGAAAGTCTCACTACTTGTTGAGGCTGGGCTGTCCTCAAACCTACCATACTCCTGTCTCAACTTCCCAAGTACTGGACTCATAAATTTTATTTTTAAAATCCACTTGACAACAAATTTAAACACACAGCTAACACTCTGTTGTTCAGTTTCTTTTTCTTTTTTTTGTTTTGTTTGTTGTTTTTAGTAATATTAAGTAGCTGAGTATCATGACACATTCCTATAATCCCAGCTACTTGGGAACCTGAGGCTGGAGGATTGCAGTTTTGAGACCAGGACAACTTTGACAACTTACCAAGACCCTGTCTCAAAAAAAAAAAAAAAAAAAAAATTAATAGGGCTGAAGGTGTAGCTCAGTGTTAGAGCACAGGCCTAATATATGTGAGGCCCTGGGCTCACTTCTCAGCACATAATCCAGTACTGAAAAAAAAGAAAGTACTAAGTATTTAACCCTAGCAGTCTTTAGCAGTTACATGTAGCATCTGTCATAAAAAACATAAAACATGAGCTTTTATCCTTTGTTACATTGGAGGGATCACGGGGCCTCTTCCGTATTTCATCCTCCTTAGAGCCTGGCTCAGATGGAGGTGGACACACTATTACAACCGTGACACAACTTATTCCTCCACTTGGCTAATGGTGGAACATTTTTAAAATTCAAGAAAATGTAGGTTAGGCAAAATAATGTTTATGGGGTCTTGCTTATAAATTAGAGATATCATTGCATTCTAGGCCCAATGTCATTCAAAGAAAAATAGAGATTTTTTTTTTTTTTTTTTTTTTTTGTGTGTGTGTGTGTTTGGTGGTACTGAGGTTCTTGGAAGCCCTTCTACCTCCGGGCTACACTCCCAGACCCATTTTATATTTTTATTTGGAAACAGAGTCTTTCGCACCTGCACAATCCTCCTGTCTCCGCCTCCTAAGCATGGGGATTACAAGCGTGCACCACCACGCCCGGCCTTAAATAGACATATTAAGATTAGAAAATATTGCTGGGCGTGGTGGCGCACGCTTGTAATCCCCGTGCTTGGGAGGCGGAGACAGGAGGATCGCGCAGGTTCGAAGACAGCCATGCTGGCTTAAGAGACCCTGTTTCCAAATTAAAAAAAAAAAAAAAAAAAAAAAGAGTATAAAAATCGGTCTGGGAGTGTAGCCCTCAGGTAGAAGGGTTTCCAGGAACCCCAGTACCACCAAAAAAAAAAAAGAATAACCTTCCATTTATGATTCTCTATCTTCATATCTTTTTAATTCAAAATACTGGAGAAAAAATAACAGTAAATGACATGAATTCCCTTCAAGACAGCTAACAGAAACTACTAATCCTGCCTTCCCCAACTTCATTTCTAATTCAAATAGTAGCTAGGTATTTTATAATTTTTTTTTTTTAGGAAGAAAGGAAAAATAGAATGTAATTTTGTGCCACATCCTGTTTATTAGCAAATCTGTTTTATCTGCTGATCTTCCTAATAGATTGTCTAGGTAGTGACTTACAATGTAAACAAAACACACTGGAATGCTCTGTTGTAGTATGTGTAAGCTCTACTTTAATACCCACAAATTTTGGAGCAAATATGGATATAATTAATGATCCTACACATGTTTGTATTTGAAAGAAGAATATAACGCTACTTAGAATGAAATCTTTTGTACGTAAATTAAATGGGAAATTTGAAGAATGTGGATGTAATGTTTCTAACTTTTTAAATTTGTGTCTTAGATGGACCAGTCTTACCAACCAGATGAAAATGAAGTTCGAACTCTCTTTGGTCTTCGTTTAAGCCAGAAGAGAAATAATGGTGTCATCAACAGGTCTTTGTTTAGCAATGTTGTTACCAAGAATAAAGATGTAAGTTTGAAAAGATGTGAGCTGAATGCTAGTAATTGTTTTCAGTATTTATAAACTAATATTAAGGCCTATACCTAGAACTATATGTAAATGGCTAGCATCGTTGAATTGCCAAGTCTGAGACCTTAAAAAGTAGATTCCAAACTGGGGGTGGTGGTGCAGGTCTGTAAGCCTAACAACCCAGGAGACTGAGAAGGAGGATCACAATTTTGAGGCCAGCCTGAGAAACCTAGCTAAACCCTATCTAAAATTTAAAAAAAAAAAAAAAGGAGGAAAATGGATATAGGCCGTATTCAATGAAGCTTCTGCGTGACATACATATAAAGAGATGTACATTCAGTTATACCTAATGGGGTTGGGTCTTCTGTAATTTTGTTCTGTAACTTGACATGTTTTTAATATATACTTTTTTCGGTGCCTTGTAGTCTCATCATAATGTAGTTGAGAATGATGGGGACATACATACACACAGCACGTGGCTAGCCCCCAGCTCCCATCCCATTCCCTCCCTTCCCCATACATAATACTGATATTGATATTGATAATATGCCTTTGTGCATAGCATCAGTAGAAGTATTTCCTTCATCAATTCTCCCTCTCCTCCAACATCAGCCTTATCCATGGCTCCACTGGTGTTTCTCCTCCTTTATTCCAATTTTTCTCTAGCTTCCACATGAGAGAAAACACACCCCTTCACTTTCTGAGGCTGTCTAATCACACGTAGCATAATGTTTGCTATAGGTCCATCTACTTTTTTCAGATGATATAATTTTCTTCTTATTGCTGAGTAGAATTCTACTGTGTATCCTGTAATTATTTATTTATTTATTTATTTATTTTTGGTACTAGGGATAGAATCCAGGGGCTTTCTACCCTTGGGCTGTACTCTTAGACCTATTTTATATTTTATTTGGAAACAGGATCTCACTAAGTTGCTGAGAGCCTCACTAAGTAGCTGAGGCTGGCTTTGAACCTGCACGATCCTCCTGTCTCAGCCTCCCAAGCTCTGGGATTACAAGTGTGCACCATCACTCCTGGTTATCCCATAATTTTGTAATCTAGTCATCTATTGATGGATACCTAGACTGGTTCCATGATTTGGCTGTTGTGACACTTTTTTGTGTACTAGGCTATAGAGATGTTTCTGTATTAGTATCATCATGTGACAAGCTGCATGACAATCCATGATCAGTTGGATTCAGATGGACATTTATGTTGTTTACATTTTTAGTGCTCTCCTCAGTATTTCTGTGGAAACAAGTTTTTGCATATATTTACGTCTTTGTTATATTGTAGGAGTGATAGTAGTGTTTGTTGGATTTGCATATATTATCTCATTTAATCTCCATACACTAGGGGAGATAATTGTCATCTCTATTGTAAAAATAAAATTATGACACAGGGTTCAATTAAGAAATTTGCCCATGGTTGTACAACCTTATTTGGGACTTCAGTTTTTAAGGATATTTTTTTGGCTCTAAAGTTGGATGCACTTTTTTTTCCCCTAATGCTTTAAAAATGTCACCTCTATGTTTTCTGGGTTTTATGCTGGTATACCTGAATGCTGGCCATTGGGTATGATAACACTTTCGAGATCTAGAGTCTGGATGGTGCTAATTTCTCCAGAGTTGACTTACGCTTCTGGTGGGTGGATAAGATGAAGCAGCTCAACCTTCCTCTGTGGAACGGTCCAAGCTGAATTTGGGCCTCAGCCTGTGTGAGGACTGACTTGCCAATGGGTCTGCCTGCTTCTTGGTGTGCTCTCAACACTGTTTTGTCCCTTGGTCCTGTAATGCTGCCAGAAGCCATGCCCACCCTGTTCACCTTGGAAGGTGCCTTGAGGGGAAAGTAGAGGCTTCTGGGCCCCTTCCTACCTGCTCCAGGGCTCTGGGCTCTTTGCCTGTCAGTCTCTGCTTGTGCGGCTCTTGGTTGGCTCTTCTGCTTGTTCTCTGAAGGGGACTCTTCTCTCCACAGGCCAGTCCTGCTGCTTTTGCACCCAGGCCTCACTGCGAGGCCATGCTTAGAATTGCTGAAACTAAGCGTTCAAATCTTTATCAGATTCTCTGGGCCTGTGAAGCAGATAATGAAGGAGGCCTCTTCTTTTTCGTTTATTGATGTAATGGATTTTTTTTTCCATTTTTGTTTTTGAAAATTAATGTTCCTGATGTAAAGAAACCTGTTGGCATGGTGCGGAGGAGCATTGCTCCTCCTTTGGGAATCCATTCCTTTTGGGTCTGTGAGGTCTGTGGTTTTCACTTGGAATCAGTATGTTGCATTAGTGTTACTGGCTCACATCAAGATAAGCTTCCAAACCACTATTAGCCTGAATGGTTACCTGGTTACTGTGTGTGTGTGTGTGTGTGTGTGTGTGTGTGTGTGTGTGTGTGTGTGTGTGTTTGATGTGTTTAATTTATTTACTAGTTTTGTCTATTTGTCAGTGTTGGGGATGGAGCCCAGGACCTTTCACATGCTAAAGTAGATGCTCTACCACTGAGTTACAGCCACAATCCAATGTTTTGGGTTTTTTTTTTTTCCCATACTAGAGATGGAACCCAGGGACATTGTGCCTCCAGCTATAGCCCAGCCCTATTTTTTAGCCTTTTTTTTTTTTTCCCCCTATGGTACTGGGGTTCCTGGAAGCCCTTTTACCTCCGGGCTATACTCCCAGACCTATTTTTTATATTTTTATTTGGAAACAGGGTCTCCTAAGCCAGCAAGGCTGGCTTCGAGTTTGCGTGATCCTCCTGTCTCCACTTCCCAAGGGCAGGGATTACAAGCGTGCACCACCACGCCTGGCTGCCTTTCTATATTTTGAAACAGGTTCTCACTGAGTTCTGAAGGGCCTCACTACGTAACTGAGGAATGCTGGGATTACAAGTGCCACCACACTCGGCCAATGTATTTTTTAAAATAGTGAATAGGTATTGGCCTCGATTTCATGGTTCTCATGTTGATCTTTATTCCTGTCTGTTGAGAGTCTTATTTTTTAAAAGTTTATAGATAGTAGACTGATTAACAATCTTTGTTAGGTTTTATGCCTCTGTATATATTTTGTAAGGGTGAAGACTTTGATCTTAACCTATTAATCTAAATTCTTCTCTAGCTTCTTATGTGATAGTCGAAATTTAGAAACTTAAGAATGAGAGTAATATTTGTATTCTCATTCTCCCATTTCCATTTTTTTTCAATTAACATTCCTGCCTCAGAGTTGTTAGATTGTTTTATTAGTTTTAGATGGGACCTGTCTTAATCCTGAGAGAGCTAGATAGGTAGAAAGCATGTGTATTAATACAGAATGTATTTGAATTATTTTCTCTCCTCCCATTTTTCTTGAATAGTGCTTCAGCTTGTTGGATTATTCCCTCCTTCCTATCCTACTGGTATTTCTCTTATTCCTGGTCCTAACTCAGAATATCAGGCTTCTATTTGAAGGTAGACATATAGGAGGCTGGCTTTTGTTATTAATCTTCCCAGGAGCCTTAAGAATCAGATTTGTAGTTGGTGATTCAAATAGCAAGATGAAAGGATTTATTATGTTAATGATACCTTAGAATAAGTTCTTAAAATCTGTGATAAAGCTAATTTTTTTTTTTTTTTTTTTTTTTTTTTGGGTGTGTGTGTGTGTGGTACTGGGATGGGACCCAGGGGCTTTTCTACCTTTGGGCTGTACTGCTAGACCTATTTTATATTTTATTTGGAAACTGTCTCACTAAGTTTCTGAGAGCCTCACTAAGTAGCTGAGGCTGGCTTTGAACCTGTGTGATCCTCCTGTTGCAGCCTCCGGCTATAAAGTTATAATTTTGAGATTAAAAAATACTGTAGGTAATCCGGGCGTGGTGGCGCACACTTGTAAAACCCGTTCTTGGGAGATGGAGACAGGAGGATCGTGCAGATTCGAAGCCAGCCTCACTGGCTTAAGAGACCCTGTTTGCAAGTAAAAATATTAAAAAAATAGGCCTGGGAGTGTAGCCCAGAGGTAGAAGGTTCTGTTTACAGGAACCCCAGTACCACCAATATATATAATATTGTAGGTTCATGTGCAATTTTAAACTCCCCATTTACTCTAATGGTAGCATCTTGAGGAACCACAGCCATGAAGTTGACATAGCAATCTTAATGGCATTATTTGAGTCTGTGACACATTGGGCCTTGTGCTAAGTTCTGCCACAAGTCTGTTAAATCTTTGGTCCTTTCAGGAAAACACAGCAGTGTGTAGTTCATTGTCATTTGAGTGGTCTGGCTGCATCATAGTCTATTACATTAACTGGCATGTAAGAAGCTTAAAGTTGAATGAAACTTTAAGCTGGATGTAACTCTCCGTCTACGTTGGTTTCAGGTGCCGGAGTCAGCCCTCAGAGACCTCATCGTAGCCACCATTGCAGTCAAGTATACTCAGTCGAACTCCGTGTGCTATGCCAAGAATGGGCAGGTAACCACACCGCCAGACTCCCCTTGGGGGACTGTTGTTTTACAAAATGATATTCAAAAATCCATCTGCCTCCGGTGCTGGACAGCTTGAAAGGGAATGTTTGCCAGGTTTTTTCTTCTGGGTTTGTCGGTATTTACTCAGCACCTTGGTAGACTGTTGAGTCTAATGAAGATTGAGAGGCAGCTTTGGCACTGAGTCCAGAAACTCGTCACATTGCCCTGCAGTGCTGGGCATTGAACGCAGGGCCTTGCACGTGCAAGGCAAGCATGCTACCAATTACATCCCCGGCCTCTTCTGTTGTCATGTCAGAAATCTGTTGAGTAGAAAGACTGCTAGACTAGGAATCAACCTGATCTTTTACATCGGGCTTATTGAGACATCATTTGTACACCATAAAATTCACCCTTTTAAAATTTTCAGAAATCATGCAATTTAATGACTGCCACTAGAGTCAACATACAGATGGTGGTCCTGACATACAACAGTCAAATTTAGGATTTTTCGACTTTACCGTGGTGTGATAGTATGCCCATATTACCTTCCTGTTTTTTACTTCCAGTACAGTGTGAGCCATTCAGTACTTTATTATATAGGCTTTGTATAGATGACTTTGCTCAGCTGTAGACAAATGTAAGTGGTCTGAGCATGTCGACGATAGGCCATGCTGAGCTATGAGTTTTGCTGGTTTGGGTGGATCTAGTACATTTTGTACTTCAGATATTTCCAGCCTAATACGAATTTATTGAGATATGACCCGACTATGAGTTGAAAAGCATCCGTGAATGTTTATTACTATGCATAGATATCTTTTTTTCCTTGTGTCCCAACCATACAATGCAATATCCAGCTGGTTTATCACCAAGATCTCTCCTAACTCAACAGTGAACTTGACTTTGCCGTGGCTTCAGCAGCCTGGGGACTCCTTTCTTCTCAGTGTCTTAGATTGGTTCTTGGCATTTGTTAAATGATCTGGCCCACAAGTTGGGGGATGGCGGAACTAGGGGCAGATGGACATTAATTAGCATGTGACCTAAAAGGCCTTTTCAGAATCTTAGTGATTGCCAACTGTTGAAATTGCTAATCCCTGGTAACAAAACTTGGGAGATTTTGGCTGCTGATGTCCTTGGGCCCAGGTTCTCGTAAGATCCAATTAGGCCATGCAGGAGGAATGCTTCTCTAGACTGGAATCCTTTTTAGAAAGCTCTCTTGTTCAAAAAGGTGTTTTAATGTCTGTTCTCCAGGTAATCGGCATTGGGGCAGGACAACAGTCTCGAATTCACTGTACACGCCTTGCAGGGGATAAGGCAAATAATTGGTGGCTTAGACACCACCCACAAGTGCTCTCAATGAAGTTTAAAACAGGAGTGAAGAGAGCAGAAATCTCCAATGCCATCGATCAGTATGTGACTGACACCATTGGCGAGGTAAAAGGCTTGCCATTGGGTTTTGGGCAGGCTGTGTGAATGCTTACTCATTTATGTTTAACAGGCTTTCATTTTAATTTTGTCACTACAGAGAAAAAGGCATTATTTTTTAAATTTTGTATTGTCTACAATTGCTAATTGAAACTTTTAATTCCCAATTTTCTCCTGTCTCATTTTAACTCCCTCCTCTCTTTTTTCCCCCTGAGATACCAGGGGTTGAACTCAGGGCCTCACACTTTCTAGGCAAGTGCTCTTGTCACTGAGCTTTATCTTTTACATTATTTATTTATTTATTTATCTATTTATTTTGGTGATAGGGATTGAACCCAAGAACCTTCTGCCTCCAAGCTACATTCCTAGCCCTTTTATTATTTTGAAACAGTCTCACTAAGTTGCTAAGGCTGGCCTAGAATCTGCAGTCTCCCGTCTCCACCTCTCAACTCAGGATACAGGAGTGTGCCACCACACCTGATTTATTTTTTATTTTACGACAGGCTCACCAAATTTCCCAGGCTGGCCTTTCATTTGTAATCCTCCTACCTCAGCTTCCTGAGTAGCTGTGATTACAGGCACCTGCCACTGTGCCCAGCTAATTTCACTGTTTTTTTTTTTTTCTTTTTTAATCAATTCCTGAAACCACAACCTCTTTTTTTCCCTAAATTACAATCATTGCTTTTTGTATGATTGTGCTTCCCCTGAGGATTACAAGATTTTCATGAAAGGGACAACATTTACCACCTTGAGGTGTCTCACAGTGGAGACAGGAGGCTTTCTGCATGACAGGTGTGTATTCAACACTACAGATTACCTGATGGCAGGTAGCCCATGGCATGTATACAGATGCATTTTCTCCAAGCAGCACTAATAACTCAATATATTTGTGTTACTTTCATGTTTTTAAATATCTTTTGTTTTGAAGAAGGCATGAATAGTTGAAAGTTGTATCAGGTATTCTGCCTGGAGAAAAAATGCCAGCTTCAGTTTCTTGACATAGCAAGTGCTTAACCAAATACTGGGTGGAAAGTAGAGCTTGGGTAACTAGAAACTATGTGGTCCTCTGAATGGGTGAGTGGATGGTGTTAAATTGTCTTAACTAGAAACTATGTGGTCCTCTGAATGGGTGAGTGGATGGTGTTAAATTGTCTTAACTAGAAACTATGTGGTCCTCTGAATGGGTGAGTGGATGGTGTTAAATTGTCTCCTCAGGACCAGGAATTGATTTTTTTTTTTTTTTTTTTTTTTTTGTGGTACTAGGGATGGAACCCAGGGGTATTCTACCTCTGAGCTATACCCCCGGCCCTATTTTTTATTCTTTATTTTGAAACAGAGTCTCACTGAGTTGCAAAGAGCCTCACTAAGTAGCTTAAGCTGTCCTCAAACCGTGATCCTCCTGTCTCAGTCTCCCAAATGCTGGGATTACACGCGTGTGCCACCACACCCGGCTGACTCGTGTCTTTCATCAGAGTGATGCTGTGTAGTGATTTTTGTAATCTTCCATTACTTAACACTACTTTTTTTTTAAACTTTGATACTGGATTTTTCTGTTTGATATTATACAGCAAATACCTGCAAAGAGTCCTGGAACCATCTGTGTATATGAATAAAAGTATGTTAAAGTCAAAATGGAAGCACCTTTTTAAGTATGAATAACTTGTCTTTTATGCTGCTGAATGGAACTACCACAGACTGAGTAATTTGTAAATGATTGGAATGTGCTTCTTGCAGTCCTAGAGACTGCTGCTTTGCCAGCAGGTGTGGTAGCTTCTAAGGGCTAATCTATTTCTTCTTCAGTGATGACACCTTTCTCTGCACCCTCGGGTAGGGAGGATGTGGCAGAAGGGAAAAAGAGATGAGCCTGCCCCCCCTTCACCAGCCCTGCAGAGGTGCTCGTTATTCCTAAGGACAAAGCGCTCCTGGCCCGGGGGCCTTCTCAAGTTCTCCTTCTTAGGACCATTGCACTGGGGATGAAGTTTCACCATGTATCTTTGGGGGTATAAGCATCCAAATAACAGTGAATATTGTGGAGCAAGTTTTGATTTGTCTACAACCAACTATACCTGAAACTAAAAGTGATTTATGAGTGTAGTTTTAGAATTTCTACTCAACAACTATTTACTAGATTGGATATAGAGGATTTTTTTCCCTCTTTTTTCTTTTTGTGGTACTAGGGATTGAACCTAGGAACATTCTACCTCTGAGCTGTACCCCTGTTTCTACTTTATTTTTTATTTTGAAAACAGGGTCTTGGTAGGTTGCTGAGAATCTTGCTAGATTGCTTGAGGCTAGTCTCAGTCCTGTAATTTTCTTGTTTCAGTCCCCCTAGTACTGGGATTTTAGACATGTACTAGCACACCTGACTTACTTTTCTCTCATTAGTAAAAAATGTTTGAAAAAGCATCAAAACACGTCTAAAAATACGTACTTAGATGTATCATTAAAAAGCCCAAGTGATTTCTGTATGCTTTTTATCAGGTAGCCCGTAGCCCTCGGGATATTAGACTAATGCCCTTTCCCTCCCAGGATGAAGATTTGCTAAAGTGGAAGGCACTGTTTGAGGAAGTCCCCGACTTGTTAACTGAGGCAGAGAAGAAGGAGTGGGTTGACAAACTGAGTGGGGTCTCCGTCAGCTCCGATGCCTTCTTCCCTTTCAGGGATAATGTGGACAGAGCTAAAAGGGTAAGGAGGAATTGTGTGCCTTTGCGTAGAGATGAGCACCATGTAGAAATGATTTCAGATTTAAGTTTTTTAGAGTTGTATATCAATGCTGTGACAACATGATATAAATCAGTGATAGAAGTATTTGACTTCTTCATTTGATGCCTGGATAACCCAGATCCTGTTATTGATGCCATCATGAGTGGATTACTGTTGCCTTAATGCTTTTAGAGGGGTTGGTTTTTGCAGGTGTCCCTGCACTGCTATGCTTTGGAACTCAATCCTGCTTTCCCCACAGAGTGGCGTGGCCTACATCGCAGCGCCCTCGGGCTCTGCCGCCGACAAGGTTGTGATTGAGGCTTGCGATGAGCTGGGGGTCGTCTTGGCGCACACGGACCTTCGACTCTTCCACCACTGATGATCTCACGTGGCACTGTGTGTTTGCTTAGGTGTAGGTGAACGATCATGTATGAAAGATTGAAAATAACTTTTTAAAAATAAAACATTTGACAGTTGGATCCACTGTTTTAAGTAGTTGGGTTTTGTCTGAAAAATGCTGGTCCTTCCACTGACACATTACCAATCTTTTATTTCTGTGTGAAACCTAACACCCGCCAGGAAGCCAGAGGAGCTGAGCAGCCCGAGGGAAGGGCACATGCCTGGAGCACCGGGAGTTTACCTGTGGGGGCTCCATTCAGGAAGAAAAGGTTTCTTTTCAGCAGGCTTCTAAGAAGCTGCTAGTCTACTTTCTTAATTAATAGTGGAATATTCCCTGTGCATTGGAGCCCTAAAGGGGATTAGTTAGTCATGCTGACCCCTCTAGATAATGCTAGTGCGTATTTTTCTTCTCTTTTAAATGAAATGTTGCCCATAATTTCAGGAGCCCAAGATCTTCCCTCTGGAACTGCATGAATACACTATCAGGGCTGGGGGTGTAGTTCATGTGCTGAGCATGCATGAGGCTCTGGGTTCAGTCCCCAGCACCAAGCAAGACCAAAAATAGTCGATATCTGGCATCCAGAAATGGGATCAATGTTCCACTTGCAGCTTTTCACTAAACATGAACACCGTAGGAGGGCAGTGCTTCCCCAGATCAGGTGGACATAATTATGTGTCCATGCGCCCCACATGGGTGGTCCTGGTTACTTCTGTCACATCTGGTCAACTAAAATTTATTGTCATTGTTCTCCTCAACAAATGAGTCCTACTTCTCATGTTCATAGCTTACTTCTTCCCTAAATAAAGATTTTGAGTTATTTTTAATGGTCTTTTTTTTTTTTTTTTTTGGTATTGGAGATGGAACCTAGGGGCAGTCTACCTCCAAGCTACGCCTTTTATTTTGAAATAGGGTCTCACTGAGTTGCAAAGGGCCCCACTAAGTAGAAGCTGAGGCTGTCCATGAACCGCGATCCTCCTGTCTCAGCCTCCTCGCAAATGCTGGGATTACATTACTGTGTGCCCACCATGCCCAGCTAAAGGTCATCTTTCTAAGTCATTTATCAGGCAGATAATCTAACCCTGTGCCCTTCCGCACTGAAGCACAGCTGACTTGTGTGCCCAATGAAGTACTGTACAAGGAATTTGAGACTGAAGCTAGGTCACAAGACCTCAAAACCTCAGCCTTGGATTGCTTGCCACTAGAGGCTCAGGCTGTGTTGTAAGAAGATGTAAGCAGCCCTCCACAAGGAGAGACCATCTTGGTTACACTGGCCACCCTGCTCTGCTCCTCGTCCTGGAAATAGATTTTCCAGAGCTACAACAGGAGGTTCTCAGGACCCACAGATAGAGCTGCGGGTTCCAAGCCACCATGTCATGGGTAATTTGCCATAGAGCAGTTAACAGCTAATAGATTTGGGCTTACAAATTTAAGCATGCTTTTTGTTTCCTTCACATTACTGATTATTATTTAGTTTGTCTAAGATTAGCATTACAGAGATAAATACTGAAACAGTTTTTGCTCTATTTAGCATTATATTGTCTAGCTCTACTACCAACCATTTGGGTGTGATGGTGCATACTTGTGATTTCAGTACTTGGGACTCTGAGACAGGAGGATTATAGGTTTGAGGTCAGCCTCAGCAACTTACTGAGGCCTTGTTTCAAAGTAAAAACTAGGGCCGGGCATGGTGGCGCACACTTGTAATCCCAGCATTCGGGAGGCAGAGAACGGAGGATCGCGGTTTGCGGACAGCCTTGGCTACTTAGCAAGGCTCTTCGCAACTCAGTGAGACCCCTGTTTCAAAAACTAAAAAGACGGCCGGGCGTGGTGGCGCACGCTTGTAATCCCTGTGCTTGGGAGGCTGAGACAGGAGGATCGCACAGGTTCGAAGCCAGCCTCAGCTACTTAGGCTCTCAGCAACTTAGTGAGACCCTGTTTCCAAATAAAATATAAAATAGGTCTGAGAATATACCCTGGAGGTCGAAAGCCTCTGGGTTTCACCCCCAGTACCACCACCAAAAAAAAAAAAAAAAAAAAGACTAAAAGATAGGGCTGGGGGTGTAGTTTGGAGGTACAATGCCCCTGGTTTCCATCCCCAGTACCACACACACACATAAAAATAGGGCTAAAGATAAAGCTCAGAGGTAGCTACTTTTGGTACTGGGGATGCCATTAGGTTCCATCCCCAGTACAAAAAAAATATGTATATATTATGTATAATTATTTATATATATATATATATATATCATATATGTATATATTTTAGTTTTGATCTTCTCATGACCTACTGACAGGCAGTGGAATACTCCATGCCGGGCAGCAGTGAGCTGTAATTCCACCCGCACAGTGGTGGGTATTACGCTGCTGATACTTTGCAGTGAACTGTGTTGGTAAGCTGTGGTGCTGAGTAGGCATGAGTGTCTCTGGCCATGTGTGATTTTTGACTCATGATGGGTTTATGGAACCTAACTTCACTATACATTGAAGAGCAGCTGTGTTCTGGCCTTTCATTCATTACATTCTAGGTTGTATCCACATGTTTCATTTAGGAGCCTTTTATTTATGCAGTTAAAATTTCTGCATCTAATATTTCTACTTTTATTGAATCTGTTTTCTAGTATATTGCTTTTAAAAATTTTGTTCTGAATGTCTGATGTGTTGGCCTCTGCACTCATTTCTCCCACTTGTGTGGGCTGCTGTGGTCAGCAGAGGTTGAGACCCAGTGGCTACTGTGTCCTCAGTCCCAAGGAACTCAGGAAGGGGATTGGGGGATGGAGGCACCTGCTGAGAAATAGCCAAGCAGCAAACCAGTCCTTTGCACTCCACAGAACAACTCCAGGCCTCTTGGCGTTCTTCTCTGCCAAGCAGCAAGGCCAAAGCCAGCACCCCTCACCACCATGCAGGCGGCACCAGTGCTCCCTGCATGCCTCTTATTTCGCTTGTGGTTTACTGTTTCCCTTTATAGAAACTGGGTTTATCTTGGTGTAGGTGGCAGTGGCCAAGGAGGCTCAGCACTCAGGCAGGAGCTGGAAGGAAGCTGGAAGCCAGTAATATAGTCTTTCTAATGGAACTGACATTTACAGCTTCAAGACTGGAGTTTGGCTAGTGTTGAATTGAAAAGCATAATGATCTCATCTGTTATTTCAGTGGTGCTGAAGGGCAGAAGACCCAGACATAAAACATAAAATCAATAGACTTAAATTCGGGGATCTTCTGCAGCATTCCATCCACTGAAGGGGACCTGCCTCAATCCCCTGTTGCCTGGTCCTTTGACACCTGCTTCTCTCAAAGGACACCTTTGGGAAGCCCAGTGTCCCCCAGAGCACAGTAACCTGCAAGCCTTTAAGCTCCCTGCACCTTCCATTCCTAGACACTCTTATTTTTGCTGAACACTGCTAAGCATAAATTTATCTTTAAAAAGCAAATTGTAATAAGTCACATGGCAAAGTGCATGTAAAAAATCTGTTTAAATAATACTTTTTTGTCATGTAAAAACTTTAATAATGATTGAATAAATGATGGCCTGTAAGTCACAGTCACTGACATCTGTATGTGTATACTAATAGTCCAGATTTAATGTATTGTTACATGAAAGCATACTTTTTTTTTTTTTGGTGGTGGTACTGGGGTTCCTGGAAACCCTTCTACCTTGGGGCTACACTCCCAGACCTATTTTTATTTGGAAACAAGGTCTCTTAAGCCAGCGAGACTGGCTTTGAACCTGTGCGATCCTCCTGTCTCCGCCTCCCAAGCGCGGGGATTACAAGTGTGCGCCACCACGCCCAGCCATGAAAACATACTTTCAAAAACACCATTTTTTAAATTGGTGCACTATAGTCTCACATCATAATGTGGATCATGTTGACAGTGGGATATATTCACACAATATTGAATGACTAAATAATACTCTTAAGCACCTGTGTCGCCACCAACGAAGTCAAGAAATAAAAGCTTGCCAGCAGCTCCCCACATTCCTGTCTTGGTCACAGCCCTGACTCTTCTTCCAGAACACCATCTGTGTGCCTTTTAGAATAATCACCACCCCATTGTGCTACCCAGCATCTTGCTGGGATCTCTTGGCTTTTGCTGCCTCCATAGGAGGGAGATGGATTCACTCCTCAAGCAACTAGCTAAAGCCCATGCCCTGGAGCTCGGCTGCCAGGCTTGCATCCTGCTCTGGACTCAAGCTCTGTGACCGTAGGCAACCACCCAACCTTTTCTTCACTTGCTCCTTGCAGAATAACAACGGTGTTCACCTGTTAGGGTTGCTCTGAAGAGACCAAATGAGGCAAAATATGAAGGGCACTTGGAGTGCTGCCTGGAAGATGATTAATGCTGTTTGTGAATAAGTGCTGGTTATTATTTTCATATTGCTTTTGTGTATATGGAAACAGGGACATAATGAAAAATTTTATTAATGTATGGAAATTACTATGAAAAATAGTACGTTTTTTAATGTTTCTATTTCTGTTTCCAACTAGGTAGCTGAAGTTTTGAGTGTCTCTAAACTTCACCTAGTATCCACACCTCACTTCTTTTTTTTTTTTTTTAAGATTTAAAGAAGTTTATTAGATAGAAATACAGAGGATAGGTACAGCTCCATACCAGACTGGCATGGAGGGGTGACTCAAATGAATACACCCCACACCTCACTTCTTAAAACAAGCAAAAGGATATTAAAGACATTTCCTGTAACTAAAGTACCATTTACACAGAATTCACCATTTTAACCATTTTAGTGTATAATTCAGTGACTTTATTTATTTATTTTACTGGGGATTGATCCCAGCAGCATTCTGCCTCCGAGCTACATCCCCAGTGTTCCGGTGCCACACCAAAACTGTAATGGTGCCCCCGTTGGGCGCCGAAACTGTAACGGTGCGAGATGGAGCCACGAGTTCTTGTTCTTAGCTATTTGTGGAAAAGAATAGCCAGAACTCTTCTGCTGTAAGCTTAAACAATTTTTATTATTACAAAAGCAGAAAAAAAGGGACAGAAATTACAAAGCGCTGCATTAGAAGTGCAGTGGAGTGACTTGAAAATAAGTCGCTGGCGTTATGAACATTAGAACAGTTTTTATAAAGATTCATTATCTCCTTTCTCCCATCCTGCTTGGCCAGTAGTCTTTTACCTCCCCTGACCTAATGCAGGCGCAGGCCACCAATGATCTCCATGGCGTTAACCTTTCTTGTTAGATGTATGACCAAGATGTGTCACTTGGTTAACAAGGTCACGGGTTCCATGATATGTACCCACTTTGGAGAAAGCCTGTACCATCTTCCCACATCCTTGGGGAGTTTTTAGCCATTTTTATCTTTATCTGCTAGAAGTTATTTATTATGTAAACTTGTCTTTAAAATATGGACACTTTGGGCTATAACTCTTGCGTACTTGGTAATTAATATAGGGTTCTCTTAACCTTAATTTAAACTACTGTGAGAATTTAGTGTTTGTTTTAACATTCCGTGTTTAGCTGGGCTAACAGCTAACTTTTAGCTGACCGAGGTCAATATTGGCTGCAGCTCGTGGCTGACAGCTTAGAAAAGGATTTTATTGTTTTGCCTAAGTATGAAAGCTTATTCTTATTAGCCATTAATACAACTCTTATTACCAATCAATACAGGCTCAATCTCCATCACCCAGCCCTTTTTATTTTTTTGTTTTGAAATTGTCTCACTAAGTTGCCAAGGCTGGCTTCAGACCTACAATTCTCTTGTCTTTGCCTCCCAAGTACTGAGGTTACAGGTATGTACCACCAATGCGGCTCAGCTCAGTGATTCTAGATACAGTCACAAAGCTGTGTAGCCATCACTGCTGTGTAGACATGATGTTTTCATCATTCCTGTACCCATCACTTTTCACTCTCTCTTCCCCCAGCCCTAGGCTACCACTCACTATTCTGTCCCTGGATCTAGCTGACTGGACATTTCACATAAATGGGGTCACACGATATGTGGCCTTCTGTGCCTGGCCTCGTTCACTGAGGATAATGTCTCGAAGGCTAGTGTTCGTTCATTCCTCTTTATAGACAAATGTCCCTTCATGTGGACGTACCGTATTTGGTTTATCCACCCAGCTGATAACACATTTGTTTTTTGTACTTTTTGGCTCTAATGAATAATACTGCTAGGAACACTGGTGGACAAGTGGGGTGTGAACATAGAGTTTTGTTTCTCTTGGGCATGTACTGAGGAGTGGGATTGCAAAGTCTCATGGCAACTCCGCTTAGCTTTCCGAGGAGTCTCTAGACTGTTCTCCACAGCAGCTGTGCCGTTCCCATTTCCACCAGCACTGCGCGAGAGTTCCAGTTCCTCCACCGAGGTGCGTCTTTTGTTTCCCTCTCTCCCTCCCTCCATCTCCCTCCCTCCCTCCCTCTCTCCCTTCCTTCCCCTCCCTCCCTCCCTCCCTTCCTTCCTTCATTCCTTCCTTTCTTTCTTTTTTCTCGTTTTTTTTTGTGGTACTGGGAATTGAACTCAGGAAAAGTCTACCTCTGAGTTACATCCCCAGTCCTACTTTATTTTATTTTGAAACATGGTCTTCAAAATAGGTTGATGAGAGTCTCAATCTTTGCTGAAGCTGTTCTCAAACCTATGACCCTCCCGTCAGCTCCCAAGTCCTGGAATCACACGTATGCACTACCATGCTCAGTGTGCAGGTTTTTGAGTCAACAATAGGCTTTTAGTGTTTGGCATCTTGCACCAGTGCTGAAAGACAGGTTTCATTATCAAGTCCTGTCTCCTGGACTCCGGCAAAGGCAGTACTTCCCACCTGGAATGAAAGGGCAGTTTCCAAAGTGCTGTGATGCAGAGAACTGCCTCGTAGAATCCCAGGCTTTCCATTCGTGTGGCCCAAGTGCTTGGGAGGCTGAGACAGGAGGACCTCACCTTCGAGGACAGCCCTTTGTGTTGGGCAGCCCCAGAGGATGCCAAGTGAGGACGGTGACTTCAGACAGGCCACCTGTTATGGCCTCCACCCAGTGTTAATCTCAGAGCTTTTGGAGGCTCCGTGAGAAGCTATTGTAAAGACAAATTTGGCTCCTCAGATTGTTAAAACCTGTCTGTCTCTAAAGAGTAAGAAAAAAAAAAAAAAGAATTCAAGGAAATGTAAAACATACTTTAGTATCTCTTACCTGGCTCTACTGAGGAATGTTAAAAAAGAAATTTCCCGTTCGGGGCCTTTATCTAAAGCACCATTTCTCTTGCTGTTTTATTACTTACAGTGTTTTCTTCTCTTCATTTGTAATTTATATAGATTTTTGTTTGCAATTTAAATTGAATCTTATTTTAATGAGGCTACGGAATGGGACAATGTGGTAATGAAAATAGCTTGCATTTTAAATGCAAGTGCCATCACTCTTGGAAAGAGCTTTTCCTCTTCCGTGTAAGGTCATCTTTGTGCTGCTGTGCCCAGGCCTGATGGTAATCTTTAAATGTCTCTCAACACCAGAGGTCCCAACAGTGGCTTTTTTTTTTTTTTTAACAGTTGCATTGTAGCCCCTGAAAATGAGATTTTTTAAATTGTAGGCTGCCACTTTCCCTACCACAGTAATGAGAACTTACTGAAAAGGAAGTAATTTCAGCACTTAAATGTGCTGATGTGATGTTTCTTAATCACTTTAATGAGCTTCATACAACTAGAAATGGAGGAGAATTTTCAATGGAAATATAATTAAATAGAAAAAGTCATTTCCTACATTTGTAATATCCACCTGATTATTTCTTTATTCATGGCCCTAGAGAGTTGCCTTATAGGCTCATAGTGATATTATAGGCTAATTTGCATAATTCATTTAAGACATTAGAGCTGAAAACAGTATAAATACACAACAAATTTTATTACAAATCAGCTACAGCAAGGCACAGCAAAACTTAAAAACATTTTTTTTAAGCCTGATAATATTCACTAGTTTTACCTGATTTTTCTTGAATTGTCCATTTCCTGCCTATATCTCTATTGATCTTTTAATTTGGGCCTTTCAGTCTGGTTTTCTGAAGACAGTTCTCGGGGAAAGCAGTAACATGAGTCAGCAAAAACTAAAAGAATGTGGGAAACACTCGGTTCTTATATTGAACGATTTTGCTGATAACTGGTCAATAAAGAAAGAAAAATTTAGCTTTATTTCCTTGTGATGCCCAAACAAGAAAGGCCATTTAAATTTGTTTTTACCTCTACTTTGTAGGCTGAGACAGGAGGATGGCAGGTTTGAGGCCAGCTTCAGCAACTTAGTAAGACCCTAAGCAAGTTGCAAAGTGTGTTGATAAGCAAGATTCTTAGCAACTTAGTGAGATCCTGTTTCAAGACAAATGAAAATTGCTGGGGATACAGCTCTCGGAAGTAGGCTGCTCCTAGGTTCAATCTTTAGTACCCTCCCAAGAAATTGTTCTGAGTTTAATATACTGCTTCTGAAAATCTAATAGACATTGTGGAAAGGTGTTTTGTTACTTAACTTCAGAGCTTACAGTTTTTACATTTCCACATGAAAGTAGTCCAAAGGACTTGCTATACATTTAATACAGCTTGACTAGATTTATTTAAACTGCATTTTAGGGAAAATACTTATAGATTTATGGTTTGGCAAGTGGCTTGAAGCCTCATCCGTGTCAATCCAAAGTTGCTCTCTTTATATTTTATTTTGTTTTGTACTAGGATTGAGCCTCTCTGAGCTACTCTTCCAGCCCTATTTTAGTTTTTATTTTGAAACAGAGTCTTGCTAAATTGCATAGGAGTGAGCCACCACTGCTTTATGTATTTATGTATTTATGTATTTATGTATGTATGTATGTATTTATTTATTTATTTATTTATTTATTTATTTATTTATTTTGTGGTACTGGGCATTGAACCCAGGGGCATTTCACCCCTGAGCTACACCCCAGCCCTTTTCATTTTTTTTTAAAACAGGCTTTTTTCTAGTTTGCTGAGATGCGCTGCATTGCTGAAACTGTCCTTGAACCTGCAATCCTCCTGTCTCATCCTCCCAAGTACTAGGATTACAGATGAGCACCACCACATCTGGCTTCTTTATGTTTTTAAATATGAAGACCTTTAAGCTCCTCAAGCAGAGGAGCCTGCTTGCCCTCCTCACTTAGGAAGAAGGCAGCAGCCTGCTCTCAAGGGCTTGTGCCTTCCACAGTATTTCCCACTGGAGTGTGTAGACTGGTCCTGAGTCCTGTCTGTCATCCTGCAATGGCCCGTCTCTGCAGGATGGTCGTCTGCATCACCTTGACAGGGCTGTGTGGGGGCTGGGTCTGCATTTTGCTAAGGAAACTCATTTGTACTGTATTCTCTGTAAAGTTATAAACCCTCCTCTAAATGAGATGCTAAATGCCAAAGCATTTTGTAAACTATAAATCAATTTGAGTGTATTTCCTTAACAAATGAACCATGAGGCAATCTTTCTATATTTATAGTCTTTGGTGTTTTTTGAAATATCGTCTTTCTTTGAACAATAGCATATAAAAAAGTGCCTTCTGAATCTTTTATGATTAATAATGAAGTATCTCCTGTTGTCAATGTTTGTTATTCTCAAAGTCAAGTTCTTAAGTAGGCTTTGTTTCTTTGTTTGTTTGTTTGTTTGGGGGGGGGTACTAGGGTTTGAAACCAGAGGCATTCTTCCTGAGTTATAGCCCAGCTATTTTTATTTTTATTTTGATAGAGTGTCTCGCTAAGTTGCTGAACATCTTACAAAATTGCTGAGGTTGGTCTCAAATCTGTGATTCTCCTGTTTCAGCCTCCCAACTACTATAGATGTGCAACACCATGTGCCTGGCCTTCTTTTTTTTTTCTTTTTTAATGATGCTGGGGATCAAACAAAGACCAAGACCTTGTGCATTCTAGGCAAGCCCTTTTACCACTGAGCTATAGCCCCACCTGTGAATGTCAGATCTAATCCCAAATTTTTGTTATTCTCCCAAGGTGAAACGCCAAGGTTAAGCATTTTTTGTTCAGGTGGTAATTTATCAAGTGATGTTAAAGTGTCAATTGACACAGATTATGGCAGGTTTGACTGAGGTTACTAAACCCTGGGGATTCCCTAAAAAAAAAAAAAAAAAAAAAATTTCTTTACGCTACTCAAGTAGTTTTAGCAGTTCAGTCATCCTTTTACTTTCCTCGCAGATAATCGATTTGGATAGATTTTTATTCAATAAAGGGATGAAAACAGGAAGGAAGAATAATAATGCTTAGAAAAAGGCAACTGAAGGTTGTTTCCATTATAGTTGGGAAGCACTAGCTAGTGCGTTTGATGAGTAGATGAGTCCAACTAAATCTGTTAAGGCAAAAGCCATCAAGCTATCTCCACTCTTCAGGAGATGAAACGACAAAAATGGATCTGTATTTGTAACAACAGGTACAAAATCTTGTACAGAAATCATGCAAGAGTTAGAGAACCTGGCACATCAGAGATTTTCAAATGTTTGCTGAATTGCAAAGACAGAGAACATTTATGAAAATTCTTATTTCCCTCCACCCAACTACTATGTATAAAATAAAAGGACTTTCAAGTTATGGAATGTAAATCTTTTATTAAAACAGTTGTCTTTCCACAGTAGTAAAGCTTTGGCATGTACAGTATAAAAAATAATCACCAACCATAATTATACCAAATTCCTCTTATCAACTGCATACTAAGTGTGTTCAATACAATTTTTTCCGTATAAAAATACTGGGAAAAATTGATAAATAACAGGTAAGAGAAAGATATTTCTAGGCAATTATGAGAACATTTGGGAAAACTGAGTACTGTGACTGTTTTAAATATCACAGTAACCAGGACATGCCGTTCCTACAGTTTTGCGGGCCAGTTAAATGAAAGCAGAGTGTTTGGGTAACTTTCCTACTTAAAATTTTGGTGACATTGTTCAATACATGTTGCATGTTGGTTGGCTGCACCTGTTTCTCGATTGATGCTAAACCAAGTCACACTGAGAATCATTTCATTTAAAACGCTGAGTGGTATTGAATATTCTGAAGCACAGTGGGCAACCTCCTGCCCTCGTTTATGAGAAAAGTCTCAAAACAAACACTCCCGGGTGATGCCTGGAGAGGCCGTGCGTCGAGCTGAAGCCAGAGAGCGCTTACTCTAGAGCAAAAGGCTAAGAAAGAAACAAACGCTCAAAGGTGGGATCTGCTAACAGCACACCAGTGTGGATGGACCTTGGCAGAAAGACATGCTCGTTCCCTTGGGTTGCAAATATCACTCTCTAGAATCTTCTCTGTCGGCCTGTAGATCCAAAGGCATGAAGCACTCAATTGGGCAGTTAACATTCTGTTAAAATGGAAGAAAAAGAAAAAAAAAATCAGTAAATACAGTACAGTGCGGGCGGGGGGAGACTTCTCTTACAATTGCTATTATACTATCTTTCATTATGAGATTTAGCAGTATACTGAGTAATAAGTTGTTTTGTTGTTTAGTTTTTCTTTGTTTGTTTTGTTTTTGGTGGTCCTGGGGTTCCTGGAAACCTTTCTACCTCCGGGCTACACTCCCAGACCTATTTTATCCTTTTTTATTTGGAAACAGGGTCTTTTAAGCCAGTGCGGCTGGCTTCGAACCTGCACGATCCTCCTGCTTCTGCCTCCCAAGCGCGGGGATTACAAGCTTGTGCCACCATACCCGGCGAGTTTAAGAGTTTAATAATGCTCTAGGATACAGTATTTTATATAACTCATTCTCATTTATGAGTTTTGTGTAAGGGGTTACTAGGGATTGAACCCAGTAGTATTCTGATTCTGAGCTACACCTCAGCCCTGTTTTATATCTTATTCTGAAATACACTCTCACTTTAAATGCCATGCTGGCCTTGAACCTGTGACCTTTCTAGCTCAGCCTCCCAAGAATGAGATTACAGGCATGAGCCACTATGCCCCGTGGTAACTTTAAAATAAAACTCATCTGGCTCATTCAGAAGAAAGCAACCCACAGCAAGAGATTGCATGCCATGCACCCAGTTGCATTTAGGGGGTGACACTCGGGGTTTAAGTACACTCACAGTGTTTGTTCTCTGGTGATATCTCTGAGAATATTGGTTGTAGGAGTGGCCAGGGGAGCCTTCAGGACTCGGTTCGCCTCCTGGTCGGCGGCAGTTGTCACAGCGCCAGCCCTGAAAGAAGAGATATGCAGTCAAATGGAGCTTATGGTAACTCGGGAATATCATAGCTTAGTGCTTGAGTTCAAGAAGAATCTTAGCTCTTGTGCATTGGGAAAATAGAAGCAGTTAATCACTAAGAAAGCATCGATGCTAATCTCAGGCATGTATAACTCTCAGCCTGTGTTCTGCCTTATTGCCATTCTACTCTTGCCTCTACTTATGCTTTTCCTTCTCCTGAAATTTTCTATTTTCATATCCTAACCCCACATACCTGCTAAGGCTCATTGTACCCCCAACTTCCTCAAAAAGCTTTCCACACTGAATGGAGGAGGAGGCTTCCCAGAACTTTTCAAAAGGACTTGAGATCTCATGGACAAATACCTTCACTTTACAGTGAGGGCACCAGAGGCCCAGTGAAGAGGGATGGATGCACTGGAGGAGCAGGGCCCTGGTGGAGTTGGGGCTGCCACTGGGAGCTGGACCGACTCTGGCTCACTTCTTCCCACCACAAGACACGCACTGCCTTCCTATACTTCCCTAGTCAGCGATCTGGAGGCCTTGCTTCAGGTCAAAGATGAGATGGGACAGGGTAACAAACCGTGCTGGGTCAGTGACACTCCTCCCTGAGATTTTTGCTGGAAATGTGAGGAAACATGAGTTCTCTTTCTCTGTCTTCCTTCCTTCCTTCCTTCCTTCCTTCCTTCCTTCCTTCCCTCCTTCCTTTCTTCCTCATTCTTTTTTATGGTGGCATTGAGGGTTGAACCCAGGGGCAACCTACCTTGGCAATACATCCCCAGCCCAAGTTTATTTTTTATTGAAACAGGTCTTGCTAAATTACCGAGGACCTTGCTAAGTTGCTGAGGCTGGCCTAAAATCTGCTATCCTCCTGTCTCAGCCTCCCAAGTGCTCGGATTTCAAGCGTGCACTATCATGCCCAGCTTCTGTTGTTCTTAAATTAGGAGCTGATAGAGGTCCTCTGAGTCACCATTAGCAGGGAGCCGCATGGAGAAGGAAGTATACAGACAGCCACACACTTTTGATGCTGTGCGGGAACAATCCCGAAACTGGTGCTAGAAAGACTCCACTTTAAGTGAGACATTTTTGCCTAACTTGAATGGGACATTTCTTTTACAACTATAAAACCACTAAACAACACAATCACTTATTATTTAAATATATTTGGCATAGTTCTCATTTAGAAGCCTTTTCAACTACCAATATAGGGTGAATACCTACTTACAGAATCAATGAATGTTGCTTCATACAAAAATGTAACAGTTCCTGCTCCAGTTTTAAGTGGTTCAGTTAGCACTTTAGAACAGAAACAGGGGTCGTCACACATGATAGGTTTCATGTGCATAAGTGATGTGGACATTCTAAAGTGGGGCCAAAATCTACTTCTCAGCAAATTCACTTCCTCCCACACATTTTAAACCAAGATGACTGAGTTTTGGTGACCAGTCTTTATAAGTGTATATACTCCACACACTGGGGAGGGAATGAGATTAATTTCCACGGGCTGCCCCAGGTCAAAAGGTGATACGGGGACAGGCCTGGAAGACCTGCCCTGCTGCCAGATGAATTCTCCAAAGGACCATTTCCCATCAGTCACCCTCATTTTCATCTTGGCTGTCTGTGATTGGTTAATGTCAGGTACATCAGTGAATCTCACCCTGGGGTGAGAGCCTGTTCCTCATACATCAGAATTTAGGGCGTACTTGGGGAGGACATGTTTCCATGGAAAACAAAAGACTCGTTCCATTGCCTTAATTTGAATTACAGGAGTCATTTCATTTTAAATTTCAGTTACTGCGAAAGACATGGTAATTTTTGTTCTATTGAAGGAGAGCTACATACTAGAAACGGCTGAGGAGTGCTGACTTAAATAATGGACTAACAGGGCCCTCTATAATTCTCTGCTCATCTAATTTCTTACTTGCAAGACTCCAGGCAGAGGGCTGCTCACTGGCCAGCTCCTTCCTATCTCAAGAAGGTGCGATTACTACTGTCTTCTGCTTCCTTCCCTCCCCTGCCCAATCTGAGCCATCCTGAATCCCGGCCAGTTTAGGCTTCTTTCCAGAAGTCTTTCTGGCTAATTCCAGCCCATGCAGAACTGGGTTTATCGGGCTCACTCAGAACCCTACTTAATTAGCTTGACTTTGCAGTGTAGGCTAATTTAATGCGTTAACCATATCATTAAGAGCCAGGGCTACTTCTCATTTCCTCCGTTTGTCCTGTATTACTTGGCACAATGGTAGAGCGATAACAATGATCTATTTGGGGATTGAGAAAGGGCACCAAGAAGTGGAAGTTTCTTTGACCCAAGACATTATTCAGTGCCTAAGAAACACTTGTCCGTCAGCATGGAGTTGGAGGCTCAGTACTATTGAGAATATCACTGCAGGCACTGAAGAACAGGAAGGCCTGGGCATAGAAGGGGGACAAGGCTGTCAAGGAGGGCACACTTGGGGAAAGATGCTCCAGAGTCCGCGGACTCTTTAAGAGGAACCGGCACACCTATGCATTGACACAGGTGCCTCCTCTGTGTCTGATCTAAATTGCAGGGAGCCTGGCACATCTGCCCTTACCCGCTGGCCTCCGAAGCATGTGCAGGAGCAAATGGCACCGAGATATTCCTTCTGCCACTGTTCTCCTACGTGGTACGTCTTCCCGTCATCGTAACATGTGGCCTCATCTGCACGAAGGCACAAAGCAAAAACCCATGTAAGACTGAAAACACAATTACATCATTTACAGGAAATGATGGAACTGGAGAACATTATGCTAAGTGAGGTTAGTAAAAAAAAAAAAAAAAAAAAAGAAATTGGATGTTCTCCCTAATATGCAGAAGCTAAGGAGAAAAACGGGTCATAGGAGGAACTCTAGATACTATAGATGAGCAAAAAAGGCAACTTAACTGAGGGGATGGGAGGGAGGAAGAGGGAAATTTCCTAATGTACATCATTGTACATTAACAAACGTATTATGGTCAATCACTAAGCCAAATATGAAAAAGAGGGAGAGGAACTGGGGCAGGAATTGGGTAAGGGCTAATTGGGTGATGTGTGCACGTATGCCTCTACCATCTTGTACTCCACTTAGATGTATGGCTACAGTGCACCAATAAAAAATTAAAAAAGAAAACAACAATGCCGGCCGATACAAGGGTGGACTCCGCTTTTGTCTCAAATCTCACAAATGTATGTGAATCATCTTAAGAGAGGTACTCCTACATAGGATTTAGGGTAGCATCTCCAAAAACTAAATCCATTAGGTTCAATAGGAAGATGGAAATCCTATTTTTAAAAAGTTGGGAAGACCATTAGAGCTTTCCTGTAACATCTCACTGCAGATAATAGTCAAAGTACTCAGGTTAGAAAAGTCCTAAAACATCCTATAGTAACATTACATCATGTCTCCTTTGTGAAGCTCGTCTCCACTTCTCCAAATCAAAAGATTAACAAACCTACTATTTAATCCTCAAGGAGACCTAAGTCTCCATCAATCTGGGGAGAGTCGCAGCCCCACAAAGAGAGTGAGAGTGCTTAATATGGCACTAGAAATGGCGTGTGATGACGTACGAGGATCACACTTGAATTCTCCTTTGCCGTTCCCCAGGCATGTGCAGCTCATCATCTGGCCATTCTCCCCCTGGCGGTCCCACTTCTCGCCAATCTTGTAGTTCACGCCGTTGTCATGGCACCATTCTGTAGGTGGGGAAATCACAGGCAAAGGGTTATTTGTGTTCTGACACACAAGACAGCCAGTGCTCTGGGACATGTCACAGGATTTCAGAAGCTCTGTATCTGGAAGGACTGACAAGTAAAACATAATTATCCCTATGGTGAACCAATTCTTTGGTTGGATTTAAAAACATGGTTTCTACTATTTAATATTTTCTAGACCATTTTAAGAACTATTCTGCCACAATCATGTCATAGGACTGATCAATGCCTTTCATTTGAATTCTCATTATTAACGTTTAAAATGGTGGGAAACTAAAATAGGACTAGACTCACCTGTTAGGAATTAAAAAAAAAAATCACTTTTGAATGTGCAGGGACCCTAGACGCAAAGTAGTTTAATTAAACATAAAACAAAGATCAGCTGGTTTCTGCCCACCACCGCCTGTTCCATGTATATTGAAAGAGTAAAAGAATAAACACTGGTGAGATAACAAAACAAAATGAGAAATCAACGGTTATTATCTCTACAAAGAACAGCCTGGTACTGGTGTATCTGAAAGTAAAAAACCCTGTCTCTTCCACACATAAAAGATCACTTTTTAATCTCTGAGATTTATACTGTTAAACAGAACAAGAAAAGCTTATATAATTTTATTTCATATAAATGTTTATAAAATTATATTTTATAAAATAAAATTTTATATAAATAAAATAAATTATATAAATAAAATAACATTTTATTTATACATTTTATTTATATAAAAGGTTATGAAATTTTATTTCATAAAGTTTATATTCTGAAGTTTATTTAACAATGCATTACCTCTTCCACTTTACAATCAATTCAGCCTTCCTTAAACTATAAGAAAAGGGATTAAGCAATGAAGACAACTGAGGAAGGAATTTCTAAGTTGATCCAAACACTCACATAAATGAGTCTCTAGTTCTGCTTCCACAACTGCACCTACTCACATAGGTAAAACGTTAAAAATTGCCTAGTCGATGCCAAATGCCTAGCTCAGTTCCACTGCAGTGTATGGGCCCACTTCTACTCGGCTTTCCATTTTCAGATGCCAAGTACAGAAGTCTACACCAAAAAAAAAAAAGTTGTTTCTAAATTTCAGTCTGGATTAATCCATCTACTATATAAAAGTTAAGTTCCTTTTTTTGCATGTGCATGTGTGTGTGTTTTATTGGGGATTGAACCCAGGGGTGTTCTGCCACTGAGTCACATTACCCCAGCTTTTTAAATTTTTTTTTTTTTTTTTTTTTTTTGGTGGTACTGGGGTTCCTGGAAGCCCTTCTTCCTCCGGGCTACACTCCCAGCCCTATTTTTTATACTTTTTTATTTGGAAACAGGGTCTCTTACGCCAGCGCGGCTGGCTTCGAACCTGCGCGATCCTCCTGTTTCCGCCTCCCAAGCGCGGGGATTACAAGCGTGCGCCACCACGCCTGGCTAAGCTTTTTAAATTTTTAAACATGGTCATGCTAATTTGTCAAATGATGCCCTCAAATCTGTCATTCTCCTGTCTCATCTCCCAATTACTGGGATACAGGTTTACATCACCTGATCTCTTAAAAATGAGATATGAGTGACTTTTTCTCTCCTGCTACTGGGGAGCTAACCCTATGCTTCATATATGTTAGGCAAGAGTTCTATCACTGAGCTACATACCTAACCCTAGTAAAATATTTTAAAGAAAAAAATTTGCCGGGTGTGGTGGCGCACACTTGTAATCCCCGCGCTTGGGAGGCTGAGACAGGAGGATCGCGCAGGTTCGAAGCCAGCCTCAGCTACTTAGTGAGGCTTTCAGCAACTTAGTGAGACCCTGTTTCCAAATAAAATATAAAAAAAAAAGGTCTGGGAGTATAGCCCTGAGGTAGAAAGCCTCTGGGTTCCACCCCCAGTACCACCAAAAAAAGAAAAAAAGAAAAAATTTTAATCTGTTACATTGTACTTCCTCAGGTTATGATTTCCATAAATGTCCATAGGAGGCTTACTTATAAGGGATAATGGTTAACACCTCTAAAAATGAACCAATTGACAATAATGATTATATCTCCTAAAACAAAGAATAAACAAAAAGTTGTACATTTCAATACTAAATCTCAAAAGATAATAAATTATTCTGAGGATCACTAACTAAAACAATGATCTGAAGAATTAAAAACTGTAATTTGAAAATCAAATATTTCTAATAGAAGTTGACTCTTGATTATGGATAAGTGGATTACCTCTACTCTGTTTTTTTTAATATTACTAACAATGTTCAACCTGTCTGAACTGTTGTGTGTGTGTATCTGTGTGACACTTAATATGTATAATGAGAGAATGTGTATGTACTCGTTTGGTTTATGATGTTAAAAGAGGCCACATTTATGAGAATTAATGTCCACCTCTGATCTCATTCAACACTAAAAACTAAAAGTAAGGACTGCGGTTTCTCTGTGTTTCTGGTACTCTCAATTAGACCTGGCTCCAATGAGTTTGACTTTATTGACTAGAATTAACGACAAAAGGAATTCCAAAAATCATGTCACCACCACAAACTTATTTTTAATAAATAGTTGCTGCATTAGCCTACAATCCTTGAAATGGAGCAATATTCAAGTAAAATTTCTCATCATGTTTTTATGATGCAAAATGTTACTTTGAGTCAAACAGTGTTCTCATGTTTGCTTCATGTTTGGAAGAACCTATGGCTACCAAACATGCTTCCTTGGTACCTCAGTGCAAACGGGTAGAACTGGAGGAGATGGAGGAGACGGATGAACAAAGCAAGCTACTCACTAGATGAATCGCATCTGAAATGACCACTGCCAAAGCCCAAGCACTGGCATGTGAGTTTAAAGCCAGATTCAGACAGTCGCTCCCACTCCTCGCCAATGGCATAATGGGAAATCGTGTAGGGATCAAAGCATGAGTCATCCGTAGGTTGGTTCAGGCCTCCATTGACTATGAACAAAAGGACAAAAAAGCAAAAAAAATACATCTTATTGGTGGCTTTAGACTGTAGTTAGAAAACAGAAGCTTTGTACACAATGACTTAATATTATTTTGCATGTGTGTGGTGCTGGAGATTGAACCCGGAAGCATTCTACCTCGGATCTATATGCCCAGCCCTAGCCCTATTTTATTTTTTATTAGGAAGCAGGGTCTCACTAAGTTGTTAAGGGTCTTGCTATGTTGCTGATGCTGGCTTTAAACCTGTGATCCTCCATTTCAGCCTCCCAAAAACCGGGATTATAGGTGTATACCATGTCCAGCTCAATGACTTAATCTTACACAAAAATTTCAGTAGCATTAAGAAGCATTGATTTGTTCTTTCATTGCATTATCCACTCTCATGAACAGCACTCATTCATAGCTAGTGGACATGCCACTGGCATCTGAAATGAACCCATCTTGTATATTTGTCCCCGGTTCTAAAAATAATCATTTCTGGTAAGTCTACTCTGTAGAACATGGAATGGACCTTGAGGCAATTTATGCTTGTGAAGAAGGTGTCAATGCCTCTCCATCAGTACCTCAGCGACCTTGGGCTAATTAACATCTCTCTGCCTATCTTCTTTCATCTTTAATGTGGAGAATATAATAAAAATATCTCTGCTCCTAGGGATCTTTTGAAGATTACATAAAAAAAAGTAAACGAATAGGGCATTTGCCAACATATAGAAAGTGCTCACTGACTTAAGAATTATTATTAGATGTCCCCCCTTGCTTATAATGTAAAGTCTTATTGATTAATTAATTAATTTATTTATTTATTGTAGTACTGGGGTTCCTGGAAGCCTTTTTACCTCCGGGCTACACTACCAGACCTATTTTATACTTTTTTTATTTTTGGAAACAGGGTCTCTTAAGCCAGCACGGCTGGCTTCGAACCTGCACGATCCTCCTGTCTCGTCCTCCCAAGCGCGGGGATTACAAGTGTGCACCACCACACCGGCTTATTATTTTTATATGTAATTACAATACAACATTTCCTTTCATTATTGTATTTTTTGTATAAAAAGCCAGGTGCCATCCTACTGTTTTAAAAGAAATCCTAGATTTTTCACACTGTTATGATAACAGTAAGGCCACTTATTAATAAAATCAACTGTTATAAATAAGAGGAATCAACAGGATATTGATAAATTAGGAATAAATAACAGCCTTATCATGGGCTCCGAGACCTATCTCTTTATGTTTTGGAAAAACACATAAAGCACGCATCAAGTTATTCTCTAAAAACTGAATAAGCCAACTTATTGCAACTTTAATGCCAGTGTGTATATATCTATTTATATATTTGCAGTATACAAACCCAAAGCTCAAACCAAACAGATGTTTGAAGTGCCTAATATTTCAAAGGACATCATTCTGGAAGAAAATAGTATTTCAAGGAACTAAATAGTCTGAAATGTTTCAAAGCCAAGAGAACCTGGCTAGAGTAAAAATATTACTACTGGGAATAAGAAGCTGGAAAGAAAAATAGAAGAAGCTCAGACTGCTAAGTGGGGCTGCTCTAGTCTACAAATAGCTGGGGGGTAAAATTTTCTTAAAACTAATGTTATGGGAATAGAATCTTTGTTGTTAAAACATGATGCAAAAAAGCACAAAAACCCTTATGGGTCTCAAAAATCCCTTTCATGTGGCATTTCACTCGTAAAACCACAGAAGGCAAAAGATAAACATTGTGTGGATAAGTAATACAGCAAACTCAAAAATAACACCCCCACCTCTAGCTTGCCAAATACTCAACCGCTTAATTGACAGGGATTTACACGTGTAAAATAGAAGTCTTCTACCAGATGAAGAAGGAGGCTGAAATTAAGAAACTGGTTCCAGGAAGAAATTCTATCACTTGGCAAGCATAAAACTTATCACTGTGTTGATATGGAGTAGAGAATCCTCTAGGTGGATTTTTCTGGATGCACAATTTTGATTATTTCCTGTCTCGTGTTCAATGGTGAATTTCCAGCTGCTGCACATTGAAAAGCCAGGTGGCATGCTATTGGTTTAAAAGAACTTTTCAGGTGCTACAAAGAAAAGTCAATAGCCATTAAACCAAAGGTTTTTCATCTATATTATCAAACTGAAATAACTTGGGAATAGGAGAGCTCTTTGGATAGAAGTGGGCTACAGTTGTAGCATTTTATATCAGGAACAAAAAACAGCTATTCCCAAACGTCTGCAAAAGAGAACTTTCCTTTACAGTTTTGGTACTAAGGATTACTCAAGAGGACTGCAGCATGGTGAGAAAAAGAGGGTATGGGGAAAGATATCAGGGAACCAGTGCCTTATATCAGCTCAGATACTAATAAGAGTTCAAGAGTGTTGGACTAAATAATATTCAAAGTCCCTTCTTGGCCTGTCATTCTATCAGAGTTTATTATGCGTGTATGTGCTAGTGAAGGCACTTGAATGCTATCAGAAAAAATAATTAAACTTAAAAGTTGCTCATTTATTTCATATTGATGCGTAGTTTTACTTCTCAAAGTTACAAGGCAACAGTGACAAAGAAACACTCAGTAGAAGAAGGCTTCTCTGGTGCGCCCCACTGGGCGCAGGTGCCCGAAGAACTTGCAAGTTTACGTACCAGAGTTGCCCACAGTAATAACCTCCTCCCGAACCTTGTGTCTCCTCTGGTCTTTCAGAGCCTCCACTATGATATTGTAGGTGACCCCTCTGGTAAGGCCTGTCAGAGTGGCAGTGGTGGAAGTTCCAGGAACTCGGAACTGCAATTATTGGCAAATCCAGAACAGAGAGAGAGCATTATAGTAATGTACACATAAAGGCTCCTATTCTTTTATCATTAAACCACCTCACTGTTTACACCAAGCAAAGGAAGACAAAGACAGGGGGTGGAGGAGTTGCAACTAGCCAAGAAGATAAATGGATAAACGAAAAGCCATTCTCTCTCTCTCTCTCTCTCTCTTTCTCTCTCTCTCTCTCTCTCTCTTCTCTTCTCTTCTCTTCTCTTCTCTCTCTCTCTCTCTCCACTCCCAGACCTATTTTTATTTTTTTATTTGGAAACAGGGTCTCTTAAGCCAGCAAGGCTGGCTTTGAACCTGCATGATCCTCCTGTCTCTGCCTCCCAAGCGTGGGATTACAAGTGTGCGCCACCACACCCAGCAAGAGCCATCATTTCTGCCAGATTTTCCTACCCAAAGTCTACCTATGTTCGCCGTGGTTACCAGAGCCCTCAGTAATACTAGCCCCCTCTCAGTTCTGCTGCAGTCCTGGATCTAACCCTCCTGGGAACACTGGCAAGGTCCTGGCAAGAACCCTGGCAATGTCTTCCCTGGGAACCTGGCAAGGTCCATAAAACATGGACATTGCACTCTATGGAAGATATATCGTGCCATGCTAGGTGGCATCAGATCATGATGTGGAGTCCCTTAAACACTGGCACATCCTCAAACTCATGTGCCTAAGCTCATCCATTTCCCACAGGGGAATCGGTTTTGAAAATTAAGCTAGTGGAACAAATTAAAGACAGAGGATCAATCACTTCTAAGAGCAGATTCACATAGCTCTACCTACATTCTTTTCCCCTTAGACATATGTAGATAATGGGATTCTTTGAAGGTGAACTGTAAGGACGGTGTTTTAGACTCCTTCACACACATGTAAAATCAAGGAGAATATCTTTCTTTTCTAAGATCATCTCTTTTTTCATCTCACTACAGAGCCTCCAATGGGTGAGGATAATAAAAGCAATTTCATTCTCTACAGAATAAAAGCTGATGATACTCTGTGGTACATTCTCCACAGTAGAGCCACATGGAGATTTAAAAAAAAAATCAGGGCTTTAAATACGCCATCTTTCTAAGAGTCCTTGAAGAGGAGCCATTTTAAATCAGAGCACCTGCCACAGAAGTCCCCTCATTTATACCTCTCTGGGCTGCCCAGTCACAAGGAAAGAGGAAGTCAATTACCTCTAAGGGTTGTTCATCAACGTCAATAGGCTGGCATGAAATGACGTACTCAGAACTTTCCTGGAACGGGGTCCAAGAGATGGTTGTCTGAGAGACTGCTTCTTGTCCTGTAGAGGCATTTGGGTTGAGCCCCATAACGTGAGGGTAGAGGTGATGGTCTACGTCTCCCCTGGGAACGTGACCAATTTGGATCTCCTCATCTACATTCGGCGGGTATGGTCTTGGCCTATGCCTTACAGGGGTGGCCGCTGTGGGTGGTGTGGTCCTTCTAAAACCATGTTCCTCAAAGATCATTTGTTGCCCGACACTGGGCTGCTGACGGGACGTGCCAGGAAGCTGAATACCGTTTCCAGTGTCATACCCAGAGTTGGTGATGAAGGGGGTCTTTTGAACTGTGGAGGGAACATCCAAGATCTCTGGTCCGTGAAGATTGGGGTGTGGAAGGGTTACCAGTTGGGGAATCTCATCTAGCCAAGAGAGGTTAGAGCCAAAAAAGCAAAGCGCGTTAAGCTTCAGCAAGTAGCGGCAATAATTATCATCAACTAAGGTAACAATGACTGTACCTCAACCCAATCAAAGCTCATAGAAAAGCAGCAGTTCTCAGATCACAAACACCTTTTTCCAAAAAGAAATCTTTATGATTTTTTTCTCAAAGGTTTCTTTATAGTTTAGAAGGAAAAAGGTCTTAGTATGATTTTATCATACACATAAAGCTTTGAACCACTGAGCCCCATAGAAGCTGCCTCTGCACAAATTAAGCCTATTGGAACTAAAAGATGTGCCCTCTCCTTCTCTTTAAACTCAAGAAATAATGGTAGGAAGGCAACTCCAGAATAATCAAATCAGTGTCTGAAGTATGAGAATTAAAAAGGTTTGTTGGCTCAACATTTTTTTATGATGAAATCTAAATACGTTAGTTTTGTTAAAAGCATTTAGTTTTAAATGGTGAAATCTAAAATACATACATGTTTATTTTTACAGTTTTCTTATTACCATGAATATCACATTCCTTCAAATTAAACTGAGACTTGATGTCAAAGGAAGTCATTATTTAGTTCCAGGTTTGAGAAACCAAATAAGTAAAAAAAAAAAAAAAAAAAAAAAAAAAAAAAGGAAGGGATTTCTTTCTTTCCTTTTTTTAAAAAATTAAATTCAATAGAAGGTATAATTAAAATTATAACAATGATTTAATAATTATAATTAATTATATAGCAACCATAACAACTTGATTGTACATTTAATGCCTGGTTTGAATTTTTGAAAGGTACATAAGAACAAGTAAAGAAATAATTAAAATGGAACTCTACAGAGCATATCGGGTTATTCCTCCTGTCAAAGAGTGCAATATATAAACGATGATATTAGAAAAACAAAATTCCATGAGAAATGCAGGAAAACATGGAGAACCCTTTCACAATGCAAAACTCATAGTTTGTTAGAATCTGGTCTTAACTTTCTTTAAATTACCCAAAAAGCACACTTTACCTGTCTTTTTCCTTCCGATCAGGGCTTCACTCTTCTGATTGTTCTTCAGGGCAATAACATAGATTGTGTACTCAGTTCCTGGTTCCAAGCCTGGTGGAAGAAAAGAACCAGCAGGTTATGTTGGTGAGCTCAGCCTGCCATGCACGGATCGGTCTCAGCATCCATCAGAAGCTACTGAGGACCAAGCATCCCTCTCCAGCTGATTCTTGGCCTCTTGAAAGGTAAAATCAACTCTCAGTCTTAATTCTCTCTACCATGGGTGGTTGGGATGGCTCTGCTTTCAGAACTATTCTATGAAATGGGGCACCGAGGATAATGGCAGATAGTGCTCATGGTGACAAGATCATGCTGACCTAAATGACTTTGAAAGACTTTCTTTCAGCACGGAGTTGAAGGTATACTTAGTATTACAAAGCCAAAAACCAAAATCAAATAATTATGCTACTATGACAGTATAGAAATTGCATCTTCATGAACTCATGTCTTCTGAGACTTATTGAGTTCTTCTGCTTCTACACAGAGAATGTCTTTGGAATTATGAGACTTCTTCTCATGTTCTAGCATCAAAGACACAGTTGCAGTTTGTTAAGGACTTTGAGTGTCCAAGGGAGTAAGGAGGAAAATTACAAATTACAGCACAACAGCAACAATACCAGTAATAGTGGCCTCCGTGACGCCAGGGCGGGGCCGAGGGACCACCTCTCTGGGAGGGGATCCAGGCTTCTCATACTTGATGATGTAGCCAGTGATCTTGGCTCGCGGTGGCTGCCATGATACCAGCAAGGAGTTGGGGGTGGTAGCCAGGAAATGCAGGTTGGATGGTGCATCGATGGCTAAAAGGAAACAAAATTAAACCTCAGAAAATAAAAGGAAATGCTCCTGCACTTTCCCCCCATTGCTTCTAAATATTAGGCTTGAGAGGATCCGAGCATTCTGTAAACTAAAAGCATGGTTCATTGAGAGTTGTAAAGCAAAGATATCAGCCTCTCTTGAGTTTCTTTTCATTCATTCATTCATTCATTTTTTGGTACTAGGTGTTGAAGCCAGGGTCACTCTACATCCGAGTCATACCCCAGCCCTATTTTATATTTAATTTGTAAATAGGGTCTAACTTGCTGAAGGTCTTGCTAAATCACTGACATTGGCCTTGAACTTGCCATCCTCCTGTCTCAGCCTCCTAAGTACTGGGATTACAGGTGTGCATGTCATGCCCAGCTTCTCTTTTGTAAGTGCACTTGGTTAAGTTTATCTAATTACAACTGTAGAAAGCAGTTACCAGTGGAGGCATCGATGATCACAGGGGAGCTCCGGGAATTGTCGTTCAAGGTATACAGATGGATCTTGTAGTCGGTGCCTGGTTGCAGACCTAGGATTTGAGAGGAGATAGTGTTTAACTATTTTTGCTGTATGAGGAGAGTTTTTAAGCTCATCTGCAATTTTCTTGGCTCCTTTATCATCCTATATTTATATATATCATGAAAATGGTCTATATTTGAATAAAAAATATTACATGGCATGAATGTTAACTGTTAAGGTGAAACATATCTCAAAAGCAAATCACTCATTCAGACAAGTACACTGACTAAATTTTGAAATGCAAAAATGCTACTTTAGACTAAGTGGCCCTCATAGACCACTGAATGAATTTTCTCTAGGGTAATCAGATGGCCATTATTTGGTATCTGATATCAGAATTTTATAGCTAAAAAAGATTTAAATTGACCAAGAGAATACAATTTTATAACAAAAGAATACAACTTTCACATTTAAGTAATATTGTTTATTTTTATCCATTATGCTTTTTATATAATTATGTTAATGCTAAGAACTATATACCACCACTTCATTTTTTCTTTTTTGTTGTTGTTTTATAGTACAGGGCATTAAATTCAGGGTCTACACATGGTAGGCATGTACTGTACCACTGAGCTACATCTCGAGTCTCCATTTCTTTTGGTTTTAAGCATTGTTTCACAATTTTTCTTTTTCTTTCTTTCTTTTTTTTGTGGTACTGGTTATGGAACCCAGGGGCCTTCTACCTCTGGGATACACTCTCAACCTATTTTATATTTTATTTGGAAACAGGGTCTCACTAAGTAGCTGAGGCTGGCTTCGAACCTGCGTGATCCTCCTGTCTCAGCCTCCCAAGCGCGGGGATTACAAGCATATGCCATCACATCCGGCTACAATTTTTCTTTTTAAAACAATAAAGGGCATACCGATGGAAGACTAAATTCGATAAGTGAAACTTGGGCCATTTTTCTCACCAACATTAGACAAAATCAGGGACTCAAAGGAAAGAACTATTTCTAATCATAGTGAGATAACTTTTTCAAACTGCATTATCGTAAAATATTGAACATAAATTTAATGTAAGTCACAGAATAATGGACAAGCCATTTATGTGTGGGTATTGGTTCCCACATGTGGTCAGCATGGGTGGTGCCCTGACCTGTGATGGTGTAGCTCCTGACATCTGGGCTGATCATTCTCTGAACTGGGGTCTGGCCATTGGCTGGGATTGCATCAACTTGGAAGCCAGTGATAGTCTCAGTCTTGGTTCTCCAGCTAATGGTGATGGTGGTCTCCGTAGCATCTGTCACACGGGCCCTTCTTGGTGGGCTGACATCTGCAGGAGGTTATACACAGAGGTTACTTTCCGCCTGGCTCATGCTTATAAAGTTTCATTCTTTTAAAATAGTTCCTTGTATACGTAGTTCCTAACTAAACGCCAAAAATATCTATCTCAGAAAACACATTGACTAATACTGTGTAGTTTATATCGTTTGGCATTCAGATAGAAAAGTCAAAAGTAATTAGGTAAGATGAAAATCTTCACCTTTTGAACCTTTTCTTTGAAGAGCTGAAAAGGTTTATAAATATTACCAGTGGTTCCCAGGGCTAACTTTATAGTATCTACAGGTATCTCAGTAAGTGTTAAAATGATTTATTTACTATGTTAAAAATGTGTGGTAGGAATTATGATAACATGGCAAGCTAGTAATTTAGATAAATGGATGTATATATAGTATTATTACCACTATTTTGCATTCTATAGGGATTCATATCTTTTTTTTCTTGACAAGATGATTCCTATTTTATCTTTATAGATGATGAAACTTTGACATTTTATATGACTATGAAAGAAAATACAAGCTAAAGTTTGGTCCCATACATATTGCACTGTCAATATATAGCAAAAGCCAACATGTCTTTCCCAAAGTTAACTCTATGAAAACAAATGTTAACGAGTACAGCATAAGATAGTTGTCAGTCCTCATCCACAGTGCCAACATCATGGCATTATGAAGTGATTCCATTTTATGTATCATAGATTACTTTCTGGAGGGGCATTAAAGGTGACAGTCCAAAAGGTAGACGACCACATCCATTTCCAAATTGGGACCCATTCTGCTATTGACTTAGTGATCTAAGAAGCCATTCGTCATTCTTAAATTTTTTTGTTTATACTGAAACTTTGTCAGTACTAAAACGCTTCCTGACTTACTCTCCAGAGTGGTGACAACTCCCTGAGCTGGTCTGCTCGTCAGTGTGTCCTTAAGGGCATAGACACTCACTTCATATTTGGTGGCCACCTAGAAAAAAGGGCATGGTAAGCTTCAGCAGTGTCATCAAGAAGCCAAGAAGTGTCGGTCACAGCATTAGAAAAATGTGGTGGTGATTATAAAAGAATAAACAAACTAGCAAACCCCACGACACTGTAAATTCCTAGATGAATTTCATTCCTTTACTACAGATCATCAGCATTAGATTTAAATGAAATAAATTTAAGTACATTCCAAGGGGTTAAGTCCAAGTAAGACATAACTTCTTTTTATACTAAACTTACAAAAAATGAGGAAAATTTGTATTAGCTTTTTTTTTTAATGGTCTGACATGTGTAAATCATAAGACTTTCTAATCATAGAGAGGCAAAGAAAATTTTATATTCTGTCTCTGAACCTCTTTCTGTAGTTCCCCTGGAATTTTTCCTAAGATATATGAGTCTCCTAGGATCCCAGCTAGTTCTCTGCATACCTTTCTAGAAGAATTTAAAGATGTTTTAATGAGGGTGGGGTCAGGTAAGGTTGGTACAAACTGGAGAATATTTTTTGCCAAGCGAACATAGTTTTAAAAATATATAACTAAAGTGAATTTGTGCATTCAGCTTGTGGATATATAAATTGCCCCTCACAACATACAACATACATATGACCTTTGTGTGTGTGTGTGTGTGTGTGTGGTACTATGGATTTATCCCAGTGACATTCTACCTTTGAGCTATACTCCCTGCCCAATTTTTTATTTTACTTTATTTTAAAACAAGCTCTCACTAGGTTGATAAGAGTCTCACTACTTGATGAGGCTGTCCTTGAACCTGCGATCCTCCTGTCTCAACCTCCCAAGTACTGGGCTTACAAGTGTATACCACCACACCTGGCCTACATATGACCTTTTAGAATAAGCAGAACTCTTCTAAAGGAGCTGCACATAATTCAAAACTAATCATAAAATTCTGTTCCAACAGTCATCTAGAGAAGCTAGGTAACATGAAGGAATTCTCTTGATATAAAATTATAACACATCATTTGGTGCCAGAGGAAAACAACATACTTATTATGAGGTTATATTTTCACCACCTCATAAAATGTATCATAGATTCCTACTTCTTCATCCCAGTGGTAAAAGATTACTTCTTACCATGAGTCCTGATACAACCACAGAT
This sequence comes from Muscardinus avellanarius, assembly GCF_963383645.1. Lineage (NCBI taxonomy): Eukaryota > Metazoa > Chordata > Mammalia > Rodentia > Gliridae > Muscardinus > Muscardinus avellanarius. Next base: position 23,708,279 of record NC_137787.1, on the reverse strand, counting down.
GAGCTGTCAGGAGAAAGGTTGATTTCTTTCATTGGCCCTGTCTTCTCCTTGGGGGTCACCCGCACTCGATACCCAGTGAGCTGAACGTTGGGTGCTGTCCACTGGGCGCTCAGGCTAGTTGGTGTGACCTGAGTGAATCTCAGGTTGGTTGGTGCAGGGATGGCTGTTGGAATGGTCATTGGTTAAAGGTTATCTTATAAGAAACATGAAAAAGGGGGAAAAAAGTGAATTCCAAAAAATAGGATGGGTTGTTCTTGGGTTAGGTGGGTTCCCTGGTCCATCAAAGATTCAGTGTAAAAAAGTAACAAGGAGAGATAAAAAACAAAGAAAGTGCTTGCTAAAATATGTGTTTTATAAGCACCTATTTTCAGAATCTTGGGAAATTCTTGGGTAAGCACTAGAACTTTAAGAGACTTCAGAGTTTAAAAGTTATTTGTTTCTACGGAAAAAACAAAAAGTTGAATTGGCTTATTGGTCATTACAATTGATTTTTCATTGGTATGAAAAAAACAATAGCCCTTTTTCTATATAATTGTCTTTGTATGGAAACCATTTCAGAGAATTCCATCCAAAGGAGATAGAATTACTCTTTATTGTTTCTTTATTTGGACCCCAAGGCAGCTATAACTGCTAAGTTTAAAGTAGCCTCTGTGGTGCAGCATAAGAAGAAAACGGGCTCACAAGAGAAGCAGAAAAGAGAAGCAAAGAGTAATAAAACAGACTGTCACCTCCAAGGTTTATGCTGTCATAGAACATGTCTTTATCATTCCACTCTGCTTCCGAAATAAAGCACAAGAGGATGAAGAATCGTGGAATGAGTTTTTCCTAATGACTCTTTCCCATGTGCCTAAATCAGGATCCTTTAAGTAAATTTCACACTAGCACGAGATATCTAGGCAGGGATAAAAAGTCTTACCTAGGTGTTCTTAGAATCGTGCTGTTATGAAATGCCCTAGTTTGAATTATTTTCTCTGAGAAAGCTCTATGATTCCAAACTTCTTTCCTTTGTCCATGGTCAGGGTAACCACAGGGAGTCATAGCTTAAGACATATCCACGATTTTAGTACCCTCTTCAAATGTCTTGCTTTATGGCCTTATTTATAAGCCAAGCTACTCCAAAATTTTCCCTCTGTCAGACTTTTCTTTTACCTAACACCTAAAATTTATTATTACCATTCCTCTTTAAAGAGGGTCTTTCCTAGTAAAGAATTTGAGGGCTGTTTTGCCCTTACATGGGAATCAATAACCTGAGAAAGTCTACTGTTTAGCCAGGCATAAAGCCGCTGCTCCCGTGGGCACCCTGGTGGTGCAATTAACGATATACCTGTGGACTGGGTTCCAATCAGGGGCTGGCTCTCCATATCATCGTGCAAGGCAACCACACTGACTGTGTACTCAGAACCCGGCCTGAGGCCTTGCAGCTCTGCAGTGTCTTCTTCACCATCAGGTGCAGGGAATAGCTCATGGATTCCATCCTCAGGGCTCGAGTAGGTCACCCTGTACCTGGAAACTTGCCCCTGTGGGCTTTCCCAAGCAATTTTGATGGAATCGACATCCACATCAGTGAATGCCAGTCCTTTAGGGCGATCAATGTCTGTTAGGCAAATTAACGGTAAGAGGTTATGGGAAAAGCAAGTTGTGAAATAAGCATTTTTATAACATGCAAAGCAGTCTTGCAGACACCATTTTCCTTGATGAATTAAGCTCCGATTAACCCATTATCAAATGGAAAATTACTTGGCACTTCCTTAAACTTTTTGCCATAGAAAACATTTAACGTCACATTACTTATTAAAGTGGGTGCACACGAGATGTGGAGACACCCTGCAAAATGTCCCCACGGTGGAGATTTATTTATATTAATTTAAAGATATTCTACCCAGATTTGGCTTTGAAACGTGATGTTAGTCTCATAGACTTAGATTTTTCTATACCTTGGAAGTGGTAAAGTTGATTTTCAGTGTTAGACTTGTTGCTATAAAATTTCTTAGACTCTTATTTTTCCTCTCTATTAAATATTTATATTAAAATGTCAGTTTAGCCACAGTCCTTCAAACATAATAGCTTTGTGAGGCATACTTTAATCAACTTTACCACCCAGTCATAGAAAAGTAGGCCCTGGCAAAATATTTTACAGATTTGCTATAGGCAAATAAGATTTTTGCTGAGGCCATTTGAGCAAAAGAAATTCAAAGCACAGTAACTAATTATGGTAATTTTTCAACTACTTTCCCTATAAATTCACTACTTAACACTAACAAGGGAAAAAATGTCAAGGGCTTAGCTCAAGAAATAAGCCAAGAAGTTGGCTTTCCTTGTGTATAAATGCAAAGACATACAGAGGGTGTTCAGACACGCATGAACAAAATTTGACTCTGGAAATGGAAACCCTACATGGGTTACGTACTGGTGACTGCAGTTTGAACCAGGGGCTGGCTTTCTCCATTTCGATTCTGAGCATAGACACTAACAACATACTCCACTGTGGGCTGCAAGCCTTCAATGGTCATTTCTGTTTGATCTGCATGGGGAATAAAAAGGGTATGTAGCAACTACGCACTGAAAGCAATCCAAGCAACTTTAGAGTTTGATAGTAATTGCATGATGGTCTGGAATTTCCCTGACATTTTATCATGAAAAGTTAGAGAAATAAGACAAACACTTCCTCTGGGACAAACTTGTTCACTGCAAAAACAATTTCCCATGTTGTAATAAAATCATACTCAAGAATAAGCCCAGGAACTTAATATGATGCCCTCAACAATTAATAATGCTGCTGTTGAAGGGGGGAAGTAACTTGACTCTCAGAGATTACCTTAAGTTCCTAATTTTGCAAATATTTTATACAAAATAAAACGAGTGTACAAGCATCTTAAAATAACACTTAGTCTATACTTCTCTGTTCTTGGTGCAAATGTCCAAAATAACCCCACAAAGATGAATCCAATAATTTAAGAAGTTCATACCATTAAACAGAACCATCATGCAAACCTATAAATGCATACATCCTAAAACTTCTCCTGTGAAGTGAGTTGGTAACACTCTTGTGCCCTACATCCATAAATGAGAAAATTATGATATATGGCATGAACTGTACAGAACTCTCGACAAGCTGACCGTCTGTTTAAGAAGGAATTCTGTGCAGGCCTACTCTTTATCCTGCTATACATGACACGCCTGTTATTCTTACCTGGACCTGCAGTTTTAGTTTTTGATGGACCTGCACCATTTTTGGGAGTGGTAGTCACTCTGTAACCAGTAACAGGAGAGTTTGATGGCAGCCACCGAACACTAATGCTGTTGTCCTGAACATCAGTGACTTGCATCTGAGATGGTTTGTCAATTTCTACAAATAAAAGCAAAGAGAAACCAGTGAGACCTGGGCCCTTGTTTCTTAGAGACAAAATTAGACAAGTCCTTGTCTCTAACTCTGGTACATATTCAAATGACCTCTTACTCCTATTAGTCCTGTTCAGGTATTAATTTCTATAAGAGTAAAGACATAGCTTTAGGGGAATGGGATATGCATCTAGATGCCAGTACAATTATTTGTAACATGATTACTTCATTTATGTTAAAGCTACATGTCAGGTGTCTTTTCATCTTATCAACTCATTCATTTATTTTTCAACAAGTATTTATTGAATATGTTCTATGTCTATTACTATTGCAGACACATGAGATAAATCAGTTAACACACACATATAAAATCTCTGCTCTTGGGGGGTGCTCCCTTATATAATTGGTTCAAAACTCTTTTAGTTGCCAGTATCATTAAATACAGATTTTTTTCTTATTAAAAAGAAAATCAAGACTGGGGGTATAGCTCCGTGGTAGAGCTTATCTAGCATATGCAAAACTAGAAAAGGGTCTGATTCCCAGCACTGCAGGAATTAAAAATAAGGTGGAGAGGGGATCAATTCCACAATGAGGAAAATACTACGGGAAAACACAGAAAAACACTATAAAAACAATCTGAGTAAGTAATCCTATGTTGCTCCAGAAAAGGAGTTTGTACCTGTGCGGTAATCAATTGAAACTGGCTTGCTGCTGGCCGGGCTGTCCCCACGGCCAGTGACAGCGTACAGCGTGATGGTGTAATCTATTCCAGGTTTCAGGTTGCTGATGGTGGTGGTGGACTTGCTCCCAGGCACGGTGAACTCCTGAACAGGGCTATTTCCTCCTGTATGAAAAAGGGTGAGTTCATAATGTGAAGGGCTTAGGGTTACCTATTCATTACTGATTCATTAACATATTGAAAGCAGTATGTAAATCACATCTATGGCTTATTCCTCTTTAAAGAGTGCTATTAATAGAGCCTGAACAGGACGATGTATTTATGCATGTAGTAAACTTTGATAAGCATATAAAATCATATAGAAAGGAAAATAGTTAATGTTATTTTAACACCCCAACTTTGAAATGTCATTGAATTGTAGATTAACATTAAAAGAGGGAAGAAGTCAGGTGCAGAGCCCCGCCCCCCATCCATAATCCCAGTCCTTGGGAGGCTGAGACAGAAAGATGATAAGGTTGAGGTCAGCTTGGACAATTTAGCAGGTCCCTCAGCAACTTATCAAGACTATTTTAAAATAAAAAAAATAAAAGATCTGGGCATGTAGCTCAGAGGTAGAAGGCCTTTGAGTTCAATCCTCAATACCAAAAAAACTAAAAATAAAATATAAGTAATAAGGAAAAAGAAGAAGACCCCGAGCTCCTGTTCAGCTTCAGATTGCATGTATTATAACCTCTTAAGAAAAAAAAGTCACAAAGAGTTATTTTCTTTTCTTTTCTTGTGGTGCTAGAGATTGAACCCAGGGGCATTCTAACTCTGACCTACACCCCTAGCCCAATTTTTTATTCTTTATTTTTGATATAGGGTCTCACTAAGTTACAGAGGGCTTCACTAAGAAGCTGAGGCTGGCTGTGTACCTGGATCCTCCAATCTCAGCCTACAAAGTTGTGGGATTACAAGGATGTGCCTACATAAAGTTCTTTTATGTTGAGAATTAGAGAGTAATTCAGGTGTAATGGTACAAGCCTGTAATCCCAGTCCTTGGGAGGCTAATACAGGAAGATCGCAACTAAGAAAAGAAAGCCAATGGACTTGAAATTAAAGAAATGTCGGCAAGTCAGATCAGTGAAGCCCTGCCTCCTTCAAGAAAGCAAGAAGCTGTGTGTGATATCACTTGGCTGTAAAATCAAAACAGAAAGCTTTAGAAAATAGCTAGAAGAAAAATGGCAGAGCTGATGGGAAAAATGAATTACTATAAACATCATAACTACCTAGATATATACAAATACATTATCATTGGCAAAATGAGTCTTTTTTTTTTGGTAATTTTACTTTTCTGTATTCTCTAATTTCCCCCTTCCCCATGGTACTGGGAATTGAACCCAGGGGAATTCTATACTCTCAGCTTGACTTAAAAAATTTTTTTTAAATTTAGAAACAGGAAAAAAATCACTAAGCTTCCAGGTTACCCACTACAGACTCTGATTTGATAAGAGAGTGAGAGGGGTCACGCACCTGTTTCTCCATAGGCAATCCTGTAGTATCTCACTGTGACAGCAGGAGGCTCCCAGCTGATCAGGAGGCTGGTGGGGGTTGAAGCAATGACTTCCAGGTCCCTTGGGACATCAGAAACTGGAGAAAGAAAGAAAGAAAAAAAAACAGAAAAATGTTTACATTCTTAACTTTCCATGACCAGATGCCCTTTATTAAATTTCCAGATCATGTCCTTCTTACAAAATGTAAGTGCTATACAAAATAAGCAGAATTAAAAATGATAACCAATTCAAAGTAAGGCATTCAGGAGACCATTCACACTGCCATAGTGGGCTGGCTGTGGTGGCAAATGCTTAGAATCTCAGTACTTGAAAGTTTGAGATAGGAGGATCACAGGTTCCAGGACAGCTTCAATAGTAGTGAGATTCTAATCAAGCAAGTGAGACCTTGTTTGAAAATAAAAAAGAAAATATGGCTGGGGTTATAGCTCAAAGATGAAATGCCCCTGAATTCAATCTCCAGTACCTTCCCCCCATGCAAACATATACAAATGTAATAGTGATATTTCAATTATGAAAAGATTTCCCCCCCTCAACATTTTTTTGGTGGTTCGGAGAATTTGAACTGAAGAGTATTACCTCTGAGATACATCCCCAGACATATTTAAAAAGTTTTTTAATTTGTGTATTGTAATCCTACATCTTAATGACGTACAAGATGGTAGAGGCATACATACATACATCACTAATGTAGCCCTATCCCAGCCCAGTTTCCACCCATTCCTTCTCCTTTCCTTCTTCATGTTGGGCTTAGTGATTGATTTTGATGTTGGTGAATGTACATCATGTGCATTGGGGTGTTTTCCTCTTCCTCCCTCCCATCTCCCTCAGTTAGGCCACCTTCTTTACTTATCTAAGGTTTCCCAGACATATTTTATATTTTACTTTGAAACAGTGTCTCTCTAAGTTGCTGAGAATAGCCTCTAACCTCGCTAAGTTGTAGACTATCCTCCTGTCTCAGCCTCTCCAGTACTGGGATTATAGTATGCTTCACCATGCCTAGTTTCCCCTCAACTTTTAGTTTGAAAAAAAATTTTGTTTGCACTACTGAGGATGGAACCCAGGGGCATTCTACCTCTGGGCTACACTCCCAGCCCTATTTTTTAGGCTTTTATTTTTTGAAACAGGGTCTCACTGAGTTGTGAAGGGCCTTGCTAAGTAGCAGAGGCTATCTGTGAACCGTGATCCTCCGGTCTCCGCCTCCTGAATGCTGGGATTACAAGTTTGCGCCACCACATCCAGGAAGTTTGAAAAAATTTTAAAAGCACAGGAAATCTACAAAATAATAAAATGCACACCCATGTGCTCTCCACTTAGTTATGTGATATTTGGAATTTTTAACACAGTTGCTTCTCTCCCTGCATTTAACCATTGGAGACTATGGTACAGATATCGTGATGACAAGTCTGTCCTATGTACTTCTGCATCTATCTTCCAAGAATAGTGGCACCATTACACTAAAACTTGATTTGTAAGAGAACTTTGAAACTGTGCTTTGTTTTCTGTATTTTGCGTGAAATCTTAGTAATTAGGAACTCATAAATATCTACTTTTGATAAAGAAGTGACCTTCTTTATATAGGAGATTTTTCTATACATATTCTCGTACTTCCTTATCTGGGGATCTAAACATGGTGTGTGTGTGTGTGTGTGTGTGTGTGTGTGTGTGTGTGTGGTGCTGGGGCTTGTTTCAGGAGCATTATACCTATACCTTTGGGCTACAACCTAGGCCCTTTTAATTTTTTATTTGGAAACAAGGTCTCTCTAAATTGCTAAGAGCCTTGCTAATTGCTCAGGCTGGCTTTGAATCTGTGATTCTCCTGTATCAGCCTCCCAAGGAAGGATTGAGATTATAGGGGTGTGCCACTACACCCAGTCAAGATCTATTTTTCCAGAGGCAATGACTCAGATGACATAAAGCTATTTCATAGATGGTGCCCACTGTACAGGAAAAGTCTTCTGAATTTCTTTGAGACCAGGAAACAAGTTACCTGTTGATTGTTGCCCAATCAAGGGGGGACTTTCCTCTCTGCCATTGACACCAACAATGCTGACCACATACTCCGTGCCTGGATTCAGGTTGGTGAGGGTGATGGAATTGCGAGTAGGGGGCACTCGATCTTCCCGGGGTCGGCCGGGAGCACGCTCAGGATGATGGCGGACCTTGAGGCCAGTAATGGGGGCTCGGGGAGCAACCCAATGGACCGTGAAGGAGTTGGGAGTGATGTCGGAAAAGTCAATTCCAGTTGGGGCATCTAGACCTAATTTTCTCCAGCCAAGGGAGGAGGGGGAGGAGGAGGTAGAGAAGAAGCAGGGGTGGGAGGGAGACAAGATATCACCAGTTTAGAAATCCATGAAGGGAAAAGTAAATATATCTAACATTTTTGTCATTTTTCATCAATGTGGTGATGTCCCCTAAGCCTTGAGTTATGATGTACTAAATTTTTTTAGGGGGGGGGGACCAAGAGTTTCTTTTTATTTGATATAGTTAAAATTTTCTAAGAAAACAAAAGAGTAGGACTATAAGATAAAAAAACTCACAGTATTCAAATGACTTATTATTTTAACTTGGCTTAAGCATATCAACGTATTTGGTATGAAAAATATAGCATTAAGAAGAAAATTATATATTTAACTTATTTAAATCCCTTCTTAAAATCATAATCTATTTCTTAAATTGTTTTCTGCACTGCACCCTCAAAGTTATAAATATAGAATTTTAGGTGGAATATTTGAAATATACTTGAAGCTTTAAAGTAACCAATCTACAGCAATAGTCACCAAAGTAACCAATTTAAATGGTTTGATATAATCATTTTTAAATTTTTGCTGTATAAAATATATAAGCTTGAAAAAAATGATTGCTCAAAGTAGTTTTATCAAGGAAACTTGAAATAGTACTAAGATGTTACTGTGTTAGATTTTAAGTACCTTGCAGAAGTTGAGGATAGGAAGAAGCTAAATAATTGAACAATTAAAATTTATATTCTTTCCTTTATCCTGTCAGCATAAGCCCTAAAGAGCTCCCCTACTTTCCTTCTTTATGATGCACTGATTCTAAGCCACATATATAAGCCAAATCATAAACTGACAGTTTGAAGCAGTCAAGTCACACATTCATTTTATTCTCTTTGTTACATAACTCAAGTGATTTATATATGTCCTTACAGTCAGCTTCCGCATCACGTTTGAAGATAGGTGTTTAAGCTACTCTGGGAACTGACATTTTCTAGTACTCCAGTGTTCAAGCATTCTATGTTTCCACCCTGTCAGCATCTCTCTTAAAGTAAGGCAAGATATGTCATCTATTCTGTTATATCTTTGTCTCCTAAAGAAGTTTACTATGCTCAAGAAGAAGCTAATTGGTCAACAGAGAGGTAATACACCAACCATAAAACTTTGTAAAACTAAAGACATTATTCTAGGCAAATCAGAGTATAGCTAAGCCCTCATGAGTTGAGAATTTGGTACATTTTTTTAAAAAAATAAACAAGAATTCAGGCAAAATATCTAGACACAATGACAGTATTGGGTCAGCCATGAGACAGAGCCACCTAATGAAAATAAATGTCCACCACTTCTAAATAATGGAGATGATGATGTATCTTCTTGGGAGCTTTTTAAAATTTTAAAGATAGAAAATAAAGTTTCTGAACTAATTTCAGTCTTCTCTAGGAGCAAAACGTAGAATCTTAATGACTAAATTGCTAATTATTATTTACTAAGTGTTGAGTAAGATGTCTTTTAATTTTTGAGGACAGCAACGGGAAAGGACTCATACCACCATCGTAAAAGATGGGATTTTGCATAAAACTAGCATTTCTTTTTGTTATTTACACTTGGCAGGTGACAGCTACTTGATAACGCATGCTACCCGCATGACTCACCTGTTTTCTGTCTTCCCCGAAGTGGTATGCTCTCGTGTTGTTCGTAGACACTGGAGACACTGACTAAATATTCAGTCCCAGGCAGGAGATCTGAAGAGGCAAGTGGGACTTATTTTAGAATTGTGCTGAAAAGTGTGAAAAACCAAAGGACTCTTGGGACTCTTCCCACTGATGAAAATACGAGCATTCAGTTGTATATTCTACTCATACCAAGTCAACGTCACTACCCGGGATGCTGTGTAACCAGGTGATAAGGAGGGTCGCCTTGCCTGGTAGCCTCTCTAAGCCCTGCCCTCTGTTCCACCTCTGAGTGTGACTCAGCCAGGTCTGCAGTCACAGGGAGTTGATGCAGCTCCTACTGATCTTATCCACAGGGTGGTGTGTCTGCTGAGGGCGCATGAGAATTGCTGAGGCCCTGTGAATTATCATTGACTCCTCACAACAAGCCTATCAGGGGGGTTGCTACCATGGAAAGCATCTGTATTGCTATACAATATGCTGCAATTACTTAACGTGTGCAATTTGACAGTTTGACATCCATCTGAGTTACGGAAGCATCAACGTATTCAATATAAAGAATACAACCATTACCTCTGAAAGTTTGGTTTACTACTACTACAACAATTACCCCATTTTAGAAAGAAGAAAACCCAGGCACACAGAAATTATTGTCTTTATTTGCTCAGAATCATATATGGGATACTCAGGCCAAGGATCAGTGGTCTTAACAATTAACCTTTACTAGAAAAGAGACACACTCCAAAAGGAGAGCAGTCATTTCTGCCATGTTTTAGCGAGAAAAGAACATTTTTGTAAAGTTTAATATACATCACTGAGCAAGCTGGGCGTGGTGGTGCACACTTGTAATCCCAGTACTTGGGAGGCTGAGATAGGAGGATCACAGGTTTGTGGCCAGACTCAGCTACTTGGTGAGCCCCTTGGCAATTTAGTGAGACCCTGTTTTGAAATAAAAAATAAAAAATAGGGATGGGGGTGTAGCTTGGAAGTAGAATGCTCTTGGGTTAAACCACCAGCACCACACACACACACACACACACACACACACACACACGCACGTGCGCGCAATATATCGCTGAGTATCCTTTTCTCCCACTTCAATATATCCGAAAGGTACAGAGTAAGCTTTCTGACCTCTGAACTCCATTTCACTAGCCCCTTAACCCCTTTACACCATGTAGAGCTTTCAGTCTTTCGGCAGAGGCTCCTGCAAGGTTTAAAAAAGCACCAGGCAAGAAATTGTGTGCTTAGACTCTTCTTGCTTTATACTTGGCCAGAGGAAATTTAACTTAACAACTCTTTAAAGCAGAGTAATAGCGACGCCTCTAAGGGGGAAGGGTGGCTACCTTGAGGCCTTAGCAGTAGGACCATAAGGTCTTATATACATGAACCTGTGACAGGTCTCAGCTAACTTGTGTCATGTGATGCAGGGGCCTGTATGCTGGGTAATGAAGTAAGTTCTGATTCGAGAATGCTCTAAAATGGAAACAGCTCCATGAATGCGGTTCTGCAAATACAAGATGTCCTTTGCCATCAGACACACGGCGAGAAGTCAAGCTCATAGTGGGGCTCTGGCTGCCGGTCCCTGTGTTTTCCTTTCTCAAACATATTTGAAAGGAAGAGGACGCTTTCAGACCAACATTAGGGAATGTACCTGAGTGTAAGCTGTTTACGCTTATGTGGAATCTTTTTCTGTTCTTAAAATTTTTGCCACAATAGTGAAATAAGAAGAAGCAACAGTTATGTGAAACGCAGCTTCTGTTACAGCCCACTCCTATTTTCTTTAAAATAAAAAAAGTCTGTTCTAAAATGGTAGGAACTAGAAAGAGACAATTTCTGTAAGTTGTTGTTCAATGTCAGTTGTTATCTAAGTCCTCAGCCTTCTGCAAAATGCTGCCAAAAGATGCTTTTTGAAGTACAAATTAAACTTCTCTTTCTTCACAATACCCTGATCTATCCCAAGCAATCAGTCACTGTTTCTTAGACTTCAAATGCTAAATAGGTTATCTGCTGACACCTTGGCAACAACAAAAAAACAAAAACCAGACATGGTGACATTATTTTCAATCCTTGTTTACTCCCTCACTAAACATCTAGATTCAGTCACATAATTTCTCTTGATATTCACTTGTCTTTATGTGTATATGTGAAAGTACAATGTGAAGTCCTGGAACTTCACTGCTCGGGTTTTCCACTATGGCTTTTTACAGTTGGTAGATATCAAAGGTCTACTAAGATAGCAATAAACGTGACATCTTTCTGAATGTACTGAGCTGCGTGTTAGACTTGGAGTTTAGTTTATACCTCTGTTGCAGCTCTCCTTCTCTTAGCTGCTCTTTGAGAACTCAGATTTAGTACATTGTACTCCAGATTAGTTTTTCTTGAACAGAAGTACTAGACTGCTTACTTGTTAAGACCACTGCGTTGTCAGAAGGAGAAATGGACAACTCTGCAACATCTTCCTCATTTTTCACAGGCGAGTAGCGCACCAGGAGGTTCGTCAGCTCAATAGATGGAGGGGGTGCCCAGGTGACACGCATAGTGTCTGGACCAATATTGGTGAATCGCAGGTCAGTGGGAGGAGGGACAGCTGGTTTCAAACAACAAGGAAGATTAAGTTAATGTAATTTTAAAGCTAAGGGTAACAGAAATTGCTGAAAAGGTAAAAACCAAATATCCATGCATAAAGGATACAGAGACATAATCATGCAAATAATCTAATCTAAGTCACAGTGTACTACTGTTAAAAACAAAACACTACATGTAGTACTGTTAGGCCGCTTTAACCTTTCTGCCATCATTGATGTATTTTAAGAAATAATTTTAATCTGCTTTCAAGTAGGTTGATTTTACATATATTACTAATGCAACTGAAGATGATTTCGTCCCAGGCCGAAGAGGCTTAAGTTGCCATACAGCAAAAAGAAACAGAGCAGTACTTTCCAAAGAAACACATGCACACAGACAAAAGGACAAGAGGATCCTAAATCTCCCCCCTGATGTGAAATGTCTACAGGCTACTGGCATAGCTACAATCCCATTCAGTGAATTCTACTTACAAGTGAGAAGAGTTCATGCAAATTGGTTCTCAGCATGTTTCTTACCATGCAGGGCAGAGAACCTTTAAGATGTTGCATGCTGACCCCCAGACTGTGGTTAAAGAGGAGTTTCTTTACCTTGTGACAGCAACAAAATCTAGAATGCTCTGGTGTTTCTTTTCCTTATACCTTACAACGACTCCTTCCATTCTACCCTAAATTGTGAAGGGTTTTTAGTCAGCTACAGAGAAAGAACATGATTGAGCTTATCCAAGGAGAAGGACGAGCACACAGGTATATTTTGTAAGTTTATTTCTTAATATAGATCTAATATCCAGATTTTCCTAGCTATATATATATATATATATTTTTTTTTTTAGCTTAAATTAAAGTACACTTAAGACTACTTGCATATGTCTTCATCCAAATAGTTTAGCATATGCACTGAATTCCACATCCCCCAGTCTGTCCTGCCCTAATCTGTGTGGCCAATTGCTGGATTCCCCCTTGAAACATCCATATTTAACCACGGTGACTAGCGGCAGCATGCAGCACCATCCATGTCTCAAACACAGAAGTTTTCGAAATTCACCGGTTTGCTGTGTCAGCGTAGTAGGGGCACTCTCTCCGCCATTAATGAGAGTGATAACGCTGATGTCATAGTCAATGCCGGGCTCCAGCCCTGTAACTGTGTAGTATCCTACTGAGGAGTCCACAAAATCTTCAAAAATAGGGATCCCTTCTCCTGCCGCAACTACTGTGATGCGGTACCCAATAATGGTGGAAGAGTTTAGCGGGGTCCACCTCAGGCCGATGCTCGAATCAGTTATATCAACAAAGCTGAGGTCAGTGAGTTGGGGCACCTCTATTGAGTTACAAGGCAAAGAGGGGGCAAGAGGAAAAGTAGAGGCAAAAAAGAGGAAAAAATAAAGCAGTGTACATCAGGTTACCAGTGGTAAAATTGGTGAAATGGTAAAGCAATAATGGTAATATGCAATCTGTCTCAAATTCTCTGAAAAAGATTTCCTAAGTATCATGAATAATTTGCTTCCCTGGGAGGAGAAAAAAAAAAAAACAGGTTACAATATCATTTTAGGGCCTTTTTTTTTTCCCCCTTGCATTTTGAAAATGTCCCTAAACAGTAGTTTGAACTTCTCAGATTCCTAAAAATCATAGGCCTATTTAAAAACCACACTGAGACCATAGATATATCTGTAGTGAGTATCAGAAATATGTATTTAAAAAAAATCCCAAATTGTTTTAGTGGAAAGAGTAAAAGCCTGCATGGAGGTTAATAAAAAGTTGGCTGATAAATTGTTTTACACACACATACAACTCATGACAACATCGTGGTGATAATGCCAATCAATTATGAATATATGGTGTGAAATGTGCCTTTCTAAGCACTCTCAGGCCAAGGACAGACAGGCCCGAGGCCAAGGCCCTTGCCAATATTTTAATTCATAATCAAAGTTATGTAATTTGCTTTAGTAAACACATAGCAAATAGTGCAAAGGGGAGTCACAATCTGTCCAATGATTTCATTCTATTATAATCCAATTTTGGACAAACAATGACCCTATCCCTTGATAGATAAGCCTTTTCAATGCTGTCTTTCAATTGATAAAGAATGGCCTGCAGGCATGGCCTTTCTCTCTCTCTCTCTCTTTCTCTCTCTCTCTCTCTTTATTTCTTCCTTTTTTCCTTCTCCCTCCCACCCTATCCAATTTTTAAAAGAAGACTTGAAGCTGCTGGGTTAGGAACTGGATGATGTCCACAAACTACAATTTCAGTGCTCACATATGGAGACAAAACTGTTTTATAGATAGCTGTTTAAAATTGATATGGACCGCAAAATCGGGCACAAATGTGCCAATTGGGATGCATTTACCATATTACTTTTGCCCGTCAGCACTGAGTACAGACACATGACATTGTTTTAGTAATTTCCACGTGAGCAAACAGTACAGAGTTAATGCCACGCTTGCCACTCCGCTGCATACCCATGGCAACGAACAGCATCCCAGTGAAGCACAGACAGTAAAGCAGAGTTAACAGCAAGCCTTTATCCAAACATGGTCTTGGAGACTGCACTTGGGAGGTTGGAATTAAACCCCAAACAGAGTTGACACACTCCACCATCTGGGGATTAAGATGCTAATCCCCACTCTTATTGAAACTGCCACTCTGAGGATAACAGCTTATTTTTCTATTACCTGGGATGACGGTATCAGAGATAGGGACACTTTCCTTGTCATCTTTGACAGTGTAAACACTGACATTATACTCCATGCCAGGACTTAGGTTTTCAAAGGTGCAGGAGCTTTGATCACCATCAACCACTTCTTCCAAAGAATATCCCTGCTGCCCGTTTGTAGGGGTGGTGGTGATTCTATAACCAGTAATATCTGGAAAAAAAGAAGGGAAAAAGTTGCTGCACAGAGCACTCATAACCCACAACAAATTAAGCTAGACTCCAACGATGGATCCACACAGGGGCTGCGGGAAAGACTTGGCGCTTACTGAACACTCCACTGTCATTCACAGCTTGCAACCACCGTTTGAACCCCAGATCCTGAGAACCAAGAAAGTTTTGAGCAACAAGTAAAGTAAGCCAGGCACAGAGAGACAAAAAGGTGCATTTTCACTCAATTGTGGAAGCAATAAAAGTAGATCTCATAGAACAAGAGAGTAGAATGGTGGTCAAAAGAGGCTATAGAGGGCACAAGGGAAAGCGGGGATACAGAGAGTTTAGATAGTGGTACCAAAGTTGAGTTAAGAGGAATTAATTCTAGATTTCTTCAGCACAATAGGGTGACTACAAAAATGTGATATAATTCAAAATAACTAGAAGAGTCAGAAGGTTTCCAAGACTTAGAAATTATAACTGTTTAAAGAAGAAGAAAATGCTAATTGGGTCACTACACATTGTATTCATGTATTGGATTATATTACTGCATATAATAAATATGTACAGATACTATGTTTTAATCATAAAAATAATGCTGCCTATAAAATATCTTGAAAAAAGGGGAAGTGATTCAATTTTTTTCTGTCTCCAAATTTCATTCTTCTTCTACCACTCTCCCCTGCTTTACTGTAATAGATCATCTATTTATAGGACAGTTGAGAAATATCCCACTTTACCTGCCTTGTAAGGAATCATTCTCAACCTAATTACCTTCTCCAAAAAAAAGCTCATTAACTTTATTTATTTTGGTACTGGGGATTGAATCCAAGGGTGTTCAGCCTATGAGCTTATACCCCCAGCCCTAATTTATTCTTTATTTTGAAACAGGGTTTCACAAAGTTACTGAGGGCCTCGCTAAGTTGCCGAGACTGGTTTCAAACCTGCACTCTTCCTATCTCTGCCTTCCAAGTACTGCGATTACAGGCACGCACCAGCATACCCAGCTGCTCACTTAAAGTCTTGAACCTATGGAGTTTTCAGGAAGAGAAACAAAAGAATTTATGCTTATTCCAGGATAATAGTAATAACTATTGCAGATTTCAGGAATCATGGAAATTGGCCAGTAAAAGAATTGAGGGGAAGAGATATATATTTAAATGAAGATAGTGATGGCTAGAAATCTGCTGAACCAGGTTAGAAGTAAAATGAGGAAGTGTAATGATGTTAAGGATACCAGAGGACAGGGAAATGGTGGCATATTTTGTTACCAAGAACAAGGTGAACACGCAAGGGGCATATGCAAGGAAACCCAACTGGATAGAAAATAAATATTCAGGTCATTGCATTTACTAGTGGTCATCCAAATGGTGAGGCTATGCTGATAAGAAAGGATAGAAGTGAGCCAGCTGCCAATGGACATTAAACTTGCCAGCTTAAACTTTTAAAATCAGAGTGATTCAGTCAGAAATAGCAGACCTTTGGCTCAGACTGTGTTTTCACTTTTCATGGAAACTTTGCCAAAATCATTCGACTTCTGAGGGAGATTAGAAAGGGTATCTTGAGATAGTTTTATTTTGTGTGACTGTATGAATTGATCAGATTTAGATACTTGCCTCTGCTCTCTACCCAAGCAGAGGTTAAGCACTGTGTAAGAATGATTATGTTTTTTTTTTTTTGCAAAAATATTTTAACAGGTAAAATTAGGAAAAGTTAAATAATAAACTAAATATATTCTTAAAATTAAGTATAGCAGGTAGGGATGCAATCAACATTACTTAAAACTTTTGTTTGGTTTAATTTAGATTTTTTTTTTTTTGGAATGAGTACTGTGATATCTCGACAGCAATGTTTCAATATACCCAATGTTAAGCCGGGCGTGGTGGCACACGCCTGTAATCCCCGTGCTTGGAAGGCGGAGACAGGAGGATCTCGCTGGTTCAGAGCCAGCCTCACTGGCTTAAGAGACCCTGTTTCCAAATAAAAAATATAAAATAGGTCTGGGCCTGTAGCCAGGAGGTAGAAGGGCTTCCAGGAACCCCAGTACCACCCCAAAAAAATCAATATACCCAATGTTAAATAAAAAAATTACATTATACACCAAGTAATGTGTACATGTATGTTTGTATCACTTTGACTCTCTTATGATGTATAATTACATAGCACCAATAAAAGTTTATAAAAAATAAATTGCAGTTAACATTTCTCATTTAAAAAGATGTTTGTGAGATTTCTGTAAAGATAATGAGTATCTAATATACACTGTCATTGCCATGACTCATTATGCTATTAAATATTGCTATAATTATTTTTTATGTATTTGAGTATCTTATGAATAATTTTCAATATGTGTGAACAAAGCATTTAGACAAAAGCTTCATTTTTAAAGCTTTAAAAATAGTCCTGAAACTTCTTTACCAAATTTCTCAGTATTGAGGATCAATGAAAAATTACAAAAGCAAAAATGTGAAATTCCAAATACATGATATAGAGTGTAAAAAGTCTAAAAAGTTATAATCCTAGTATAACTTTAAAAATACAGGAAAATAGGGGCTGAGAATATAGCTCAAGTGATAGAGAGCTTGTCTAGCATGTGTGAGGCCCTGGGCTCAGTTCCTAGCGCGCGCACACACACACACACACACACACACACACACACACACACATACATAAGATAAAATATGTGACTATGGATGGATAGCTCCACTTTTTCTGAGTCTCAGATTTCACATCTTATAAAATGAAGGTCATTTCTGCCATCACCTTTAGATCTTTGTGCTGTATTTCATAACAAAACAGTCAATCCTCCATATCCGTGGCTTCAACAAATATGGATAAAAAATTGTGTCTGCAGTGAACATGTACAAAACATTTTTCTTGTCATTGTTCCATAAGCAATATGTATGACAACTATTTGCATAGCATTTGCGCTGTGTTAGGTATTAAAAAGTAATCCAGAGATGATAAAGTATACAGATGTATGTAGGTTGTAAGTGCTATACCATTTTATTAAGAAACATGAGCATCTGCGGATTTTGCTATTCACTGGGGATCTTGGAACCAATTCCCCCATGGATACTAAGGAAGACTCTATTTGTAAAACAGCAGTGCATAATAAACATAGAATGTATAATAATTCACAAAAGAAGTATTGTGGTTTTAGCCATTTGCTTGGCGAGCTTTTAACGTGCTGAACAAAGGTCGTTTTCTAAAATGCTTCTCCCCAGCTCTCCTAATTCCCCATGGCAATATGAGGGTCTGCCTTTGTCCCGTGGCCCAGTGTTAGGTAAACATCCAGTAAAGCACCCTATGTGTCCCTCTGTGATGTAGTATCTTGTACTCCTATACTTTTATGGAGATCTGGGTACCCTATCTTTCTCTGATAGGAACAGTTTCTAAAATCTTAGTCTTGGGAAGGTGCTGTGTATCTGTGCCCTCGGGTCCAGCCCAGGCTTACCTGGGGTGGTGCTCCTCTCCCAGGAGACGGTCAGCACTCCAGTGTCAGGGTTTGCATCCAGGTGCAAATTTGTTGGTGGAGACAATGCTATAAAGAAAATTATAATTAAAAATTAAAGCTCACTCAAAGCACTTAGCCAGTGGAACGGTCCTTTGTTCTTCTTTCTTTTCCCTCTCTCCCCTCTTTCTTTCTTCCCTTCTTCCAGAAGCAGTAAAAAATATTGAAACTATACTATGAAAATATGGTGGACGGTCATTCTCTAGTCAAGGATGTTTTTAAGATCAAGGATTCTGTAACAGTGATAAAAAAGATTTCTATCTTGTCAGTACCTAAATATCCTTGTCATGCAAAGGACATTTCTGGTGCGATGACATGAGTTGGACCTGCTACCCCAAATTCTGAAAGAGCTAATACTATAGGTAGGGACGGAACACTTCCCTTGTGCCATTCCCATAAGTGGTGATATGGATATTAGGATTTTTTTAAAGACATGAAACAGTCTTAAAAACAAAACAAAGGAAAAGAAAAAGGTCCAAGAACCCTTCTTACGTGTCACCACTCTGTTCACAATCGGTGCGTCTCGTTCTTTGCCATCTCTCAGGACTTGGATGGTGTAAACGTACTCCACGCCTGGAGTCAGGCCAGACATGACAATGCTCCCGGATTCTGAGGTCACCTCTCGTGGGGCCTCACCTCCCTGGCTTGGTCGGACGCCCAGCTAGAGGAAGGATGGCAAAATGAACACCGAGGACAGATGCATCTAGAGCTGTGTTGCTGAGGTTGTGGCTCTACTTTACATAATGTGAACTCCTTAGAAACGTACAACCTCCTTTTATTGGGGTAATGAGCTGGGGACTTGCCTTAGCTCCATTTCAGACTTTGGCTGGACATTTCACGTATTGAGGGCCCAGGACCAAAGAATTATCTTCCAAATTGCATTAAGATGGTTTGTAATGGAAGGTTCCAATGAAATGTCATTACATATTGTTTTGCTTGATAAAAGAAACCTTCTGGTACAAACTAGAAGTATACAGGGGTTTTAGGTCATGTGGTAGTTCATTTCTATTTTCTTTGTGCTGGAGGAAATTCTCGCGGCCCTTTCTCTAATGAGTTATTCACATTCAATTCACTTTCCAGTTGCCCTTTAAAGGCACTAGCCTTTGTGGCACCTTGTACTGAAAAAACACTCCTGTTTAAGAAGTATGTTCATAGCCTAACTGCAGGACAATGTTACAAAATAGGAATCATAATGAATGCCTCATCGTTTTACATCCTTTGAAATTTCTTTTTTTTTTAAAGCCTAGGTAACATTGTGTTACCGAACAGTGTTCAACTCTAGAGAAATCCTTCATCTGCTATATGGCGTCTGAAAGTTGGGTGGACACGATTAAGGGAAATTTAAAAGGTATGCTGGCAATCTTCAACAGAGGATTTCTCTAAGTAGCATAATTACCAATATGGCCATTTGCATACTCAAAAAGGAAGTGACCTTTGGTCTATTTAAAAAAAATAATCATGGGGATTTAGTCTTGATTTCTAGTTCTAATAAGCTATTTTTCTCTCCATACTTTAAATTTTAAACCAAGTAATTCTTTTAAACATATTCATTTGTATTCATCACTTCCCCAATATCATTACTTTAAAGAATATAAATCCAGATATCTGCAGGGAAGACCTCAATCTTAACTTCTATTAAGAGATTTACCCACGGGGCTTTGAACAAGTTGAGATGAAACTGATTGGATAAAAATGTGATTTTTAAGTGATTCTGAGTTTAATTGTTCTCCCCAAATTGGCTTTTGTGAATTTCTTGGCACCCATTTAGAATAACACATCAAATGGAGTTTTCCTATATATTTTTAAAAAATGTAGCTCCCTGGGGGAAAGGATAGAGAAAATAAAATAACAACAATTAACAGGTCTATGATAATGTTTTCTCCTCTGCAAAGCACTTTCTTTTCTATTATTTATTATTATTATTATTATTATTATTGGCATTGGAAATTGAACTCAGAAGCATTTTACCTCTAAGCTACACCCTCAACCCTTTTTATTTTGAAACAGAAACTCTCTAAGTTCCTAAAGGTCGTAATTGCTGAGGCTGACCTTGAACCTGTGAACCTACTGTCTCAGTCTTCCAGGTACTGGGATTACAGGTGTGCACCACTGTACCTGGCTTGCAAAGCACCTTCACAGTGTAGTTCCAACCTTCCAGAAGTAATTCAATGAGATAGGCAAGGCAGAAGTACTGCTATGCCTCACAATAAAGTCCTGAATGAGAGCAGGTAACAATGCCCAGGGCTCCTACAATCTTGAGTTTCCTCTTTCTACTGTATGCAGCAGCAGGAGGGCACCTTGGAACTTGCATCACAAGAGCTTAGGAACACAGCATAATTTACCTTAAAACCAATCCGTGGAGCAGGGGTCCATGTGATCACAATGGTGGTCTCAGTCACCTCTGTGTGGTAAGGTGGAATGGAGCTCCCGGGCTGCACTGTGAAATCAATCAGTACATTTGTTCACGCTTTAGAATCATACATGATTGCAGAGAATGGAATATATGTATGTATATATGCATTCTAACTCTGAGCTACACTCCCAGCCTGATTTTTTTTATTCTTTATTTTGAAACAGGGTCTCACTGAATTGCAGAGGGCCTCACTAAGTAGTAGCTAAGGCTGTACACAAACTGCAATCCTCCCATCTCAGCCTCCCAAATGCTGGGATTACAAGCGTGCACCACATGACCACCTAGAAAGAAATATTTTTTATCTAGAACCACAGTTTAACCATCTGAGAGGAACATATGCTGATGGAGAAATTGGCAAATGCTTTTTCACTGGGCAGAAAGTTGGAGAAGATGAATACTTTTCGATCTGGATGTGTTACATAAATCACTTAGGATGTTGTGAAAATGTGCTGATTCTGGAGGTCCAGCTCTGGGCTAGGATGTTTGCATTCTTGACAAGCTGGCAGATGGTGCCAGAGTTGAGTAAGGGACTGTATGACCTCAAAGGAAGTCCCTCTCAATTCCTTAGAATCTATAATTTGTGTCTTCATCATTTTTAGGATTTGAGTTTGGGGATAATCAACGTTCTTATGTCATCAATGTAAAATCCCCTATAAAATGTATCACTCGTCACCACAAACTGATGGCCGTTTTGTTTATTAAACATTAATTTAAGAACAATGGTGAAATTAGAGATGTGATCTACAAGTAGCTTTATGCTGAATTATCTCATAATTATGACCAATTATGTTTGGTTGCAGAAAAGATGCTATATGAAAGCTAAGCAAACTCTGAAGCCATAGATGCACTTTGCATTCTAAAGATTCATTCCTTAAACATGCGATTATTCATACAACAGAATTCAGTATTCTGCCACTAGAATTAGGAATTATAACAGGTTTCATTGCATCTTTTAGCATCCTGACACCGCTGTTACTTTCCTAAGTATAAATATTACTTCAAAAAAAAGAATAGACAAAAAAAAGAGAGTGCATGTATATAGTGCATATATATGCATACTTAAGTTAGGCACTCCCAGCCAGGAGTGGCGATGCACACCTGTAATTCTGGTACTTGGGAGGCTGAGACAGGATGATTGCAGGTTCAAGGGCAGCCTCAGCGACCCTGCAAGACCCTGTTTCCAAATAAAGAATAAAATAGGGCTGAGGATGTGGCCCAGAGATAGCATGCCTGTGGGGTCAATCTCCAGTTTCAAAAAAAAAAAAAAAAAAAAAAGGCATTCCTAATTTCTGTCAAATCTTGCTATAAATTTAGAAAGGTCAGGTCGCGGAAGCCAAGATGTTTGAGTTGGGTGAGTTAAGGTCCAGGTTTCAAGTGCCTTGTTTCTGCCTTCATAATTCTTTTCCTCTTTCTCTTCCCACTGGGGGAAAAAGTCATTGAATGCATTTATACTAAATCATTAATGGCAAGGGAGACAAAGAGTTATTCTCCAGAGTTATACAAAGGGCTTAAAAAGTCTTCAGACTCCAGTCTCTACATAGCCCAAGTCAAATCATTTCCTTCCTTCCTTCCTTCCTTCCTTTCTTTTTTTATGTGTCATGTGTGAATTCAGGCCCAACTTATGCAATTCTTTCTTTTTTTTTTTAGTCTGGATTTTAACATCTCATTTCTTATTTTAATTTAAAAACGCTGTGTAGGAAAAAGTCAAATATATGCTTGGGCCCCTTAGTAGAGACTCTACTGGTTGTTGCACAAGCATGCCATTCGGGTGGCATTTGGGGGAACTGGGCTGGGTGGCCCATGGTGCCTTCCAGTACCTCTGCACTCCTACACCATTTGCTTCTGGCTTTGACAAAATACCAGAGCCGGCCCTGGATGACCATTTAAAATGGCCCTCAAGAAACAATTCAGAGAACAGTCGATTTCTTTCACTGACCATCTGTGAAAGCTACAACTTTTTCACAAATTACATTCTCTTCAACCATTCTGGACTTTAGGACAGACAGGGTATTTTTTTTTTGCTTAGTGAGCCATCTAAAATCTTCCCAAGTTTAAGATGATCCTCTTGGCCTCTTGACCACAAACTCATCAACTGATGTCAAACAAAGCGTGTGACTATAAGCATGAGTTATGGGTTCAATAAAGAAAAGATCTCTACTAAAGACCACATGCACTTAAATTTCTCTAAACCAGTAAGGACATCTGTGAGAAATAGACATTTACAAGAAACACAAAGATATTAAGTTCTTGAGGGTAAATTTTAGACTACCTCGGAACCATGTAATATCAAATAGCAAAATTTTAAGGTGAAATTTCTTGCAAATGAAAAGCAGATGTCACTTGCTTATGACTAAGAATTACTTAGGAAACAGCCTTCACTGGCCAAACTTTACACACCAAATTTAAATAAAACTAAGTTTTAGTAAGTGATGGACTTCTATGGGAAAAAATTTATAGAGAATTTCCTTTGGGAAATGCATTACAGAGCTATTTACACACTAGGCCCATATTGACTTTTTAAAAAATGCTTTTGGACATCCGTATTTTTAAGTTAGTCAAAGAGGAAGATTTTCTGAAAGCTTTTGGGAAAATGAAAACTAGTATGTGATTGTAATATATGCTGAATAATGTGCTTATGTTAGGTACTTCCAAAATTCAAAGTGTCAGCTTAAAATAAAGAAAATTCTCTGAGAAATAAGGAGACTTATAATTCTTGGTAGTGCAAATAGAACGTACTTAAATCAGTTTGTGAATAGAGGCTTATTGTGATGTGGATATATAGGACATTTATGACCATCACCCCTAAAATACTGAGCAAAAGGATAGATAGACATGACCAAAAATCATTGTTAGTATTTTTCCCCTCTGTGGAATTTCAGGAGTTTTGAAGAAAATAAAAAAGAAAAACTCTTCTGTTGAAGTACTTTAATCTTGTGTAACCAAAACTCTAAAGAAATCATTTCCTTAGCTTCTTGTTCTATTGATTGTTTTCCACTCAATCTGTAGATATTTTTTATTCTGCATGTATGGCTGTCATTTGATGCCCAAAGTAATAGGATGGAGAAATAAATGCTGATGTTTTTGCCTAACTAGTATTTGATAAATTTACACACTATTTTCCTCAAGAAAAAAAAAAAAAAAAAAATATATATATATATATATATATATATATATATATATTTTGTGGTGCTGAGAATAAAACCCAGGGACCTGCACATGCTAGGCAAGCACTTTACCACTGAGCCACATCCCCAGCCCTCATCAATAAAAACCTTGCCTCAAAAACATTATCAGCCAAACAAAATAGCCTGATTCGTGACTTAACGCTAGCATCAGCTCATTGCTATTGCAGACTAGTAACAAACAATGCAGGAACCAGCGGCCAGCCCATGAAGTACACATTTAATAGAAGCTAACTTTTAGAAAATGGAAAACTACGGAATGTAAGCAGAGTTAGCAACTTCTGACAGCCTTAAGAAAAGACTTAAATTCTGGCTTACGAGTAGTGAAGACTCCTGTAGCCTTCGGGCTCTGCTGGTTGCCTTTGATGGCCACGAGGGTGACAGTGTACTCAGACCCCGGCTGCAGGTTGCGCAGTGGGTAGCTGGAAGCAGAGGGTCCTATGTTGTACTTCTTGGGCTGGCCTCCTCGGGTCAGCCCTGTGGTCAACTGGTAGCCTGCGATCCGGGCCCGGGGCGGAGTCCAAGTCACCAGAACACTCGAGTCGGCCTCATTGGTAAATTGGAGGTTGGTGGGAGCATCCAGTTCTAGAAAAAAAGATGAAACATATCAAGGAACACTTCAACTGGTAATCATACCGGAATACTAAAGCTTGACTAAATATTTCAAGATTTTTTTTTTCTCCTCGAGTCTGAAACTAAAGTAAAAATCAAAGCTTTGGGAAAAAAACAAGCCTTTAAGAGACTGAGCACTATGTTCAGATTTGCCAAACTCTGTGTCAGTCATGAGAAACTGTTGACCTTTTGCACTTGACTGTCATCTTTTGGAAAGTCTAATTTTTCAGTAAGACTTTCTCATCACTCTCAGAAATTACAGTTACATTACAGTAATGGTATTTTTTTTAAAAAAAGGCAAAACACAGACTTATGAACCTCCCAATTTACTCTTCACTGAGCCACAAAGGTTATGGGAAGAGAGATAAGCCCAATAAAATGAAGGCTAGGAAAAAATGCCACATGGCTCAAAAGCAATATCCTTTGCATTTATGAAATGAATAGTACTCTGCTGGAGAAATAAGTTATTTTCATATGGTTCAGATTTAGCGGTAATTATAACAATTAGAATATATACTTAGAAGCTTAGATCCATACTAGGACACTGGTGAGTTTATACTCTTAGAGAAATAATCACATAAATTGTGGGGGTTCTATTTTTCTTGAGAATGACAACTAGCAGTTTAAAACAGAAACTTAAAACACAGAAATTTAAAACACCTTTCAGATAGAAGAAGCTCTAAGAGGCAGCCAAGTACAATAGCTGAGAACAGGGGCTTTGGAATCAAAAAAGAGGTTTAGGAGCCAGATCTATCACAACCTAGCTCTGCAACCTTAAAAGTTGCAGAATTTTAGAAGGCTTCAGTTTCTTCATGTATCCAATAGGGATGATAAGATTTTCCTTTGTAAGGAAGATTAAACATGAGTACAATGGTTATTAAAAAAAAATGAGCAGATGACCCATGACCCTTAGCCAGTAACAATAGATGGTTTAATCATTATATGTGTGTGTGTGTGTGTGTGTGTGTGCGCGTGCGCGTGCGCGCGCACGCATGCGCGTGCTGCTAGGGATCAAACCCAGGGTTTTGTACATTTTGTGCATACTAGGCAAGTGCTTTTCCACTGAGCTACAGCTTTATCCCAGCAACTATTATTCTTAAATTCTACTGCAAATGTGTTAGGAGTTTGCATTTTAATTTAGATCTAGGTGGGTGTAGTTATACACACACATTCACTCAAATTACTCAAAGTCTGCACATCTCCATTAGCAAAGGAAATGAGATGCTCTCAAATTCTCTCCTGAGTGCTACTCCATTGGCACTCGTTTGTTGGGAAGTTATTACCACGTAGCCTCCACAGAGCTTAACCAAGCTTGGTTTCCAAGGTTTAACATACTCTATGTCCAACATACATTCCCCTGACTGGTGAGTGTTTTCATATTGCTGAGCTGTAACCCCGAAGTGAATGGTAGGGCACATTTCAGTCATCACAGGCTGGACGGGAGGGTGGAGTATTCAGGGGATGGGGCACATCAAGGCAGGAATGGTACATACTGGTTGTCTGCTGTGCAGTCAGAGGCTTGCTTTCTTTCTCCTGGTTCACGGCAAAGACTTTGAAGACATAGGTGACTCCGGGGGACAGGCCGGTGATTTCCGCAAAGGTGTTCCTGCTAACAGGCAACCTCTGCCCATGCTCCCCGGGCAGGTTGACGGGGATCACATCCACACGGTAGCCGGTCACCACACTATCAGGGGGTGTCCACATGATGGTGACCTTCACATCAGTCACTTCTACAAACTGCAGGTCCTTGGGAGGGGGAACTTTATCTAACAGACAGATAACAGGTCATTTGTAATTCCTGCTGGAGACTTTTAAGGTTTTATTTACTTTTTCTATAAGCTTTCTTGAAGATTGTTTTTTTAAAAAGCCCGTGTTGCTTCATGGTGACACGCCTTCTAAAGCAATGCTAAATTCTGTCTCTTAACCAGATAATACACTTTTATTGCATATATTTTCATGATTCAGTCATACCACTTACATTATGCTATTTGAGACTTTTATCTAAAATACATAGATAAGTAAGCATATGGATTTCAGCCTAAGAAGTATCAGTTTTGAGTGGAAAGTTAAAATAAACATGTAGAGGAAAAAAGCAACGACTTTAAGATAACTGCAGAAAAATGGGGATTGTTTGGTTTTAATGAATCATTTTGTAATACTTAATAGAAACAGATGAAATAATCCTTATGCTTCTGGGGGAAAATAAGAAGACTTGATGATGCCGGTCTTAGGTCAATGGCTATCTTTGATAAGTTACTTTATAGTGTGGACATTTCAGGTGAATATCATGAGTTTAGGAATAAAGCAAGTACATAATATCACATGAACGTAGGAACTGCTGACAGAGACACAGCCAGCCTTCCCCTGGGACAAGTGGCCCTTTTGCACTTCAAGTGTTCCCCATGAGGCTAACAGAATAAACTTGATTCAAGAAGGCTTTCTTCTCTCACAAAAGAAGATTCAACGTGCTACCTGGCCAGCCTAAGTGATAAGACACCCCGGGGAAGTGTGTTTTCTTGTTACCTGACCGTGGGACTCCTGTAGTTTCTTGTTGGATGAACACAGGCGTACTCTCCTGGTTTTCTTCCACAGCGTAGATGGTGATATTATACTGAACACCAGGCTGCAAGTCACTGAGGGTGACAGAGTTGGCAGTCTCAGGAAGGTTGAGTTCAGTGCTGCTGCCCTCTACGGATGGCGAGTACACTATTCTGTATCCTGTGGGGTCAGGAGAAAAGTACAATACACTGTTTTATGAAGCAGAGGCTTAAAAGAAAAAAAAAGAAAAGAAAGGAAAAGAAAAAATAAAGATTCTTAAGTTCTCTTTCAGGCAGCTTCTTACATTTTGCTTGATTAGTTAAGAATTAGCAAGATTCCTTTTGATTCTTTCAATGTTACCACCCACTTCTTATAACAATAACTATTCAGCCCAAAGATAAAAAAAAGCACAGCCATGGAAGCCTTTTTAGAAATAAATGTCATCCTTGACACCTGGAGATCCTTAGTAAATGTCAATTAGAGAGGCCAGTAGGTGAAAATATTTATGCTAAGCTTATTTCTCTTCTATGAGCTCCAGATAATGGAAGCAGTTAATAAACAAGCCTGGGAAGAGTTCCCTAGTACTGTGTGTAGGTTCTAGGAACTTCATGGATGAGACAGAGATGCAACTCAGCTCCCTCTTTTAGAGTGAGCCTTAGAGTGAGGTGGAGTACCATGCCTCTGTGAACTGAAAACGCTTGATTTAGTAAGCTAATGAGATGTCTTTACAGGTGGTCTATGCATATGCTGTGTGTGTGTGTGATGTGAATTGGTTAAACAAATTAGAGGGGAAATAATCTGTGAGAAAGTAGGGCTGTAAGACTTTAACACACACACACACACATACACACACACACATACACACACACACACACACACACACACACACAAAGACACACACACACAGCTAATAATTATATGGGAGATTTCAAGTGATACGCTGGTCCATAATCAGAATCTGCTCCCTCCACACCTGTCCCTTGAAGAGTGCCCTAGAAGTCAAAGA
The DNA here is from genome assembly GCF_963383645.1 of Muscardinus avellanarius. NCBI lineage: Eukaryota > Metazoa > Chordata > Mammalia > Rodentia > Gliridae > Muscardinus > Muscardinus avellanarius. The sequence goes on along the minus strand of NC_137787.1, from coordinate 23,680,097 downwards.
AGCACAAGGCTAAGCCCACCTGTGATGGGCGCCTGGGGCTTGCTCCAGCGAACAACAATCGAGGTGTCATCGACTTGGTCCACGGTAGGGTCAGGAGGGGCATCGGGTGCTAAGGAAGAGGGGAGAGAGAGAGAGAGAGAGGCACTTAGATCACTGTGCTACAGGCCTCCACTTTACAGGGATTCTTTTAGCACCATGTAGCTCACATGTACCTGTCGTCTGTGAAGTCGACAGGATCAAGCTCTGTTCTCCCTCCTCAGATATCTGATAGACATTGACAATGTATTTTCGGCCAGGAAGCAGGTCAGGGATGTTCACAGAAGTGGCTGTGCTTGGAAGATCTTTTAAATAGAAAAAGAAAGGTTACTGACCAGAGCAATCAACACTACCACAGCTTAAAAGAACCAGCTACATATTCATGGCGGGTATAAAAAGACTAGAAGGAAATGTTCTCGAGGATAAACAATAACTATCGATGTACTTTGAGATACTTCTTTCATTTTCTAATTTTTTTCCTTTAAAGATATTGAATTATTGTAATCTATCCCCAAATTTGTAAAAATAGTTCTCTGTACTTGTAAGTCAGGGTTGTAGCAATGAGGAGAAAGATAATGGGGGTGGAGGTGGGAGGGATATTCTTTTACTTAATCTGGGTGCTGGTCTCATGGGTATATTCAGTATATTTTGTAAAAGGTCCCTAACAGTGAGAATTTGAAAAGCAGGCATGAGGGTACTGAGCATATCTCACAGCGACCCTTGTCATATATCATCCTCGAACTGGCAACTAGTACATAAAGAAAACAGCTTTTGTTTCAGGAAAAGGCATACTACGATTCACATCAGGGTCCAGGACAACATAAGGATGCTCAGGAAAACCTGGCTAGATCTATAAAGACTTCTATCAAGGGTCAGTCCTTCCCTGCCTCTTATGAGAGGGTGGAGTTTTCAGCGTGAGCTGTCAGCTCATCCCAGAGCCCACGCCTGGATGCTGTCTCCCACGGGAGGCCCTACCAGCAACAGCCCCTTCAGACCCAGCTGGAGCCAAACATTTAGCTCACCAAGGTACTGTGGTTTGTTTCCGTCCTCACTCAGCTCGTACTCCACCCGGAATCCTGACACCGTGTCTGAGGCAGAGACCCAGGAGACCACAAAGCTGCTGGCTGTGATTTCAGTCACAGATTCAGAAGTGCCCACCAAGGGAGAAAAGGGCGTTGTCTCTCCCGTCACCGTGTTGCCTAGAACCACAGAAAAAGAAAAGCAGCCTTGGGTTATCCAGAACATTCACCATCCTTCTCTGCAGAATGGTGGCATTAAAAAATGGAGGTGTCGTTCATGGAAGGAAAGGAAATGAGAATAAAGCTCATCCTGAAGGGAGCCTGAGCCATGGAAACTTAGGTATAGACCCAAGGATGCTGGGTACATACTGGTCCCAGGTGTGCTGCTGCTGGTGGTGAAGTCGAAGCGTGTCACCTCTCGGTGGCCAGACTGCTGGATGCTGATGAGCTGGCCCTCGTATATGGCTCCTGGGGTCAGGCCTTTGATGGTGTAAGAGTTTAAGTGGCCAGCAATGGTAGCTTCCTTCCAACGGCCCACAGCATTTTTCTGAAAATTTAAATTAAAAAATAAAATAACACAAGTGTTTAAAGGATGTGCATTTAGAGATGATGTTCGGTCATTTTCAAAGGTGAATGAGGGACCTTTGCAGTCCATTCTGGAAGAAAATCATAGACAAATGGAATCACAACAGGGACCGGTAGCAGAGTATGTGCCTATTCACAATTATTATCATATCTAATATTTATTGATAGTTTACCATGTATCATGCATTGTGCTATCTTGCTTGCATCCTCAAAATAATCTTCATCCCTTACCTCCAAGCCAAAGTAGCAGTATCCTTGCTAATTATGTAGTATCAAAGTAATTATGAGGACCTTAAGTTTCATCTCTCTTAGTTTTTTCATTTTTATCATAAACAGAGATATTTTACTCTCAAAAGTAGAAAAAGGCCATATATTTTATCTTTTAACTTGATGGAATACAGTTCAAATTTCTTGCTTTGAAGAAACATTTGAAGGCATAATATTGCTTTACGACTCAGATTCTGGGGCCATCACAAATACAGTACAACTGGTCTGGTTTTGTGACTCATTCTTGGATATAAACTACCCCATCAAAAGTGCCAACTTTGGACAAGATGGTAGGGAATGTAATTTCAGTTTATTTAATCTTTTGCTTTCAGTTTACATTTTCGCATCCTCTCCAACTTCATTAATAAGTCATGGATCCTAAAACTCATTGCAATAGAATGCGTGGAAAAGAAACACCCTAACTTCAAACAAGATGAAATCCTTTTAAGTGTAAATATTCCAAAGTAATACAAGTATCAAAATACATTTTGTATTCTCAGTGATTTTTTTAAAGTTATCCAATCAACTAGTGTCTCGATAATTCAAATGTTCAAATGCCCATTTATATTTTGGAAAGAAAGGAAAGTGATCTGAGTACTCTTTGACTTAAATTTTAACTCAAATATACTGTGAGCATTTTTGAAATTAGTTATTACCACTAGTTCCAAATTTGTGATAAACTTTTTTTTTCATTGTAAGCTTTTAAAGTTACCTATCAGAAGAAAATATTGGAAAATAAACTCAGGCATAGATTAAAAAACAATCTGAAATGTTTTCATTGTTCAAAATTTCAAAGAAACTTAGCACTGACACTCTTTGAAGATTTTCCAATTTTATGTTTACTTGTAAATATTCCCATTTACAGTGGTCCAATGTATTACTTCAGAGTGATACTTCAATGTATTAATTCAGAGTTAAGTCGATAGTAAATAAAGGTAGTGAAAAGATGAAAAGACAGGGAAGAGAGGGTGTGAGAGAAAATCACTGACTCCACTGACAACCATGCCTGATGCCAAGTTCTGCCACCAGCTCCTCAAGATGCTATGAGCATTACAGAAGAGGGTGAAGAAGAAAAAGAATGAGTTTATCAATCTGAACTTTTTTCCCAAAAGTTTAAATTCAACTGCATATATTAGTCAATTTTTTAACTGCTTAGAATTCAATAGCTATGATAAAAAATAGACATTTTTCTCTTATGCTTAAAGGACTACCTTTCAAATTATGTCATGAACTTAGGAGTTATAACCAGACAGGTTTGAGAGGGTAAGAAAAACTTCAGCTTAATATACCAGTAATCTCCTTAGTTTTAATTCTTCTATTTCTAGACTCTTTGAAAATCAGAAGGATCATTCTTTAAATAAACTAATTATTGTCCCTTAACTATACTTCCCTCTCCTCACCTCTTTCTTTCTAAGTAGCTTCAGAGGATCAAAAGTAATGCTTAAAAAATAATGATCTCTTAAAATACGAATTAAAAAAGGAAGGTATTAACTAATATAAATGATGCCACTAATTTCTTCCTTTAGTGGAGCTGCAAAATATACATAAATTTCAAGTTCTTTTCCCATTTGGGGAAGGAATGGTTTCACGCTATCATTTCTAAGTTCTTGCTAAGACGATTTTTCTAATATGATTTTCTAATTTCTGCTACATACCAAAAAAGCTAAATCTACACATCAATTTGATTGACCATATATTGATTGGTCATTAAGAAAATATAAATGAATGGTATCTGAGAGTTGATCAGATTTATTGACTCAAAAGCTAAAGAAAGAGAAGAGAAACAAAAGAGGAAAAGAAAAGAAGAGAAAAGAAAAGAAACTAAGCCATATTAGAATTTGGTAAGGTCCAAAGACTCTACTTCCAACGTTTCCGGATGGATACTCACGGGTCTCCACCTGAGGATGTACTTAATGATGTGGGATGGCTCTGGTGCATTCCACTGGATGGGGTGAGAATTGGGCTGACTGGGTGTCTCGGTGATGATTACTTGGACAGGACCAGTTGTGCCTGAAAGTGAAAAAAAAAAAAAAAAAACCCATGGGATTTGGTTATCTTGGTATTCATTGACTTCAACTTAAAATTTAATGTCCATGATGAATTCAATGTACATGACAAGCCTCATTAAAAATAGTCTTTGCAACTCAGTGAGACCCTGTTTCAAAATAAAGAATAAAAAAATAGGGCTGGGTGTAACTTAGAGGTAGAATGTCCCCTGGGTTCCATCCCCAGTACCAAAATTAAATAAATATATAAATATATAAATAAATAAAAGATAGTTTGCAGCCAAGCATGGTGGCACATGCTTGTAATCCCAGTACTTGGGAAGCTGAGACAGGAGGATCACAGGTTGGAGAACAGCCTCAGCAAGTAGTGAGACTCTTAGCAACCTAGTGAGACCCTATTTCCAAATAAAAAATAAAATCGGTCTGGGGGTATAGCTCAGAGGTAAAATGCTTCTGGGTTCGATTCCCAGTACCACACACACACAAAAAGTTTATCAGTAAATATAAGTATCATAGAAATTATCTGGGTTGCTGGGCGTGGTGGCACAGGCTTGTAATCCCAGCGCTTGGAAAGCTGAGACAGGAGGATCACACAGGTTCGAAGCCAGCCTCAGCTACTTAGTGAGGCTCTCAGCAACTTAGTGAGACCCTGTCTCCAAATAAAGTATAAAATAGGTCTGGGAATATAGCCCATATTGACATTGGAAATCAATTCAGCAAATCCTTTCTTGGCTGGTAATTATTGTTCTTCACATGAGAAATGCAAATAGACTTTGTTTATAAAATTTGTTTATGAGACATTTATGAAACTTCCCTAATGCCAATAATGTAATTTAGAATACAGACTTTATTTACTAGTTATATTGTTTACTTTTAAGCAAATTCTAATTTGTTCAAGTTTTTATCGCCAATAAATCTACTACCCAAGAAGGAAAAAAACATTCCAAAGGCCATATGACATGATGTAAAACAAACACGTTTCTAAATGGTACAAAATCTTAGACAAATAGAGAAAGGTAATAATTAAAGACCCAGTTTTATTCTCATCAGCATAGGCATTTTATCACTTTGGAAAAAAAGTCTAGTTTTATTTTTATTTAAGAAGTATAGTTTAAAATCACAGTATTGGCCAAACTATTAATAGATCATTTTTCCCCAAAAAGTAGTCAAATAAAATGACATTATAAAATATATACAAAATTCAGTAGTTCCTATATTGCTATGTATGGCTGTTACCAACAGAAATTTAAATGCAAATTTGATCATTTTGTTTTAAAAAAAGGCAAAATAAGGGATAGAAATCATTTCCTTAATACAATAGAATATTAAGGATAAAATGAAGCAACAGTAAAAAATTAATGCTTATGAAACAGAAAGCTGTTTTTTCCTCAACAATGTGTCCTTTATGATGTCAGTCTATGTTTGACTTTCTAGAAATAAAAATAAAGTTTCTTGTAATATAACCTTTCTAAGAATTTCTCACCAACACTTTCAAACAAAGCAAAATGTTGCATGTTTAATAAAGCACTTCGCTGGATTATTAACAGATTTAAGTTTTTTGAAAGGTCTTAGGGAAAAATATATTGATTTTAAAATTTAATTATTATCTTAGCTGCTAAGTTCTCTTTGAAAACAAAGTCCTCTCTAGCAGGACAAATATGTAACGTGTTGATCTGAGCGGGTTCAAAAGTCCTAGAATAACACATTCATTTTCACACTGGGAATCATAATTCAAAGCTGGTTAAAGACTAACAAATATTCTCTGAGTTTTAATCATTTAATGCACATACTTCCAAGCCACGTGAGCATCAAAATTCACCTGTAAAATTCAGTTTTCCATTGTAAAGTGGCATATATTTCATAGAACATGCGGGATATTTGTTTTAATCAGTTAGCAGAAGTCAATCCCATGGCCCTCTGAATCATCCTTTTAGTTCATGAAGATCTTCATCAGGATAAATAAGTTTTTAGAAACAATATTTTAGCAAAATTTTAGAGATCGATGTGACTATTTAAAGTACTTTCACATATATCAGTATATATAGGAATGTCATGTCCTTAAATTATGTATGATAACTGGCATGCGATTTTTAAAATATTGATCTTTTATAGAAAAGCTACATGATCTCTTCAAGTAAAGAGACACTTAATATGTGTTTTATTTAGTGTGTGATTTTGAGGGAGAAAAGTTTATAGTGATTAAATAATCATCTATGAAGACTAAGCTTTCTTTTTTCAGTACTTGGGATTGAACCCAGGGGCATTCTACCTCCAAGCTACACCACAATCCCTATTTTTTATTCTTTGTTTTTGTAACAGGGTCTCACTAAGTTGCAGGGGGCCTCACTAAATAGCTGAGGTTGTCCGAGAACCCACGATCCTCCTGTCTCAGCCTCCCAAGTACTGGGATTGCAAGTGTGCTTCACCATGCCCAGTGAATATTAAGCTTAATACAGACCATACAAGTGTTTTTTACTATCTACTTTTAAGACTACCCATATTTCTGTGTTCACAAGACACAAAGAAGCGTGTGCCAAAGGGGAAGGAAAGAGCAGAGGAAGGTCACTGTGGTGGTTTCACCCCAGCCAAGCTGGAGCAAAACCAGAGGATCTTCTTTTCCCTCAGAGGGCATCAGGCACTGGCCTGAAGTTTTAGTGTTTAAACTTCAGGCATGTGCCCAAGCCCAACTTGATGGGGATGTCACTGTGAACGGCAATGGGGATTTCACTCATTTCTGCCCAGAAAATGTAAATACTGTGTCAGTAGTTATTTGTTAGGTCAACAAAGTTCTTATTAATCACTACCCTCTACTCTAAGCTACATATAATTTAAAGAGTTGAAAATGTAGACATTATTTACATAATTAAATTTTATATTGATATATCCTTTTTTCACAATTATGGGGATGAAACCTGTGCTCTGCAAGCACTCTACCTCTGAACTCCCTCTCTAGCCCTTTTTAAATTTCGTGATGAGACAGGATCCCATGGCATGGCCCAGGCTGGCCTTGAACTTGTGAATCTCACCTCAACTGAGTGGTGAGTATGCACCACCAGGCCCAGCTCGATCATCCTTTTGATATTGGTTATTTGGTATAACTTTTTTCAATTAACTTATCTACCATATAATAGCAATTACTGACCAGTGAACTCCTCCCTTCCTCTCTCATTTAGTAAGCTCAAACTAACAACAAAATAGTTAAGGTATAATACAATGCCTTCCTAAAATAAGGTCAGAATGAGCAATTTCCAGGAATGGTGACCTCATATAAGTTAAACATTTATGACTTTTTTGACTCAGTCCTTTTTTCTCTATTAAATTTGCTAGGATCTGTGCTTTTCTGGTTGCTTATTGACAAACCAAAAGCCTCTTATCTGTTGTTAGTTTGAACAACTCTACCAAGTCCTTGTAGGAGGAACAAACAGGACAAGGCTAGAGACCATCTATTCCTAATCTGTTGTTGCCTTATTCTTTCCACATTCTAAAAGCCCCACAAGCTTAAAGGCCTGAGCCATTGAGCAAACCAGATACGGGGATAAACACCCAGGTCAAATGCCCACTCGCTCTCCTCTGGGCTCAAAGGACTCTTGCTGTTAATCCTTTCCAACAACAAAGTCAACAGGTAAAATTCCAGCCAGAAAGACTCCTTCCCAGCCAGATCTTATCTCTGACTAGTCCACATACATGCTTCTAGCAAAAAGCTGTGTGTGTAGGCTTATTTTAAGAGACAGAGAGAAGAAAGGTTTCCCTAAATCACCCAGAGGAAAATAATTTCCAACACAATGTCCCACCAATAACAATCGCAAACACAGAGTTGACACTATTTTAGAAGTTTCTGCTTGTTAGTTGCATCATTTAAAAAAAAACAAAGTCAATTATACAGTTTCTGGGGTTTGGTTAGCAGTGCCCTGTGCTCCTGTAGATTCTCTCTGTGATAGTGAATCCCTTTTCTTATTATGGAGGCACAGAGTTAATTTGATCTTAATTTCTCTCACATGCAGATTCTGATACCCCCCCAAAAATCACTTCTTTATTTGTGAATATAGGCTATGTTTTATGTCTCAAGGTAATAGAGGTTTTTTTTTTTCCTATTTTTTTCCTCTGTGTATGGGGTGTGTGTGTGTGTGTGTGTGTGTGTGTGTGTGTGTGTGCAGTATTGCAGTTTGAATCCAAGGGCATTCTACTACTAAGCTATATCCCCAGCCCTATTTTATGAAACAAAGTCTGGCCAGGTTACCATGGACTGGGCCTTGAACCTATGATCTTCCTGTCTCAGCCTCTTTCGTACTGAGGTTACATGTGTGCCCCACATCACCCGGCTCTTGGAGATTTAGGAAACTTTGCACTTCAGTAGTGGAAATAACTGGTGCCTAAAAACTATGCTTTCATTATTCGACATATTATTATTACTCCACGAATTTTAAATTCAGTATTTTTCCTCAGAATAGATCAATAGCAGCTGCAGCTAGGTATGATGGCTTTGTGACCTGAAAAACCCCAGAAAAAAACATTTGAGGGAGTTTGAACTGCGCAGGCAGAGTTGACCAAGTTACTCAACCCCTGGCTCCAGATACTTTGTCCAACATTCCAAATGACCAAACAAATAGAAGCCCGACCCAGGAGGCCGAGGTGAGAGACCACACGCTGCAGTTCTCATCCTCTCTCTATGTAACCTCCCTATCAAGAACCGTAGTCAACAACTCCATTTCCTCCCAGCACAACGGACTCGCTTTGGTTTTGTACTTTCAAAGTGGATGGATGTGAAGATAAAATTAGCAGTATTATGACCTGGTGGATCATCCTGCATGCTAAGAAACACATGCACCTTTTTTCAGCATTCCCTTTTACTTGATGGGGTGGGGGAAGAGAAAAGATAATAATTTAAGTCAAAAATTCCATTCACTATTGAACAGTGCCATGAGAAAAGGTTGGGAAAGAGAGGAGAGCTCCGAACTGAGGCCTCAGAGTATTGAAAGAAAAGGTGCATCCCTGTTGCTATAACCACTGGACGGGCCCAACACTCACCTGGATAGGTCTGTAAAGGCTGGCAGTGCCACTCCCCAATTCCACGGCCATAGCAATAGCACTGGTATCTGACACCATGCACATATTTCTCCCATGAATCTCCAATTTGATAAAACGTCCGAGTTTCTGAGTCCTGGCACTGGTCTACAATATATGCAAGAAAAAGGTAAGCGGTCTCCAAGGCTTAAAGCTACATATTTAATTTCAGTATGTTGGACCATACATTCTTAGAGGTTTGGATAAAAATCTGCACCTGTCCTTACAAGTATATGCAGTTTATAATTATTTTATTTATATTCTTTACCTTCTGAGATAATTAGTAGTAGACAAAAGTACCCGTTGGGGGGATATTTAATTTTATAAAAAGAATGATGTTCCATATAATAACACAAATATTTAAGAGATCAGTATACATTGATGATATGAGTTAATTTAAAAAAATTACATATATTGTTACCAATATCAAATAACTTACATTTGAATAGCAAGGATAAAATTTGCAATAAGTTTACTCTTTATATGTCTTCAAAAACTTAGAGGAACTAATTTAGCATGTAAATGAGTGGATGAGATTTTAACTAGGAGTTTCTGTTGAGCAGCCTTTAAGAAAACCTCTTAGAATCTCTCTCAGCTTTTTGAATCTCATTTCACACAAACCGATAACGTGATGTTGTTACCAGTTTGTTTTCTTAGTGAGCATCCTGCCTCTTTCAGTACAGGAATATTAATGGATTACCTTAAACTTTGAAGCACTGGTAACTGAGCTCTTTTAAGGTTCAACCTTTATTTTTTGCTCAGGTCTACTATAAGGGGTATCCCCCCCCAAAAAAAAAAATGGAGTGTTTTGGAAGTAAGCATTTACTGGCATAATCCTTTGTCCGTGTTATTGCAAAGTCAGTGAAGAAAAGCTCCTTTTCCTAACACGGACTAACTTTATGACTCAGAACCAAAGACCTAACTCCATTCAATTAAAGCAAACCTGCATGTGTTGCCAAGCTGAGCAAAAAACAGGTGATTACCATATCGAGAGGATATATTGGTTTGTGATGAGGGAAAAAAACTTGGCAAAGCTCTTTACAGACGACTGAACAAAGTCAGCAGGCAACTTCAGTGGCATAGCATCATGTAGCTTTCCACAGCTGAAGCTGCTGGCTCCCCATCCTCCACACTCAACATCACCCAGAGAAGGCGGCTTACCAATGGGATCACACTTCCACCGGCCCCGGCCCTGGCCAAAGCAGGTGCAGTTCAACATGTGTCCCTCTTCGTGTCGTTTGTGGAAGGTGTCGTTCACATTGTAAGTGATGTCATCAACGATGCATTGATCTGTTTAGAAGACAGTTGGGTGGGCAAGGAACTTTTAAAGTTGCAATGATGAAATAAAGTTTACTTTTCAAAACAAAGAGTTCTTCCCCTTGATAGCCCACAACTTCCACTAGAATAACTTTTCTACTGACATAAAACAAGCTTTTCTCCCCCTAAAGCTCAGTCAGTATACAATTCTCCCCACCCCTCATTCTCTTTTACAGACTTATAAAACATGAAGGCTATAACATATACAGCTAAAGAATATGGTAAAAGACATCTTTCCATGAACAGCCAATTTTTGAACAAACATGTGTCTTAGTTACTATAAAGGTCTTGCTTAGTTGCTTATTTCCTTTAAATTGTTTCTTGTTATGAGCCAAGCACGGTAGTTGCATGCCTGTAATCCCAGTATTCGGGAGGCTGAGGTAGGAGAATAACAAGTTTGAGGCCAGAACAGGTAACTTAGGGAGACTTATGTTTCAAAATAAAAAGGGCTGGAAGTATAGCTAAGTGGTAGAGTAGTCCTGTCTTCAAAACCTAGTAGCAAAAGAAAAAAAAAATCTCTGCTAGTTATAAGATGATTAAACATATTATGTAGCCCATAGCACAGTGTTGTGGTCTATTTTTTACATGGGGAGAAGGGAGGATATATTTGGGTTGGGGAAATAAAATGATATCTGTGGTGTTTGCAAAAGTTAAAAAAAATTAGGCCAACTCTGTTTCTCACTCTCCGAGAGAGCCTGAGAAAATTACTCTTTCTATCTTTATCTCAGCTTCTTCGTTTGTAAAATGAGGAGTTGGTCTGCACACCTTATTAAGGTTCCTTTCAGCTTGGCAAAATGCAATTGTTATTACTCTTGGATTGTGTTATCCATCAAACACCACAAAAGAAACGAATTCAATCCAGTGTCTTCACAACAGCACATGGACTATTATTTAGTTCAGAGTTCTACCTACATATTACTTTTCAAAGAAATGGAAAACTGAAAGTTTTATTAAATTGATACCTCCTCATATTGTATATCTGGGTTCAAAGAAGAAAAACTGGCCAGAACAGAGGAAATTAGTTTCTCTACATATTTATCTCCCTAAATTTGAATCTGCAAGGATCTGATTGTAGAAGAGCAAAGTCTTTTCCTTTATAGAAACGATCCAGTCTTTTTTAGACATGAACTAGTGGCATTCCCTAAGCTTAAAAGATCAAATGTTTGTGTTCTCGCCTTTGAAGTCATCCTCTTGGCTCGGCCCAAGTATCTGCATCCAGGGAATGCTTCAGAGGCTTGGAATTACTGTGCCAGGTTTCTTAACTGGCTGCCTGAAATGCTCAACTCCTCCAGCACAGGAAACTAATGGAGTGGGCATTGCATATTTTTCTTTGGCTTTTGGCAAAGTGCAAGTTTTCACAGGAAAGTCTGTGTCTCTGTACCCTGTGCTCTCAAATCTTTTCATTAATAACATACCTCTGAGCTGGGAGTAGGCGACACATGTCCATTCCCCACGGCCATTCCCGACACATGTGCACCTCATCATGTGGCCCATATCATGCTGTTTATCCCACTGGTCTCCAATGCGATACATGACCCCTTCGTTGGTTGTGCAGATTTCTTCATGGGCTGTTTTGAAATACATAAGAAATGCACTTGATAAAAGCTCACAGGGTCTAAACAGGTGTGCATACACTGTGATTGGTCCGGTTTGGTCATTCTAAGAACTCTGACTTGGGAAGAAGTCTCCAGTGCCTCAAAAATATCTAATGCTGAGGGGTAGAGGCACAGGGCTATAAGCCCCAGAGAAGAAGCATGGTTCAAAGGTGTCCTATGCTATAGGACATAATCACAGGATAGGCTGGGGGTGTTAAACTAAGGCAATACGTACACATTAAATCTAAGGGTTTTGCATTGGTTCAGAAGCCTAGATCTGACTCCTCCCTCCTCTTAACTTTTCTTAGTTCCAGTTTATCCTAGTTCAAGGGAAAAATGAGGTGTTTGGGTATCAAACTGCAAGCAAAAGTGAGTTTGTCTTCTCAACTCAACATTATCTTTTGCTAAGATGAGAGAAATAAAAGCATAAGCAGTTTCCTCGCTCTTATCTCCATTTGACCCTGCAGAGAGCACGGGTTCCTGATTCTACAACTGGAAAATCAAATGTAATCTATGAGACTCTTGAGATTTGAAAACAAATAGTTTCCCCGATCTCCGTCATATCACCTGGAGACATTTAAAAAACTTCATTCTCTACTTCTCAGAAAAATTTTCTTTCTTGTTTTGGTTACTTTGGTACTTAATAAATGGTAGAACTTATTTGGCCAATCACGCCAAAGTCTCCTGTCAATGCTGTAGCTCTGTGACAACCACAGTCAGACTGTTTTAAGTGACTCAGTTGTGCACTCTACAAATGGCGAACTTTTGCAAATTTATATTTCTAGACTTAAGAAAAAGTCATTTTTATTGTTTTGGTATATTTTGGACATTAAATTATGTCAGTAGGATTTTGAAAGTCTATGAATAAACCAGGTATGGTGGCACATGCCTGTAATCTCAGTACTTGAGAATGTGAGACAGAAGGATTTGCAGGTTCAAGGCCAACCTTGGCAAGTTAGTGAAGTCCTCAATAACTTCATGAGCTCTTGTTTCAAAAGATATAATAAAATAGGGCTTGGGGTATAGTCTGGAGGTAGAGCACCCCTTGGGTCAATCAAACTAATTATGTAATTATGTATTCTTCATTCATAGCTATCTGATATAAATACACATACACCTATATATCACATGACGTTTTCTTTTCCAAATTGTCTTACTGAGTGAAATAGGAGTAAACAGGACATTTATGGTTGTTCGTGGGAAACCCACAGGGCCGAGTCTTACCAGCCATGGGGCAGAATCCAAACTTCTGGTCGGCATCATAGTTTTGTGTGGTCCCACACCATTTCATGTTGTCTCTCCGGCCCTCGGAAGTACAGTCAGTGTAATTGCGGTTGTTGTACAGGAAGGGGAAGTGGCACAAGGCACCATTGGAATTTCCACCTCGAGTCTGAACCAGAACTGCCCGAAACAATACACAAATAGAACAAAAAAATAATTACAACTGAACTTTCCCATGCACACTGGGGAACTGCTTCAGAAAACTTCTGAGAGAGCCAGGGTTCTGCAGGCTAATTCCCAGAGAGTCTATCCCAGAATAAAAGATGTCTGATAATATAAATCTAAGCTTCTTATAGTGTATTCACCTTCACCTTCAAAATAGATTTAAATCCTATTTTCACTCTGATTTTCCCAGCCAAAAAAAATTTTAAATGACAGCTTTGAATAAAACATTCTTTCAACCACAAGATAAGCAAAGGCACTCAGACTGCCATCCTTCGTATTCTTTAGCTCTGTGGGATCATCTACTGATTTCAATATGTGTCTTTAATCATATCATAATCCCTATGTGTCAAAAATAAGTGAACCGGAGGGCTTTTGCCTCGGCGTCATTTCTCAGTGGTGCTGGGGTACATGGAAGGACCCTCAGCTGCAAAGTTAGCTCTGTGTCTTTGGGGTCCAAACATATCAAAAGTGATATTTCTTGTGTAGCTTCGCAATGAATGGTTAGACTGCTGGCAAATAAGTGAGTTTTTCCCTCTGCTATGGTTTCAGCTGGGACACTCACCCGTATGGTCTGTACAGAAAGAATATTTCTGGTCCTGCTCATAATTCGAAGTCGTGCTGCACCAGAGATGTCCATCCTGTCGCCCCTCGGTGGTGCAGGAGTAAAATGTCCTGCCGTTGTAGGTGAACGGTAAGACACATGGCTCCCCGTTGGAATTGCCACCATAAGTTTGGGTTACAGCTACAGGCAAAAGCAAAAGACTCTCGGTCAGTAAGATTGCTTTATCTTCTACCTGCAGCTGCGTACTCATAGCTCAAATGACAGACTGAGGGGGAATAGAGGGTAACCTGGTCGATCTCAGTCAAGATTACTTCAGGTAGCTGTGCCCGCTACGGATAGCACCATGGATCTGAGTTCTTGTGCTGAGATTTTTTTGTTTTGACTTCTGCTATCATGCCCCGGTTTCTCTATTTTTGCAAAGCTATATTAACTCAGGTTAATTAAGGGTGCTGCTCCTCAAAGATGCTGAGGGTATATGTGTGATGATATCTATGCCATAAGATACAGTCTATGAGCCTATATTAGGGGAAATTCTTTTCAAATAAGGTATGCCAATTTATTGTTGCTGTAGTTATTACCATGTTTGAATCCCAGAAGTGATGGATTAGGTCACTGGAAGATATTTACAGAATAAAGCTGCTGAAATATCAGATTTAGAGTATAAAGAATGGATGATGAGCTTTTCTGAGAGCAAACTTCTTGTAGCAACATCTTAGGCAAATATAGATAATACACAGCCATTTGACCCCCATGATAGGAGGGAAAAAAAAAGAAAGATTAAAATGCTTTTAAGAAAATATATCAAATGTCACCCTGGTTATCATCATAGTGTGCTAAGATTATAAGTGGTGTTTCTCATTTTATTGCTTTACTTTTTCTTTCTTTCTTTCTTTTTTTTTTTTTTTTGTGTTACTGGGGTTCCTGGAAGCCCTTCTACCTCCGGGCTACAATCCCAGACCTATTTTATACTTTTTTTTTTTTAATGTGGAAACAGGGTCTCTTAAGCCAGCGCGGCTGGCTTCAAACCTGTGTGATCCTCCTGTCTCCACCTCCCAAGCGTGGGGATTACAAGCGTGTGCCACCACGCCTGGCTTGCTTTACTTTTTTTTAAACAAATGAATATACTGCCTTGCAAAAACTAAGCAATAATCATTGGTGCTAATTTTTTTTTAAATAATACAAACCTGTCTCCTGGCAGCTGACTCCATTGCCCAGGCAAGTGCAGAGCATTTGCTTATTTCCTTGTGCCTTCAGCCACTGCATTCCCACAGAATAGACCACACCGCTGTCTGTGACACAGTGGCCATATGGTGCTGGCTGGGGGTGAGGCTGGGGCTGGTAAATGGCCGTTCGGACATCTGTGAAGGAGCCAGATCCTAAGGGCGTGAGAAGTGAAAGTCACAAAGCTGGATGGGAGAAGACAACGAGTGACTACCTGGAGTGAGAATCCTTAGGATGTCAGAGATCACTCTGAAATCCAGGGCTCACTGGCTGGAAGTGGAAAGAAATGTCCCTCCACCTCCACAATACAGATTTTATATCAGCCAAGAGGTGATCCACATAACTCTCCCAAGCAGTCTCCATCTTTCAGTTCATCTGGAGCCACCAGGATTGTATTTCTAAATGGCAGACATTATTCTACCCTTGAACAGAGAGGATGCCTTCAAAAATCTCTCCTCATGCCAGGAATCTCATGGTCCATGAGTTTCACAATCCTTCACAGTGAGCTTCCGGCCACTTTCTTTCTTGCTCACCGCCTGCTGAGGTGTTCACATGCCCCCACATGCCTGATGTCTGCTTCTGATCTGCCCGCATACATTCCCCTTCATATGAAATGGATGTCCTCATCTTTCCTCTCTTAGCTGCATCATAAGCTCAACATACCTGGACATTACTCTTTCTAGCCTCTACCATTCTAAAGCAGACTTTCTTGCTCTTCCTAGAACTCTGAGCTCATTGGCAGCCGTACTGGAATCCCTAGATGATGCCCCCTTCTTCTGCCTTTTGTTTCTCCTCAAATGACTTGCAGTTTTTGGTGTGTGTGTGCGTGTGTGTGTTTCCTTAAAACTAACCAATCTACTTCTGGAGTAACACAACAGACTGTGTTGATCTTTTCTTGAAACTTTGGGAAATCTGTTCTCCCGAAGGCCAGGGCCCACGGCCAAATCAGAACTGAGGTTGAATGGATAGGGGACTGAATTCAGCATCTCTCTAAGTGCTTTTGGACACTAGAATACAAAGACACACCGTGGAGAATGAATTCCAAGGTAAACAGAGTAGGAACAAGACCTTGTCTCCACCTTCAGAGTCAAGATTAAGAGGAACATAAAAGACTGGAGTGGGTTCCATTGTGTTTAACCCAGCATTTCTTAAACTTTTTTTGAACAATGAAACCTTTTATGTGTAGTATTAGTAATACTAATAAAAATAGCTAACATTTATTGAATGTTTACCCACACTTAATTCCCAATGGCTTCTTTAATTCAGTAGATTGATAATTGTAATTTTCTTTTTTTTTGGGTGTTTGGTCACAATTTTATTGATAATAATAAAATAACTCAAAGATACTATCAAATCTAATTTTGTTCACTTTCATAAGTGTTAGATCAAGATAAAATCTCATCAGAAGGAGAAAGATCTAATTGGTTAATATTTTTAGCTAATAGGCTGACTGCCAAGGGGCACAGTAACAATGCTGGCACATTATGTAGTAAAATGGTGAAAACGTACTAAGAATAAGACCCAAGGAAGTACACTCCCTGGATGGCTAGATTGCTTTCTTCAGATGCTTACAAAACATCTATGATACAGAAAATACTTTTTCATACCAGAAATTATTAAAACATGTTTTTAAAATTTTTAAATTATTCTTATTTGTTTTGGTTCTAGGGATTGAGCCCAGTGCTTCAAGCATGCTTAAACATACACTCTACCATTGAGCTACATCTACCCCCACCTCCTACCACAGTTTTAAGCCTATTTTCCCCTCAAGTCCCATTTTAATTTCATTTTCATTTTTCTCCCAATTGTAAAACCTGACATTAAAAAATATTTTAACAACTAATAATCTGTAAATGATCTCATCTTATTAGCTGAAACTCTGCAAGTCCTTCCATAGCATGCGAAGGGAAAGATGGGTTTGCAGAACCCATCCCATGGCTGGCCCCTGCGCGCTGCGCTCACCGGTGGATGTGGTCTGCAGAGATGCGTGCCTCTCACACTTCCACTCCCCTCTGCCGTTGCCCGTACAGAGGCACTGGAGTAGGTTTCCTCGGTTGTCCTTCTTGCTCCAGGTATCTCCGATTCTATAGGATGTCCTTGTGTCCTGATCGTTGCATCTGTCTATTTCAGAAAGAACACATTCAAATACATAAGGCAGGTTGAGACTGGCAAGTGGCCAATCAAACCTAAGACAAGAATAGTAGTTTAATGCTTGGCAGACCCCCCCTCCTTTTGTAATGTGTTCATATTCAGTTTTGGTGCTGCAGATATTAAGCTTCTGAGAGATGAGATGAGATTTATTATAGTGGAAAAGTAGCTGTGTGGTATGATGTAATTCCACCTTTCTATTTGCCCAAAACTTCTTTATCATCTTTCATTAATACTTTAAAAATACTTTTTTTCACTGTGTCCCTCAGCAAATTCATTCATTGGCATTGATATTATTCTGTCTTTTTCCTTTTCAGGCTCTTCCAGGCTTTCTCCTAGTAATTACTGGATATGGCTTGCCTTCCAATAGGTAACTTCCTTTAGAATGCGAGAAGCGATAGCAATAAAAAAAAAATCACACAAGTCTCAAAGGCTCTCTATCAACTGCCCCAAGGAAGCAATAAAAAGATAGTATCTCTTTCTTCATTTGTTACATAAAAAACTCAAGGGACTAATACATTCCTTGACTAAAATGTTCTCTCTCTCACCCTACCCTAAAATACCTATTTAAAAATGACTAATGAAATGGCCTCTTTTAAATAGTTTCAATATTACTACTCTAAAGGAAAAGTGGTATTATTCATGTAAAATGAAAATTGGTGACTAAATTACTATTAGTTTGTGTTTGTTTATTTGGCAAATAGATTAAGTTAATAATCCAATTTTGCCCATATGCTATATCGAAAATACAGAGGGTTAGAAGAGGAATAGACAGCCAGACATGGTGGCACATGATTATATCCCAGCATTTGGGAGGCTAAGAGGCTGAGACAGGAGCATCATCACAGGTCAGAGCCAGCTTTAACTACTTAGTGAGGCCCTTTGCAACTCAGTGAGACCCTGTTTCAAAATTAAGAATAAAAAAATAGGGCAGAGGGTGTAGCTCAGAGGTAGAATATCCCTGGCTTCCATTCCCAATATCCCACACACACACAAAGAAATAAAAGGAATAGCCAGTTGATGCTGGCACATGCAAAAACATACATGGGTCTAACACGAGAAAGAAGGTTAAATAAAGGAATCATTGCTGGTTGGAGGTTTCAGCCAAGCCCTGACTCAAGGTGCTATCATTCCCTGAACCACCACAGCACTATTTTCAGTATCTCTCTTAAAACTCCTTAAGGTTGTGTTGTAGATGATAAATATGTATAAACCTTTCTCATCTCTCTGACCTACTGAGTGTTCTTTGAAGGCTTGGCTAATGTCCAATTTGTATTTGCCACCTTGTACATGGCATGCGCTTATAAAATTTCATGGAATAAATGACCTTTCATTGGGGAATTTTTCCCAACTTATTATTAGAAGAATTTTTAAATAATACGTAAGAATCTGAGTTAGACTTCTAATTTGTCTTTAGGTAAAATATTGCTACAGAGGTCTTAGCAGTCTAATAAAATCATAACATTTTCAATCTAAAAAAAAATCAAATGAAGCAGAAAATGTCTGAGAAATATGTGATCAGTTTCTTTATCACTTTCCATAAGATTTACTTTTTGTTAACAGAAAATTTGAATTTGAATAAGTATTTTTAAAAATTTAAAACTACTTTAACCTAGATAAATAAAGTAGGCTCAGCTATTTAGATCTGATTTTAAATTCATTTATAACAATAATAGTTAAAGGCTGTTTTGCTTCAACAAATTCTATAGTTGCTATTAGTGAGAAATTCCACAAAAGGAGCCTGAAACCAAAGGCAACAATTAAGACTTCAAGACAGCTTTAGAAGAAGCATAAAGATGCCTGAGGCCAGCTTCTTTACAGCACTAATGAGCTTTAGGTAAGAGACATTATCCTTAACTTTCAGAGTAGACGATTTAAACCTATGGGATAAATATTTTTTTTATTTTCATCAATTTTGTTTATGATTGAATATGCCTCATTTAAATTTTAAACACAAAAAGAAGCCTAAAACTAAAACTCCTTCATTTCTGTGTCAATAGCATCTTTATATAAAAAATGAATCTGCATGCCATTTTAATGATTTCTAGGCTCTTAAAACTTGAAATATATCTCAGTGGCAATTTAGATGATACACTGGCAACTAATCTTCAAGTTCATGACACAGCATTTGAATAATTTGTGTGTGGGGGGCATAGTGGGGACTGAATCCAGGTGCATTCCACCTCCAAGCTACATCCACAGCCCCATGTTTATTTTTTATTTGGAAACAGAGTCTCACTAATCTGCTGAAAGCCTAAGTTGCTAAGGCTAGTTTCCAATCTGCAATCCTCCTGTCTCAGCCTCCCAGGGATTATGGGATTACAGGCACGCACTACCACACTCAGCTAAATAAATATTAAGGTTTATTCTTAATAGCTGATAGCCCAAGACCTAATTAAGCTAAGATGGTATTTTCCCCATTTAGTCTCCTCTGTAGAAGCAAACTATTTTGGTTATAGGATTTTTCTTGGCATCCTAAAATTACCAAAGTTGTCGATGTATAGATATGTCCTAAGCAATGTAGTATTATAACAAGTCTCTCTAGGAATCCAGAAAACAATACCTGGCCTAATAAATCCTCAACATAAAGATCTAAAACATACTTCTAGAAGTGCAAGTGATGCGGCCACTGCCTTCTCCCAGGCAAGTACAATCCACCATCATCCAGCCTTGGTAGGGCTTCTCCCAGGTTTCCCCGACAACATATGAAGTCCCAGCTGCATGATCGAAACATTTCTCAGCTGTAGAATAATTTGGAAGAAAAAGAGAACAAAAAGTTATTTTGAATTCTGCAGTCTCCCTGTAATTTAAAGTATAGTGTGTAAGCAAAAACCCAGCCACATTTTTTTTAAGTGGCACTCTGTTCAGAAAGAGGGGCACGCCCTGAAACTAAGCACACAGTAACCAAAGCAAAAGGAGGCTCAGGCCAAGCTGGAAGGCAGAAATACTGTTCTCCTAATGAGCACATGGACGGCATACTTTCAGCCAGTCTCAAGTTTCCCACCAGCATTTCAAGTGAAAATAATTTGTGCATGTATCTAGTTTGTGGGAAACTACATATGTCAAATTCTAGTCTTAATTATGAATGGCCAGTTATGAATTATGAATGGCCTAAGTAAAGTGACCAAAAAATTTATTTGAACTTTGGATGTCTGTAAAAGCGGAGACAAAATTAAAAACCCCTGAGTTAGAGAACATTAAATAAATTAGAAAAAAAGTGTTTGGACTTCTACTAAAAGCATTCAACCGAAGATCAAAACTAAAAAAAATCTCAAAAATTTTTATTTTGAAAAGAATTTGCCAAGGTGCAATAGAGCACATGCCATTTTGTGTTTTAGTCCTGTGCAGTTTGATGAAGAAATGTGTCAAAAGTATCATTTTTTTCCTTTGACTAGTTTATATTTTAACCAAGGAGAACTCTGAGCACAAAGTTTTTGTTTTGTTTTTGCAGTGTTGGGGATTGAAGCCAAGGCTTCACACATGCTAGGCAAGCACCTTACTGCTGAGTTACATCCCCAGCCCCTGAGATAAGGATATTTAGACAAAAGAAATGACTTCTTTCTAAATCTTTCAACTCTATTTTGAGCTTTTATTTATTTATTTATTTATTTATTTATTTATTTATTTATGTATTAGTGGTACTGGGGGTGGAATCCAGAGGCTTTCTAGCTCCAGGCTATACTCCCGGAACTATTTTATATTTTATTTGGAAATAAGGTCTAAGTTGCTAAGAGCCTCACTAAGTAGCTGAGGCTGGCTTCGAACCTTGTGCAATCCTCCTGTCTCAGCCTCCCAAGGGTGGGGATTACAAGTGTGCGCCACCACGCCCAGCTAGAGCTTTTATAACAAAACGAAATGTGGCTAATACTCTGTGATCTGAATTATTTAAGAAGACTGCAGATCATTCCATTATTAGAAATGAAATCCCCATTTCACTATTTCTCTTATCCATGTGAATGTGATTTTGGTCCAACCCAACATCCCACAAGCATGCATCTCCGGCCCCACACGTCCCTCGGAGCCACACACCTATGGGCTTGCAGGTCCATTCTCCTTTCCCATTGCCGAGACACACACACTCTAACATGTAGCCTCCAGTCTCATGTGGTCTCCTCCAGGTGTCACCAATCTTGTAAGACTGGCCCCCTTCATGGCAGCGATCTGTTTAAAATAAAAAATAAATGTTAAGAGACAGTGAGTCAGGAAAATGAGGGGGAGATGGTTTCATCTTTCTCCCAGGATAGGTACTTCTGTTAGTCAAAGTGAGACACAGAGAACAGCTTTCCTATCAAGGACAAGGAGAAAGTTAGCAGAGCTGGTCACTTAGAGTCTAGTCCCTTCAATGAAATGTCTTGCCTGAAGCACAATGAGAAACCACAGAGAAATCCAAATGGCAAAGAAGAGATCATAAACCCTGGTTCCCCAGAGATCAGAGGAAATCGGGTCCTAAATCCTAAGGCAGATAAGAAAGGCTGGGAGGCCTGGCCTCCACTCAAGCACTGCAGGTTGAGCTTCAGACTGCTTCCATGTAGAGCCCACATCTGGCACAGCATTGCCATTTTTAGGTGTACAGAGCTGGCATTTTACCCCACAATATAAAGGTCATCTTGGTAGAAAACCACCAGATATATACATATAAGATGTAGAAATCCTGATACATTCCCAGGCTGTGAACCCCAATGGCACATCCACAGGCTGAATTGTCTACTAGATTATAAACACTATGAATGATTGATCTTGAGACTTAACTATAGACTTGGGTGAGTCCTAACACTAAGTGTGGGGAAAGTTCAATGTGTCTATTCACAGGGGACTGATTGGTTCTTTTGAAAAGAAGATTTTAAGATGACTTATACTTAAAAGATGGATTAAAAATGATGTATTAGTAGGAAATATTGGTAAACCAGTATATCATACTAAAGAGATGGCCTCAGTTGCACTATAGTGATGAGAGTCAGTCAACTCCCCAAAGTTCCCTGGACCATTACCAGGCTCATCATTCCACATTATCCCTGGGAATAGAGAGATTTGTTTGCTGGACATGACCTATTGGTCACAATTTCTGAGATGCAAGACGTTGCTGCATTGCAAACCAGAAGAGCAGCCAACACATGGCTGACTCTTCATAAATCTCTTTCCAGTCACTGCAGATAATTACATGATTAGTTTGGCTTTAAGATTCCCAGGTAATTCAAAATAGGTAGTATCCCTAAGCACATACTACTCAAATAGAACCCAAGAGTTTAACTTGGTTACCTATGTGTACACACACACACACACACACACACACACACACACACACACATTGAACACTGATTTCTAACTAGTGCTCAGACCCATCTTTCACAAAGCATAGCAACCAATTAGGTGACCACATAAGAGTATTTGATCACCATGATGCAATTTCATGATGAAGAAGATCCAGTCATGAATAAGAGAAAATGGCAGTAACAGAGAAATTCATACATTTCATCACCATTTTACAGAATGTCTTCCTTACTTGCAATGGTGCAGCTTATTCTCCCTCGCCCAGCCCCGATGCAGGTACAGTCCCAGATCATGGAATCTTTCGGGCGCTCATAAGTGTCACCCACTCGGTATGTGTTCCCAGTATACTTGTCAAAGCAAGTCTCTTCAGCTGAGGGGAGAAAAAGTCCAGGTGAGCCTCACACAAGGAGAGCGTTTCTACCCCCACTAAGCCATCCAAAGGAAAACCCTTTCTGAAGTTCCATAGGTAGCACACACACGACTGAAAACCCAAGATGAAGTTAAGAGGTAAGGATTTTACCCTAGGCTCCAGTAAGGCCAAAGTTTGTGACCTTTGACACATTCTTAAATTATCTGTAAATTTCTTGTGGAAAGAATCCTCAGGGGAAAAGTCTGACGAAGTACTACCTTGTGACAGGTGAGACTGTGAGAGGAAGGTTTCAGATTTTCATCTCTGACTCAGGTCACGCAGACCCAAGGTCCACAAAAAATGCACTTTGAAGATCCACCTCCCTCCCTCGGGGAACTGACCCTTGTTAATCTGAAGTATTTCCATTTTGGCATCATTAGTGCTTCTCCAAAACAATTGCTATAATTTTCTAGAAACATATCAATGGTCTTAAAGTTATGGGAACTTTGAGGTGGTAGTGGTTTTTCATTGAACCGCAGCTGCCATATGACTTGATGATATAGTGTCTGTCTCAAGAGTATTTTCTGGCCCATAGTTACATAGTTAAAGATCTGAGAGTATTTTCTAACATTTTGTGGGCAGGACATGATGAGGGTTTGAGCTCACTGAGCTATCTCCCCAGCCCTGTTTTATTTTTAATTTGGAAACGGGGTCTCGCTAAGTTGCTAAAAGCCTCACTAAATTTCTGAGGCTAACCTGGAACCTGCAACGTCCTGTCTCTGCCTCCTAAGTACTGGGATTGCAGGCATACTCCGCCACAGCTGGTTCTAATAAAATTTTATAAGCATTTTTATAAGAAAGACATACCAAAATCTTTCATTTCTCTATCAAAAACTTTGGGAGTGTGAAACAGACTCTGGAAACTCGTTTGGATTATGTTTGTTTTAAAGATAAAGTAGCATGTGAAAACCACAGAAGCAGTTATCAACTGGCCTTCCCCTCAACTTACGTTCAGGTTTGCTCTCGCAGTTAAAACCCCTGCTCCCTCCATAACAGGTACAAACCAAGGCGTTGCCTAGGTAGGTTCGCTCCCACTGCTGGTTTATCTGGTAGTGTTTCCCATTGTCAAAACAACCAGCTGCAAATAATTGAAGGAAACAGTTATTACACGTCTATCCTTCCCTCTCTCCCCTCCAAATTATGGAATTTTCTTACACAATTGAATTGATGAGCCTAGACACCAGTCACAGAAAATTAATCACCAGAGCACCAGGAGAATTATATCTACTGCATTATAGATATGCAAAGAGTTAAACACAATACATATAGGTGGATACTCAAGTTTTTTTTTTTCTTTTAACTTAGCTAAATGTTATACAATGATGTCATTGCCATCTGGCCAGAAGTCTCCATGGAAGAAGTGGAAACATTCGGAAAGGCAGATAATCGAGATTACACTTAAAAACATGCAAAGAATTTCAACACTCCTTTGGAAAATAAGTCAAGAAGGGCGATTTTAAATCTTCCTTTAGCCAAGGCAAAGGGAAGGTGTGACTTTGAAAAACTGTTAGAGGAATTTCAGTCTTCTCCCAGAAGACTCCTGGGAGTCCCTAAAGAAATCTGGACCAATTACATCCCTTTCAAGTTCCTCAGAAACAACATAGCTATTTAGCTACTCTCTTCCCACCCCCACCCCCACCCCGGTTGGGAAAATATTTAGCTAATTATTAAGGAACAAAGAAAGAACCACATTAATCCCAGATGGAAATCTGGTAGTCATGTCTCATGTTTTTCTCTTTAAAGGCAAGTTTTGATTAATTCATAGACGATCCTAAAGTGTAGCATGGATTAGGACAGTGGGGGAAATCGCATAGACCCTGTCCTCCCATGCATTATCTGTCCCCAGGCCCCCAGAAGGAGCCTGCGGAAACCCAGAGCCTTTGTGTCCACAGCTGGTTTCTCTCAAAAAAGCGCGCACGCACACTCAGGCGCGCACGCACGCGCGCAAAACTTCAGCCACAACTTGGCGTGAAGTTCCCATCCCTGCGAAAGCCACTCCAGCCCGCGGCCAGTACTCACGCTTGCTTTGACTGACAGCCACCGGGGACTGGGGTTGCACGATTTGCTGAGCCTGCCTCTTGCTCTTCGAGGCCCCGGTGAGGGGCACCGCAGTCCCCAGGCACAGCGCGGCCAGCAGCAGCAGCTGCCCGGGCCCCGGACCCCCGAGCATCTTGAGACGGTGGGAGGGAAGCCGCCCTCACCAGGGGGCACGCGGCCACCAAGTTTGGGTCCCTTCCAATGCCTCTTAGGGGGTGACGCCGGTAAGAAGGTGGGGAAGGGGACAGGTACAGGGACCAAAGAGATGGAGAGGACAGAAGTTGTGGATGCAGGTCCCTTCTCCCGCTCGCGCCCGGCCTCCTTCTCCTCCCCCTGCACAGCACAGCGGGCGCGGGCGGCCGAGCCCCGAGCCGCCGGGCTTATATGGGACTGTCCCCTCCGCCCCCCGCGAGGCCCTGGGCGCCCGGAGGAGGGACCGGCCCGACCTCCCCACCCCCTCCCGCCGCCGCCGCCGCCGCCCGCACGCCGATTGGCCCCGACTCCGGGTGACGTCACGGGGGACCGGTTCGCCCCGAACAAAAGAGATGCTGATCGCCCGCCAGCACTGGGGCAAGAGAACTTTTTCTTTTTTCTTTTTCTTTTTTTTTTTTTCTTCTTCTCGGTTTCCTTTGCGGTCGTCAAACTTTTTGAACGATGAAGGGGAGGGATGGGAAGCGGCTGTAAAGGGGTAGCCTGGGAGGAAAGGGAGGGGGAAGCCAAAGGATTGCAAGGCCGGCCCCCTTTTTTAACTTATTGGGGGGGGTGGCGGTGTTTGAGGACATTGCGTCACCTCTGGGGGGAAAAAAAAAAACTGTACCCACAGGAGTGTATTTTGTGAAGAGGAAAAACCATAAAGTAGCCACCACCTTGCAGCTGTAGGAGCCCGGACTTTGTGGTCCCAGGGCGGGGCTGGCTTTTATTCTGTGCCTTTCTTAGGTCTAACGTCCGCGGATTTGGGATCCCCATTCCTTGGCTTCACAGCATCCTGTTTAGACTTCGCCTCGCGGTGTCTGCCTGGACCGGAGCAAGGGCCAGCTGGGAGGGGTTAGCAAGGGGAAACGGGATCTTTTAATGAGCTTCTACTAAGTAACCGGAGTTTTGCAGGGCGCTTCTCAGTCCTGGGGGAAAAGTCAGAGAATGAAGTGGTGTGTGTGTGTGTGTGTGTGTGTGTGTGTGTGTGTGTGTGTGTGTGTGTTGTAACAAAGCAATAGTTTCCTTGGGGGGGGGGGAGCAGGAAAGTCTTCCATTCCTGGGAATGGAATGATTCTGAGAACTGGAAAGTCAGACCATCTATGGAGAAAGCAAAACCTTCTGTCTTTGCCACGTTCACGCATAAGGCAGAGATTTTGTTACAATCACTAAAAGCTGAGGGGGGAAAGGGGGGCTTTTACGGTCTTACCTTTCTGCAGTCCACATCTTGCATTTGGATTTTTGTTTTCATCCTCTCCCCTTTTTTTCCCTTAAAAAAAAAAATCTCCCGCTCTCCCCTCTTTCTAAAAATAGAAATCAGTTTCATCATAGAATTCCGCACTCCTTCCCCCACCGCCAGCTTTTCTTTAGTACATTTCAATTGTTATTTACACCTGAGAACATACAGAGTTTCCATTGAAAACGACTCTACCCTCAAAGGGTGGAAAGGGAATTCGAGAAGTCTCTAACGTTTAGCAACTCATCGGACACACACAAGCGTGCTTGCTTTGAAAGGTCTTCAAATAGAGAAACCCACAACTTTCACAGGAGCTCTTGAGAGCCACACTTAAACCTCTGCTTCTGCCTCAGGAGCTCAGAGGTTCCGTTTGCTTTGAGAACATTTTAAACCTACAGAAAAATATGTTTGTTTCTGCAAGGTACTTATTTTCTCCAAAACTTCTACCTTCAGTAACTGCCATAGGGGTAATTTGAACTCTATCACCTATAAAATCTCCAACACATTAAAGGCACAAAACTGACATTTGTTTTGTTGATGTAAGGAATTAAAAAAAAAAACCCACAGCAAATATCACTTCCTTGCAAGGGTATAAAATAACTCTTAAGGAATCTTTGTGACTAACACTCCAAATTGAAAGGGCTCCATAGATTTTCCCAAATTTAGAACCTGGTCTGGGTTAGAGTTCTTTTGGAATTTCTCATCACTACTTGACAAAACAGTTTTCTCTTTCAAATATAAAAGGGCTCCTTGTAAAACGCTTAGTAAATTTCTGGGAAGCTGAGTGTTCCTTCCAGAGGGTAGGATACCTGGAAATCAGGATGTAAGCAAGATAAACCTAAAGTTTAAGCTTTCATAAAATACATGCTTCTGGAGGAAGGAAATAAGAAGTTAGAAAAGTATTTTGTCAACCCAAATCATGATAATCTGATGTATTTACTCTGCTCAAAGTACATTAGAATATATACCTATGAAAGCTTGGGGTACCCCATCTTACCTTTCAGGATAAATGTTTATATTTTAATCCCATAGAAATATAATTTGTTTAAGGAAATGGAAAATCTCTGATGTCTCACAAGCAAATATATAATAATATTTGACTGAATTTTATAGGAATGCTTGGAAGTTTATCCTTTCACTTGAAAGTGGTTTCGTTTTGTTTTGTTTTGCAGTACTGGGGATGGAACACCCAAGGGCATTGCACCTCTGAGCTACACCCCAGTCCTATATTTTAGTCTTTTTATTTTTTTGAAACAGGAGTTCACTGAGTTGCAAAGGGTCTTGCTAAGTAGCTGAGGCTGTCCACTGTTGTTTTTTTAACACTGGAGGTGGAGACATTTTCCTAGTTAAGATAACAGGGTTTCCTACAGTATTCTTTCATTACCAAAATCCCTTGTATCTCTGTAAGTCTCTGAATGAGAGATAATTAAATCTCAAAGACCATTCTAACTCTAACTCAAGTGACATATATAAGTGTCCACAACTCACTGGGACTCCTTTAAGAATTCTGAACAATTTGACAGTAAGTTCTTCAGTGAACAGTGAAAAAATGTTTCACTAGTAGAAAATATCCTTAATTTCTCCCATTAAAAAAAAAATCAGCAGGGTATAGTGGTACATGCCTAGACAGGAGAATTGCAGATTGCAGTACAGCATCAGTACTAGCAAGACTTCTAGCAACTTAGTTACATCCTATTTCAAAGCAAAAATGAAAAGGGCTGGGGATGTAGCTCAGAGGTAGAATGACTCTGAGTTTAATCCCTGGTATCACATCAAGACAAAAAATTCTCAGTGGGGCATGGTGGAGCACACCTGCAATCTCAGTATTTGGGAGTTAGAGACAGGAGAATTGGATGGAGGCTTAGTGCCAGCCAAAGCAACTTAGTAAGACCCTTAGCAACTCAGCAAGATGCAAACATGGAATACCTCTGGGTTTAATAATAATAATAATAATAATAATAATAATAATAATAATATCTCCACTTGAAGAAGGAAACAAGACAATAAAGGATAATATAATTACAGAAGGTAGCTAGGGGGTTATCTGGGGCTCGAACTAGAAACAGGATTTAACCCTTAAAGGCATATAAAAGTCTTATTGGGGTGTTGAAGATAAGTATTCTAAAACTAGATAGCGATAGTGGTACTATACAATTTGAAAAAGTTACTAAAAATCACAGAGTTGTATACTTATAACAGGTGAGTTTTTCAGTATGTTAATTACTTATCAATAAAACTGTTTTCTAGAAAATTAATTTTAGAACATAGTATTTCTTTATTCTGTTGTACTTTTATCATCTCCTGATTTTATTTCAAGGACTCCCTCCCAAGTGGTCACAGCGTACACCAGGCGTCCTCATTTCTTCATTTTTTCCAAGAGGAAGTTAGTCTTGAATACAGTAGAGGGCTTTCTCCTGGGCCAGGAGCTTCTTGTGAAACCTAGTGTTTGTGTGATGACATGAATGTGGCAGACAGAACAAACCTTTATTTAGGACCATGCCTTGTTTCTTCTTGGGATTGTCACAGTGATAGGATTTTCCAAATACTTCAGACAGACTTAAATTTTCCATCACAAAAAAGAAGCACATCTATTTGTGTGGGTGGGCTGGTGGAAGGGCTGTTATTTTGTTACAGGAGAGCATGAATGGAGAGCTTGATCAATTATGAAAATCTGAATTAAATTGACTCTGAGTTGAAGATTGGAGATAGTGACCTTTGGTGGTCTATTATTTGGACAAAAATAGCAGATCCACTCAGAAGAATTGAAATTAAAACACTTTAAGTAATTGACTTTAAAAGGCAATTTTCTTCAAGTGAAAACTGGGTTTCCTTTAAGACTAATATACTAAATAACTAAATACATTATAGACAATATTCCTTCCGGCCAAGTCCCTTGACTATTAAAAAAAATATTGTCCCTGATAAGAAATAACTTCTTCACCCCCAGGGTTACATTTGGGTGATAAAAGTTACATTTGGGTGATAATTTGGGTGATAAAAGTTTCCTGTAAACTTTTAGCTTCTATCTTAATCTCTCTCAGTGTTGTTAGGGGGAGACTATTGACCTGGTGACCTCTGGAGCTTTCATTTACCCTCCTGTGGCACAGTCACACACGCCAGTCTTTTTACTGTAAGTTGGATGGAGATACATTTGGATAGATATACATTATATAGCACTCTTTGTTTCTTATCTTGATCTAATTTTTTTGGCATAAAATCTTTCCCTTGAAAACAGTCAAGTTTGCAAAAATGCAACTCATTAAACACAGGTGTGTGAAGGAAAATAAACTGCCCCTTGGGCCACCCACGCGGGTAGAATGTCTCAGCACTTTGTCTAGAACTGACAGAGAGCCTGCAACCAGGAAGAAAATACTTGATAAGGACTTTAAATTATGCCGTGAAAGCTAGCCAGTTTTCACTTAATAAGCATTTTGTTTATATTTTAAGTTACTTTATTTTTTATCAGCATTTTTAAAAGCCTTAATCTGTGCCTATTGCATCTTAACAGGAGTATTCTTTTCTCAGTAGAGTGATGTAACTCCCAAAAGACTTTAAAAAAAAGTCTAATCATCCAATAAAATTGAAATAACTACTACGTAGTTGGAACACTTAATCACAACTGTGTTATAGGGACATTTCTACTCTCTAAGATAGCACTTATTGGGGGGATTTCTACTTTTTTGTGTGTGTGCATTAGTGCTTTTTTTTTTTTCCAGTTTTGCTTCTTTTTCCAGTTTATCTTATGTTGGTGGCATTATTTCATGTCTGATTTTCCCTTATTTTATGTTGGCAGTTTGTTTTGAAAAACTGAAAAACATTTTTTTGTGGTACTGGGAATTGAACCCAGATGCATTCTACCTCCAAGATACAACCCCAGCCTTATTTGTTATTCTTTATTTTGAAACAGGGTCTAATTTAAGTTGTGAAGGGCCTTGCTAACTAGCTGAGTCAGGCTGAGAACCTACAATCCTGTTTTAGCCTCCCAAGCACTGGGATTACAAGTGTGCACCAACATACCAGGCTTAAATTTGAAAATACTTAGTATGTATAGTGTTTTAATTTTTGAGCCTTTCCACATTCACATACTTTAAGCATAGCAAATGTAGCTATTCATAAAGTTTGAGTCTGATGCTTATAAATAAATATAAACTGTTTTAAATAGATGTTTATGGTGTTTATAGACTATTGTAATACAGGTAGTCAATAGTCATTCTAATTAATCAGTCAAAATAAATTAAGGACATATTGAATTGAATTCTAAAAATGAAAGAATAAATATAATTATTTCTAAATTTATACTTGACCATATTCTAGATAAATATTGAAGTAGAATAGAAAAAGTAGGTAGAGCCGGGTGTGGTGGTGCACGCTTGTAATTCCAGCATTTGGGAGGTGGAGACTAGAGGATTGCGGTTCGTAGACAATGAAGAAGGCCCTTTGCAACTCAGTGAAAACCTGTTTCAAAACTAAAATGACTAAAAAAAAAAATAGGGTTAGGGGTGTAGCTTTGGAGGTAGAATGCCCTGTGTTCCATCCCCAGTACTGCAAAAAGAAAAAGAAAAGAAAAAGTAGGTAAAAAGAAGACATAAAGAAAAGAGAAGTAAAATATAATGTTAGTATAAAAATCTGGTTCTAAAGTTCCTTATATGTTCACTTCCCAAGCCAGATCTTTTCCCCAGGCCTGTCAAACACAAATTCCTAGGAAGTCTGATGTGAAAATCAAGAAAGCTATCTCTATCAAGCACTATATTTGGACCCAATATACTTACTGGCTAATCGTTTAACCCTCTGAACTTGTGTTAAGTAAGTATAAGTTCTGAAGATGATGGTTGTCTGCCCTTACCATCTCCTCTAAACTGTCTCTGTGCAAGTTCAGGTTTTATATTCCAGCAAAAAGAGTCTGTCCTGCACAGTTACTGTTTGTGAGGGAGAATTCTAAGAAATTTGCCTTAACTAAAATATGTTGATTTTGATGCTTATTTGAAAAGTCTCTGTATTCAATATTTGGGAAAATAAGCTATTCCAGTTGTGACTCTTTAATTTGATAGATATGGCCAATCATTTTTAGCTTCATATCGAAGCCCAAAGTTACAGGGATCTTGTGATATTTGTTATGCTCATGTTCCCCTTGAACCAAATAAAGATGAGCCAGATCCAATGGAGGATTCACTTTT
Source organism: Muscardinus avellanarius (assembly GCF_963383645.1). Lineage (NCBI taxonomy): Eukaryota > Metazoa > Chordata > Mammalia > Rodentia > Gliridae > Muscardinus > Muscardinus avellanarius. The sequence continues at coordinate 23,648,520 of NC_137787.1, read as the reverse complement.
AAGTGCTCCACGTGAATGCCTAAGTGCTCCACATGAAAGCCCTCCAGCACCCTGGGCTCTGATTGCAGAACTGGCAGAATCTCCAGGGGTTTCTAATGAAACCTCCAGGCAGAGCTCCACAGATTTTTCTTCTCTCTTTTCTCCAGCAACCTCCCCTTCCATAGAACCACCTTATAAGCCTATGTATACTTCATTCCCAGAGGATCTCGGCCCTGCTGTCATCACAAGAAGCGGCACCTTTGATCCTGCAACTATTTCTAAGCCTTCCCAATATCTGTCCACTTTGAAGAGTGGTGAATGGGGAGCAGAATATATTGGGAGTATATTTTCCCTTTTCCGTGACTGACTTAATACAATGTAAACAAAAATCGGGTTGATTCTCAGAAGACCCTAATAACTTCATAGGTGAGTTTCAGGTCCTGGCTATTGTGTTTGATCTAACATGGAATGACTTTCAGGTAATCTTTTCACTTTTTATATCACTGAAGAAAAGGCTCATTTGTGGACAGAAGCAAAGGCATACTGTAATGAAGTCCATGCAGAAGACCAGGAGCAGCCTGTAGGGAAGGCACTGCCCCTGAATAAAATTCTAGTTGAATTATCAAAAATATAGCGAGGATTTTAGAAAGTAAAACCACATAATCTTGTGTTTAATGGAGGGAATGAGATGTATGAACAATTCCATTAATTATAGAAAGATCAAAGAAATAATACAGATAAGAAAAAAACACCTCTGGTTTGTTTTTGGAACACTTAACTGAAACCCTCTGAAATGTTACGAACATTGACCCAGATTCACATGAGGGACATAGATTATTAGGGACTCATTTTATCAGCCAATCAGTTCCAGATGTTACCTCTACAAACAGGTAATGGGACCTCATACTCCCATTGATGAACTTTTAAAGTTGGCCTTTGGAATTTTCAACATGGACAGAGTAAATGAAGACATTGGTGGTAGGAAGGAATGGATGCAGGCATGAGAAAGAGCCTAATTATTTTCTCTGCATTAGACAATGGGCATCTGCCCCTTCAGAGAAACCCAAAGGCTCCTGGTGAGAAAATAGTAAGAAACTCAATTCCTGGAAGCTGGTACCTTTGCAAAGAGCCTAGGCATTTGATGAAGGACTGTCCCATGCTGGAGTCAGCCCTACCTGGGTTATATCCCATCTGTGAAGAGGGAATTCCCTGGAGATGAGATTTCCTTCACCTCCCAAGGGAGAGATGGCCATTTGTTCCCATTATGGACTTCTTTGGAAAGTTGAGGATGCCTGAGGTCTTAGAAAGCCTCCTTTGAACACCTGGACATTACTGCAGAAATGCCTTGAGTAATTCTTGATGTGTAGGCAAAGATGTTGACATCCTTTTGGGTTTGGAGGTTCATTTTCCCACTCTTCTTGATCCTCCTGGACCTCTTTTTTGTTTTTGGTGGTGGTACTGGGGTTCCTGGAAGCCCTTCTACCTCCGGGCTACACTCCCAGACCTATTTTATATTTTTATTTGGAAACAGGGTCTCTTAAACCAGCGTGGCTGGCTTCGAACCTGCGCGATCCTCCTGTCTCTGCCTCCCAAGTGTGGGGATTATAAGCATGCGCCACCACGCCCGGCTCCTGGACCTCTTTATAATCCAACTTGTATTCTAACTTGTGTTGACAGTACTCCCAAGGACAAGTGATTTACAGTTTCTTTAACTTGCAGATTTGAAGAACTAATTTTACTCAAGCCTTCTTAGTTCTCTCAAAGTGCCCCACTCCTCTTTAGGAAGAGTTTTTCTAGCCTCTCTGGGTGTCAATCTTCATTTAGCACTGAGAAATTCTCAACCCTACTTTCTTAGGAGCCAATAAAAAGGCCAACAAAAGATGAAAATGCATATATAGATGTTTTATCCCAAGTAGATCCTCAAGCCTGAGATATTGAAACTCTAGAAAAGGAAATCCATGCTCTGCATGTCCTTCTGCGTCCCACTGCATCCTGACTCATAGTATCTATTTGCTTTTGAATCTGGCTTGATTCTGATACCATGGAAACTGCCCAATATACAAGGCCAATGCTGCCTCAGGGATTAGGGACAGCCTCTGTTTAACTCTTGAAAAGGGATCTCTGCTTCAGTGTGTAGATGATCTCTTTATCTGCATTCCCTCCAAACCAGACTCTGATAACAAAACTGTCTTAAATTCTTGGAAGCTGTCTCCATAAACAGGCTAAGCTCTCTCAACCAAATATAAAATATTTGGGCCACATTTTAACTTCAGGGAAGCTAACTCTGGCTCCTGAGAGGAAAGAAGCCCTTTAAAGATAGGTCCACCTCAGACCAAAGGCCAAATCAGAGTCTTACTTGCAATGACTGGATTTTGCAGGATCTGGATTCCCAGTTTGGGGCTTATGGCTAACCACTCTATGAAGCCACACAATGATGAGATTATGAGCTCCTTGATTGTACCACAACTCAAGAACATATTCTGCCTTCCCTAGCCCTGAGAATTTCTGACCTGGATAAGCCATTCATCATCTATGTAGCAAAGAGGCAGGAAGTGGCCCTGGGAATCCTCATTCAAAGGCTGGGGAACATCCCAAGACATGTGGCTTACTCAACAATTGGAATCAGTGTCATGCAGATGGCCAGGATGTTTTTGAGCTACAGTTGCTATAGTATATCTGATGGAAAGAAAATACCAAATTAATTTTGGGATACTCACTAAAGGGCCAAACCCTTCACCAAGTTTAGAGTGTCCTTAAAATTGAAGCACATTAATCAGCTGGATATGATGGTTCATACCTGTAATTCCAATACCTGGGAGGCTGAGACAGAAGGATCACAGGTTTGAGGACAGTCTGAGCAACACAGAGAGATTTTCAGCAATCTAGTGTGATCCTGTTTCAAAACAAGAAATAAAAGTGCTGGGGATGCAGCTCAGAGGTAGAATGTGCCTGGTTCAATCCCCAGTAATACACACACACACACACACACACACACACACACACACACACACGGACACCAATATCTAACAGGAGGTTTGCTATCTAAATATCATGCCCTCCTATTAGAATCTCTAGAGATTACTTTCAAGACCTGGAAACTCTAAATCCAGCAAACTTTTTTTTACTGGTGCATTGAACTCATGCTACATCTTAATGGGGTTCAAGATGGTGGAGACATACATGCACACATCACTCATTTAGCCCTTCCCTATTTCACACCCATCCCTTCCCCTCCTCCTTCACAAACATACCAATGCCAGTCATTAAATCCAGCAACTTTTCCACACTTCAGGAGAAAGAGACATTTTGCTTCATTCCTGTGCAGAGAGGATAGAACTGACCTACTCTAGCAGACATAATCTTAAAGATCAACCTCTAACTGACCCTGATGTGGAATCATTCACGGATAGAAACAACTACACGAGTGAGGGAACTCAAAAAGCAGGTTATGCAGAAGTTGCCTTTCTAGGAGAATAAAAGCAAAGCAAAGCTGCTGCTTCTGGACATCACAGCACAGAGGGCTGAATAATTACCTTCTCTTGAGTTGATTATAACTGGGAAAAGAGGTGAGCTAATGTGTGTGTGTGTGTGTGTGTGTGTGTGTGTGTGTGTGTTTTCTAAATATGTTCCTTAATTCTTCTTGCTCAAGCTGATATCTGGAAAGAAAAGAGGCTCTTAGAGAGAAATTCCTCTATCACACATGAACCTGAAATTCTCTCCCTCAGTAATACCCTGTCTGTAGAGGACACCAAAGGAAAATTCTTTCATAGTCTATGGAAATATACTAGAAGATAGAAGGACTAGATGAGCAAGTACTTCAAAATATTTAAGAAATCCCTCTAATTCCTCTAACCTCAAACTTAAGCCCATCCTATCCAGAGACTGAAAAGGAATGGGAAAATCAGTGGGGAAATAACTTCACATAAAGTGGCTGGTGGACCAGAATAATGCTGATTGATGAAAAATTATCAAAGGGATTTATGGCACATGCCAGTTGAGAAGAAAGGCACTAACCACTTTGTTTACCCATGGCTTTGGAGGAAAAGTCCTTGAAACTACCATTCAAGAGATCATAAGGGCTTTCTCCCTCAGCCTCTGTAATAATATATACAAAAGCGTGTGGACCAAGCCATCACCTTTACTTAATTGACCACAACAATGTGTCATATTCCCTGGGAAAGATTGGCTACTGGACTTTACTCAAATGTCTTTGTGTCAGAATGTAATTATCTTCTAGTCTTTACTGATATCTTTTCTGAGTGGATAGAAGCATATCTTACCTAAACAGAAAAGGCACAATAAGTCATTAAAGCCTCATTAAAGGAAATTATTTCTACATTTGGACTTCCTAGGTCACTTCAAAGTGACAATGGATCCTTTTATGTCTAAAAGATAACGCAGGAAGCCTTGTCATAGAAGAAGGGTTGGTTCTAGGAAGGATCCAAGGAGTTTCTAGTGAAAGAAAGAGGGTTTCTTAAGATATCATATCTGTCTTGCTTAAACTGTTCATTAGAGGTTAATTAACAGTGCACAGGGTAATTATAGTCTTTTGTTAGATTTAAAGTTTACATATTTCCCAGAAATATAAGAGTAGTAGGCCTAGGAGGGAGAACTGGCATGGACAGTAAAGATATTAGCCCAGGCTTTTGTATTTAAGTTATATTTTACTTCTTCTTCCTTTATGTCTCATTTCTACCTATTTATTTTATTTCTTCTATCCTATCTCCTTCTTCCATTCCTAAGATTTCTATTCCTTAATCTTATGGGTTTGTAAGGATGAAAGATCTATCTCCTATTGTGCTTCAAGATAACAAGAATGAGGTCTCTGCATAGCTAGGGATCAAAAGTCTCTAGGAAGCTCAGGATTTGTTGATTAGAGAATAACTATTTCTTGATAGCTTGGTAGAGCTGGCATGGGCATGAAAGATAGTAGCCCACAACAACTGTAAATCAAAGAACAAAAAATATTTTCATGTGAAGTATGTCTCAAGAAATGAGAACCTTTTTCCACTAAGATATTTTAGAAAACCAGGTGGTGAATAAGTTATTGAAACTTAAAGCAAAATCAGACATTTTATCAAATTGAGAATTAAAATTAAGTCCTTATATGGTAGAAGACACATTTCCAGAGTTGTCAGGGATATAAGCACAACATTCTGCTTCAATGATTGCATAGATTCTTCCTTTTTCTACAGTTAATATATCAAGGACAATTTGGTTTTTCAAGGTGGCCTTTCTCATCATTTTCATCTTATTTTTGAGTAGCATAATACTCTGAGTGTGTCATTGAAGATCTTTTGTGTATACTTACTAATGAACTTGATATACCGTATTACACCTTGTGTGTGTGTGTGTGTGTGTGTGTGTGTGTGTGTGTGTGTGGTACTGGGGGTGGAACACAGGAGCATTCTACCTCCAAGCTACACTCCCAGCCTGATTTTTTATTCTTTATTTTGAAACAGGGTCTTACTGAGATGCAAAGAGTCTCACTAAGTAGCTGAGGCTGTCCATGAACCACAATCTTCCTGTCTCAGCCTCCCAAATGCTGGGATTACAAGCATGCACCACCATACCCAGAAACCATATTACATCTTTGAGCCCAATTTGGGAAATAAAAATAGAAGCCAGATGGTCATACCAGTGAAAGACTGATTGTACCCACCAATATAGGTTTTGGAGATTGCCTAGATGATCTGTAGTATTAGTCCAGCACCCCTGAATCCAAAGATGTCCTAATATACATCTTTTTATCTATCTTAAAGGTAATGATAACCTAGGTTTGGTAACACATAGCCATTGGGTACCATTTGGCACTTACCATCTTATACTTCAAAGGCTCACAAGAGTACTGATTGTCAGAATCTTGATGTTGACTCCAGGTCTCATCAGAATCTTGATTCTGCCAAATCTCCAGAGGGATGGGTTTAAGTTAGATACATAAACCCATTAACAGCTGTGAAAAGCCAAGGAGAGACTGAAAATGGCCCTTCCATTTTGAGAAGAGCTGATCTGAAGGTGATTCCTTTCCTTTGGTCTTGAGTAAGATTTAGTCACCAGGTTATACTTGTGATATGCAGGTGAACTCATCAGGAGTTAGAGGGACCTTGTTGCCATACCCCAATAAAGCTTTTTGTACTTGGTGCAAATTAATTACATATTTAATCATTTCCTGTGTCCTAGGGTGACAGGATTCAAAGTTAGAAACGATCTTTTGGAAAGCATTTCATAAGGGCTCAGCTGGGGAGGTTTTAGAAGCAATTCTGATTCTCAACAGAACAATAGGTGGTAAGCCTAGCCAGGGCTCTGAGGTCTTTTGGCATAGTTTTGCCAAGGTGGTTTTGTTAAGTAATTTAGCCCTCTTGACTTTTCCTGACAAGTGAGAGTGCCAGGAGGTAGGAAGATAGTAAGCAATGCCCAAAGCTTGTAAGATGAAGTAGGATAGAAGAAATAAAGAAAGAGATAGAAAGGAGACACAAAGGAAAGATAAGTGAATTATAACTTTAATATGAAAGGCTGGTGCTAATGTTCCTCATACGTTCACTCCTCAATCCAGTTCTTTTTCCCAGGCCTACCTACCATTCCCAAACTCCTGAGAAATATGCACATCTTAAAATTAATTAAAATCTTTATCCTGTGAACTATGAATTAATTTCCCCAATGAACAGGTTAAACAAGACAGATATATCTTGAGAAAGCTATAAAATTTAGGTGTGTCATTAGGTTATTTATTTGGTGATTTTGTGCTTTTCTTATGTGGGTACTCGGTGCTATGAATTTTCCTCTTTATACTGCCTTCAAGGTGTCCCAGAGGTTTTTATATGTTCTACCCCTATTTTTATTTGTTTCTAGGAATTTCTTGATTTCATCCCTTACTTCTTCTGTGACTCATTCTTCATTCAGCAGTGTGGTGTTCAGTTTCAACGTGTTTATGTGGTTTCTCTGGTTCTTCTTATAGTTGATTTCTAGTTTCATTACATAAGGGTCTGAAAACACACAGGGAAGTATGTTACATTTTTTGAATTTGCTAGTGCTCACTTTGTGACCCAGGATGTGATGTATTTTGAAGAAGGTTCCATGAACAGCTAAGAAAAATGTAAGCTCTGCTGTAGTTTGGTGGAATATTCTGTATGTGTCTAAATAGGTCCATTTGGTTTATGGTGTTCTTTAGTCTGAGGCATCTTACTGACTTTTGATTGGTCTAACCATGTGAGAAGGGTGTTACAGTCTCTCAGTATTATTGTATTAGGACTTATATGAGACCTAATGTCACAAAGAGTTTGTTTTATGAAAGTAGCTGCACCTATGTTTGGGGCTTGTTGTCTATTAAATAATGGAGACCATGATTAGCCTAAGGATCCTAGAAATTATCAGATCACTGTGACCATCTTGTAACAACAGAACTGTTGTCATCTTTACAACTCCTCCCATACCCATCCCTCATCAATTTTTTTTAAAAGAAGAGCTTTGAGCCAGGCATGGTGGTGCATGCTTGTAATCCCAGTACTTGGGAGGCTGAGACAGGAAGATCACAGGTGAGAGGATAGCTTCAGCAAGTAGTGAGACGCTCATCAACTTAGTGAGACCCTATTTCAAAATAAAAGAATAAAATGGGGCTGGAGGTATAGCTTGGAAGTTGAATGCCCCTAGGTCTAGTCCCCAGTATCACAAAAAAGAATGAGCCACAAGCCCCCCCAAGATGCCTTTCTCACTCATGAGGTGGTTCACATTCTCCACTGAATGTATATCTGTTACTTTTTTTGTGTGTGGTACTGGGGTGGAACCCAGGGGCATTTTTTAATTCTTTATTTTAAAATAGGGTCTCACTGAGTTGCAAAGGGCCTCACTAAGTAGCTGAGGTTGTCCTTGAACCGCGATCCTCCTGTCTCAGACTCCCAAATGCTGGGATTACAAGCGTGCGCCACCACGCCTAGCTATGTCTCTGACTGGCACATGCTGAATTTCTTTTCTGTTACATAAACTGAGCACCCTGACAGTAATGAGTTGATTTTCTTTCTCTCCTTCTCTCTCTGTTTTGGGAACTCCTCAGACCAGCCTCAGAATCAACCTTTTATCTGTGACGATATATGTTCTTTCATTAGCTATGAAGTTTTACAGAGATAGAATGTACATTTAAAAGTCAAGACTATTTTAAACATAGAAAATGAAGACACAGTTTACATGCATGCAGAGAATCAAAGATTTCAACACCAACATAGAAATAACTAAATAGCTAGATTTTATTAAACACTGATCTGAGCCAGCTGGACCACTAAGAGCTTTATATGCAATTTTCTGTTCAACTATCAACATTTTATTTTTCAGAGCTGGGGATCAAACCTTCTACATTCTGAGCAAGCGCTGTATCATTGAGCTGCTTCCCCAGCCCCGATCAACAACTCTGTCAGGTAAGTGCTATCATCTTCTCATGCTTACAGATGGGAATTTATGTCTTAGAAAAATAACCAGAAGAGTTTTCAGGGTCACTGCTGTCCCTCTGGAATGAAAGTATAGGTAAAGCAATTAATCAAGGGATTTGGGGGATGACTTCAATGGGACACTAATTCATTTAAAAGTTGTCACTCATAAGTTTAGTAACTGATACGCTACCAGTGTCTATACGCTGTTTCAGGGTGGTTGTTGTTTTTTCTGAACTAATTTCATTCAGACAGCCTGACTGCATTTTTTTAATTTATATTTTTGGTGCTGGGATTGAACCCAGGGCCTTGCACATGCTAAGACTTGCCACCTAACTAGACTCTCAGCTCCCAGTCTTGGCATTTTTTTAAAATCATATCTGGAAGGTGATTCCCAGACACTTAGGAGGCTGAGGCAGGAGGACCCCAAGCTTAAGGTCAACTTGAGCAACTTAGCAAGACCCTGTCTTGATATTTTATTTGTTTGTTTTTTGTTTTTGGTGGTACTGGGAGTGGAACCCAGGGGCTTTTCTACCTCTGGGATATACTTCCAGACCTATTTTATGCTCTTTTTGGAAACAGGGTCTCACTAAGTTGCTGAGAGCCACACTAAGTAGCTGAGGCTGGCTTCGAACCTGTGTGATCCTCCTGTTTCAGCCTCCCAAGCGCTGGGATTACACGTGTGTGCCACCACTCCCGGCCTGTCTTGATATTTTAAAAAAGAATTTTTTACTGGATTGCAAGTCTTCCAGGGACAGTCTCTGGCTCCTTTCCTCTAAATGTCAATCTATGGGTGCAGTTCACCTTGGAATAAGTGCTTGGCAAGTGTGCAATGGGTGAATGAGATTCACATACAGTACTGTCCAGCCAGACATAATGCTAAAGGCTCTGCACGTGTTATTTCCCTTTATCCTCCAAGCCATTAACAGAAATAGATATTAATAGCCTCATTTTACTCACTGAGAGAGTTTAAAGGTGCTCTTTAAACTTGTCCAGTGAGAGACGGGTAGAGCTGGAATTTAAATCATGGTCCTGAACACAAAGTTCGTCTTCTTATTCAAGTAACTTTGTCCCCCATAAATTATAAGAAGTGTGGGGAAATCCTCTGGTGGTTTCTTTTTTTATCTTGCTATAGATCTTCATGCTTTGCTCTGGGCCTGACCCTTTGGACCATGGTGCTGGCTCCTCTCTGAGGGACCGGAGGTCAGGGAACTTCTCTTCCCTGCCCCCTGCTCCTGGCGTCAGTGTGCAGATCTGGTGGCAGCTCCCTCCCCGTGGAGCATGCGTTCATGCATTTTCAGTGGGGGAAATAACTGCCTCAAGAGAGTAAAAATTGATTCTTGGGAGAGAGGAAGGGAGAATGGTTAAAAAAAATCAACCCTACTCAATAAAAATCGAACCTATTAGTTGTTAATTTATCTCATTGGGTAGAACTTATTAAATATTATTCCAGGGGTGGGGTGGGGTGGAAGTACTAAAAAGAAGAGTAAGAAACATTGTTCTTAAAACCTCTGCCAGGATGTTGGCCAAGGAGGCTCCAGGTTTTACAGGCTCCCTCCCCATGACTGGCAGAAGACAAAATTTCCTACCTTGCTAGTGCTCAGCATCCAAGGAGGCTCCAGGTTTTACAGGCTCCCTCCCCATGACTGGCGGAAGACAAAATTTCCTAACTTGCTAGTGCTCAGCATCAATGTACCTCCTTTATCTCTTAGCAGAGGCCTCTGTGACCATGTCTTCTTCAAAGTCTTCTCATAGATATCATTTGAATTCTGTTTACTGCTGAAACCCTGACCAACCAGATTCCAACAGCTGCTAATCACAAGACGAGCAGCTCACATAAGCTATGGTTTTAAGTATTGAATGTTAGCACAGTAGATTCAGGATGCAGGGATTCTTTCCCTAACATAACAACTGACATAACCCAGGGGTTTCTGCATGTATTTCCACGTCTTGAATGTTCTTGGTCTTTTCTTCTGATAATCGTATGTTCTTCTAACACGGTACTTTTCATAAAACGGAATGCTCTGACCCAGTGATCATAAAATAAAAGAAACCACAATTTTAGTGTTAAGTATATGGTATTTGCTTAAGTTCTTTATGCCTTGTAATTTGGTTCATGCAGAGAAGTTGGGATCAGCTTCCCTACCACATCAGAAACAGGCTGCTAATCTTTAAGTGTCTCATAAATCTACAAACGCTGTGTATGTAAGAATGACATATTTTTGCATATTTTTACATGGATAAAAAGGCCAGCTTTGCTTTTGAATTCACTTTAGATACTGAAATAATTTAGCCGAGGGCTTGTAAAGTCAAGGAGAGTTTACTCAGATCTGCTTTACTTTAGCATGCTGCAAATTCTCAGGCATTGCCAATATTTAATGTAGAAAATTTCTTATGTAGATGAAAACACTTCTTGGGCAGACCCAATAGAGTAACATCATTTATTCTTTCTTAGAGATTCTCCATCAAAAACAGAAAAACGTGCTATATGTCTAATCTTAGAACACAGTGCAAGGATCACAAACTTTTCTGCAAGACTTTAAAACTTCTCAGAGTGTTCTAAAGATTTTTCAACTTTTATTTACTCATCTCTGGAGAATTAGAAAATCCATTTATTTGGGGGTTAATTTTGAACTCAAGAATAATTATAATGCTTTTGTTATTTGTGAATAGTAATTTCTCTACAGTTTATTTTAAAGATATCTGATAGTTTGTACTCTATTGGAAAGTGGTCATCCTTTTGTCGGTTTACAAAACATTCTGAAAGATTTCTGATACTTTATCAAATGACACGATAAGTTAATCTTTCCATTGTCTTTATCCAGTATTTTTAAGGGATTTATTTATTTATTGGTGGTACTGGGGGTAGAACCCAGGGGCGTTCTACCTCCGGGCTAAACTCCCAGACCTATTTTATATTTTATTTGGAAACAGGGTCTCACTAAATTGCTGAGAGTTTCACTAAGTAGCTGAGGCTGGCTTCGAACCTGTGTGATGCTCCTGTCTCGGCCTCCCAAGCGCGGGGATTACAAGTGTGCACCACCACGCCCGGCTTTATCCAGTATGTTTTAAAGCAAAATAATACAAATAGTTGTGGACTCAAAATTTAAATCCACTTCAGTTTAGAAAAGTCAGATGAAATAAATACAGTATGGAATTCTAATTAGAACACCGACTCTGTTCTGAATTTCTTCATCTCTGAAGAATTGAGTTTTTCACTTTAGGCACACTTATTACCAAATTAGAAAGTATTTCCCTTTACTAACAAAAATCTTTCTTTTGTAACTGTTCTTTTATCGAATTTTTGGATTTCAATTATGGACAAATTAAAATTGTGTAGGCAAAGTTACAACTTGGGCAATCAATTCAAATATTTCACCAAATTGTAATTCTGGCTGTTCTTAAACCAGTATTTTTCATTGGAGGGAACATGATTGGAGTATTGAAAGTTTAAAGAAAACCATGGACATATTGTTTTCTCTAAAGCATGCTCCTCAGGTTTTAACAGCTGAAGCATAATTGCAGGTAGCAAGTTGCTCGTACTTGAAGTGTGCACCTTGACAGTTGCTGACCATGAAACACCCAGGAAATGGCCACCATGATTATGATAGTGGACATGTCCATTATCCCCCCAATTTTTCTGTACTCCCTGGTAACCCATCCCTCTTGCCTATTTTATCCCCAGCTATACTCCTAATCTGCTTTCTGCCCTGATGGATTGGTTTGCATTTTCTAGAGTGTTATATATTCATTCATACCTGGCTTTTTCATTCAGTATGACTATTTTGAGAGTTGTCTCTGTTTCCTGTATCAGTAGCTCATTCTATCAATGGGCAGATATATTAATTTTTCTTGGGTAAATATCTAAAAATGAAATGACTGAGTCACATGGTAGGTAAAATTTTAACATTAAGAAAATGACTGTTTTCCTAACTTTATCAGGCCGTTTTGTGATATATGAGCAATGTACGGCACTCTAGTTTCCCCAATACTCTTATCAAGACTTTGTATGGTTATTTCACATGAGAAAGAAAATTGGTTCCCTGGCTTCCTACAGTGTCTCTCTACAGTGTTCAGCAAATTTAAATATACTACTCAATAACTAAAAAAAGATACCAAATTATTCTTTTAGGTACCTTACTTCAATTATAATTTGAGGTTCCATTGTGTGTTTTACCCCTACAAAGCTGGGAGAAGGACCCAGGCCCTTGCATATGCAAGCACTTTACCACCATCCACATCCCCAGCCCATATTACACATTTTATTTTTTCTTAATTTTTAATTTTTTTGTGGTACTGGGAATTGAACCCAGAGGCATTCTATCTCGGAGCTAGATCCTCAGCCATATTTTTTATTATTTATTTTGAGACAGGGTCTCCCCAGTTTGCCCAGGCTGGCCTTAAATTTAGCATATTCCTGCCTAAACTTTCAGAGAAGCTGGGGTTTTGTTCCATATATATATTTTTTACTATTGTTTTAATATTTCCTTTTCACTTCTATAGCACTATATTCTTTTCTAAGTTTATTTCTCTTAAAACATTTCAAAAACTGAAATTGGAGGAAAGTTTAATTGAAGACCCATGGGAGAAAAGACATTGCAGGAAATAATGCTGGAACCATAGCTTTCCTAGGTTTTGAATTAAATGGTTATTAAGGTAATTGGTAGGTAATTATGGGCTCTCATCATTTAATACAATTAGTATGTAAATAAGATGATACATAACACGTTCTGTATGAAGTTCCTGCTGATGGTGATTGTCATTTCTGTGGGAAAATGAAAAAGCCAATAGGACCATGAAGCATCATAGATTTTTTTTCTGACTATTGTCGACCAAGCTCCTATTTTTCTTCTCACTTTTGTTAATTTTCTCCATATGCACTAGCATATTATTTTAGTTCTATTTCTTTGTGGCACTGAGGATGGAACCTAGGGGCATTCTACCTGTGAGATATACCCTCTATTCCTATTTTAGTCTCTTATTTTGAAAAGGGGTCTCATTAAGTTGCAGAGGGGCCCAATAAGTTGCTGAGGTTGGCCACAAACCTGCACTCCTCTTGTCTCAGGCTCTCAAGTACTGGGATTACAAGTCTGAGCCACCTCACCAAGCTATCTTATAGCTCTTTAAAAACTTACATGGAAGCAGGGCATGGTGGCACACGCTTGTAATCCCAGCATTTGGGAGGCTGAGATGAGAGGATTGTGGTTCCCGGACAGCCTCAGCTACTCCTTAGTGAGGTCCTTTGCAACTCAGTGAGACCCTGTTTCAAAATAAAGAGACTAAAAAATTAGGGCTGAGGGTATAGCTCAGAGGTAGAATATCCCTGGGTTCCATTCCCAATACCTCCCCAAGAAAAACAAAACAAAACAAAAAACCCAAAACTTACATAGATTCTTTTCTCCCCAACAATGATACAAACTCTTTGATGGTACACACTAATTTCATTCTTATTATGAAGATAGTGGAGAGTCCTAGTTGTCTGCTCAGAGTATTCTTTTCTTCCATGGTTAGTCCTATCATGTACCACTACATTTGACAGCCTCTGTTGTAATTAGGTATGGCAAGAGAAACAGTGCTCATCAGTGGAATGGGAGAAGTGCTAAGTCTCAACTCTGGGTCAGAGACTGGATTTATGAACTTGCCCTGTTCATTCCCCCCGCTGAAATGCTGCTGTCAATCAGTCAGGTAACAAAAGTGTCCTGGAAAAGGTGGGAACTGAATCACCAAGAAATATAAAATTTGACCATGACCTGGGCCATTCACTTTGGGACTATTGCATGCGTAGTTTTATTCATTAAGACTCTGTGTTTCTAAGCACCTTTATTATAGTGACTCAGCTTTTACAGTGGGCTTGTCACTGCCTTCCTTGGATGCAGTGCTAGACCTTGCATCTAAGATTTTGAGATAGCTTGCTCCTGGTCAATGCACATGTTTTGTTTACCAGCTTTGTTCTGACGTTTGCAATTTTGCCTCCTAGTTTTCAAGTTTTCTCTTTTCCTGGCTCCCCAAATACACATGTAGAATGAAGCTTCTGTGCTAAACTCTACTGATATTTTTTATAAGTAATAAATTCAGGCCATTCATTAAATACCTTTGAACACCTGCTAAGAATGTGTTATTGGTTGAGAGTCTCCCTCCTCTCAAATTCATCTATTTAAGTCCTGACCCTCAGTAACTCACAATTTGATCTTATTAAAGACAGGGTCTGTAAAAAAGCCATTTTAAGTTAAAATAAATTCATTAGTGTAAACCTTAAATCAATATAATTGCTGTCTTTATAAAAGGGGAAATTTGGAGACAGATATTTACATAGGGAGAATGCCATGTAAAGATAAAGAGAGATAATCAGGATGATGTGTCTACAAGCAAACTTATACCAAAGACTGCCAGCAAGTCACCAAACACCAGAGGAAAAGCAAGAACAGATTCTGTCTCCTCACCATTAGACACCTTGATTTTAGATTTCTAGCCTGCAAAACTGTAAGACAATAAATTTCTGTTGCTCAAGGCACCCAGTTTTTGGTATGCTGTTATGGCAGCCAATCCAAACATCTAGAATGTTAATGACAGAGAATATTAGAAATGCATTCTGATTAATAGAACTCTAGAGCCATGGCATAGCATAGTCAAAGGCTGGGCTGGTATAGCTGATTTTTTTGGGGGGTCTATGTTCTTTCTTGCAGATGTTTCTATGTCAAGCATTGTATACAATAGACAGACAAGATGTAAGCCCCAGTCTTAAGGAAAGTAAAATTTCAGTAGTGAATTGGCAGGGAAGAAGTTTTATTTGCATACTATTAGCAAGTGTGCCAGTTGGAAAAAGTTATACATGTGCACAGATTTTAGGAATGTAAATTGGTGAGATCTTTTCACAGAACATTTTGACAATAATTAAAATGCACATCCCTAAAACATGGTAGACAGAACACATGCATTTTCTCTATACTCTCCTGAAACCACATGGGCATGAGAGATCAAAGATGAGAACAATATAAACCCAGACGAATAAAAATAAGAAGAGGGCAGATAAAATATTGATAACATTTTGGAAAAAAGAAAGCAGATGGAGAAGTACTAACTGAGGTCATAAAATAAATGCCCGCACAACAAGGAACAAACTGGCATTCAAGAGGCCTTGGAAGGCTCACTGGTGAGAGACTCCGGTGTATGTTTGAGGGTAGGAGAAAGAGTGAGACTAAGAAGCATTTGAGGAATCTCTAACCCCTTTTTATTTCCTCCATTATTCTACCCAGTCAAGGACTGAGCCAACCCTCTTCACCCTGCTCAGTGGGATCCAGGAGTTTTACTGTCTGAGCCAGAAGACCCCCAAACTCAGTGTCAGGGAGGGTGGTAGAGATGAAGTACTGTGTTGGAAACAGGAAGATCAATAGGAAGTCTTCATGTGTGTTCTCTATGTGGCAGTGTGACGGATTTCTCTCTAGATTTAGTCTCTTTGGAGGTAGATCTGTAGATACTGATGCTGCATGAGGGCTGCAGTGAAATAGTCTGGATCCCAATACTGGTCTATAGAGATGGCAATTAGTCACTAAGCCCCACCCACAGCACAAGGTTTTTAATCAGGTCTTTAGCACCCTTGTTCTAAATAGGAATGGGCAACGGATGAATGGAAATCATATCGAAGCCAATCACTAAGCCAAACTTGAGAAGGAAGGAGGGGAAGAGAATGGAGTGAGAATTGGGTAAGGGCTAATTGAGTGATGTGTGCACGTATGCCTCTACCATCTTATACTTCATTAAGATGTATGATAATGTACTGATAAAAAATAAAATAAATAAATATGGATGGGCAGCAACAAGTCATCAAACTTTGGGGAAAGACTTTAATTTAAAAAAATTGAAGAGGGACTTACAGAAGATAAAAGAAAGGGTATGAATAAAAGACAATGTAAGGAATAGAAGAAAAGGAAAGACAAAAATTAAAACTGAAAGACTAGTGAGTGTAGCGAGAGAAGATGTTGCATGAATACAACCAAAATAGTAATTCATATGAATGTGGGCATTCAGAGGCCAAGAAGTAACTCTTAGAAACTACAAAAGAAAGCAGCAGAAGGGAATGCTAAGTGCTGGCTTTACTAGAAATTGTGTTGGAATAGGGAAGAAGGGAGAAGTGAGACCAGGTTGTGAGGAAGGCGGTGGTGGGAACAGGTCAAGGACAGCTGATGTTCACTCAGTACCTTGTACTGAGTATCTCATGATAAAAGTAAAATGACAATCTAAAAACACAAAGCAATGAGAAAACTACTAAGACACATGATTTAAAATAAGTGTTCTGTTGTTGTTGTTCTTATTGTTGTTACTGGGGATTAAACCCAGGGGCCTTCCACCTCCAAGCTATACTCCCAGCCCGTTTCCAGCCCGTTTTATATTTATTTTATTTTGAAGCAAGCTTTCACTAAGTTATTGAAGACCTAACTACAGTCCTGAGGCTGGCAGTCAATCTGAGATTTTCCTGTCTCAGCATCCAAAGTACTGAGATTACCGGTATGCATCACCATGCCAGGTTAAATGTTTTTTTTTTTTTTTTTTTTTTGTGGTACTGGGGTTGGAACCCAGGGGCATTCTATCTCTGAGCTATACCCCAACACTATATATATTTTTTATTCTTTATTTTGAAACAGGATCTCACTGATTGTGAAGTGCCTCACTAAGTAGCTGAGGCTGTCTTAGCCTCACAAATGCTGGGATTACAAATGGGCACCACCACGCCCGGCTTAAATGTTTTTAAATATTCTAGTACTTAGATGGATTTTGTAGTTTTCTTTTTCGGTACCTTACCAAAATGTGAGGACAGGAGAGGCCAGGACAAATGAGAGATTGTACTACCCAGAACCCACAAGAAGTGTCTGACAGACAATTATTTCAGCTTCTTAGGAAGGAAGGAAGGAAGGAAGGAAGGAAGGAAGGAAGGAAGGAAGGGAAGGAAGGAAGGAAAGGAGGGAAGTAGGGAGGGAGGGAGGGGAGGAGGGAAGGAGGGAGGGAGGAAGAAAGAAAATAAAAGAAGTCCTGTTCTTTGATACCCAGATAGTCCAGTGTATTCTGACTATAGAAACATTCGAGCAATGAGAGGATTACAGAAGCAATGTCAGAAATTAGAAGAGACAGCTAATGATTTTTTTCAGAATGTGTTGATGTTCTAATGTGTACCTACTAAAAACATTTAAAATTAGACACAGATATATGTTCGAGACTGAATGTGTTTCCCCAACTTTCATGTTCAATCCTCAGTGTGGCTGTATTTAGAGCAGGGAACTCTAAGGAAGTAATGAAGGTCAAATGAGGTCATAGGGTGAGATCCTATAGGATTATCTTCCTTATAAGAAGATATGCCAGCCGGGTGTGGTGGTGCATGCTTATAATCCCAGCATATGGGAGTCTGACACAGGAGGATATGGGTTCATGGCCAGCCTCACTTTGTGAGGTCCTCCACAACTTAGTAAGACCCTGTTTCAAAATAAAGAATTAAAAAAAAAATCAGGCTGGGGGTGTAGCTTGGAGGTAGAATGCCCCTGGATTCAATCCTCAGCACCATGCACCACACACAAAAAGAAGAAGAAGGAGGAGGAGGAGAAGGAGGAGGAGGAGGAGGAGGAGGAGGAGGAGGAGGAGGAGGAGAAGGAGGAGGAGAAGAAGAAGGAGAAGGAGAAGGAGAAGGAGAAGGAGAAGGAGAAGGAGAAGGAGAAGGAGAAGGAGATGATGATGATATGCCAGAGACCTTGTTCTCTCTTTGGGCAAACACAGAGGAAAGACTATATGAAGACACCAGAAAAGAGAAGGTGGTTATCTACAAGCCAGGAAAAGAGCCTTCATCAGGAACTGATCATGCTTGATGTCAATCCTGGACTTGCAGCCTCCAGAACAATGAGAAAATAAATAAATTTCCATTGTTTAAGTTATTGAATCTGTTATATTTTTTATGGAAGTACAGGAAACTAATGCAATGGATCATCATATTAAATACAATTAAACAAATGCTCAAAAACAACATGAAGTTGCCTTGCAGTATGAAGAACACACATTTCTCTGTCTTTTCAAACTTTACCCAGGGGTTGGCAAACTGAGGGGTCAAATCAAGCCTACCTTTTGTTTTTATGTATCCTGTGAGATAAAAATGGCTTGTAAATTTTTAAATGATCAAAGAAATTTTAAAAATTATATTTTATGATATGGGAACATTATATGAAATTAGAATTCCAGTGTTCATCAGTGAAGTCTTTGAATATACTGATGTCCATTTTTAATGTATTATTTATGGCCATTTTTCTGCTTCAAAGGCACAGTTGAGTAGTTGTGGCAGAGACCTTATTAATATGCTGACCACAAAAAGCAAAATATTTACTATACATCTATTTAGGAAAATGTTTGCTGACCCCTGGTGAGAGCATCAAGGTGAAATATCCTTTCAGATCTAGCAAATATTATAGCTGTCTTGCCAAGATTTAATTCAACTGCAATATTTTTAAATGTGTCAATTTTATTAAGTCTTTCCAAAGGAATTCAAGTTGTTTTTCATAGAAAATGCCCTCTTTTCACATTTCTACTTTAAAAGATGAAAACATATTGAACTAAATTATATGATTATAACAAGTATAACAGAAAAGTAGGTTAGTTCCCAATAACCGATTCCTGGAAAACTTGTGTTTCAACATATAGAAGCAGAAGAGCACTGGCAAACCACACTTTGCGTGCACTCTGGGCAGCACCAGGATGTTTTGTGGAGGGAAGGCAGAGTCTGGGCTAATGCACTGTGTGGGCTCAGAGTTAGTTGTTTAAGAGACTTTGTGGTTACAGTCTGGTTGTTTAAGATGTTTTGTTTCCCCAAGTAAATAATAAACCCCTCAAGGGCAGGATCATTCTTCATTTCTTTTTCATCCTTCTTCCAAGTGTGGAGCATTGAGTGGCATCTCTCAAGAGGTTAGATGATGAAGCTTTGACAAGCCCGAAGTTACAGTTCCCAGGATAAGTCAGCTCCTGTGCCACTGAAGGGTTCCCTCAACCTGACTCCTCGTCTGTTCACATTTGAGATGCTGTATCTTTTTACTCATTCTCCCAAATGACAGGTCTATTTTCATGATTCACTTTTATGTTTTCTTGCCCATCAGACTTTTGCCTAAGCAGTAACATTTAAGGAAATCTTCCCTGTTGGAATTGCTGATGTGAGAGACACTGACCTCATAGTGCATAAGAGGATGTTAGCGAAAATGAGGAATGATATTCAATGTTTGGAACAAAAATGGGGCTTTGGGGAAAAGCTTGCTGTTTTTTGGTATGATGAAGGTATTTGCTGCAGACTTTCTAAAACTTGAGTTGTTGATAAATGTCATTGATATTAACAACAAAAAAGAGTTATCATAGAAGGCCAACTATGTTATTTATTTATTTATTTATTTATTTATTTATTTATTTATGGTTGTACTGGGGAATGAACTCAGGGACATTCTACCTGCAAGCTACACTCCCAGCCCTTTTACTTTTTTTGTATTGAAACAGGGTCTCCGTATGTTGCTGAAATTCTCACTATGCTGCTAAAGCTGTTCTCAAACCTGTGATCCTCCTGTCTTAGCCTTGTAAGTACTGAGATTATAGTCATGTGCCACCATGCCCAATTTAATTCTTTATTCTTGTTTTTAGCTTTTCAGGCGTATAGTCAAGAATCTGCCACAGCACAGTACAGTCTAAGCTACCTTGTTATTCTAAGAGCAAACTTCTTTTAGGTTGAAAATTAACCCAGCGTTGTGTAACATCTCATTGTATAATTACTATCAGAGGCCAAATATGTGTAATCTGGTATTAGAAATACTAATGGGAATTAGCTTATTTATTAATTGTATTCCCAATTTGCCTAATTATTATAATAAAATATTTTTTTATAATTTAAAAAACCCTCCTTAGTAACAGCCAGATAAAATCATATCTTCTGCCCACATCAATAATATATATTGTAAAGATGCATTAGAGTGATCTATAAAGTGGTATTTTGTGGCTTTTGACTTTATGACATTTATTACTAACTTTTTTTTATATATAATTGGCACTCTGATCCCTGCTCTGTTGGTATATGTCTATATTTACTTGAATATGTTTAAATCTTTGCACCTCAATTACTATATTTGCAACTTCTGTGTGCTAAATTCAATTATTTCTTGCTCTTTGAGCTAAAAAAATTACATGTTTTAGAAAGGTTTCTGTTCATTGTAATTTTTAACTGGAACATATGTCTTAGCATGGAATATGGTTATATCTTTAGTCTACTTTTTCTTCTATGTAAAGACAAAGAGCTGAAACTTTAGCAAGAAAAAAAGGCTTTGTTTGTTTCTTCTCTCTGTTTAAGTAGTTAAAAGAACTTTGTTACTCAATGATTTCTTACTTTTGGAGTCCATGGAGGTGAGCACATGGAATAGCACATCGCTTTCTGGGCTCAGTTCCAAGCCAATGACTGGTGGGGCCCAAGGCAGGAAGAGTGGCTTAGGGAGAGAGTAAAATAGGCCAGCAAGGTGCCCGACCTGTGAAGTCCCGTCTGCCCAGTGCACACCTTGCTGTGCTGGCCTGGTCCCACAGGGCATGTGGCTCCCACACCAAGGCCAGCTGCATGGACAAGCAGGAAAGCTTGGGACTTTGATGAGCAGGCTCCTTATCTAGGGGAAAACAGGAGAGCAGAGTTGAGCAAGCTTGTCTGGTTATTATTTACAACTCTACAAATCTAGTTAAGTGACTTTACTTCCCTAGAGGAGAGATAAAATGAGACAATGGGTGAAGATGAGGACCATGCCTGTGCTTAGAGAAAACCTCCAGGAACAAGGAAAGAGTGCTTCCCATGAAATCTTCAATCACAACCACCCCGGCCATGTTCTCTAGAAACAAACTTTTGCAAATTAAAAAAATTAGAAAATGTCAAGATCTGTCAAGGAAAGCAATTTAATATAATTTCCAAGTAGATTTGTCTCTAATGAAACCACTCTCGGTTTTACATTTGCAGATGCTCTTTGCGAAGAATCGCATGCATGTGTTTAACATTTACCTTCAGTATTAACTGTGTTAATATTACTGTTGCTTACTTTGACATTTTAGTTTTAACATTTGTATTTGGAGGAATTAAAAAAAATGCTTCCAAGAAGCTATATTTCATTTCCACCATCTGAGTTCATGCTAGTGTTTTAAGAGAAATTTCAGAAATGCCTTTGAAGCCTTCTGAGACAATGTTCAAGGTAATGTCACTTGGGAATTCAAATCATACTCATGGAAATTTCTTCTATGGAAATACAAATTGATGTATAATGTGGTTAGCTAGAAAGAGAATGTTAGAATTCTCACAGTGACTAGATAAAGACCTATAATTATTAACTAGCAAGATAAGGACAAAACATCCACAGTCTTAGTACAACTTGACTCTCATGACAATAGTTAAAAATTGCAGAAGGCATATTTTATTTTAACATAAGGATAAATTTCCTAATGTGAAGAGCCATTCAGACTGAGATGGCCTGCTGTGGTTAATCAAAGGTGGTAAAATCACAAAAAGGCGGTGGTACTTAACAGGGACTCACTCACACTTGTATTGTACTGGATGACTTCCAGATTCTAACTGGATGACTTCTCTCCAATTCTAATATTCTAGGAGAGCAACTCAGTCATGTAATGATGTAAACCCTTTCTTTCCTTTTTCTTTTCTTCTTTTTTTTTTGTGCAATACTGGGTATTAAATCTGGGGTGTTCTACCACTGAGCTACATCTCTAGCCCCTTTAAAAATTTTATTTTAAGATAAGTGCTCACGAAGTTGCTGAGGTCGGCCTTGAAACTGTGATCTTTTTGCCTTAGCCTCTTCAGTAGCTGAGTACAGGTGTGCACTACCACACTTGGCGACATCTTTTTCTTTTTATCAATAAGCTAGACTAACACTTCCCAGCATTTGTCTGCTTACAATAATAGAAAAGAACCAAGAACATTTAAATGTCTTAGGGAACAAGGAAACCATTTGAAATAAATGTTTACAAATTTAGATGTTGACAAATATACCTATTTTCTATTCAGATTTTCAAGTATTCTGTTTAGTATTCCTTTAGTAGTTCTGAAAAGAGTCTCTGCCTATTACTCCTAAAACAATATTATATATGGATAAAATTTGGTAAAATTATTTGGCTTATTCTACAATTTATAGGAGGAAACTCATGAAGAAAATGTCCCCAAATAATGGGAGTTATTATTTGGAAGCATGGGCCTGAGGGTTTGCTAAGTAGATGGGCTGTATTAAACTGACCATAATTTGTTAATTAACCACAGCCTCATGTTGTCTGGATAGGGAAGCAACCTTGACATGCAGTCCTTGGGCCACAATGAGCAGAGCACATGGCTAGCTTCATATTCCATTTTACAGTTTGGTTTTAGCATGGCAGAAATGAATTTTCTAATTTGATAATAAATGTCATGCACCTCATGACAACCAAGGGGAGCTGTGTGGTGTCAGCGCTGTCTCAGAACCCTCTCTATGGGATCAAAGCATTCTACAGTATAGTACTGAGTTCATCTTTTGTGTCTTTTAGACTACATATGTAAGGGCTAAAGACAAATACATGCACTTAAAATTCTGTAACGGAAGCACAATTGCCAGAATCTTGTATAATTAAGAGTTTATGCCAATGAGGATTGTTCTTTGTTCTAAAGAGGATCTCCCGGGCTGTTTTGAAAAGATGGCTCCTTGAATTCTCAGCTCAGTCCTCAGCTCTGTGTCCTGTTTCTGTGCATGGGAACTTTTGATGCTTCCCAACTGCTCTTTTAGTTGAAGATAAAGTGTTTTAAAAACTGTTTTTTTGTTTTGTTTTTATTACTGGGGATTGGACCCATGGGCATTTTAATTATATCTCCAGACTTGATTTTATTTTATTTTTTTATTTTGAAACAGGTTCTCACTAAGTTGCTGAGAATCTTGTTCTGTTATAGAGTCTGGCTTTGAACCTGAATTTTCCCCATCTCAGCCTCCCAGGTTAGCATCAGAGGCTCACAGAGCACACACACACACACACACACACACACACACACACACACACCTGTTGTTGGGGCTTACCTCGGTGGGTGGGTGAGGAGATTTTCATCTGAGAGTGACAGAAATACATCCTAAAAGTCAGTTCAAATGCATGTGACTTTTGTAATCAGAGAATAAAACGTCTTTTGTTAAATAGAGTGGTTGCCAAGAATTTTTTGTCTCTCAAATAATTTTAGTTAGTATTTAATATTTGAAATCCAAGCAACAAAAATGTTTACTCTGAATCATTTGGATAAAAAAAGCAGGGGTGGCAGGAGTGGTGCAGAAAGAGTGCTCAGATGGGATGTGGAGAGCCAAAGCCCATTTAGTCATGCTTCCTTTCTTCACACTGCTAAGCCAAATTCCTACAACCAGGCCCTATGCTCTCTTCTCAGTCTTTTAACTATCTTTCTCCCTAAGGCACTCTCATTCCATGGAAACTGTAATGAATTGCTCTGTGGACCTTACAGATTATTTAGAACAGCTTTCATTTGGAATGATAGGTTTCCAAGAAGTAAAGAATAGTGAATATTTTTAAAAACGGGGGACCTAATTTTGTTCAAATTTACCAACTAAACTAGTGTTTACCAGCACTAGCTCAGACGACAGTTAGTTGAGGACTCTGTGTCATAGTTTTATTCCTGAATAGATCATTGTCTTTAGAGGTGAATGGTCAAGATTAGCTCAGTAAGTATAGGAATAGAGACCTTGGAAGTTTAGTCCAAACCCATTATTTGACAGAGGAGAAAACTCAGTCTCATTAAATGGCATCCGATGGAATCCATGAAGAGAACATTCCGGGAAGGAAAACTAGCTCGAACAAAGGCAACGAGTAGAGGATAGATAAGCTTAGAGGAAAAAATGTGAACGTGACTTTGGATGCTCAAGAGGTTGACTGATAATGTGAAAAGCACTTTATTAGGTAGGTCCAAATCACAGGAGGTTTTAAATATTAAAGAATTGTTTGTTTTAACTTTCTAAACCACAAAAGTAAGGAAAATCCAGCAATCGACATCCTTGTAGTTATGACTCATCTGACATAATGATGGACTCGTGGCCAAGCTCATTTCATCTTGGCTTCTCCCCCTTCCTCCTGCCTCCCTCCTCAACCCCAGGTTAGTTTACAGCAAATCTTGTTTATAATATCATTTCATCTATAAATGCTTCAGTAAATCTTTCAAAGAAATAAGATTTAGAGGGTTTAAACTATATTGTAGATAACAGGAAGCCTTTGAGAATTTTCACCTGGGGAGAATATTGTCAGAACTGTTGAGGTTTATTCTGGCCATCACAAGGGGAATGGGTTGGGGCAGGAAGAAGCCTGGAAGTATAAACATTTACCAGTCCACATTATCATCACCACATGAGCTATACTGAAACTGTCTCCTATTTTCCAAATCTCAAATATACTGTGTGATTTACTGCTGGTATTTAAGGGCAAAAATAATTTATACATTTTGGGTCAATGGGTAGATTTCCATTTTATGGGTTTTGTCATCCTTACATTTGAGTTTTATGCTTTATATTTTATTCACTGAGGCATATGGCGATAATATTGTGTGAATTTTTCTACTTCTATTTATATATTAAATATTCATCTTTTATTTTATTATATTTCACCAAAGGACATTCTGAATACTGACAATATTTGTGGAAGAAGAAGGGGAAAAAATAAAGCTCTGTTAGTTCTAAAAAAAATTGACTTTTAAGTTCCTCATTTCTATACGTAGCAAACTATACCACATAAATTATTCAGGCAATATGAAAAGAAAATAAATACATTTTGAGTGGCTATCTAAGAGATCATTTCTCTGTATACCGAGTCTTCTTTTACATAGGCGCTGCAAGACCAAGAGAGATGGAAATATTTTCTGAATGAGAAAACTTTCAGCATGATGTGCCACACAAGACATTGCAAATAGAAACTAAAATAAACCCTGTCTGGCCTCAGGGTTCATGCTGAATATTGAGAGTTGGAAATACTCATTTTAGAATACATTTTTCTTTAACCCAGCCGTTCCAAAGTGGAACAATGACACTCGAGAATAGATAAGAGTGTCTGTCTGGCCAGTTGAGTATACTGTCCTTCACACTGCAAAAAGATTTATAGAGTATGGTAAAGGTTTTTAGATCTTGAAACCATACAATACGTCTTCTGCTTTTAATTTATGCTTTGAAGATTTACACAAAATAGAAAGACAAATAGCTTGCTCTCCAGTAAAAGAACTCACATTTTCCATCTGGCACATGGTTAGGAATAGCATGCCTGCATTACATAATAGTAAATTTTTCATACCAAGGCACGTCTGCCATCAATTTACAATCAGAAATGTCACATGATATGTTGGAAAGAAATCAGAATTACACATGGTGGCTACATTTGCCTCCTTATGTTTCTTACCAGAAGCTTTTCCTTTCTCTTTAGTTACCTCTGTGAATTGTATGGAGTCATTAGAGAAAACCCCAGGCAGAGAGCTAGCCATTTCACAAAATTAAAAAAAATGTATTCTCTACCATGGTATAATGTTAAACGCAAAAATATTTTTTTTTACTAACCATTGCAATGGTACAACGTTAAATGCTCCATTTATGTTTTTAAATGCACTTTTAAATCAAAACACGAAATGGACAGATGACAGTTGATCAAAAATGTTCATAATGGAAGCATAATTCTTGATGCTTAAGTTTCAGATAGACCAGCGGGAAGTGATGTGGGTGACTGCCATAATGGGTCAGACCAATATATCACACCACCTGAAAGTCTCTCTTTGTGTCTGTCCTGCCAGATTTCTGAAATGAAATTCTAGTTTCTCTACAGAATTTCAGCTTTAAAAAGTTGAAAATATTCTCAAAGTCCCCCCCCCGCGCCAAATTTTTGTCCTTCATGGACAGGAGAGGCAGAAAACCTGCGTGGCCATCAACAGTCTCCCACTTGTGGGCTGTGCTACTGCAGGCATGCTGCTGATTTGTTTTCACTGCTTCATTTTCCTTTATTTCCAAATAAGAAAGAATTTTAACCGTAAAAATAATCTTAAAAGATCATGCATATGCATACAATAATAGCTATTGTTTTTATATCTCAAATTCAGGGGAATCAAAATGGCTAAGAATCACTCAGCCACAGAACGTTATTGAATGTCCATCTGTGCCAGTATTAATTCTGGCTGCTGGAGATTTAGTAATGAAGCAGACTCAGTGCTCTACTGGGTATATGGTGGAGGAGCCAGACATCAATGAAAATGACTGTAGGGGCCACAAGTATTTTAAAAGGCAGAGTAAGGGGTTCTGAGGGACTTATTGATAGGGTGAGCTTAACCAAATATGAGAAATCAAGGAAGGCCTCCAAGAGAATTGGTGGAAAAGTTCAGTCTCAAAAGATCAGCTGGGTGGAAACATGAAGTATAGTATTTTGGGCAGTAGGAATGCCATGCACAAAAGCTCAGGAGTCGAGGAGAGGCTGATTATTTTGTGAAATTGAAATCGAATCAGCAAGAATAGACTAGAGCAGTACTTCCTGGTATTTTTCATGTCGTGGTTCACAAAAATCAATGGACCTGCTGTGCCCCCAGCCATCACAAGGGTCTCAATGCCTTGATATATTTGCAATCAATTTACAGAATTGCTCTGAGCTGTGGCAAACTAGTTGGGAAGCTCCAGCTTAGCAATCAAGATAGAGCTTGGCATGAGACGATGCTGAGAAGGTAGACAGAGGCCAGCCTGGACAAGTTTGGGTGGTGAGTAGGAGATGGAGATGGGACTGCAGGCAGCACATTCCAGTTTATCCAAGGCCAGAGAGGCATTGTTGAGGATACTTGACTCTACTGAGGGCACTGGAAAGCCATGAAAAGCATTTGAGCAGAAGAAAAGTTTGTAATACATAATTTATTATAATTAAAAAGCTGTCTTTATCAGGGTAAGATTTAAAAAAAATTTGGGAAAGAAAAGAAGAGAACCTGAGGTCTCTTTAATCCACTTATAGGTAAGAAGATACAGAGTTCGGACAAAAGTCTGTCCTTAAGCCTGGTCCCCCAGATTTGTGTCATTTCTAGGTATCTTAGCTAGGTATTTTGTGAGTAAAATACCTGACAAGCACAACTTAAAGGAAAGTTTTTTTGAGGCTCACAGTTTCAGAGATTTAAGTCCATGACTGGTTGGCTCTGAGGCAGAAATGGGTTGGCCTCAAGACATGTCAGAAGAGTCACCTCATGATTCTGAGAAGCCAGGAGATGGTGGGGGGGGATCAAATTCACCAGGGCCATGTCCCCAGTGACCCAGTTCCTCTAGCTATGCCTGTTGCATTAGGGTTATTTTTTTTTAAACACACAAGTTATTTGAGGAACATTCCAAACCCAAACTATAACACTAGAAAACCCTGATATTTTTCCAATACTTTTTTTTTCATGATAGCCCTAGTTGGTTTCTATTGCTTTTAATGAAAGAACTCTAACAAAATTATGGTGCAGAAGTAACAGTAAAGATGGAACTAAGTCATACAAGATAGACGCTTGACTTAATTTGTCACATAAGTAAATTATCAGAATAAAATAATCATAATTTATCGTACTGCATCCCTGCTAGGAGTGTAATGAGCTTTCTGGTCTGAAAGACTTTGGCAAGCAGTTGAAAGATTATATGTGTATTTTCTTCAGGGAGAAAAGAAATGTAAATGTTCTTTTTAAAATGGATCATATGATAATTGGCATAATGAAAATAGAAATAGCTGGGCTAATTTTTGCTGAAACGTGAAATCTGACTGTAATTATTGGAAACAGCTGCCTCAGTGGAGACTTCAGTCCCAGGACTAAAGGGCTAGTGGGGGACTGTTTAGAGACTGTGTCACTAGATCACAGATGAACAGGAACTTGCCAGAGAACATTTTGTTTATACATACATATACATAGTTGAATATTTGTGCATACACATGAATATATATATATATGTATGAAACATTGAGTAATCATTTATGTTACTTTCTAGTTCAATTTTAAATAAAGGAACTTTTAGATAAAAAGTCATGATATTTAAAAAAAAACAAATAAATGAATCATAATCAATATAACTAAGAACCAAAGCTGATAAATTATAGGTTATACAGAAAACAGCTGCAGTGGAAACATTGTGCTTAAACTTTATTAAAGACATATTTATTATGACAGATCAAGTCACAGAGAGTAGACATGAATTTAAAAAAATTATCAAACTACTTGTCTCACTTTTATAGTCAGTAAAAGTTTTTTTTTCTGTGTATATTGGGAATCTAATTTTTGAAGTAAATATTTAAAGTTTTACATCAGCTACCATTTGATAGGTATGGATTGAGCAAAAATTAGCTGTACCTTTTCCCTGGGGTAAATGATGTCATTTTATTTGGCTCTTTTTCTATTCTAGCTAAGCTTTTTCCAGTTACTTTGATAAGGAATAAAGATTAATTTCTTCTTGACTTCTATTATTTCAGCAGATTAATTTCTCATTTTGTCTGCTTCACAGAATGAGAAGGTAGCATCCCTATGAAAAATTTCTTACTAGACATATTCACTTGGAAAAATACCATGAAAAGGTTTTTGCTAAAATTAGTGAAGTGAAGCCATTTTGTTTTGATAGTGATTCTCAGAGGTAGTCTCAAGAATATGTAAATAGCCTAAAGAATCCAATGGAATTTTTAAGACAGGAAAGAAAAAAAACCTAAGGCATATAAAAATTACAAACTCTAGAAGTTAGGTAATTTACACATGGTTTATTTTTATAAATTCCAACATAAATGTAACTTCTTTCTAGCCCCATTTTTAAAAAATAAATTCTTGTACTATGCCTAATTATGTGGATTCAGTCTAGACATACCAACCATTAAACAACCAATTTCACAGTTAAATGAGTCATCTGTGTTTAGATTTCCTGTTGGTCTCTTAAACTCTATTGTCTGCTTCCCCTTTGATTGCCAAATCATACACATAATGGGTGTCCCATTTCAGAGATGTGACCTAGTGGCCCTGGTCTTGGTGGAGAATATTTCTAGTAGAATTCTCACCCCTGCTAATTCCACATGATCCTTTTCTTTAGAGCAACTGTCTCTATGTTCCAATTGAATCTTGATACAGGAGTCTTTAGGAAATTCTTCAATGATGGTAGGAATGTTTATATTCCTACCAGTGTTAACGAGACAGACAGGAAATCAGTTTTAAACGCTTAATGCCATTAATTTCTAACTAATGTACCTTTTCTTCTGACAGCTCCTTCAAGAAAGCATATTTAATTCTTCCATCATATTTTTTAGTTCCCATTAACCTTCCCCAAAGAAGTATCTGTCTGTCTAGGACTGCAAATATAAACCACTGAAGTTATTGACATAAACGATTTTAAGTAAAATATACATTCAAGTATGAAGAAAATGACATTGTTATCAACTAATTTTTAAATGCACCCCCCAGGATTCATATGTTGAAATATAATCTACAATGCAGTAGCGTTGGGAAGTGGGGCCTGATGGGAGGTGTCTAGGTTGTAAAGGCTCTGTCCTCCTGAGTGGACTAATGCCGTCAAAGAAGTGTGCTAGTTGCTAGGGGGTTGGTGATAAAGGCAGGGATAGCCCCCTCTTACCCTCTCTTTGCCCTTCTGTCATGGGATGATGCTGCAAGAAGGCTCATCCCAGAGCTGGTCCCTTGGCTGTGGACTGCCCAGCCTCTAGAACTATAAGAAATAAATATCTGTTCTTTAAAAATTACCCAGTTCATCCGGGTGTGGTTGCACATTCCTGTAATCTCAGTACATGGTAGGCGGAGACAGAAGGATTGTGGGTTTGAGGACAGTCTTAGCTATGTAGCAAGACTCTTGGCAACAATAAGACCCTGTTTCAAAGCAAAAAATTTAAAAAGGGGGTTGACTAAGGGTAGAGTTTAGAGATAGAATGCCTCTGGGTTTAATCCCCAGTAAACACACACACACACACACACACACACACACACACACACACACACACAAATTATCCAGTTCATAGTATTTAATTATACCAATAAAAATGACTGAGATACTACCCAAAGTTCAATAAACAAATGACATAATATAGTTACCCACCAAGCACCATTCCATTATTTGGGGATGTATTCCTCAGCCATACTGCCTACCACCACATGTCTAACAAGGGCCTCTCTGAAGGTCCTCAGGATGGGAGAGACTACTGACATATCCTGGCCAAAGTCACTAAATTTGTAAGTGCATGCTAATGGTTTGCAACTTTTAATTGGCATTTTATCCAGTTTAGAAACATATTTAAAAAGCAGTTGCTTTCGTGACTGGGATTCAAGAAAAATAGCCCATCCTTAAACAGTATTGGTCAGATCTCTTAGAATAATTATAAGAGTCTGAAATCTAACTCTTAACTTGGTCAAACAAAAGAGGGAATGTGTTTGCTCCTATAACTGAAAGGCTCACAGGCATCCAACACAGCTGGATGCAGATGTTTAATACATGTCATCAACTCTTGGTCTCTTTCCAATGCTCCTGGCTCTGCCTCCTTTGTATTGGCTTGTTTTCAGGAAGGACTCTCTCCATCACCAAATATACAGAGTGATTAGATGTCTGCAGCAGCTCCAGGCTTCTATTCTAATTTAGCAACTCAAATGGAAAAACACCTTTTTCTTATCGATGTGATTTTTTTTTTTTTTTGGGCGGGTCTGGGGTTGGAACCCAGGAGCATTTGACCTCCGAGCTACAGCCCCTGCCCTATTTTTTATTCTTTTATTTTGAAACCAGGTCTCACTGAGTTGCAGAGGGCCTCACTAAGTAGCTGAGGCTATCCACGAACTGCGATCCTCCGGTCTCAGCCTCCCGAATGCTGGGATTACAAACGTGAGCCACCATGTCCGGCCTTGATGTGATCTTTCAAGGGCTCATTATATAGCATCAATCTTTCTTACCTAGGTTCTAAACTAATTGAGGAGTAAGAAAAATAACAAAGGACCCACATTCCACCTTTGTTCCTGATAAAAATTATCAGTTGACATTAGACACCTGTTGGGCCCAGATGGACTTTCCAATATGAACTATAAAATTGGACAGACTTTGCAGGCCTGATGGCTCATGCCTTTGTAATCCTAGTACTTGGGAGGTTGAAACAGGAGGATTGCAGGTTTGAGGTCAGCTGCAGTTAACTTATCAAGGCCTTGTTTCAAAAAGTAAAATAGGCCTTGAGATGGAATGCCTCTGTGTTCCATCCCCAGTACCAAACAGACAAATAAGCAAACAAAGAAAAACAAATTAGATAGACTTTCCATTCACTCCTGGTCCCAGGAAATGCTGTACTCGGCTGGGCCTCCCAAAGGATATCTGTGAGCAGCTTGGCTAAGCGAATGTGCCCCATTTATTCTTCTTGAATTGACCAGTTAGATAAATCTCTCTTCCCTGAAGATTGAGACAAGGAGAAGATAAGGGCCAGGGCAGTTACGCCTACTGAAGGTAGTAATCTCATGGATGTGGAAAGTCTCTCCATGGTGAGGCCGTAACCAGCATCAACCACTATTCTCCTGAGAATTTCTATGTGCCCACGTGAGCAGTGCAGAATTGGTACCCAGAAAACTGTAACTTGGGTCAAAGCAATACTTGAGTTCAACTAACTCTAAGGTGTTTGCATCCAAGACTGAACATTCACTTCCTGTTCTATTTCTCAACCTCCTTGATGTGTAGGATTATCCAACACAGTTCTTTCAGAGATCAAATAATACAAAAAAAACACCGTAATAATGAAACATAGAAATTACAGTAGTACCTTTTTAACAAACAATTTTAACAAGTGTGTGTGTGTGTGTGTGTGTGTGTGTGTGTGTGTGTGTGTGTGTGTGTGTATGGTGGTTCTGAGGATTGAACTCAGAGATATTTTACCTCTGAGCTTCACCCCCAGTCTTATTTTTATTTTTTATTTGGAAATAAGATGTCACTAAGTTGCTGAGCCTGACTGAATCTGTGATCCTCCTGTCTCAGCCTCCTATGAGTATTTAACAATTTAGAGACCCCCCAAATGTAAATATAACATTCTTTTAGTGATCAGAGTCCTAGGAAGAAATAATAAAATCCAAAACAAAGCTCCCCTTTAACTTAAATTCCACAGTAGGAGTGTTGGTTCACAACTGTATTCTCAGTACTTGAGAGTCTGAAACAGGAGGATTGTAGGTTCAAGGCCAGCCTCAGCAACTTAATGAGATGCTCAGCAACTTAGTAAGACCCTGTTTCACAATAAAATAAAATAAAAAGGGATAGAGGTGTAGTTTGGAGGTATAATGCTCCTGGATTCAATGCCCAGTACAAAATTTTTAAATCCACAGATATTGAAGCATACAGAATATTAAATTCTATAAATAAATGTCATTATCCTTCTGATCTGAAATGATAAAATTCAAAATCTGTATGTTAAAATTGACATTTAATAGCTATTATTTCCAATTTATGACTTAGCTTATGATTCTCAGTGTATTAAGGTGCTGAGAGAGGTGGGTCTTTTTGAGCATGTATAGACTGGGCTGCTTTTTCAGAAAAAAATGTGGTCGTTTCAGGGCCTCAGAAGTTGTATTCATTTAATGCTACGTTTCTCAATTTTCAAAGGACTCAAAGAGTTAATAGAATACAAAGACTCCCGTATTGGTCTACTTTGTCATTGCAGTGACAAAAATACCTGACAAGAACAATTTAGGGCAGCCAAGCGTCATTTGAGCTCAGGGCTTCAAGGTTCAGTCCATAGTTGGCAGACCCCTTGGCAACATCCTGGCTGCTGCAGGGCATGGTGATGGAATCGTCCTCAGCAACCAGGAAACAGAGAGAGAGGGACCAAGGACAGAGTCCTGAAAGTCATATCCCCAGTGAGCTACCTTCTCCAGCTGCACCCTACCTGCCTATTTCCCACCAAGTAAATTTGTTCAAAGTATTAATCCTTCAATGAATTTATCCATTGACACAATTAGAGCCCTGACTTAGTTATTTCACTTCTGAGCATTTTTTACATTATCAATACATGAGATTTCCCAGGGGCCATTCAAACCAAAACATTTCCCATAACACTGGCCTCACACCCATCATTTTTAGAAGACATAATAATATCCAGGCCCCTAAAGAATCATCCCAGTGAAGAAGTATGTTCCAGGAACTAAGGCGGTGTGCTTCCAAAGAGCAGTGCAGACACTTGGAGGTTATTGTAGAGAAAGGGGGGGGGTGTAAAATTTTTGGTTTTATCTTTCTCAGATAGTCACTCAGTGCTGTTTTTTTTTTAAAGAATCTATGGCCTGTAAACTTAAATCCAACTGAGAAAAGATTCTTAGAAGGAAGCTAATTTTGTCATTGTATATTTTCCATAATTTGAGAGAAAATTCCACATTTTTCCACTGTCTCCATTCTTGGAGAGTAGTGTTTAGAACATTTCTGTCTTCTTGTACTGGTTCAGAAATTGGCAATATTTGCAGCCCTGGGACCCAGGTCTTGACTAAGATGCCTGCCTTTCTCTTCCTCATATAGAACACCTTTGATTGTTACTCTCCCCATAGCTCTGTTTTTCTGGCACTTTGGTAGAGCACTGAGGATAGGTTTTGGCTAATAGCATAGCATCTATTATTTCTGGGAGCAGATATTTAAATTTCTAAGGAGTGTGAAACATGCCTTCTTAGAGAAATGCAAATTCTAGTTCAGAGCCAAATTTGGACCAGATTTTCAGGTGCGGGTTGTATGTGAAGGGAGTGGTGAATAATTTTTGAGTCTGTGGACAAATCATATAAATTTAAGATGTATCCCTAAATAGTTTCTTCCCAGAAAATGCAGGATGAAATGTACATTTATGTACCCCAATACCCTCACCGAGGTCCAAAGCAAATGTATTCAATACAAAACCTTCCAGGGCTCTGCAATGCCCAAAACTCACTTGCCTTCTGGTTTGAAAGAAGATAAATATTGTTTTGTTTACTGATGATCAAAGGTTCCTAAAGACTTCTTTTTCTTTTCCCCCCGGTGAGTGGTACCCACTTAAAGAAAGATCTCTCTTGCAGAATTGATTCTAGATTTCCAGTCACCCCAGCAAAATGGGAACATGGGTCTGGTATGAATTTGAGTTAAAAGGAATAAGGAAGCAGATTGTTCCTTCACACCCCCATCAGCTGACTGAGCATGGAATTTCTGCAGTGAAGTGTGGAGGCAAAGTGAGAGCTGGGGGTTGAGGGAGGCAAGGGATAGAGGTCAGGACGGATGACAGTGCCTCTTGCTCATGCCTGGGTGCCAGGTGAAGTGTGCTGGGGGCACTGCTGAAAGCTCCCTGTACTGTTGGGAGGAAATGTTACCTCTCTGGGACATTCTTGGGATAAAGTGCTTCTCCTCCCCATCTTCTGGGCCCAGCTGGGGAGGTCAGAGCCCACCTCTGCTCTCCCACCTCTCAACTGCATCGCTACCACACTGCCTTGATACCATCATTCTAATCCCATTCTGCCCTGTTTTTATCTGTCCCCTTCAGAAACCTTTATTTTTCACCCTCTGACTCTTTTCTATCTTCTCTCTTCTAGATTTTTGTAGATCCTTCAGCCAGACCCCTTCTTCCCAACTCCATTCTTCACAAGGTCCTATTCTATCTATAATCTGTTTATAACACAATAACCAAACAGATCTTTTAAAAATATGTCATATGGGCACCTAATAGCGGTTAAGGAAGAATTCTAGAAGGTAAAAGAGAACCTCAACTTAGCCCTGACTGGTTCTTGACTTATGCCACAGAAGAGATTTTCAGGGTGCATCAAAAGAGAAATCCAGAAAACGAGAAATAGAGCAAGATACACACTCAGAAGAGGGAGTGCAGGCACTTGAGAGTGAGAGGCACTTTGGGGGTCTCTGGCTCTCCTTTTATTAAAAAAGCTTGTAAATAGTGAACATGGGGGGTCCACGGGGATGGGGGTGTCAGGCTGGTGAAGTCAGTTCTCTTAATCACAGAGCACAGGGTGGGTCACAGTGACCCAGTTCTTTAAGAGTCTCTAAGTTGATGTCATCCACCGAACGGGTAATATTTGGAATATATCCATATCATAAGCCTCTAACAATATTTTCACTGGGTTGTATTTAGTCTAAATAAAATACATTGTGTAAACTAGCAACATGTGTAGGTTTTAACCATCTGGACTCAGAGTGATCTATAATTCAACTGCTTTTTAAGAATTTTGGCCAAGAGGATCACAGGCCTGAAGAGCAAAGATGAGAATGTTCATAGTTTCTTCAATTTAAAGTTATAGTTTATTTTCCTTTTTTTATTGGTCTCCTTTCTACCTATGTTTTTTTTTTTTAACCAAGACAATGTCATGTCTCTTCTAGGATACCTCAACACCCACCCCATTCAGGACAAATTACAGATCTCTCACTGTGACTTCTGGGCTGATGCCATCTTCTGTCCTTCCACTCCTCATCCATCCCCGTGCTCCCTCCTGTTCCTGTCTCTCAGGTCCTGGCCTCCTGGCTGTTCTCAGAAGTGCCACGCTGCTCTTGCTGGAGTACATCTGTCCTGGTCACTTGTATTGTGGCTGAAAATCTCTTCCCACAGACATCCTCTTGTCTGGCCCCAGTTCGGCCAGCGTTGCTTAGGTGGAGCCTTCTTAGTGAACTCTCCCTGGCTATCTAAACTTGCAATACTCCCCTGTTGTAGACAGAATAATGTATCCTTGAAGATGCCCTGTCCCAAACCTGCTAATATGACATGTTACAAGGCAAAAGGGACTTCGCAGAGGTGATTAGGCTAAGAGTCTTGGGATGCAAGGATGCTGATGATCTCCTGGGGGTGCTCAAGGGCATTACAAAAGTTCTTGTAAGAAGGAGGCAGGAGGTGAGAGAGAAGGGCAATGACAGACACAGAGGCGGGAGTAATAACATTGCTGAAAGAGGCCTCCAGTGGAGGAGTGGGCAGCCTCTGGAAGCAGGAAATGCAAGGACACAGATCCTCCTAGAGCCTCCAGAAGGAACTCAGTTCTGCTGATACTTTGGTTGTAGCCCAGTGAAACCCATTTTGTACTTAGAACCTGAAGTACTATACTATGATAAATTGGTATTATTGAAATACACTGATGATAATTTGTCAAAGTAGTGATAGAAATGAATACAGAATCAGTATAAATGAATCCAAATATAAACTAACACAAGAATTGATATGACTCCCCGCCTTTTTATTATCCAGCCCTCTTCATGTGTCACACTAATTATTTTATTCATTTGTTTTTTTGTATGTTCCATTTCTACCCATTAGAAATTGAGTACCAGGAGAGTAGGAAATTTTTTTATTTGCTTGTTTTGTTATTAAAACCCAACATCTAGAACAGAGCCTGTCATAAACGAGAGCTTTCAATAATTATTTGCCAGATGGATGAATGTATTTGTCTTTAAAACTCCTATAAAACCATACCATCCTTAGTTTTGTTTTTGGAACATGGTTTACTAAAAGTTTAAAAAAATGACTTTTTTATCCTTATAGTATTTTTTTTCAGTTGCTTTTAGCCTTTTAAAGAGTAAGACAATTGGCAATGTTCTGTATCTTTTGTACAAAGTTGATTTAAATGCACATTAACATTTTCATTTACAAAGCATATTTCCAGTCTTAAATATTTTGAAATAGAAAAAAATTTGCATTTTAGATTTTTTCAAAGAGACTTATGTTCCAAAAGCATTAGCAAATTCAGAAATTATGTTCTTACCTAATAAAGAAAGCAATCTTTAAATTCTTGGCCAAATATCAACTTCCTGAAGTCATTACAGATTCAAATCTAAGGACCTCAAGTCCTTTAGTGAGAATTCCAAAGTATGTTTCTCATACAATTAGGGGAAGTAAATCATCTTAGAATAACTCCCTCTTTCCCCTACTTTCTTTTCGCTGCTGCATAGTCTTTTCTCCATTTCATAGAGAAGAAATGATCAAATGTGTTATGTTCTGATTTATATGAAATCCACCATGGTGTGGTTTATCATTACAATGCTGGATCCCAGGTTGGGTTTCTGGCATTCCATGTGCTGCCTGTGCAGTTACTGAATGTGGGTTTTCCTCCTCACCTGTGGAAAGGCTATTAGTAGTGCTGCATGTGGTCATTCTGCTCTAAGGCTCTTGGATTCTTCTTAAACTCTGCATGTTACCTAGTGCTAAAGAACCAGTTCCCAGCACAGAGATTTCTTCAATCTGCTGTAGAATACTTATTAAGCACTTATTTTCTGCTAAGTTATAGGGTTACAAAGACCACAGTCTCTGCTCACTTTGAGCTTTTAGTCTAGAGAAGACCTTTGATCTCGCTTGCAGAATACAACTGTTGAGCTTATTGCTGCATAATGGATTCCTACAGGAAACTGGAAAAATATAAAGGAAATGTTTTCTTTGAAGGGAGTCTACT
The DNA here is from genome assembly GCF_963383645.1 of Muscardinus avellanarius. Classification (NCBI taxonomy): domain Eukaryota; kingdom Metazoa; phylum Chordata; class Mammalia; order Rodentia; family Gliridae; genus Muscardinus; species Muscardinus avellanarius. The sequence goes on along the minus strand of NC_137787.1, from coordinate 23,610,723 downwards.
TATTTATTTATTCATTGTGGTAGTGGGGTTTGAATTCAGGGGTATTTTACCTCCACGCTATATCCCCAGCCCCTTTTTAATTTTTATTTGAAACAGTCTCACTAGGTTGCTGAGTGTGATATTTAGATATAGAATGTCCCCTAAAGAGCTCATAAATAGGTGCTTGGAGTTGATGTAATTGAGCTATGAGGTTGTAATACGGTGGTAGCCTAGGCAGGTAGAGGGTGGCTGGATGGGGTGGGTCCCTGGGAGTGTGGCCTTGGGGTCATTTATGGTTCTTCCTCCCCTTGCTTGCTATTTCTGCTTCTAGCCTCCATGATGTGACGAGCAGAGCCCTCATTCATTCTCTCTCTCTCTCTCTCTCTCTCTCTCTCTCTCTCTCTCTCTCCCTCTCTCTCTCCACTTCCTGCTGCCATGCCCTGAGCTTCAGGATCTTGGCTTCCTATGATCTAAACCTCTAAATCTCCAGAATTGTAAGCAACTAAATCTTCCTTCTAAGTTATGTGGTCAGCTTTCTTGGATCATAGGAGTAAGAATATTGACCAAGACACTGGGAGTCTTGCTAAGTTGCTGAGGCTGGTCTTGAACCTACAATTTGTCTATCTTTGTATTTAGGAGTAACTTTTATATTATACATGTTATTTTAGCCTTTTTCACATAGGAAAGTATAATGCTTCTGGCTCTAAATGGCAATTTGATGGCACGTGCTTGGATCCTGTACTCTCCCAGATTCTCATGAATCTCATGCAGGGAATACTCTGGATCATTAAGGAGAACAGGAAAGGGTGCTATCCACATGTCAAACTAAATGGAATTCATGAGGGATGCGGTGCAGATGAATTGGACTGAGTGGTAGGTCAAAAAACTAGAAGTTTACTGCAAAAAAAAAAAAAAAGAAATCAAACAGAAGAGTAGGCAGAAGAAGGCCACCAGCATCCTGGAGGTCGTCAAGGTGCAAACACTTTCAACCCTGATCAGGGCCTATGTGATTTGATTCCCACCATGGCTTTCAAATGCTTTGTGTACCCACTTGATGTACATGACAATTCCTAGGAAAACACTTTGGGATCCTTAGTTGGTCCTGAATGAGGCAGGTGTGCCAGGTTGTATCTGTCAGCATTCTTGCAGCCATAATAAAAATATCTGACCACATAACTTAGAGGAAAGAAGATTTATTTTCTTATGGTTTTGGGTCAGTCCATGTCAAGCTGGGGACAGCGAATCCCAGGGCTTGGTGGAGAGAGAGCATACAGGCTGTGTTTACATCACGGAGGCCAAAATCAAGAGAGTGAGAGGAGGGGAGCAGGGACCATACACAGTCTCCAAGGCTGTACCCTACCTCCTTCAACCATACCATTATGGCCTACTGGGTATCACCCAGGTAAATCTATTACACTGCATTTATTAACTTCTGGAATTATAACCCCCATGACTCAATTATATCAACTCTGAATATTTTTAAATGAGCTCTTTAGGGGACACTTTATATCTAACTGTAACACAGGCATAAAAGAAAAGTACTGTTCCAGCTAACAGGTTTCCACAACATAGAAAAGAAATTCTTCTATATAGAGGGAAATTTTCCTGAATAACAGCTTTTTTGGTCTTCAAGTGAAAATTCTATTTGTGTACCACAAATTAATGAGCCATGAATCTGAGAAAGCAGTACATATTTCCTTTGTTGTTGTTGTTGTTTCTTTGATCAAATATTTGAACACATATACTTAACAAATTCTGATTAAAGCATTTTAATCCATATCAATAGGTATATTTCTATCTGCTGTTATAAGAATGGGTATACAGATATAAAACATAGAACAGACAGGATAAAAGAGATTTTGTAGCATGGTAAATCTAGGATAAGTCCTCTGCAACTGATCAAACAAATTACCAGTGCCACATTGCCATAGAAAAATGGCAACCATTAAATATATTATTGGAAACTATTAAAGGTATTATTGGCATGGAAAGCTTTTATAATATATTGCTAAGTTTAAAACAAAAAGAGAAAGGAAGAGAGAAATCACTTAATAGTAAAATAAATGCACTGTGTGGATGCTTGTAGATATGGTAGTGGAGTGAGGTTTGGCCATGATAGGAAAGTAAATGTTAAGAAAAAACTAGATGCCTGAATAGTTAATCAGTTAAATTTTAAAATTAACTTTGTATTGTGATATTTAGATCATAACATTCTTTTAATTATTTATCTTTATTTTACAAAATGAGCACAAATGGATATATTTTTCCCACACAATACAAAAAGTAAATATTGTCTCTCAAAAAAGATTATTTCCAAAAGTCATATTGGATGGAAACAATTTTATGGATGAGGTCTTAAGATTTAACAGAAATAGGTAATTTTCATTCTACTTAAAATATTCTATGAAATGCATACCGATTCATTTTTAAAAACTATCAAGTCCTTATATATTATAGGAAAGCTGAGAGCTGAGACTGAAGAAATGTTCCACCATGAGACAGTTTTATTTGTAAATATGAAAAAAATTGAAAAGAATATTAACAACTTAATTTTAATATTATGCTAAAGAATAATATGCCATTGCTAAAATTTTTGTCTAAAAATGAAAACATTGCTCAATACTAGCAAGTTTATTAATTCTATTTTTTACCAAATCAAAAAGATAAGACTTGATATTGAGTTATCAATAGATTTTCAAATATGTTGAATAACATACTCAATATTTAACTCATTCAAAAATAATAGTTAAAAAATTAAATTCTTAGGGATAAGGAGACTTCCTAAACATGACAAAAATGTTTATCTTAAGAAAATACACCATATTCCACAAAACAATGGAAATTTAAAGGCATTTCTGTTAAGACAAAATTTTCAGTTATTATTATGGGGATGTGGTTTGTCCTCCAATGTTCATATATTGGTTGCTTGGGGACTGGCTGAGTTGCTGAGGCTAGCCTCAAACCTGAGATTTTCCTTTCTCTGCCTCCCAAGTACTGGGAGTACAGATATGTCCCACTACAAGCATCTTGACTTGTTTTCTTTCTAAGACAATTATTTTTCTTCCCATCATTTTATTTTGTTGAACTAAAGTGTGATAATTCTTCTCAAATCTGCAATTGCAGGAGCTAGAGGCAAAGGTAAGCACTGGATATTTATAGGAGTGCGTGTGTAACTCTGTGTCTTCTTATAGTTGACTTCTAATTTCATTCCATTATGGTCTGAAAAGACAAAAGGAAGTATGTCACACGTTTTGAATTTGCTAGTGTTCACTTTGTAGCCCAGGATGTGATCTATTTTGGAGAAGGTTCTGTGAGCAGCTGAGAAAACTGTGAACTCTGCTGTAGTTGGGTAGAATATTCTTTTTTTATTTTTGTATGTGGTGCTTGGGATTGAACCCAGGGGCATTCTACCTCGAAGGTACACCCCTAACCCATTTTTTAATTTTTATTTTTATTTTTAGTGGTACTGGGAGTGGAACCCAGGGGCTTTCTACCTCCGGGTTATACCCCCAGACCTATTTTATACTTTATTTGGAAACAGGGTCTCACTAAATTGCTGAGAGCCTTACTAATAGCTGAGGCTGGCTTTGAACCTGCGTGATTCTCCTGTTTCAGCCTCCCAAGCATGGGGATTACAACTGTGCACCACCACACTCAGCTCTAGCCCATTTTTTTTTTTTTTTTTTTTTTGAGACAGGGAGGGTCTCACTAAGTTGTGGAGAGCCTAAGTAGCTGAGGCTGGCTGTGAACCTGGATCCTCCTGTCTCAGCCTCCCAAGTACTGGATTGATTAATGGTGTTCCTTAGGTTTGAGCCATCTTACTGACCTTTTGTCTAGAAGATTGGTCTAATGGTGTGAGAGGGGTGTTGAAGTCTCCCAGTATTATTGTATTGGGATTTATGTGTGACTTAATGTCACAAGTCTGTTGTATGAAAGTAGGTACACCTATGTTGGAGGCACAAATGTTGATTATAGTTATTTTCTCTTGCTGTATTGTTCCTTTTACTAATAAAAATGACCCGCTTTGTCTCTTCTAATAAGCTTGGGCTTGAAGTCTAACTTGTCTAATATCATAGTTGCTCCTTGTCTTTGAGTTCCATTGTCATGGCTTATCTTGCTCTAGCCCTTTACCTTAAGACTGTTACCATCTTTACTTATAAGGTATGTTTCTTGCAGGCAGCAGATAGATGGATTCTGGTTTTTAATCCATTTTGCCTCATTATGTCTTTTTATTGGGGAGTTGAGGTCATTTACATTCAGTGTGATCATTCAGAGATGATTTTAAATTCCTAACATGTTGAGAGTTTATTTCTGTTTGAAATACTGATTGTTCTTCTTTGCTTAGTTGTCTGCTGGATGGAAATTCTTGTTTCTCTGGTTCTGGCGTGTATTACTTATTTCTTCTTTGCAGTTAATCTCTGAGTGTTTTTTCTAGTTCTGGTTTGGAAGACATAAATTCTTTCAGCTTCTGTTTGTCATGGAAGATTTTTATTTCCCCATCTAATTTCAGAGATAGTTTTCCTGGGGAGGAAACTTTTGGCTGCAAGTTGTTTCCTTTCAGTTTGGAATATGTTGCTCTAGGTCCTTCTGGGTTTCATGACTTGGTTTGGGAAGTCTAGAGCGATTCTAATTTTTTTGCCCTTGAATGTCACTTGGTCATTTGTTTCTGTTGCCCTTGCGATTCTCTTCTTGGCTTCTACATTGGTCAGTGTGACTATTATGTGGAATGGGGAACCTTTTCTCTGATCATGCCTAAAGGGAGTTCTATAAGCTTCCTGAACCTGTGTATCGACCTCTTGCTCTATGTTTGGAAAATATTTTCTGCTCCTATGTCTTTGAAAAGATTGTTGATACCTTTGGTTTCACCTTCTTTCCCCTCATATATGCCAATTATTCTTAAGTTAGCTCTTTTAAGATGGCCTTATATTTTTTAAATATCCAATTTATGTTGTCAAATTTTTTTTCCTAAGTTATATACTATGCATTTATTTTTGGAGTGATCATCTTCTAGGAGTGAGATTCTATTCTTCTTATGGTCTAATTGTTTTTTTGTAGTTCGAATTGATGCCTTCACTTCAATGATTGCATACTTTATTTCTTTTAGACTCTCTCTAAGTTCTTTTCAGAAGTCCTGTATTATTTCTACAGTTACATTCCTGATTTGATCTTCTGGAGATCTCTGCAATATTGTGTTATCAGTTATTGTGGAGTTGTGGGAATTCATTGCTTCCTTGTTATTCCTCCTTCTCATGATTTTAGAAGTTTGTATCTGTTGCTTTTGAGAGATTTCTCTCAGTCTGTAGGTGTCAGTTGGTATATCTAAGGGCAAGTTGTATTGTATTCAAGTAGAGAGGGAAGTAAAGGCATAAATGGAAGGATAGGGTAAACCCTCAGCTAGAATGAGAGTATGACTTTGGTAAGGTAGTATATACTGGAGATTAGAGATTAAAAAAATGTGGTAGTATTCTAGTAACCAATGTATAGTTTCTGGTGTAGTGATATGACGTGGATTTAAACAAGACAAGGGAGAGAGGAAAAGGAGAAAAAAGAGAGAAAAAAGATAGAAAGGGATAGGGAGAAGAGAGTAGGTATGTACAAGGGAAGAAGCTTGGGAGAGGGTTTGGAAAGAGGATTAAAAAAAAGCATACACAATCACACACACACACACACATGAACAAAGAAACCAAAACAATCCCAAAAACAAATTAATGCAACTCTACAAATAAATGACTATTCAATAGACAGGACCTCTGCAATTCTCTCTGTGTGCAGATACAGAGTGCCACTGGTACCTTTCCTACTGTGAGTCGGGTTCTTTGATTCTTTCTCAGTCTATGCAGATGGTTGGTATCAATGGGGCTGGTTTAGTGTTATGCGCAGGTCACCCTCCACACTTTCCACAGATTTGGAGTCTTGGTTTCTCCTTGCTTTTGTTGGTGGTATATGCCTCTGAGACCAAACTCAATGTAGGAGTCTCTGTTCTCCACAGGTAGGGCTGGGCATGTCTGACTTCTCCCCATTCACCACAATTGGGAGGTCTGTGGATGATCTCAGAGATCCTGCTAGTTGGGTCTAGTATTATGTGTAGATCTCCTCCCATACTTTTCACTCATCAGAGCCTGAGTCTGTCTGAGCCTCTGCTGTGTCCAACAGCAGACCCCATTCCTACCTTTTCTGGGTTAAACTGCAAAATCTCAGATCCAGGAAGTTTATTGAGGTTGCCTGAGTCCCTGGGGGCACAGCGCTGGGAGTTCTTCTGTGGGAACCACAGTTTCACTTATGATTAGAGTGTGTACTGGTCTGAATCTCTGGAGGGCATGGTGAGCTCGGCCGCTGCTGGCAAGATGGTGCAGCTGCAAAGCAGGTAGGTTTCTTTTCTGTTGTTAAGCTCCACTCTGGATCCCTGCAGGTTGTGGTAAGCTCGGCTGCTAGAAGTTGTAGCCAGTGTTTGCATAGGAAAAACTGATGTCTTACAACCCTGATGGTCTGCAGCTATGTACTTCAGGTACTTGTTTTCCTTTTCATCTCTGGAGTCTGGTGTTGTGAGACATGATGGTGCCGCTGCAGCTCCCACCACCGCAAGGCGGGTGGTGGTTTTTTCTGCTCTCTGGTCGGTCTTCTAATCTTCTTTTTCTCTGTCCCTTGTATTTATCTTTTTTATTCCTTTAGTGACAGTATTTTCTGGATTTGTAGAATGCTGTTTTTGAGACAATGGAGATCAGGTGTCAGCAGGACTGGTAATTGCTGCTTCCCTTGGTCGCCATCTTCACAGAAGAACAATTTTTTATTCTTTATTTTGAAACAGGGTCTCACTAAGTTGTAGAAGGCCTTATTAAGTAGCTGAGGCTGGCCTCAAATTTTGATCCTCTTGTCTCAGCCTCCCAAATGCTGGGATCACAAGTGTGTACCACCATGCCTAGCTTTAATAATCTACTTCCAATGTCACCATGCCTAGCTTTAATAATCTACTTCCAATGTAAAAATTATCCTTACAACTGAAAAACAACATGCAGTTTATTCTATCTCCTAAATATGTGATCATTTTAATAAAATTTGGTGTTCAATAGGCAGAGATATAAAAAGAGGGCTCTATTTCTCATCCTCTGAAAGATTTGTATTTGAAATCTATTTATGATGGCATATGGTTTGTTTTTAATATAAAATTAACATCATATTCTAAATGCATAATAACTGGTACATCATGAACACTCACTGTCAGCATGGATGCCGATCATAACAATTCTTTTAAATCATTCTGGTACATTAAAAAATACTGTCTTGGATATACGTGATCATCACTGGTAGAAAAAGTATGTAACTGCAATTAATTTGTCATTTTTCATAAAAGTGAATTTCATCTTCAAGTCGCATTATTATCATCCTTCTGTAGAAACATGAGATTTGGAGGTATCTCTAAATAAAGAAATTCCTCTTTGCCTCACCACCAGTAAGCCATGACAAATATAGATATGGGAACTCATTATCCCCTGTACTATGTTGTTTGACTGCCAGTGTTCAAAACATCACAGCTATAGAGCTCCTGTGCCTTCCATGCCAGCTTCAAAGACAGCAGTTGCAGCAGATTTCTGTGAACTTTTGAAGAGCTGATCTCACTGTAGAGTCACTTTTTTCCCCTTTATTTCAGGAATGAAAGAAAAACCTTTAAAAAAAAAAGACCATATTCACCATGTATCACTGCCTTAGCTTTGTTCTTTCCATTACAAGTTCATTGGTTAAAAAAAGGGGGAGGCTTTTGCTAAAATAGGCAAAGACTAAATAAAAAATAAACACCCCAAAAAACCAAAAATCACAGCACCCAAAACAACAGCACTTATTTTTTTCTGGAAAATGTTAACTAATTTATGTGTCTATTGTATGAGAAGGTGTTGAGATAATAATTGGTAAGGTAGTGAAACTCAGGCTTGGAGCTTTGAAACAGTTATTTCCTATACAAAGAACAGATATTAATATTTCGGACCTCTAAGTTGTATAGCATATTCATTTATTTACTAGTGGCCATAGAAAACACAAATCTACAGTTTGCTTTTCACTGAACGTGGAATCTCAGGTCACTTGTAGTTTATTGGCATCCTGATTATTCATCTGTCTGAAAATAACAATGGTATTGTTTCCTTTTTATCATCTAATTAGAAACCATCGCTATTGAGTTTCCATTTACTTGCTGGCTGTAGTGTGTGTGTGTGTGTGTGTGTGTGTGTGTGTGTGTGTGTGTGTATGTGTACTCCTATTTTATAAAATTTTCAGTAACTTATGAGTGTGATATAAAGGCAAATGTTTTTAGCATCCAAAAGAGATTATTCATGGGCCTGTCATTTTTTTGGCTTTTGCTTAGGAATAGTTTGGTTTGGTTGCTTGGGTACAGCTGATTGAATACAGTTGCAACAACTAATGGAAATCTGTTGTCAGTTAGGGGCCCTTACATTTGTTCTCTTTTGTCTCAAATGTGAGACATTATTGTGCACGCAAGTTTTAGCACCTGTAAAAACCCTTGCTTTATCTGAGGCTTCATTAATGATGAGTAGAATAAGGGAGCATTAACTCACTTTGAATTGAAGAGTAATTTCTTGAAAATAAAATAGACTGTGAAAATAGATTCCCTCACCATGGAACTTTCTGTTAATGGCTGGGTTTGTAGGGAGATCCTGCAGGATGCTAGAGACTCAGAGGAGTTCATCAAGGTCAGGGTATTGTCCTTCCAGGGTTGCTTTCTTCCTCTACCAAAGGCCACTCGCAGTACCTCTGCCTGAGGTCGCTAGCTGAGTTCTAAGACTCTCTTCCTTTCATGTTTCCAGATGCAGAGCTGGCTACAGTTCCCTTCTGTTGCTTCTTCCGAAGTCCCACATTATGCCTCTTGCTTCTGCTAAACCCTGCAAAGACCCTTGTAAAAAGTGATTTTAATTAAACTCATCTCAGAATTTCCAGTGAGAGTGTGCCTTATGTTTCTTGCTGTACCCTTAGGTAAGGCAATAATTTTAAACAAAAATAGGCAGTGTCCTCATGCCTGACCAATCACAGACTTTATTTTCTTTCCCTTGGATCTCCACGTTGGACTGCATCCAATATTCTAGAAACACTGTTCTATCCCATCTTCTGAAATTCTCATCAATTTTTATCTGTTATGCCTCTTTCTCTCTGGACACCATTATCAATAAATGATTAATTAGGAAAGGAATTTGATGTACTAATCTATGTTAAGGTATAAATATTTAATCATGTAGAGCATGCCATGGAGTACTGACTTCTAAAGATAGACTTAGCAGGGCTTAGTATTACAGTATTTGGGAAGCTGAGACAAGAGGATTGCAGTTTTGAGGCCAGCCTTGGCAACTTAATAATACTCTCAGAAACTTCATGAGATCTTGTTTCAAAATGAAAATAAAATAATAAAATAAAATAAAAATGGAGCTGGGAGCGTAGCTCAGAGGTAGAACAACTCTGAGTTCAATCTCCAGTACCACACAACAATAGATCTCAGATTACATAGCATAAACCATAGAGTGATTTGCTAATGGTAAGAATATCATTCACAAAGATAGGAAGTTATTTTGACAGAATATTATTAGTCAACAAGTGCAACTCTAAGGTCACATGATAGAAGTTTATTCTCTCTACTTGTATGTAAGGTTTGTACTGAAAAAAGGAGTGGTAAGTTTAATTTTTGAAACTATGTCAAAGTGAGATCATTTCTCTTCCTAGTAAAATGGAAAAAGAAAGTGGAATGGACTTTGAGATTTGATAAATGAGCAACTACTACATTAATTTTTTTCTGGTCAGGAACAGTCTTCATTTAGGTGTGGTCTGTGCACAGTGTTCAATGTCAGAACTTAAGTAGAAATCTGAAGGGTATGGAATTTGATGCCCTTTGGATAAAGTTAAGAACTACTGGATGATTTGGGTCATTTTTAGAGCCCTGTGCTTTTGGTTCCTCTGATCCGAAATATTTGGGTGTTATAAGTACCAACAGTCCAATTTCTTTATGTATTTATTGCCATTAGCTCTGTACTTCTTAAGAGGTTCTCCAGGGAGTGTTCTCTAATTTAAACCCAGGGATTAGCAAATAAATTTCATTTCTTTCATATTCACCTTAATTCAGTTAAATCAGGGCATATATGTATTGTGTGGCAGGATTTTATTAAAATACCTTGTATTAGTTCATTTGCATGAGGGAGGATTAGTAGCATCTCTTAACAAATGGAAATATTCTTATCTAGATCTGACAGGCAGAACTCCAAAGGCTACGTCTACGAGCTGGCCTAGAAGCAGGGTGGGGAATAGTGAGCCCTGGGCCTCAGGACAAAGATGGGAGAGTTTCAGGGATGTTTCCGGGGGGGGGGGGACTTGCAAGACACACCCCCACCTCTGAAAAGCTTCTCTAAACAGTCTCTGAAGGTCTCATGTACTAATCATTGATTTTTCTCCACTGGATATTTTACACTGCTTCTCTTAACATTCACTGGTCATTTATTTATTACTATATTGTCAAAATTGAGATGTACAGTATTTGAGACACATTAAAAATGCATAATTAGGTGATTTTGTCATTGTATGACCATCTTAGAGTGTTCTTACACAAACCCAGATGATGTATCCTCTAATAGTACGATACGACTGATAGCATATTCGCCTACTATCACAGCCATATAAATGGCCTATATATATTAACTATATGTAATTATTATAGTCATATATAAATATCCATATACTAGTAGCCTATATGTAATAGCTTATTGTTATTATAGCCACGTACATATAATAGCTTATTGTTCACAGGGCCATGTTGAACGGAACAACATAGAAAATGTTGCTACTTAAAGACATAGCAAACATGAGATGTGTAATACTGCCAATCTATACTGTTTTAAACTTTTTTATAAGTGGTAGTACACTAAAATAATTATAAAAAGCAGAGTGTAATAAATGCGCAGCCCAGCAGCATAGTCACCTGTTACCCTTTCAGCTATGGTGCGCTATGCATTGCCGTATTTGCTGGACTTTAATGCCCCCGGCAGCTCGGCAGGTTTGTCCTCACCACCTCACCACAAACAGGTGGGCGACATGCTGCGCTATGACATTATGGTGGCTGTGATATCACCGTGTGTTATAGTAAGACATAGAATGTCCCCGAAAGAGGTCATTTATTAATGATCAGGGTTGCTCTGGTTGTCATGAGGGCTGTAATCTACTCAGTAGACAAATCCATTGCTTAGGGATTGTGCTTGCATCTTTGAATCCCCTTGCTTGCTTGCTCCCTCTCTGCATCCAGCTTCCAAGATGTGAGAGAGAAGCTTTGCACTCTCCCTATCTCCATCTCCCACCACCATGCCTTGAGATCCATGGTCCCCGGCCTCATGTGGACTGAACCCCAAAACTTCCAAGGAAACTGTTAGCAGATAACTCTTCCTTCTTCTAAGTTGTGTAGTTAGTCTCTTAGATATAACAGTGAGAATGCTGAATGAGACACTAGGTGATGGAAATGTTTTGGCTCCATTATTATCTTATGGGGCCACCATTATATGGTCCATCCTTGACCACAATGTTGCTATATGGTACATGACTATTTAAAATGTGGGGGCTTAAAAATATTGTACTATGGCCTGCCCCTCTCCTTCTCCTCTTCCTCTTATTCTTTACACTCTTCCATACACGAAGTATAATGGTAAAAGAATAAAAATAACCATGTGTATTGATAGAAGTCTCACTGCTAATGATACATATATTACTTATACATGTGGATGGGTAATGGTTATTCCTGTTGTATTTGTTTTATGTTAATCCGGACTAATTGAATCCCTCACTTTTTTTTTTCACCTTTTTTGGAAAATTCAGATTCCTGTTTGAGAAAATTAACTTGACTCACTAATAGTTTTGGTTTTGTTAAAGTAATTTTTATGATTTCCAACCACTTCAAGTCATAGCTTCTAATTATAAGTATGGCTTTATTCAAGTCATTTTTTTATAACATGTTCATAAACAATTTGCCTCAAATCTACCAAAATTTGAACAGTAGTCTTTATAATTTAGTCATGAGAAAATTGTTTTAAAGTATAGACACTCTATAGTAAAAATCAAACAAAATAGCATCACAAAAACTGCCGGGCGTGGTGGCGCACACTTGTAATCCCCATGCTTGGGAGGTGGAGACAGGAGGACTGCGCAGGTTCGAAGCCAGCCTCGCTGGTTTAGGAGACCCTATTTCCAAATAAAAATATAATATAGTTCTGGGAGTGTAGCCCGGAGGTAGAAGGGTTTCCAGGAACCTCAGTATCACAAAAAAAAAAAAAAAATTAATTAATTAAAAAACAATAAAGTAACTCCTCTCTTTTCTGTCAACAATGTTCAGAGCATGTTTCCTTTAAAACAACGTGTTTTTGGCATTTTTTTCTAAAACATACACAACAGACTTTCCCTTCTTGCTCTTTCTTTCTTCCTTTATAAAATTGTCAACTTAGCCAGGCCTGGTGGCGCACGCTTGTAATCCCCGCGCTTGGGAGGCGGAGACAGGAGGATCGCGCAGGTTCGAAGCCAGCCGTGCTGGCGTAAGAGACCCTGTTTCAAAAATATAAAATAGGACTGGGAGTGTAGCCTGGAGGAAGAAGGGCTTCCAGGAACCCCAGTACCACCAAAAAAAAAAAAATGTCAACTTAAAAGTATTATTGAATTTTACCATAGTCAACAGGTATGAAGAGTTTTGTCTATAAGTCCATTTTTTCCCTTTATTTATTTTTTAGAATGCTTTGATGAGGTGTTAGAATGAACAGCTGTACCCTCCATTTTTGACTGAATTTTTTTTCTTTCACTAAGTCATCTCTGAATTAAAGGTAGCAAATCAATAACTTTTTTATGGTGTTAGTCATAAAAATCTGATCTTTTTAAGATATAGCTTGATTTCTCTCTTAATTTAAAATATCTGATATAATGTAATAGTATAATTAGATAAATCTATGCCAAAGAAAAGTGTTTACAAAGGCATGAAAAGTTCATTAATCATCTCATCCTCAAATGATGATGCACAGAATTGATTCAGCTCATTTTCTTTTTGGGGGAAAATACTGTCATTCACTGAATGCTATGAAATCACATCATTTGCATGGATTGCCAACAAATGTTGATAAGTATGGGATCTGTGATCTATTATCTACAAATTGAAAGATAATAAAATGATTAATCCTTTTGTTGGATAGTTATTTTTAGCATTACAAGCCAATTAACTCAATGATATTTATAATGTCCCATGTGTTTAAACATTAACACCAGTATTTTCAAATAAGAAAACATAGCCATTTGGCAATAGTATGTAGAATGTAATTAACTCAGTATTATAACACGGGTCATAAACATTAAAATTTGTTTCATATACTCTATATTGTCCTCTGTAATTCATTCCTAAAAATTATTCTGAAAACTATAGACAAAAAATTCACCATAAAATATATAACATTTTTGGTCATATGTTCTAGTCTTTATATGTAGTTTTGCCAATATGAGATTAAGAGGAAAAAAAAAACCAGTCTTTGCTTTAAACCCAAAAAGGAGCAAAAAAAAAAAAAATAGTTTCATGGGTACCCTCAGAAAAACAGCAGTTTTATAAGGCCTCAATGACCTCTCTGTTAAAAATTTTAAAAAAGCATAGAAACAAGCAGGCCATCATGGCTGATTATGTTCTCCAAAGATTGCTGCAGCACTATTTATCTTTTCCCACCTTCTTTTCTTAGAGTGTTGTGTGAAAATTCAATGAGTTCCACCTAAGGTGCAGATCCATGAGCAAAATAAATGCAGTCATTGTTTTAAGTTTCTAAGTTTTGAGGTAATTTTTTTATGTAGCATAAAAAATAGTAATTTAACACCATAAATATTACATTGTGAATGTAATATGAATTCCATTGGATCTCAAAAACTAACAGAGTCATGGTAATCCCTGGCATATTTAGCACATCTCCCCTGTTTTTGAATATAAAGTTTCTTTTTTATGGTTGCCTTTCCAATAAAGATAAGTGAGAATGCTTTAGAAGAAGTAGCCCAAAACTGAGTGTAGTGGTGCGTGATATAATCCCAGTATTTGGGAGGCTAAGACAGAAGGATTGCGGGTTTGAGGCCCTCTTAAGCAGTAGCTAGGTTCCTCAGCAACGTAGCAAAAACCATGTTTCAAAAATAAACTAAAACTCTGGGTGTTTGGCTCAGTGGTAGAATGCCTCTGTGTTCAATCTTCAGTAAAAGAGAAGAGAGAGAGGGAGGGAGGGAGGGAGGGAGGGAGAGAGAGAGAGAGAGAGAAGAGAGAGAGAGAGAGAGAGAGAGAGAGAGAGAGAGAGAGAGGAGAGAGAGAGAGAGAGAGAGAGAGAGAGAGAGAGAGAGAGAGAGGAGAAAGTGGCCCAAGAATTATTGCTGTGTGGTTTCTATGAGTTCTCAGTTAAGAAGAAAGAGAGAGTGAAAAAGAGAAAGAAAGAAGAAAGAAAGATTGAATAAATATGGTTTGAATAATGTGGTTTATTTTCAACATAAAATAAGGATTGAATAGTATACCTATACTGAAGTAAGAATAATACAAGTATTACTTTGATCCTTCCCTGTTATTCTAATGCAAATAACTTTGGGAATGAAGAAGAGTACGCAGTAGGTAGAGACGGAGTGATAACTAAATTACGCTTTAATGGCGCAAGTGCTAGGTAGGCTGCAAGCATATACGTGTGGCATATTTGGAGTTCTTTAGCCCTTGGTAACTCAGCCGAGTGGCTTGTGTTGGTGACGACAGAGAAACAAGATGATCTGGAGAGATCTGTCAAGTCTTGTTGGCCAGCTCCTTAGAGAAACACTTCAGTTAGCTCAGAGGTCAACATCACCATTACAGCCCTACCTTCTCCAGGTTTGGAAGGTTGGATAAACTTTCTATCAACAAACCCTTAAAATCTATTAAGGTAAATTATTTATATCAATCTACATGTTATAACTAGTTGGTATCACTGAAAGATTTATTTTGGGGAGTTATTTCTATGTGTTTTAAGGATTTGGGGTCAATAACATAGTTCTTCCCTTGATGTGATCTTGACACATCTTTATTGATTATTGAGTAAGCACAATCTTTTTTTTAATAGCAGGAGGATAATACACAGCCACGAAACTTACTATAATAACATTTGAATCAACTGGAGTTCAATAGAAAAGTTTCTATGCCAATGCTCTCTGAAAGTTTTGTGACAAGGTAGTCAAGACAAGCCATTTCCTAAAAGGAGAGAGAGCATAAAATACTTAGTACAGACATGGCTCAAATTCTGTTACTGACACTGGTTGCTTGACAGGGCATTGGGTCTTTCTTTGCCTCAATTCTCTTATTTTTAGAATGAAAATGCTAGAGTTGTCATAAAAGACAAAATCAACACGGGCAGAGTGCTTGTGACAGTTCTTGGGATACAGTCAGTGCTCAGGAACTGTTAGCTCTTACTATTGTTTTGTGAATGAATGGTTAAATGTCTTAAGTTATGTAAGGTCCCCCTCATCCACCATTATCAAGCATTTTGGGGTTAGGGGCAGCATAATCATCCAACTTGTTTAGGCAGAAGATATGCTTCAAGCACATTGTTTGACATCCGTACTTTGCCTGGAAGTGGCAGCATCTCTCCAGGGATCTTCTGTAATAGTCTTCTCTGAACACCAACATCAAATACTATTCTTTTATTTATGCCCTAGGAAAGTAGAGAACTCCTCATTACTACTAGGTATGTGGCTCCAGCACTGTGGAGTGACATAATTAATCATTAAACACTGCAAGAGTTTTGAATAGGGCTTCTACCTGTAATGGTGACAATTGATAATGCAGCTGGTAGACTTTTGTGTATGTGTTTGGTGCTGGTGAAACGGGGGTTTCTTGAGAGAAAACCTGGCGAGTTCTTGTCTACAGTGAGCGAAGAATGACACCCGCAGACCTCAGGAAGGGGAGTAAAAGGTTTATTGGAAGCAGCAGGGAATGGGGCAAGGGTGGCTGAACACCCCAAAAGGGGCTGGAACTCTGGGTCCAGCAGCTGCCTTCAGGACAATACTTGAGAGTAGCCCAAGCCGAATTGCCTTCAGGTGCAGGCTGCTTTCTTCCGGAGTCCACGCGATCTGCCAGAAGGGAATAGAGAAAAGTGGCCGAACACCCAATAGGGGCGGTTGGAACTCCGGGGTCCAGTAGCTGCCTTCAGGGTCACTACCTGAGTGTCGCCCGAGCCAAGTGCCCATCAGTTGCAAACTACTTTCTCCCAGAGTCCACGTGATCTGCCAGAAAAAAGGTACAGGTCTTCCCCAGGGGCCTGGTCAGCCATGATGTCCAGCAGAGGCCTTCAGGTCACTACTAGAGAGTCGCCCAAGCCACGTGCCCTCAGATGCACTCTGCCTTCTCTCAGGGCCAACACGACCTGCGAGAGAGAGAGAGAACAGCTCCCCAAAAGGGGAGGGGGTCCTGAGCGGGAAAGTCCCCCTGTTTGCCATCTGATTGGCCTTGCCTGACCACTTGCAAGTCCGTTTGTGGTTAGGGTGACTTTTGGGATTCCAAGGAGAATTTGCATAGGGCATTTGCAAGTCCTTTGAAGGGTCTCCTTTCAGGAATGCCAGACTTGCTCGGTGGGTTTGTTGATTAGGAAACTCAGGATGGCTTTGTGAAGCTCTGGCCTTCTTATCTCTGAGCCTTTGGAGTTTCAGGCATTTGTCGCCCCTCAGGAAACTCAGGAAACTCAGGAAATTAACTTTTTTCTACCAAGGCCTTTTCCCTATCTGCCTATTTCCTTTCTACCTCCTCACTGGGGATTAAACCCAGGGGCAACTCTAACTCTAAGCTACACCGCCAACCTCCACTGAGTTGTGGAGGGTCTCGCTAAGTTGCTGAGGCTGGCCTCAAACCTACTATCCTCCTGTCTCAGCCTTCCAAGTACTGGGAGTTAGGGGACTTCTGACTTCAGAAGAATCACATGCTGGCAATGACACATTTGGAATATTTAGTGTCTCAGAACTATCTACCATAGCCATTTTATTTTTATTATTGTTAATATTATTTATGATGTCCAACTCCACCAGTGAAAGCTCAAGAAACAATGGTAAGATATTGTGGTTTGTTTTCAACATAAGAAACTCATTCTGATTGGGAAGTTAGTAACCATTTAATATAAATTATGTTGAGACCAGCTCCACAGATTGTTTGCTTGACCTAACAATGCCAAACATTTAAGGAAGAACAGTAGAATGTGCAAAGCCCCAGGAAAGGTTCGTTTTGCTTAGCTTTAGGTCACATTCAGTACTGTACACACTTATCTCAGTTGGATAAATAGAGATAGCAGGGTGAGGGTAACTCAAGAAAGCGCCGGCGGAAGTTCTCATGCCAAAACTCCCCTCATCACGTGGATGCCCTCTATCTTTTTTTATGAGAATGTCAGCATTTTTTCCTCCCTTGGGAAGACATCAGTATTTTATTCTAGTCCGCAGTTACAGTGAATTTTTTCAAGACAGTCTTTCCCCTCTCCATATTTCTGAGTGTTTCTGTGACTTCAGCTTTTTGTTTGACTTCACGATTAACATATTGTTGAAGTGTCAGTACCTCTGTCGGTCATTTCTGTTTTGCCCTTGGTATACCCCCCTCTCCCCATGCTGGGGAAGTTACGCTGCCCAGGTTTCTTGGCATTCTGACTTTCTGGTAGAAGTTCAAATATCTTCTATGCATTTTTTCCCTAGCAAAATGTGTATTTTGGATATGAAGTGAACTAATCTGTCTGCAAAGCTTTTTTCATTAATATGTGATTTTTTTTCACACTGGTGTCTTTTACCTAGAAACACTCATTTATGATTCCTCCATATATTTTTAAGTTTTGGTAGCTCACATCTTTTTATTTCTGAATGGTATTCCATTGTGTAAATGAACCACATTTTTAAATCTATTTACCTATTGAAGGACATTTTAGTTGCTTCCAGGTTTTGGTAATTATAAATAAAGCTACTATATGCATATATGAGTAAGGATTTTTTTTCTTTTGCGGTACCGAGGATGGAACCCAGAGGCATTCTACCTCCAAGCTACACCCCCCAGCTATATTTTTTAATTTTTTATTTTGAAACAGGGTCTCACTGAGTTGCAAAGGGCCTCACGAAGTAGCTGAGGCTGGCTGTGAACCACGATCCTCCTGTCTCAGCCTCCCAAATTCTAGGATTAGTGTTTTGGATTTTAATTATTCTAATAGGTATACAGTGGTACCACATTGTTGTTTTAACTGTAATTTCTTAATGAGTTATGATGTAAGCATCTTTTTATAGGATTATTTGCCACCCATATAGCTTCTTTGATGAGGTTTCCTTCATATCTTTCACCTGTTTTTTTTAATTGGATGCTCTTATTTTCTTTTCCCTGACTTTTAAGAATTCATCGTATATTACAGAGTATCAGTCTTTTATCAGATATATCTTTTGTAAATAGGTTCTAGCCTATTGTTTGTGTTTATATTTTCTTAACAGGCATACTTTTTTAATTTTTTCGGCACTAGGGATGGAACTCAGGGACATTATACCTCTGAGCTACACTTTCAACTGTATTTTTTAGTCCTTTTTATTTTTTGAAACAGGGTCTCACTGAGTTGCCAAGGGCCTCGCTAAGTGGCTGAGGCTGTCTGCGAACTGTGATTCTCTGGTCTCTGCCTCCCGAATGCTGGAATTACAAGCGTGTACCACCACGCCCAGAGCTTAACAGGCATACTTTTTAGGGCAATTTTTCACGGTGTCTTGGGAAATCTGTTACCATCTCGTTGACGCTAGGATTTTTCTCTGGTTCTAAATACCTTGACAACCAATTCCTAAAGTTTTCAGACAGTTACTCCTTTTTAAGTTATTTAAATGACAAATTAAAACATGTCTGTGGTGTACAACATAGCTTCTAGCAATATGGTTGTGTGATCATTGTTATCTTGAAGAGCTATGGTAGTGGCCATAGTAGGGATGTGAACAGGTTTGGGAGCCATATCACAGAAGGGTCTCAACTATACTTTTAGATCATTTTCATAATATTTGTTCTCATTTACTCTGCAAGGCACTGCAATCTGCCTCCCACCTCTTAATTTCCACCCTATTTTTTACCTCTCTATTGGAAATCTCTTGAGGAACACATTCATGACCCGAGATGTTAAATTTGGTCACCTTTTCTTGAATATCTCTTTATTATAATCCTGGCCTTTGAAGCATTGCTTTATCTTAGAAGTAGTTTATTAGGGGTTTCATTTCCTTTTCCTTGAACTTGGTAATAGCCTTCTTAGGTGTTTCCCTGACTCTTTCTTTTCCAATATATCTTCCATGTTGTCACAACACATAAGAAGACAGCAGAGCACAGTAAAAAGATTATGGGCATGCTCTTCTTTTTTATTGGTGCATATTAATTATACAACATAGTGAATTTCATTGTGGCATATTTGTACATGACTGTAATATAATTTTAAAAATCCCAGGATTTAAAGCCAGAAAGATCTAGGTTCAAATCTCAGCTCCCACAAAGTGACTTAGTGCAGACACTCAAATTCAGTAATCTCTTAAATGTGGGCAATATAGCTCACACTGTTGTTGTATGTCTGGAATCAAGTATAATAATATCTATAAAGTAGTTGGATATGATATATATTCATTTCAATTTCTTGAGAATCAATTTACCTATGAGCACATTTCTTTTTTCTTAGTTACATGACAAATTTCAGTTCTTCCTCCTGGTCTTTCACAGTCTTCTGCTTCTTTTCTGTCTTTAGCTTCTGCGCTTTGAAAACACAGATGGGCTTGTTTTTTCCCACATGGGGCCTCTCATTTATGCCTACATGTATTTGCATTTGTAGAACTCCATCTGTAATGTCCTTTGCTCTTCTGTCTGAATGGCAGGCTTCCAATTTATTCGCCAGGACTCTGTTCTAATATTACCTCCCAGTCCTTTGCCCTCATTCTAATAGATTTTGATCAGCTTATCCTATTAAAGTGGTTTCCTATCTTTGAAGAGTCTGCCCTTCACATCCTGGAATTTGCCAACACGGTCAGTCTGGAGCTCCATTTCTTGAGTAGATAATTTATAGAATCCAGCAGATAGTATGGAACTGACTTTCTGTTAACCATGCTGTGAAAAGCAAGATATTTTTTATGTTAATGTAGATTTTAGTTAAAACTGCTTACTGTGATAATTCTTGATAGTGGTAAAGATATGATAAGCATTCCCATATTACTAAATGATGGAAAGGCAAATTTTATTACCTTTGGAGAAAGAAATCCATATCTATATCTGTAAATCTATCTCTCTATCTGGATTTATACGTATACATATAAAATCTGAATCAATACCTAAATATTTATACTATTTCACCCAGCGACTCTATCTCTTAAAATCTATTTTAAAAAATAAAAGAGTATTTGTATACAGATTTTTGCATAAACATGTTTATCATATAGTGAAATATTAGAGACCTTAATCATCTAAAATAATTTTTGTTATATAAATTATAATATAACCATACAGTAGAGTAGTGTGGTTCTTAAAATTTGTACTTATGAAAGTTTTATAATAAAATTAAAATGTTTTATGATAGAATATTAAATTAAAAATTAGAATACAAAGGCATACTTTTATTATGACCACAACCATATGATATTGAGTATACACACAGAAAAAGAATGTAAAGAAATATGCAGAAATGTTAGTGATTATCACTTAGTGAGGGTTGAGTACTTACTGTAAAAAATAACCCCATATCCTCTGTGGCTTAGCATTAAATGTCTATTTCTTGCTCATGTCATAGTCCAGTGAAGGTTTGGAAGCTTGTTCTTCTTCACGCAATTATTGGGGGACCCAGGCTCCTTCCATATGTTAGAGACTGAGTTATTTTATGCACCCAATGGAAAATAAAGGAGGTTTCAGAGGCAAGATTTAAAATAAAGATATATTACTTCCATCTATCCACCATTGGCTAGAACTCAGTCACATGAACCTACCTAACTGCAAAGCACAACGAACTATATTACCAGCAGGAAGAAAAGAAATTTAAATATTGGAACCACTAGCAATGTCTTACTCAGCTCTAGGAGAGGAAATCTAACAATTTCCAGTAATGTCTATTTCTTAGAAATTTTTTGACATTTTTCAGGTTACCCCCCCAATAACTGGATATTACAAAAGAAAGATGCATAAACAGATCTCAAAGTTTTAAAAGGAGGTGCTGCTTTAATTTCTATGGCATGCATTTATACTGTCTATATTTTTTTAGATAATCAAAAGTTTAAATTTGATTCAGGTAAGACCAATTGTTGAAATACATTATTAAAACCACACACACACACACACACACACACACACACACACACACACATATCTATGCAATATGGGAAGTCCTTTGCTTCAGTGGAAGAATTAAAATACCTAAGTAATATTAAGAAGTTCATTGATTATTCCACAAATTTATCAAATATTGTTTAATAAATTAAAGTGCAGAGTAATATAACTTTAAGTTGTGTTTATGGTAGAAAGAGATGAAGAAGTGGAAATGTCTGAGTCTCAAATAAATTTCTTTTTTTTTTTTTTTTTTGCTGGTCTGGGTCTGGAACCCAGGTGCATTTGACCTCTGAGCTACATCCCCTGCCTTGTTTTTATTCTTTATTTTGAAACAGGGTCTCACTAAGTTGCGGAGGGCCTAAGTAGCTGAGGCTGTCTGCGAACCGCGATCCTCTGGTCTCAGCCTCCCAAATGCTGGGATTACAAGCGTGTGCCACCACGCCCGGCTTCAAATTTCTAAACTCCAAGCTCTTTCCTGTCAGCATCAACTACACAGCTTTATTGTTCCTTAATTATCTTTATTCTATATCCACCAACACCAACTCTCTTCTTACTTAAGAAAAGAAAAATGAAGAGAATGCAGGAGAAACACAGCATCCACTCTCTACCACCCTTTCTTTCAATGTCTAAAGTTCTGCATTTATTCTGGATAGTATCAAAAATCTTGTCTCTAAGACTTTCAGAATTATGGCAATCTTTATATCCATCCATCCACCCATTCATCCCTTCATTCCTCCATCCACTCATTCTTCTTTTTTCCATTCATCCACCTATTCATAATTTTTTCTTTCATCCATCATCTACAAACCACCTAAGAAATATTGATTGAGAAATTACATGAGCCAAGAACTATGCATATTTGGTTCTCTATTTTTTTTTTTTTTTTGGTGGTACTGAGATTTCAGGAAGCCTTTTACCTCCGGGCTATACTCCCAGACCTATTTTTTTATATTTTTATTTGGAAACAGGGTCTCTTAAACCAGCAAGGCTGGCTTCGAACCTGCATGATCCTCCTGTCTCCGCCTCCCAAGCAAGGGGATTAAAAGCATGCACCACCACTCCTGGTGGTTCTTTATTTTTATTTGCCACAGGATGAATGAAAAGTTTTTCTCCATATGTACACCAGAGAGCTGGTATACTGACAGAAATTCTTCTTATTTGTTCTAGAACTTTACATACTGGATCTGCTCAGATCTCAGAGTAGAGTCAGTATTATTTTGGTTATTAATTTTCAGCACTCAAAGATAGACTTACATTGCCTGCTAGTTGCCTTCTTCTTTATTTTTCTATTTTTGTTCTTTTGCACATAAATGCCTCTAACCTCTCATTATTTTTTTTTATTTTTTAAAATTTATTTTTATTGGTGCATTGTAATCATACATCACATTGGAATATAAGACTTGAGAGGATATACAAGCACACATCATCCAATTAGCCCTCATCCAGTCCCCATCCCATTCCCTCCCCCTCCCTCGATCCCATGCTTATTTAGTGATTAACTTTGATACATATGTTTATGTACCTCCTGCTTTTTAAAGAGGCTCCATCCTCCCCTATTTCATACCCTCTGATTGGTCACCTTAATTGCTTCACTATAGGGCCCTTTCTATAGCTCGACCTCCTCCTGTTGCCCCTTTCCTCCTAGTTATTGCTGATTAGGGGAAGCATCTGGTTTTAATTTTCTGCAATATTTCTCTGTGCATGCCGTTTTGCAAATACTGATCCCACTCTTGATGGCCCCAGTAGTGACCTGGCTACCCGGTGGACTGATCCAGACCTCACTGGCTCAAGCAGCGGCCTTGCCTCATGGAAGGCCCCGGTTCTGGCCTCGCTGGCCCCAACACTGGCCTAACCCCTCAGCTGGCTCCAATCCAGACCTCAGAGGCCCCAGCACCGGCCTTCCTCATGGCAGGCTCCGATGTTAGCCAATGGCCCCGGCATCGGCCTAACCCCTCGGCAGGCTCTGATCCAGGCCTCGGAGGCCTCAGTAGTGGCCTTGCCTCACAGAAGGCTCCGATGCCGGCCAGTGGCCCCAGCACCGGCCTAAACCCTCAGCAGGCTCTGATCCCGGCCTTGAAGGCCCCAGCACCGGCCTTGCCTTGTGGCAGGCTCTGATCCCAGCCTCGCTGGCCCCAGCACTGGCCTAACCCCTTGGCAGCTCCAATCCCGGCCTCAGAGGCCTCAATAGTGGCCTTGCCTCACGGAAGGCTCTGATGCCAGCCAGTGGCCCCGGCACCAGCAGAACCCCTCAGCAGGCTCTGATCCCAGCCTCGGAGGCCCCAGCACTGGCCTAACCCCTCGGCAGGGTCCGATCCCAGCCTCGGAGGCCTCAATAACGGCCTTGCCTCACGGAAGGCTCTGATGCCGGCCATTTGCCCCGGCACCGGCCTAACCCCTCGGCAGGCTCCGATCCCGGCCTCGGAGGCCTCAAGAGTGGCCTTGCCTAATGGAAGACTCCGATGCCGGCCAGTCCCCCCGGCACTGGTGTAACTCCTCAGCAGGCTCTGATCCCGGCCTCGTTGGCCCCAGCTCTGGCCTTGCCTCACGTCATGCTCTAATCCCGGCCTAGCTGGCCCCAGCACCGGCCTGACCCCTCAGCAGGCTCCGATCCCGGCCTCGGAGGCCCCAGCACTGGCCTTGCCTCACGGCAGGCTCTGATCCCAGTTTTGCTGTGTCCGTCACCGGCCTCACCCCTCAGCTGGCTCTAATCCAAGCACCCTCTTCACCCAACTATTTGTCCCAAGTTCTCGAGGGTGCGTGGTGGTGGTAGCATTCTGCCTCTGGGGTCATTACTTCAAAGGTTCCAGGTGTAATGCATCAGATCTCTGCCTCCCCTGAGTACTGGCCACTGCCATTGCCACTGCCTCCACCATTTCAAATCTTTCCCAAGCTCTTTTTCCACTCTGAATGTTGTCCAGTCTTCCTAAGCATGCATGACGGTAGCATTCAACCTTTGGTGTAATTTCTCCAAAAAATAAAAAAAAAATAAGGTTGGTAGGCTCCGATTTCTGCTTCTCCTGAATACAAGTCTCCACCGCCTTTCTCTTTGGTCTCCGCTAAAGTCTCTCTCCTTACAGGTGATGTCCAAGATTCTTAACAACGTAGAGAAGAAGCAGTCCTCCTTAGTGGGGAATTTTTCCAATAATTCCAGTTCATTTGGATAAGTTTTGTCAGCATCTCCAGTATCCTGGCAGCCGCCACCTCCTTGACCCCTCTCCGATATTTTCCTTTTTTCTTTTTCTTTTCCTTTTTTACAGGGTCCTTCAGGGTGGAGAGGGGTTCACCTAGGGATGCCCCGCCAGTGCCTGCCCACACACCCAGGGTCGGGGCCAGGGGGCCTGGACAACAGGGTCCTTCCGGGTGGAGAGGGGGGTCGCCTAGGGGCGCCCCACCAGCGCCAGCCCACCCGCCCAGGGTCGGGGCCAGGGGGCCCGGACCACGGGGTCCTTCCGGGTGGAGGGGGGGTTGCCTAGGGGTGCCCTGCCAGTGCCTGCCCACCCGCCCAGGGTCGGGGCCAGGGGGCTTCTCTAACCTCTCATTCTAAAAAAAATTTGACAGAGGAGTTAAAAAAATAAAGTGAAGCTTTGCTACAAGACAATTTTTGCTTAAAATAATACAGCTGGCAACTATGATATCTCAGAAAGACTAAGGGCCACAGCCAGCCCATTACCCACAGTGTGTATGGAGATGGAGCCACAGTGAACACGAGTTGCAGAAGCCATTTGTCTCACCATTGGCTGCCAGACGAGCTGGTGGGGACCTGACATAGAGCAGCTGCAGCTGTGATGTTGCGGTCCAAGCTGTGATGTTGCGGTCCAAGCAGAAGAGCTGGTCTCCCCAGCTTGGGGCTGACCCAAGCACAGTCTTCCTTCGCTCTGTTGGCTTTCATTTTAGTTCACAAGCATCCTTCATTTCCAGATTGTTTAAGGCAAGCATGTCTACAACCAAAGGCCCAGAGAAGACACTGGATTAGGAACCCATTTTATTCTGTAATACTCTAGTTAGTTAAAATTAGAAAGGTCACCAATTTTGACCTTCTCAGTTTATCAGATTAAGAAACACAGCTTTCACACCACACCCCTTGGGTTGTTAGCATTTTGCAATCATTCTCATTTCATTTCTCTTTCCTTTTTTTTCTTTTCTGAGTATGAAATGTTACTAAGAAACACTTGTGGAATATTTAAAAACCTTGTGTAAAATAAAGGGACATGAGAAATATTCATTTTTAAGGGAGAAAAAACTTAAAATATATTGTTTCCCATTAGAATTTTAAACTTTTGGTTAAAAGCTTATGTAAATATTGCTTAATTGATCAGAACTCGCCATCTCTTTACTCATGTTGTCCTTCATGTCTCCTGTTTACATTTTCATATTTACATGGCTGGTTGTATCTGTAGAGTCAGGAGAATTAGGACATTGGATTTTATTATATGTGCTTGGAATTATTAGATCGACCACTCCGTATTATATCAAAGCAGAGAACATTGAATTTTCTAAATTGTTAAAATAGATCAAACCTTCCAGGTATTTGGAACACTTTCCTCTTTTTCTAATAGACTCAGGGATTTGTTCACCATTTAGGTATGCCGATGCATTTATTCTATACACATAGTCAGTTGCACACTTTACAAAAGTCACTTTAGATTCAGTTCCTGGCCAGTAGGTTCATATTTATTTATCATGGGTGCTGAAAAGCAGCAGAAATAATTGCACTTTTACTGAAACATAATTGCTATTGTATGCTGGAAAGGAAATTAAGATTGTTTTCTTTTTCCGTCAGCATTTCTTGGTGCTGATATGTCTGGCCATGCAGTAAGAGAAACAAAAAGTTTCTATTTCATGAAAGCATTTTTATAAAGCAGATGTATTCATTTCAATTGAGGAAGTGTGCTTGGTAGTCGATTAACCAGCTATTGGAGACAAGTATCAATTCCTACTATTTGAGGGTGCTCCCTCTTAGGGAGGTTCAAGTTATGTGGGAGGTCAATGTCCTGTTATTTATTCCCCACAAAAAGCTCTGATCTGCCTCACAATATCATTGTCAAATACATTGCATGAGCTCTATTTATAAACTATTCCGGAAAATGAATACCAGTCCTTGTTGAAACTAAAAGGGTCTAATATAAATAATTGGCATGTTCTTGCAAAAGTTTGGGTTAAGGGGCAATGTTAATTCTTCTTTAGAATATTATACACTGAGTTATTATCTCCTGTTCCCCTGAGATGAGAAGAAAGTTCTCATCATTAAAAAGTACAGTCAGTCCATTTTTTAAATTTAAATTTAAATTTTTTTAAAAAAAACGTATCCTCAGCTCTCCTCAGACCAAGCTAGCTTACTTTGGCTTATGAATTTATTTGCTTTTTTTTTTCCTCTCAGTTTTGCCTCCTTTGTGCCTGTTTTTTTTTTTTTTTTTTTTTTTTCCTATCTACCTCTTCTGAGTCATCTGTTGACTTAACTCGGTGCACAGCCTGGGGTTTGAAGAGATGTGGACGCTGAGTTCAGGTACACAGAGATTCTTGTCTGATAACACCACAAATACTGTGCCTGCAATCTTCCTGCATTCGAGACATAATATTTTCAAACCTCAGTTCGCCAAGCACATTGGCTGAGAACATGCCCACCTTCTGGTGCCTCAGCAGAGTTGGGATGCCTCTTTCTATTCCTCTAACTCTGGGGTTTAATTCTCCATACAGTCATACTAATAAATACAGTTTCTTTTTGAAGTGGAGAGTCTCGATCTTTCTACCTCAGGCTGTGGAGAAAATTAAAAAAAAAATGGACTGCTTTATTCCAAAACTTATTTTTGATGAAAAACATCTCACGACTCATCTTGGAAAGAAAAGTCTCAAATTTTGAACTTCTGAGAGTTGGAGGCACCATGACATCTTTTTGATCTTTCAGTAACTTTATTTACTTTCTTCTATGTTGCTTCACAATTTGGAAATTACTTGTGTCTAATACCGTTATTCTTATTTGATGTTCTCAAGTGTGAATCGCTGTGACTCTTATTCTTAATTAAATCTCTTCTCTCTCAACTCCCTTCCTATATATTTATAATGTGTTTCTTATTGCATTTGCAGTTAATGTATATAGATATCATGAAAGAGAGAGAAAGAAACATAAAAAAGGAAGAACAAAGTAAATGGCCAGAAAGGAATTAAAAGGAGGTGAGAATTAGAGGAATGAGTAAGAAAAAACTTAAAAAGGATTTCAAATAAGTCTTCTGCTTTAAAATAGGAAAAAAATTTTAAAGCAAAATTAGGTAATTTGGGTTTTTTTTTCCTTGAAACAAAACCAGTAAAACATATTTTCATAAATAAATAAATAAATAATCTGCTTTAAGTCTGACAAAAGATATAGGAATAGGAAATATGGAAAGAATCTCACACAGGTACACATGCTGGTGAGCTTTGGTAACATTTAACAAGGCAAGAGCAGGAAGTTTCAGAGGTAATTCCCAACAGTCAACATTTAACCTGGCAAGACAGGAGATAACAGTTCCGTGTCAGCAAAGCTACTCTTTGTCTTTGACTGAGACCAGACTTTGCTTGTTATTTGATCTTAGAGATGTCTTAAGAATTCTTTTAGGTGTGGTCTTGCTGCACCCAAGAGTTTAAGGCAAAAACAGACAGTGCTTTCTCCTCTTTGATGTTCCTGCTACTTTAGTACCAAAATATACCCAACATCTATGGTGGGAGACTCTGTGATCATTTACCTTTTAATAGATGGATAGATAACTAGGTGGTACTTTGGCTTACTCAGCTTTGGCCAGTTTTTTTTTTTTTTTTTTTTTACAAGAGAGTACTTTTCAGTTTGGGGCTCCACATCTTAAGAAAATTCTAAAATTTGCAGAGGATTCAGAAAAGACTGAACGTTGATGAGAGGGTTGGAAATGGAACTTTATAAGAAAGAGTTAAAGAAATTGGAAATGCTTGTCTTGGAGAAAAAAGGTAACCTAATAACAGTCTTCTCAGTTTTGAAGGTATATAATATACATGATGGTTACCAGCTGTTTTCCTTCTCCATCAAAGAGAACCAGAGGCCAAGTTCTCACACTGCATCCATCTTACATGATGGAAAACTTTTTGTTTGTGGTGACGGCAGTATTAAAAAGATGATCCAGTAACTTTTGTCTTTGTAAAAACATTTTTTGCAATTCATTAAATAGTAGATGGCTTAGGGGTTTTACATTTTCTGGAAATTGGAAGATAATATTTATATATCTTAAAAATATTCATGTATTAATATATATTTACATAGCATATTATACCTAGTATTTATATATC
This sequence comes from Muscardinus avellanarius, assembly GCF_963383645.1. NCBI lineage: Eukaryota > Metazoa > Chordata > Mammalia > Rodentia > Gliridae > Muscardinus > Muscardinus avellanarius. Next base: position 23,582,138 of record NC_137787.1, on the reverse strand, counting down.
TTATTCCTTTTTTTGTGTGCGTGTGGTACTGGGGATTGAGGTCAGGAATATTCTGCTTCTGAAAAGTACCTGAGCTCTTTTTATTTTTTATTTTGAAACAGGGTCTAACTAAGTTGCTGAGGACCTCACTAAGTTGCTGAAGCTGTTCTCAAATCTTTGATCCTCCTGTCTCAGCCTTCCAATTACTGGGGTTACTGGCACACCACCATGCCCAGCCTATCTATTTATATCTATTTATATCTATGTTATAGCTGGTGTGTGTGTGTGTGTGTGTGTGTGTGTGTGTGTGTGTGTGTTGCTAGAAATTGAATCCAGGGATGTCTTACTTCTGAGATACACTCCAGCCCTTTTTATTTTTTATTTTGAAACCAGGTCTCATTAAGTTGCTGAGTCTGCCCTCGAAACTTGAGTTCCTCCTGTCTCTGTATTTCAAGTACTAAGATTGCAAGCATGTACCACCAAGTCCAGAATTATAGTTCTTTGTGTTTTTTTGTTTTTGTTTTTATGTTGTTGTTTTATGTGTGTGTGTGTGTGTGTGTGTGTGTGTGTGTGTGTGTGTGTCTTTTACAGGTCTGAGGATGGAACCCAGGTGCATTAGACCTCCGACCTACACCCCCGCCCTATTTTTATTATTTATTTTGAAACAGGGTTTCAATAAGTGGCAGAGGGCCTCACTAAATAGATGAGGCTGTCCACTAACCACGATCCTCTGGTCTCAGCTTTCTGAATGCTGGGATTACAAGCATGTGCCACCACGCCCTGCTCAGAATTATAGTTCTTAAAGTAGCATCCTGATTTATAAGGAGATAAGTTTATATAATGGCTCAAGAGTCACAGTCTTTAATCTACGTCTTGTAAAATTTAGATGAAAGAAAGGATTTTCCTAGAAACTTTACATGTAAAGTTTTTGTTGGTAGGATTGCAAATTAGTGTAACCACTTTAGAAAACAATATGGAGGATCCTCAGAAGAATAGGAATGAACCTACCATATGATCTAGCAATACCACTACTGGGTATCTACCCAAAGAATGGAAACCAAACTACCAAACTAATGCATTCATATCTATGTTCATAGTCACACAATTCACAATTGCTAAACTATGGAACCAGCCAAGATGTCCATCAACAGATGAATGGATTACAAATCTATGGGAAATGCACATAATAGAATTTTACTCAGCCATGAAAAGAACAAAATTACATCATTTACAGAAAAATGGATATGACTGAAGAACATTTTGCTAAGTGAGATTAGTCAGTCATAAAAAGTAAGAAATTGGATGTTCTCCCTAATATGTGGATGCTGGGGAGAAAATGGGTCATAGGAAGAACTCTAGACGAAAAAGGAGAAACTACAGATGAACAAATAAGGTGACCTAACTGAGGGGGATGGAGAGGGATTAGAGGGAGAGGGGGAAATTCCCTAATGTACATGATGGACATTCACACGCACATCAAAGTCAATCACTAAGCCAAACATGAGAAGGAGGGAGGGGGAGGGAATGGGTGGGAATTGGGGAAGGGCTAAATGAGTGATGTTTGCATGTATGCCTCCACCATCTTGTACCCCATTAAGATGTGTGACTATAATGCACCAATAAAAAATTTAAAAATAAAAATAAATAAAAATGCTGCATATTGACATTAGGAAAGGTAGAATGTATGTATGAGTATGTGTGTGTGTGTGTAAAATATACTACTGGTAGTAAAATTTTGTAGGCACTAAGAATCTTAGAATTATATAAGTAAAAAAGAATCCCAGACTTTTTCTTTTTTTTAATTTATATTTTATTCCAACTGGCTAAGCTAATTGTTTAGTGGATTCCCAAGTAGATATGCTTTTGTGTAAAAATCTTGGTGTGAGCCAAAATAATTTAAACATTCATCATTTTTAACTCACAAAGTAAGATGATCAATAATAAAATAAGCTGGGTGTAGTGGCGCACGCTTGTAATCCCAGCATTTGGGAGGCTGAGACCGGAGGATCGCGGTTCGTGGACAGCCACAGCTACTTAGTGAGGCTCTGTGCAACTCAGTGAGACCTTGTTTCAAAATAAATAATAAGAAATTGGGCAGGGGATGTAGCTCAGAGGTCAAATGCCTCTGGGTTCCATCCCCAGACTAATAATAATAATAATAATAATAATAATAATAATACTTTATTTATAGTGTCTAGTCCTAGTTGTCATTTGGCTACCTCAAAGAAGAAACAAAATTTATCTAATATCTCTTGCAAACTTCTATATTTTGTGGTGATAAAAACACAGCCTCACTGTTTATTTTCTTTTTAAACTCTTCTAGAATACATGATTCTATAAGATCATTTAGGTGGTTATCGACTTTCATATAATGATCTAGATGTTATCAATTTTCACATAATGCTCACAAGTCATATTAAGTACTACTCTTATCAAAGTAGTATACATCTTCATGATGATGTGCTATGTTTATGTTCTAGGTTTTAACATATAAATGCTGTGTTATTCTGGTTTCATGAGTCCCACTGTTATCACTAAGAGCATTTCTTTATGTTGAGTAGTACTAAAATGTTCACAGTATTCTCTGTGAGTGGGTAGAAAGAACTCAGCTTTTAAAACGTAAACAGAAAACACATCATCTGATATGAAAATGTGGTCCTAATGATTTCCAGTGGAAGCATAGCAATACACAAAGCTTTCAGATTAAGTCCTAAGAGGAAAGGTGTAGATTTTTGTCTCTCTCATTTCATTTGAGGAGAAAACACCAAAAACAGTGTTGTTTAACATAGCAATGGTTTTACTTAGTTTCTTCTGAAAGTGTTTTAATTAGGGGAAGGTAAAAATTGAACTTGATTGTGGGAGTTTTTAATTATTCACAAAGGTGCTAGGATGGCATTAAGAGCCTTTATCACTCTTCATTTAAGTTGTCAATATTTTACATTTTATTTCATGTATACTCTGTTCTCCCTCCATTTACAATACATCTCTAGCCAGGCGTGGTGGCGCACACTTGTAATGCCTGTGCTTGGGAGGCGGAGGCGGGGATTGCGCAGGTTAGAAGCCAGCCTTGCTGACTTAAAGGACCCTGTTTCCAAATAGAATATAAAATAGGTCTGGGAGTGTAACCCGGAGGTAGAAGGGTTCCATCCCCAGTACCACCAAAAATAAATAAATAAATAAATAAATAAATAAATAAATATTAAACTCTATTTGAGTTTTAATGTACTTCAACTTCCTTTGGGAATCAGCAATAATTTTTAGTATAAAAATTTATATTTATAGAACATTTTTAGTATAAATAAATTTAATAATGTTAGTATCTAAAATATAAATGTAATATTTACTCACATTTTTATACTGATTAACTTTTTGCTTCAGAATACTGAACATATTATATTATACCCAGTATATTTAACTATAGCTGCTATAACAAATAGTCATAAACCTAGAGACTTCAACAACACACATTTTCTACCTGGAGATGAAGAGTCTCAATTTGTTCTCAAAGAGTTAAAAACCGAATGTCACCAGAGTTGTTTTCCTTCTGGAGAATCCATTTTCTTATCTTGCTCGGCTTTTAAAGACTCCTACATTCCTTGGCTCCAAATTCCTACATTCCTCCAAAGCAAGCAATTGTCTCGAGATTTTCTCAAGTCACCTCACTTAGATCCAGTCTTTTCTTCCCTAGTTCACATATAAAAACCCTTGTGATTACATTGGGAGAACTCCCCCAATCTCCAGGTCAGGTGATACAACCTTAACTCATTCCGAGGCCATCATTTACCTTTGCCCTCCCACCTGGAATCTTAACATAATCATTTATAAGTGTATTTATCCTAGAGTATTCCTATAGCGGTCCTTTGTCCTTTCTTTCTTTCTTTCTTTCTTTCTTTCTTTCTTTCTTTCTTTCTTTCTTTCTTTCTTTCTCAGTTCTGGGGATGGAACACAAAGGCATTTGACCTCTGAACTATATCCCCTGCCCTATTTTTTTATTCTTTATTTTTAAACAGGTTCTCACTAAGTTGCAGAGAGCCTCATTAAGTAGCTGAGGCTGTCCGCAAATCTTGATTCTCTGGTTTCAGCCTCCCGAATGCTGAGATTGCAAGCCTCCACCACCACACCTGGCTCTAGAGCATTATTTTCTAAGATCCCTTAACCATGTCAATTGTTTGATGCTTTCTCTCTGGATTCTCAGCTTTGTCTTCTGCAAGCTGTGCAGGGCTTCACCTCGGGCCCAAATGCTCCTTTTCCTTCCATTGGGCTCCTTTACACTATTCTCATGGGGAGGGGAGCTTCTTAGATTTGCCTCATGGTAGAGAGAGAGGGGGGGGGGAGGGGGAGAGGGAGAGGGAGAGGGAGAGGGAGAGAGGGAGAGAGGGAGAGAGGCTGTGTTTCGATGTTGCCATCAGCCATAAAGCTGCATGACTACAGATGTGGAGCAGATGTGTATAATGATCATTTTAAATTCTGAGGAGGGTCCTCGTAAAAAAGTAACTGTGATAAATGTTTGTATGCTTCCACTTATTATTTAAACAAAAACATTAACTTACTTGTAGTTTACAATCTACTTCATATATGGCACTAAAAGCAATTCATTACTACATTATTTCTTTTATACTGGGAGGATGACAGCTTTGTCTTCCCTCCAGATTCAGGATGAAATTGTTTACCTTTTTCTTTATCTACTGTAGATGGAGCTGTTCCAAAAAGGCGGGGAGATACCTTAGCTAAAATGGGTATCTACCAGGATGACAAGAGCCTTACAACCAGAGAAACCCCAGCTCAGCTGCTTGAGCTGGGTATCCAAGGTCTGTTCCCTTCCTTTCCTGTGGGGGAGGAGGGCATGCCACAGAAAAACACCCAGTCTACATACTTTTGTCTTTAAACAAAATCAATTTTCTATTTGTGAGTATAGCATGGAAATGACTACATAGATATTCACAGAATTTGGAGGATATTGTTTAGAAAGGTTTGATTTAGAACTCAGCATATCATAAAAACAATGTAGGGGTTGCTGGGGAGCCTCAAAGAAATAAGCAGCAGCATCCAGGAACAGAAAGGCTGGCAGCAGAGACCTGTCACATGTTGCTATGCATAGAAGGGAAGTACAAAGCCTTGGTTTCAAATAGGTCTCCCCAAGTGGAAGCCACAAAGGCAGGCACTCTGCAAACAGCAATTATTTGGGACCAAATTGCCTCTTACATGGGCAGCTCTTTGAGCATCTCTATGATAGAAAGGGAGCAGAATCTTTTTCTTTTTTAAATGAATGATGGACACTGAGTTGTTTGGACAACCCAGAGTAAGCAAAGGTGGAGGTAGGGGTGTGTATCCTTTCTTCAAATTCTCCACCATCGGTAAGTCATACAACCACCTCTGCAGTTCTTTTGCATGAGCTATGATGCCCTTCCTCCGCACAGAGGGAGAAATAGAGTATCCTAAGGTCTTATGTGGGAAGAGGAGACAAAAAGAGGAACTATCCAAGAAAAATACACAGACCAAGCCTAGTGTGGTGGTACATGCCTGTAATCCTAGTACTTGGGAGGCTGAGACAGGAGAAGCACAGGTTTGAGACCAGCCTCAGCAACTTAGAAAGGCCCTCAGAAACTTAGGCCCTCATCAACTTAGTGAACTTAATGAGAACATATTTCAAAATTAAGAAAGTAATTATGAAATAGTCTCTCTCTCTCCCTTACACACACACACACACACACACACACACACACACACACACACCCCACTGACTAAAACAAGAAGACAGAGCAGAAAACACTCTTTCATTAGGCAAAGGATAGTAACTTGGTACAAAAGAAACAAGCAATCAGTTGTTCCCCAGGGCTAGGGAGAGACAGATACTGCATCTATTGCAAAGAAAGGTGGTTTCAGATTTATTAACATGGATTTGAGGGTTTGAGATTATTTGTGTTTGTGGTAAAGATATTAGACAAGAGGTCTTTGTTTATGCCTGAAGATTTAATAAGTCAATTTGTTTCCTGTCTTCTAGATCATCCACAGACAATATCTTTTTAAAATAGAATACTAGATTGCGTCTACAAAGTTAAGCAGATATGGAATAGAAAAATCACCTCATTGAAATAAATTTTGGAGTGCCCTAAACTTACAGAGACATGAGAAAACTTTCAAAGTTCTACGTTAACAAAGATAACTCAAAGACTTATTTAATTGTGGCACGGGGGAATAAACCCAGCCAGGGGCATGTTTTGCCTTTAAGGTATATCTCCAGCCCTATTGACTTAATTTATTATTATTATTATTATTATTATTATTAGCATTATTAGCATTAAATACTGGGATTCTAGGCATGCACACCATACCTGGCTGGAAATTCAAGAATTTAAAGCAAGATGCCTTTGTCTTTGGAAGAAATGTTTATTGTCCTTTTGGCAAGTCTACTAAAATATCCCTCCCGATTTAGACCTGTGCTGAGTGATAGAAGAAGAAAGTGGTTTGGAGGAATCAAAAAGCAGTGGATGTTACTAAAACATCCAGGAGTTGAATAAAAATATAGACACAGGGTGGTTCTGAGTTCCACTTGGCTTTAGATGGCACAGAGAACAAGGGAGAGAGGGAGTTTCCTGCTTCAGGAAGGTGGGGCGGCTACAATTGGGTCGATAAAGGAATTGCACAAGCAAAGGTTTTGAAAGACTTCAAAAGAGGAAAGTGAAAAATAAGGAAAGGAAGCGATTAAAACATTTCTCAAAAATTTCAAAAGAACCAGGGTCAAAATCCAGCCACAGCCTGCCAGTCACTGCGTGGAGGAGGCAGGAAGTAGACGCAGGGACTAAGAGGTGGGAAGAAAGATTGGTCTGGTTCAAGGCTTCCCCTGGACTTCTGTTGAGTCAGCAAATGTTCCTTCTGAATTGAGGAAGAGCCTATGCCAGGATCTCTGGTGGGAGCGAAGGGGTGTGAAGACATTTTTGGTTTCTGATGTCTGTAGTTATTTTTTTTTGGAGGGGGTAGGAAGGGAGTACTGGGAATTGAACCCAGGGGAATTCTACCTCTGAGCTACATCCCCAGCCCTATTTTATTTTTTATTTTGCAATAAGGTCTTGCTAAATTGCTGAAAGTCTTGTAAAATGGCTGATACGGACCATGAACCTATCATTCTCCTGTCTATAGTACTTGGATTACAGGTGTGTGCTACTGTATCCAGCTTTATTTATTTATTTATTTATTTATTTATTTATTTATTTATTTATTTATTGTGGTAGTGGGGGTAGAACCCAGGAGCATTCTACCTCTGAACTAAACCCCCAGCCCTATATTTTTATTCTTTATTTTGAAACAGGGTCTTACTGAGTTGCAGAGGGCATCACTAAGTAGCTGAGCCTGGCCTTGAATTGCAATCCTCCTGACTCAGCCTCCCGAATGCTGAGATTACAAGTGTGCACCACCACACCCGGCTGTGTCTAGCTTTTGTAGATGAATTTTCATGTAAAAAGGAGAAAAAAGACAAAAGTAGAGCGAGTGAATACTTTCCCTCTTATTTAAACCCTGTTTTGAAAATATGTTTGTTAATATTGCAAGCTTAATAAAACCTGTCTCAATTTTCTTTTGTTTTGAATTCTTAGGTGTCACGGATGGACTTAGTTGGGTTTTATATGGGACAGGAAGGGAGATGAGAGGGTGAATTTTCTTAGGCTGCTCTGTGGACATCCCAGGCAGGAGGTTGCTGTTCACGGCTCAAGGGCTAAACTTAGGAACAAGGTCTATAGGGACAGGTGGGTGAGACTATTTTTGTAATCATAATGAGCAATTTGCTACCTACTCATGCTCTACCCACTGGTTAACATGCATAATCTTAAATCCTAGAAAGGAATAGTGCACCCTCCCCCATTTATGTTAGGGGAAAATGAAGGCTTAGAGGCATCAAGCAGCTTGCTAAGTAGCCAAAAGTGTAGAAGCCGGAATTTGTATTTAGTTCTGTTTAATTCAAAGATGCATGTCTTCGAACTAAATACCCTCCACACACTGCTCTTTCATTAATTTTGAAGTCATATATGTATTTTCAAATAGGTACCCCATCAAAATCAAGTGGAAGACAAAAATGCATTCCACTTCTCTGTTTAGCTTGTCTACTACCTTGTATTACCTGCGCTGTGTTCCTGTCGACCTACAAAAGCAACGGAGTTAAATAGGGGCCCTGGCCAGTGTGACCTGCTATTCTGGACCAGTCGTACAGTTCTGTTTCTTTATCAGTCTAATGTCCTTTCTTGGAGTTTGAATGTGAGCGGTGGTCAGAAAAATCAGTTTGCAGCCAGTCCCTTCTTTTTCAAATTACTCTAAAAAAATATTTGCCTGTGTCTTGTGGCAAATGACAAAATACTCTTTTTGCTGATTCTGGAGTATAATATTAAGTCTAGGAATCTCATGATAGAACGAATTTTGAAAAATCAGAAACACTGAATATTTTGGAGGCCAGAGAACAAAACCTACAGAGTCTGTTCATTGAGTGTGATGCAGCCGCACGTTTCTAGCTGGGGCAGATTTTTAACCCTTTTTGATAGAAACTGCTTTCTATCTTCTTGACTTGGAAAGCATTGGTGTCAGGTCTCTGTGATTTAAACTCAGCAGTCATCTGCCATCCTTGACCTAAAATGAGTTGGGTCCTTGTGTCCCTCTGGTGAATGACAAAAGGTTTTGACTTTAGACAATTCTACATTTTATTCAAAGGGCTCAGGAGACCTTGAGAATGGGAAGAGGAATTTTGCCCTGTTGGTTAGTTTTATATTTTAAATCAGAGTTCTTAAAAAAATACATTTTGATATGTCAATGAAATGAAGGCAAGAAGAGGTAAAAGGCTTCTGATAATCTACACTTTACTGAAAATGCATGACCAGCTCTAGATAGAGAAGATAAGAGGTCTGAGTTGGGCAACTCCCTCCATCTTTTCTTCAGCCCCTCCCAACAACTGGGTTGCCTTTTTCCGGACAGAGCCCCACCTTTGGGCTTGGCTGCCTGGTCAAATTTCTTCTGGGTGAGCATTTTACACTGAAGAATTTGATCTTTTTTTGAACTGTCCTATTTTTTCTCTCTCTCTCAAAACCTGGTTAAATGACTCATCTACTAACTGAATTAATCTGTTAAACTAATTGTGTAAAATTGTTAATGAGTGATAGAGGCTTTAGGGGGCTCTTCCATATACTCCAGTCTTCTAGAATGCCCTATCACACTCAGATAACTCTCCAGCCAGAAACCCTGCTGAAAGAGAGGTGTATGTTTAGTGCATGTTCTTGCAATCTTGGCCTCTTTACTTAAATGAACAGATTTAGAAATGCTTGACTTGCATTTCTAATAATACAATGAACACCCATTTATCCTTTATTTAAATTTATTCAATGTGCTAATTTTGTCACATTTTCTCCCTTTCTATGTGTGTATGTATGTATGTATCTATGTATTTGTCATGTACCACATAATAATATCTCAGCCAGTGACAAACTACATACCCAACAGTGGTCTTGTAAAATTATATTACCTAGTGACTTCATCACTGTCTTAGTCTGTATAAGTGCACTATGATGTTTGCACTACTATTAAATCACCCAATGACACATTTTTTAGAATATCTTCATTAAGTGATACTTAACTTGATATATGTGTTATTTCTATGCAGATGTGTATATGTATGCACACACAAAACAATTTGAAAGGAAGTTTCAGACAAGTGATGCAGTTGTATTCCACTATGGAAGGCAAGACACTATATTTGGTTGTCATATTGTTTTAGTTCTTGTAATCTAGAAAAGTATCCTGCCTTTTCTTTTCCCTTTCTTTTTTTAAATCTTTTCAGACACTGATGTTTTTGAAGAAAGTACATCAGTGTTATTGTAGGATCTCATACAACCTGGAGTTGTGTGGTTATTTCATTATAATTAGAGTCAGTTAAACATTTGTATCAAGAATACTGCATAGATAGCCGGACGTGGTGACACACGCTTGTAATCCCAGCATTTGGGAGGCTGAGACCGGAGGATCACGGTCTTAGTGGGGCCCTCCACAACTTAGTGAGACTCTGTTTCAAAATAAAGAATAATAAAAAAAAAAAGGGCAGAGGGTGTAGCTCGGAGGTTGAATGCCCCTGGGTTCCATCCTCAGACCTGCAAAAAAAAAAGAGAGAGAAGAAGGAGGAGGAGGAGGAGGAGGAGGAGGAGGAGGAGGAAGAGGAGAAGGAGGCATAGATGACGGGTACTTCCCATTATTTTCCCATCAACTTCACTGGTTAACCATAGATTTCTCTTTGGATGCTCAAATCACATCAAATTTGGCCAAAGAAAACTCTTGTAAACCAACTTCTATGTTCACTTGAAATGTATTCATTAGTATTTGAGCACTTCCTTGCTTTGTTCCTCAGTAATTAATTTGCATTTTTCCCACTCTGCACCCAAAATCAATCATTTCTCCGAGGAGCTTTCGTTTCTTTTAATGAAAAATGATGTTTAAAAACCAAACTCTGAGCATTAGTATATTGATTAGTAAAGGGTTCTCAATTGCTTTTCTTTTAAAAATATTTATTTTGTGGTTAAAAAAAAAAACACATAATAACCTGGGCATGGTGTGGCAAACTTGTAATCCCAGTACTTGGGAGGCTGAGTCAGAAGGATCACACGTTAGAGGACAGCTTCAGCATGTAGTGAGACTCTCACAAACCTAGAGGAACCCTGTTTCAAAATAAAAATAAAATTGGGCTGAGGGTATGGCTCAGAGGTAGAGAGCTCCTGGGTATAATCCCTAATTACCACACACACACATAAACACACAAAGGGAAAATATACATAAAATTTACCATCTTATGAACATTTAAGTGCACGGTTAGGGGTGCCATCTGTTTTTGGCATTTTTAGGCACCTAGAATGTATAAGAACAGCAATGGAAATACAGGTGTGTGTGTGTGTGTGTGTGTGTGTGTGTGTGTGTGTGTATGTTGTATGTTTGATGTGCCTCATTTTAAATAAGTTCCTCGTGGTATCATAGGGCTTTTTCTCGCCCTTCTCCATTTCATATTCATAATTTCCTTTACTCTTAACAAGAATCTTGATTCTTATTAATTAAAATATATGTATTAATTGCTTTATCCATATTTCACACTAAGTAATTTGAATTACTACACCAACATCATTATCAATAAAAACAAACTAAGTTCAAGATTTCTGTGCATTTCTTTCTGCTTTTATACTGCAGCTCACTAGGAATATGTAAGAATTCATCTCACAAAGAATATAGTATCAGAGAACTATGCTCAAAGTTATTTTAATTATTTTTTCAAACTTTTAATGACATTCAACTGTCCATTTCCTTCTTTTTAAATTTTAAATTTCTTTTTTTTTTCTTTTTGCAGTAGAACCCAGGGGTATTCTACCTCCGAGCTATACCCCCAGCTCTATTTTTTATTTTTTATTTTGAACAAGGTCTCACTGAGGCTAAACAGCTGAAGCTGTCCACGTACCTGGATCCTCCTGTCTCAGCCTCTCAAGTACTGGGATTACAAGTGTGTGTGTCACCATGCCTGGTTTAACTTTATTTTCTAAACTGAAAAACATTTGCATGGTTCCAAGTCCCTCCCACAGAGCCTGCCCTCTCTACCTCTACTTTAGTCATCCATCCATTCATTTTCAATGAGAAACTGGTTCAGGTCTTAATATTGAAATAGAGCACTAGGCTGAATAACAAGGGCTTTGCCTAATTAGAGAAGTCAAGTGAAAGCAAACTAACTAAATAAATAATAGAATTTCATTGTTTCATAAGTAGTATGGAGAAAATGTAAGAGAATAACATAGAGACTGATAGCAGGGAGAGAGAGAGCTACTCTCTACTGGGAAATCAGAGTTTCTGCAGAGCATTTGCCTGGAGATCTCAGTAGAGAAAGAAAGGCACCATGCATCTCAGCCCAGTAAGCAACACCACCCTCAAGCAACCACAGCAAGCAGCAAGAAAGCAAGAGTAACGGGAAGTGAAAGTCTGGAGACTTGTGACCTTAGGAGGGGGAGGTAAAGGCTGCAGGAGGGAGGTAAGATTTTATTCTAAGACATAGGAAGTCAGAGGAACTTTATTAGCAGAGAAGTGTGAGATCTGGCTTATCTCTTTTCGGAGGACTCTAGTTGCCGTGTGGAAAGTAGACCACAGGTGAGAAGAGGCAGAATCAGGCAGGCTCATGTGCAGTAGCAGGAGACCACTAAGATATGCAGGGAAGAGGCTTCCTGCCTTGCACCAGGGCACTCACAAAGAGAAGGGAAAGAAGTGGTAGATCCTACAAACAGTTATCAAAAGGCATCCTTTCAAAACTGTTGCTTATGCAATTTTATCAGAATATTCTAGTTTTAATAAAATAAAATTTTCTTTCATATTAAAATTCATGAGAGATGGATTTAACATTTTTTCTGACTTTGAAACAAGCTAAATTTATAGAAAAAATTGCAAGAACCGTACAAAAATTATTTTTTTCCTCTTTACCCTTTGGGGGCAATTTGGTAGCAAGATCCCCTGTCACACTTAACACTGTGCAGTATATATCTACAAAGAAGAATATTCTTACATAACTTCAAGGAAGCCAACAAAACCAGGGAACTGATATTGCTTTATTACTATGGTTTGATGCTCAGACCCTATTAGAATTTTTACAATTGTCTCAGGAATGTTCTGAATAGGAATTCCAAGTGAGAATCATAAGCTGCATGTAGTTGTCATGTCTCCACACTATGTCAAACCCCTACAGACTACAAAACCGACAGTGTCAGTGGTAATGGGTCAATTATTTTGCAGAATATTTCCCAATATAGATTCTTGTTGTCTCATGTAGGTTTTTTTTTCCAGTACTGGAGATGGAATCTAGGGGCATTCTACCTCTTAGCTACATACACCCCAGCCCTATTTTTCATTCTTTATTTTGAAACAGGGTCTCACTGAGTTGCAAAAGGCCTCGTTAAGTAGCTGAAGCTGTCCTCGAACTGCGATCCTCCTGTCTCAGTCTTCTAAATGCTGGGATTAGAAGCTTGCCCCACCACGCCCGGCTTCCCTGTAGGTTTTTATATGTGCATCTTTGGCAGGAATATCGTGGAAGAGATGCTGTGTTCCACTCCTTGCATTCTATACTGTGGCTCATGATTTTTATTCGAATTTCTGATGCTATTCACTTTAATTCCTTATTTCACGTAGGGTCTTCCAGGCTTCTTTACTATCAATTACTGTTTTCCCCTTTATAACTAGTAGATATTTTGTGGGAAGGTGCTTTGAAACTGTGAAACTTTGAAAACTGTGCTGTATTGTATCAGACTCTCCATTTATTAATTTCTATATTTGTATTAGCATAACCTCAGTCTCCCATTTTATTCAGTAGGCTCTAACCCATTACTATTGATATTTATGTTATACTAATCTATTCTAGATTTAGTCAGAAGGAGCTCCTTCAAGCTGACTTGTGTTCTTTTGACATACCCCTACCCTTACTTTCTGGCACAAAATTTTTTTCCCCAAGCTTTTCTTGTATTCTCAGTGATCCAGCCCAAAAATTAGACATGTTTCACAGGAGCCTTAGTTCCCTTTAAAGAGGAAGGAAATCAGAAGTCAAGATTTAGCTGAGCGTGGTGGTGCATACTTGTAATCCCAGCATTTGGGAGGCTGAGAGTGGAAGATCACAGTTCGTGGACAACCTCAGCTACTTAGTGAGACCCTGTCTCAAAATAAAGAATAAAAAATAGGGCATGAGGTATAGCTTGGAGGTTGACTGCCCCTGGGTTCCATCCCCAAACCCGCAAAAGAAAAAAAAGTCAAGATCTACTTCATGATGTTTTTATTCACTGTTATTGAGATGGTACATTCCCACTCAATGCCAGAGAATCTGTGTGCACAGGTATACACATAAACACCTTCCTTCCTTCCTTCCTTCCTTCCTTCCTTCCTTCCTTCCTTCCCTCCTTCCTTTCTTCCTTCCTTCCTTCCTTTCTCTCTTTCTTTTCTTCCTTCCTTCCCTCCTCCTTTCTTTCCTTCCTTCCTTCCTTTCTCTCTCTTTCTTTTCTTCCTTCCTTTCCTCCTCCTTTCTTTCCCTCCCTTCCTTCCTTCCTTCCTTCCTTCCTTCCTTCCTTCCTTCCTTCCTTCCTTCCTTCCCTTCTTTTCTTTTTCCAAAAAGCATGTGCTTATACTGATACCTCACTTCTATATCTACGTATCATGTTTTACACTATCTAGAAAATCATGAGTTTACACGGATACCCCTAATTCCATTCTAACAATACAGGATTGGGGATTTGGTCTTTTTTTTTCTTCTTGGTGGTACTGGGGGTGGAACCCAAAAGCTTTCTACCTCTTGGCTATACTCCCAAACCTATTTTATATTTTATTTGCAAACAGGATCTCACTAAGTTGCTGAGCGCCTCACCAAGTAGCTGAGGCTGGCTTCGAACCTGTGGGATCCTCCTGTCTCAGCCTCTCAAGTGTAGGGATTACAAGTGTGCACCACCACACCCGGTGGGATTTAGTCTTTTTTTCTTTCTATATTTTCACTTTCTCTGGGAAAAACTGGATACATTATTTTAAGTATATTTATTGATTTTCTCATTTTCCCCAAATAAATTAATCTACTGCTCTCTTCCCCATGTAGAAAATATCTTCAACCCACTTGGATTCCAACACCCTGCACTAGGCATCTCCTTGCCCCCACACACCTGTGTTGTTGCTCTCCTTTTACCTCTTCAGATCCCAACACTTTGTAGCAAGTTATCCATGTTACATCAACTCACACTTGAGAACTTGAGGTCTAAGCAACTGATGCAGTATCCTTATCTTTACCTCCCAACTGGAGACACCATTTCTACCCTATCCAATCTCCATCACAGTGTGTTATTACCACCATCAGAAATGCATGGATGCTTTCCTTGCTTGACACACCCTATATGGGTCCCACACCTCCACGGACGCCCTCTAAATCAGCTCACTCAGGGCTGCCACTCCACAAGAGAAAGCCATGTTCACACTGCTCAGGATCTAAAAACCTGTGAGGAGCACCCAACTACACAGGTGCCCCCTCAATCCATCTGGGCTCAAGCACCCACTGCGTGTAGCTGTACACAGGTCTTCTTCCCCATTCTGGACTTCAGCATCCTGGACTGGACCATTCTAGCTGACTCCTCCCCCAAAGTTGCGAATTATTGGCTCTGTTGCACTTAACAGCATTCAGACAGAATTGCTCAGGAAAGAAAAAGAAGGACAAGGAAGGGAAAATGAAAGGGAAGAAGAAAGGGAAGAGGAAAACAGATTCCACCTCTGCTTACCTGTGATCCATTCCCTACATAGCAACTAGAGTCCTCTTTGAAAAACTGAAGCTAGATCTCACACTCCTCTTCTAATGAAACTCCCCCAGCTCTCTATGACTATTTCTATACAGAATTATTGAGACAATTGGCACAAATTAATGAGGCCTGGAAAAACAATGCTTAGTAATAAGGCAATATTAGTTTCCTCACTTTGCTGGCTTCTTTGCAGTTATGAACATATTCTTTTGCTTGGGGAGAAAGAGGGAGAAAGTGACAGAAGGAAAGAAAGAGATCTTAAATGTTCTGAGGCTCAGTAAAATCACACAGAGAAAGGCCATTTGAAAAATCACATTTCACAACGACCAAATTGAGTTCACAATACTTTTAAGGCCAAGAGCATAAAATAAAGCTCACAAAACTGGAGAGTATGATGATTTAGCTGAGAAAAACACCTACAATTTAAAAAACATTACAGAGAAATCATACTTAATGCTTTCAACTAACTTTTAAAAAGATTTTATCATTTTAAAAATGGCATTTACAAAATCTTTCAAAACAGTGAATACGAAACATTGACCATCTTTATTTTCCAAATAATGTGTTATGATTTTAAGGAAAAGTAGGAGCACTTTTGGAACACTTGCATATTTTCAGTGGAAATCTTAAAGGAAAATAAATGTCAGCCTTACATAAAATACTAAGTAGTCTGGGCACTGTTTTGGAGAGAAACACCAAAGCCTGTTACCATTATTACCAGTGAAATGAGATTTCTATTTCAGAATTAACATTTTTCTCCCTCTTCCTATCAGTATAAATACCGCTTTTTTCTCTGCTGTGTGCTTTGCATTTGTACAAATCCATTTGTAATGGCAGAAAGCGTCATTCCCAAATGCATCAATCATTCCAGGAATAAAAGTAACAAGGCTTACTTAAGAAAAAAACTTTTTTCTGTATTCCAACTTTTTCCCATTTGCTGGAATAATTAAGGTTTGCAAAATGACTAAGATGTGAAGGTGAAGGCAAGAGAAAAAACACACCCATAACTTTGAAGCTATTTGTAATTTGGAGTGGGAAAGAGATATCTTTTTTCTTTTTTATTGTATCATTGTAGTCATACATCCCAATGGGGTAAAAAATAGAAGAAGCATACATGAACACATCACTCAGCCCTTCCCCAATTCACATACCATTCCTCCTCCTCTCTCCTTCTCATGTTTGGCTTAGTGATGGACTTTGATATGCTTGTGAATGTACATTACATTAATTATGTACATTACAGAACTTCTCTCTTGCCCCCTGTCATCCCCCTCAGTTAGGCCTCCTTATTTGCTCATCTGGTTTCTTCTTCTAAGTCTAGAGTACCTCCTATGACCTTTTTTCTCCCTAGCTTCTACATATTAGGGAGAGCATGTGATTGTCTACTTTTTGTAACTGACTAATCTCACTTAGCATAATGTTCTCCAGTTTTCTCCATTTCCTCAAAAATGACATAATTTTGTTCTTCTTTATGGCTGAGTAAAATTCCATTGTGTACATATCCCATAGTTTTGTAATCCAGTCATCTGTTGATGGAAATCTTGGCTGGTTCCATAGTTTGGCAGTTGTGAAATGTGCAGCTATGAACACAGAGATGCATGCATTAGTTTGGTAATTGGGGGTTAGATACCCAGAAGTGATATTGCTGCATCCTATGGAAGGTTTGTTCCTATTCTTCTGAGGACTTCATACTGTTTTCCAAAGTGTTGCACTAATTTGCAATCTCACCAACATGTATTAAAGTTCCCATTTCTCCACATCCTCACCAGCATTTGTTGTTTGCATTTTTAAAGATTACCACTCTAGTTAGAGTTAGGTGAAATCTCAGGTTGGTTTTTATTTTTTATTTATTTTTATTTTTCTCTATCCTTAAAGGCTAGGGAGGTAGCTTGGAGGTAGAATACCCCTGTGTTTCATTCTCAGAAATACACAGTCTAGTATATTTCAGCAGTGAATCCATTCTGCTCCTGGGCTTTTATTTTTTATTATTTATTTAAAAATTTTTATTGCTACATTGTAGTCATACATCTTACTGGAATAAAAGATGGTAAAGGCATACATGTACATATCACCCAAATAGCCCTTATCCAATTCCTGCCAAATTTCCTCCCCCCTTCCTCCTTCTCATGTTTCACTTAGTGATTGGCTTTGATATGTTTGTGAATGTACATTATGTACATTAGGGAAATTCCCTCTTGCCCCCTCCCATTTTCCCTCAGTTATGTTGCCTGATTTGCTCATCTATAGTATCTCCTTTGTCTAGAGGTTTTTCTATGACCCATCTTCTCCCTAGCTTTCGCATATTAGGGAGAGCATTGATTTCTTACTTTTTGTGACTGACTAATCTCACTTAGCATAATGTTCTTTAGTTCCATCCATTTCCCTGTAAATGACATAATTGTGTTTTTCTTTCTGGCTGAGTAAAATTCCACTGTGTATATATCTCACACTTTTGTAATCCATTCATCTGTTGATGGAAATCTTGGCTGGTTCCATAGTTTGGCAATTATGAATTGTGCAGCTATGAACATGAATATACATGCTTTAGTTTGGTAGTTTTGTTTCCATTCTTTTGGGTAGATACCCAGAAGTGGTACTGCTGGAACATATGGTAAGTTAATTCCCATTCTTCTGAGGATCCTTCATACAGTTTTCCAAAGTGGTTGCACTAATTTGCGTCCCAACAACAATGAAATAGAGTTCTCACTTCTCCACATACTTGCCAGCATTTGTTGTTTGTGTTTTGAATTATTCTAGTTAGAGTTGGGTGAAATTCAGGGTAGTTTTTGATTTGAGTCTCTCTTATTGCTAATGATATTGAGCATTTTTATGCATTTATTGGCCATTTGAATTTTTATATCATGAAGTGTCTATTTAGTTCACTTGCCCATTTTTTATTGGATTATTTGTTTTCTTAGTGCTGAGTTTCTTAAGTTTCTGTATATTCTAGATATTAGTCCTTTATCAGAGGAATAGTTGATAAAAATCTTCTTCCATTCTGTTGGCTCTTGATTGAGGTTCTTGATAGTTTCCTTTGCTGTACAGAAGCTCTTCAGTTTAATGCAATCCCACGTATTGATCCACCTTTTGGTTTCTTGTGTCTTTGGGTCTTTTGAGAAAGCTTTTATCTGTTCCTATGTGTTGCAGTGTTGGACCTATACCCTCTTCAAGGAGCCTCAAGGTCTCTGGTCTTACTTTCAAATCTTTGATCCATCTTGAATTGACTCTTGTGCAGGGTGAAAAGTGGGGTTTGTTTTCATTTTTCTGCATATGGTTTACCAGTTTTCCAACACCATTTGTTGAAGAGGCAATCTTTTTTCCAGTGTATGTTTTTGGCGTCTTTGTCAAAAATCAATTGGCTATAAGTGTGTGGATTTGCTTTTGAGTCTTCTATTCTGCTCCATTGGTCTATGTATGTAGTTTTGTGCAGGTACCATGTGGTTTTGAATGGATGTTAATAATATTTTGTTTAGCAGTTTTTGCGTCAAGTTTATCAAGGATAAAGGCCTGTAGTGTTCCTTCTTTGAACTGTCCTTATTTGGTTTTGGAATTAATGTGATGTTGGCTTCATTATGTATTTGTGAGCATCCTATTTCTATTTCACAAAATAGATTGAGGAGTATTGGGATTAGTGCTTTTATAAAGGTTTCATAAAATTCATTTGGGCTTTTCTTTGATGGCAGGCTCTTTATTTCTGCTTGAGTATCTTTGATTCCTATTGACTGCTTTAAATTTTTTATATCTTCTTGACTCAATTTAGGAAAGTTATATTATCTAGAAAGTTGTCAATTTCTCCCAGATCTTACATTTTATTGAAGTATAGTTTTTAGAGATAATTTCTGACATATTGCAATGATAATATCTCCTTTTTCATCTCTTACCTTTATAATTTGGGTTGATTCTTATTTTGGTTAAGTTGGCTAGTAGTTGATTTATCTTGCTAATTTTAAAAAAAAAATTACAGCTTTTGGTTTTGTTGATTTTTTGTATTTTTTTAAATTGTCTATCTTGTTGATTTCTGCTGTGATTTTAATAACTTCCTGCATTCTACTGCTTTTGGGGTTAGACTCTATTTATCAAGGGCTTTGAGGTGTGTCAATAGGTTTGGGGATCTTCTGTTATAAGAGCAGAAAATTATCTAGAAAGTTTGGCACACAGTGTGATGAATTTTCCTCTTAATACTGCTTTCAAAATGTCTCAGAGGTTTTGATATGTTGTCTTTCTATTTTAATTTATTTTTAGGAATTTCTTGATTTCACGTCTTACTTCTTTGATTTATTCTTCATTCAACAGTGTGGTCTTCAGTCTCCACATGTGTATGTGGTTTCTCTGGGTCTTCTTATAGTTAGTTGATTTCTAGTTTCATTCCATTATGGTCTGAAAAGACACAGAGAAGTATGTCACATTTTTTTGAATTTGCTAGTGCTTACTTTGTGACACAGGATGGGATCTTTTTGAAAAAGGTTCTGTGAGCAGCTGAGAAAAATGTGAACTCTGCTGTAGTTGAGTGGAATATTTTATATGTGTTTAATAGGTTCATTTGGTTAATGGTTTTCTTTAGTTCTGAGGCATCTTTACTGACCCTTTGTCTGGAAGATCGGTCTAGTGTTGTGAGAGGTGTGTTGAAGTCTTCCAGTATTATTGTGTTGGGATTTATGTGTGACTTCATGTCAAAAAGAGTTTGTTTTATGAAAATAGATGCACCTATGTTTGGGGCATAGATGTTGATTATTGTTATTTCCTCTTGCTGGATTATTCCTTTAACCAGTAAAATATGACCTTCTTTGTCTCTTCTAATAAGTTTGGGTTTGAAGTCTAACTTGTCTGATATCATAGTTGCTACTCCTGCTTGCCTTCGAGTTCTGTTAGCATGCATTACCTTGCTCCAGCCCTTTACCTTGAGTTTGTTACTATATTTACTTGTAAGTTATGTTTCTTGCAGGCAGAAGATAGGTAAATTATGATTTTTAATCCATTTTGCCACCTTATATATTTTTATTGGGGAGTTGAGGCCATTTCTGTTCAGTGTGATTATTGACAGATGGTTTTTAATTCCTAACATTTTAAGTTTTAACTTCTGTGTGAGGTAGTGTTTGTTCTTCTTTCCTTAGTTGTTTGGTTGATTGAAATCTTATTTCTCTGGTTCTGGAGTATATTATTAATTTCTTCTTTGCAGTTAATCTCTTTAAGTATTTTCTCTAGTGCTGGTTTGGAAGACATAAATTCTTTTAGCTTCTGTTTATTGTGGAAGATTTTTATTTCCCTGTCTAATTTGAGAGTTTTGTTGAGTAGAAACTTTTTGGCTGCAAGTTGTACTCTTTCAGAATTTGAAATATGTTACTTCAGGCCCTTTTGTCTTTCATGACTTGGTTTGGGAAGTCTGGAATGACTCTAATTGGTTTGATTCTGAATGTCAATTGGTCTTTTGTTTTTGTTGCCTTTAAAAGTCTCTCCTTGGGCCGGGCGTGGTGGCGCACGCTTGTAATCCCCGCGCTTGGGAGGCAGAGACAGGAGGATCGAAGCCAGGCGCATGCGCTGGCTTAAGAGACCCTGTTTCCAAATAAAAATACAAAATAGGTGTCTGGGAGTGGAGCCCAGAGGTAGAAGGGCTTCCAGGAACCCCAGTACCACCAAAAAAAAAAAAAAAAAAAAGTCTCTCCTTGGCTTCCTGTTGGTCAGTTTGACTTTAATGTGATATGTTGAACCTTTTCTCTGATCTTGTCTAAAGGGGGTTCTATAAGTTTCCTGCACCTGTGTATCAACCTCTTGTTCTATGTTTGGAAATTTTTCTGATATTACTTCTTTGAAAAGATTCTTGATACCTTTGGTTTTACCTTCTATTCCCTCTTCTATGCCTATTATTCTTAGGTTTGCTGTTTTAATATTTTCCATACCTCTTCAATATCCAAATCATGCTGTCAAATTGTTTTTTTCTAAATTATGTACTATGAATTTTGGGGGCAGTGATCATCTTCTAAGAGTAAGATTCTATTCTCCATGTGGTCTCATCTATTATTTATGTTTGAATGAATCTGGATACAAAATCAATCTTAGAAAACCAGAAGCTTTCCTATATGTCAACCATAAATCCACTGGATAAAGAAATCCAAAAATGCTTCCACTCATGATATCTCACAAAAAATAAAATACATAGGAATAAACCTAACCAAGGAGGTAAAAGATCTCTACAAAAAAATTATAAAACATTGAAAACAAAATTGAAGAAGACCTTACGAGATGGAAAAATCTTCTATGTTCTTGGATAGGAAGAATAAATATCAACAAAATGGCCATTTTTCCTAGTGATCTATAGATTCAATGCAATACCCATTTAGTTATCAAGGTCATTCCTCACAGACATAGAAATCAGTCCTAAATTTTTTTGGAACAACAAAATTCCCGAATAGCCAAAATTGTTCTCAGCAACAAAAACCATGTAGGAGGCATCACAATGCCTGACTTCAAACTATACTACAAAGTCAATAGTAATAAAAACAGCATGGTACTGGCACAAAAACAGATACATAGATTGTTCTATTCTATTGTAGCAGAATAAAAGATTCAGAAACAAATCTGCACACTTAGAGCCAATTGATTTTTGACAAAGGGGCCAAAAACATACACTAGAAAAAGATAGATTCTTCAACAAATAGTTCTGGTAAAACTGGTTTATTATATGCAGAAAAATTGAAATAAATCCCACTTTCTCACCCTGCATGAGTCAATTCAAGATGGACCAACGACTTGGAAATCAGACCAGAGACTTTGCAGCTTCTTGAAGAGGGCATAGGTCCAACACTTCAACACATAGGCACAGGTAAAGAAATATCTTAATAGTTATCACTTGAAAAATTCTTGTTTTGAGCTGGGTGTGGTGGTGCATGCTTGTAATCCCAGCACTTGGGAGGCTGAGACAGGAGGATAGCACAGGTTCAAAGCCAGCCTTGTCTACTTAGGCTTTCAGCAACTTAGTGAGACCCTGTTTCCAAATAAATTATAAAATAGGTATGGGAATATAGCCTGGAGGTAGAAAAGTCCCTGGGTTCCATCAACAGTACCACTAAAAAAAATAATAAAAGAAAAAGAAAAGGATAAATTCTTTTTTAGTAATTAAACTCATATTCTTCCAGTCTTTTATGTTCTAAAGCTTAAAACAAATCTTAATACAAGCAACATTTTTAAAAATTTCAAAATACTCTGATTTCAGATCTACATGAGAAATATGAAGTGGGGAACATAAGTTATTGGAACATTTGAATGTTAAACACATCTACCTCAGTACTTTGTTGTTTATTGAGAATACATTCAGAGACTCAGATAATTAGTTTACCCCTCTTATTCATTTTTTTTGAACATTAAAAGAAACTCCTACAGATTGAGAGGACTGTCCCTCAGCTTTAAAGGACTTCAGAAATTTTTAAATACACAGGTGAAGCTGGGTGTGGTGGTACATGCTTGTAATCCCAGTACTGGGGAGGCTGAGACAGGAGGATGACAGGTTTGCGGCCAGCCTCAGGTATTACAATTTAGTATCTGTTTCAAAA
Source organism: Muscardinus avellanarius (assembly GCF_963383645.1). Classification (NCBI taxonomy): domain Eukaryota; kingdom Metazoa; phylum Chordata; class Mammalia; order Rodentia; family Gliridae; genus Muscardinus; species Muscardinus avellanarius. The sequence continues at coordinate 23,559,316 of NC_137787.1, read as the reverse complement.
TAAAGAATAAAAATGGAGCTGGGGGTGTAGCTAAGATGTAAAATGTCTCAGTAGCACCAAAAAAAAAAAAGAAAAAAAAGAAAAAAAAAAAGAAATACACAGGTGCCTCAAGACTGATGGACAAAATCCTTAATGGCATGAAGTGGGCATTCTTCTTTCTAGATGCCTATAAACTCATACTCTAAGCAAATCAGCATAATCCTTAAAATGTTAGCTGAGTGATGGGTAGTTTCTATATATCATCAGAGAGAGGGACAATAATTTAGAGTAGAAAATTGTCTTAGAACAACCTAGAAATTTTCCAGAGGTGGAGATCTTGGTGCAGGTGATATTTGTTAAGGTCTTGCTCTCAGGAGACATCTGTGAGGGAGTGAAAAGGATAAGGAAGTGATAAAGCTGAGTGGTCTTACTCTGATCCTGAAAGCCACTTTAAAGATCAAGTCTGTTCTCCCTTAAGGCATGGGAACAGGACTCTATCCATGTACCATTTATTTGTTGGCATTGGAATATCTGGGATGTGGGGATGCAACTCCCAGGCAGCAGCTTTCAGGAGTCTGTTTTCATCATCCAAGAATAAATCTTGGAGAAGATCCCAAGGATGACTCATGAGTAGCAGCATGGCCGCAACTGGTGAAAAGGATACTGGGCATCACATGGAGCATCAGCAGAGTTTGCTGAAGGCCCTCTTTTGTGTTGCTCAAGTCTACTTGATCTTCACCCCAGCTTACTACAGCTTCTCAACATGTCTGGACCTCTGAGAAAACTTAGAGGAAGGGAATTTGTGGATGGATTATAGTCCCCCCTGCTACATTTGGTTCTGGGATTATAACAGATATTCATCTTCTTCCTCATTTATCACTCATTCTTTTTATTTATTTATTTATTTTGTTGTGCTGGGCATTGGACCCAGAGGCATTTGACCGCTGAGCTACAGAGTCTTGCTAAGTTGCTGAGAGCTTGCTAAGTTTCTGAGACTGGCTTCAAACCTGTGATCTTCCTCCCAAGTAAGTACTGGGATTACAGATGCGTACCTCTCTGCCTGGTTTACCATCTATTTTGATTCCTTTACCCATAGTCTTCTGGCATAGGCAGCATTCCTGAAAGGGAAAAGGTTTTAATGTAATATCTGAGGTAAAGACAATAATTTGTAGAAGACTGTCTTAGGACAATGTAAAAAAAAGAGCCTCAGGTGTGGATTATTACGCAAAACAAACAAAACAACAACAACAAAAAACCTGCAGAAGACCTAGAGCCTCCTTACCAAAGGTCTCGAGTCTCTATTACAACACCTTTATCAAGTCATGTTTATGTTCATTGTCATGGTGGCTGCTCACAATAAAATTGTACCTGAGAGTACCAAAAGATGGCCCAAGGGACCACCCGAGTGCTGCCCACATTCCTGCTTGCCCCCATTACGGATCAGCTGTTCTAGCTGCTCACAGTGATGAGGTTCAGTTTTCCCCATCAGTGTGGGAACTCCTTTCTTTGCCTACTGATCTTCTGGAATAAAAAGCAACCACGTGGCAGTCAAAGCTTTAGGTTTAGTGTGGTTCTCAGTTTGTCTCCTGGTGGGCAGACCTCCCCTCCAGGAACCAAAGACTAAAATTGCCCAAGTTGATCACTGAGAGTGATGGTAAATGGAGTCTTTTCTACTACTATCCTCTGGGTTCTAGACCTACATTGTCTAGCTTTGGGGATATATGACCAATTAGGTAGCCATTGATTAAAATTCTATGCTGTATCCTAAAGGTTAGTAGCATATCCTCAAACAATGTTATCTTCAAGTTGGTGCCTCAACTCTGTCTTTAGGATATCAGTAAACTACTATCTTCTTAAACCAGTAACTTCTAGACTGTGTGACATGTGATATGGCCAGGAGAGTCCATGGTTTTGTGTCCACTGTTGTGCCCCTTTGACAAAAAGTGTGTGCCTTGATCCAAAGTTATTTTATGCAAGATGCTAATTGTAAAAAATCAGATAGTGGGCCAACTGAAGACCTTTGCTCCTTCAAGGATGGAGTGGTCCATCTTATGATGTACTGTTGTTGGTCTTGCCTTAGGAAAGAAGCAAATTCTTAGGCACTTTCAATCAAAATGACTTCAATTCCTAAGGATAATGCTCTGGCAAAAGTTGCAGTGAGCCATTACCAGAGGCACCTGCAGAGTCCTGTAAATTGAATTTCTGAGCATCGTGTGTGAGTGTGCGCGCGCGCGCGCGCGTGTGTGTGTGTGTGTGTGTGTGTGTGTGCACATGTACATGCTGGAGATTGAATCTAGACCCTTGCACATGCTAGGCAAGCACTCTATCCCTGAGCTGAACCCCCAGATCCAGCCATGGGATTTCAGTCCTTCGTCCTTCATCTCATCTCATGAGGGATAGGGATGGGATTCTTAGATGTCCACAGGGGCCAGCCTGCTAATGTTCCTGAGTGGAAGCAATACCAAGAGGAAGTGATGGCCAGCTTGGGAGCTAATGCCCAGTCTGAAAGGGAAGTACCTACTTGTTATTGCCAGCCTTGTTGCCAGAGCTTCCACTTTCTCACGAGAATCTGAAAACCTTGATTTATTTTCATGCAAATTTTCTCGACTTTTAAAGTGTTGACAATCATATCATCAGTTTTTCTAATAGGAAGCAGATGAACTGCCCAAACAAATTAGGATAAATGGAGGCGTGAGGATGGTGGCGAGGAGATCTGCCCGAGTAAGTGGAAGGGAGCCAGCACCATGGCTAAGTCAGAACTTTATAAAACCACCTTTGGCCAAGGGCACACAGCCGTTATAGCATTCTTCTTTGGTTTCCATAGAAACGTATCGTAGAATGGGCAGCTTAATTAAAAAAAATTTTTTCACATTTCTAGAGGCTGGAGGTCCAAAATTAGGATGCCAGTATGGTTGGATTCTGGCTACAGCTCTTTTTCTGGTTTGCAGACAGCTGTGTTATTGATGTATTCTCACTTGACCTTCACTCTTGTGCATGTAAAGGAAGAAAGCAAGCTCTCCAGTGTTCCTTCTTATTAGGACACTAATTCTATTAGAGCAGGGCCACACCTGCAAAACATCACTTAACCTTAGTTATTACTGCCTTTGAGCCTCATCTCCATGGGGAGGGCAAGGGCTTCAACTTCTGAATTCTGGAGGTACAAAAATATTCAGTCTATAACAAGTATCAATATTTTAAAACTTAGATAAGAACAAGTAGTAAGAATGCAACCTGTCTTCCAGTTAGCATTGGACTATCATGTTTGACCTTGACACAAACAAGTAACCAGCTACGTGTAAAACTGGCCCTCTATAAGCATGTTGCATTTATGTATCTCAGACTGAATCAGTCAGACAATATTTGGATCATAATATTTGACATCCTGGTTAATTCATTACCCCTAATTTTTCACCTGTAAAAAGAAATAATGAGAAATCTGGGGAAATTGTAGAACTGGAAAATATATTGCCAAGCTGTTCATTCGAAATGAATTGTCTGGTTCAGCAAGTATTGACCTAGTAATTTTCTTGTTCTTTTATACTTCACACTGAGCTCTACATTAAAAAGCATTGTGCAGAGGTAAAGGCAACTAAAAACAATACAGATTCAAAAATAGAAATCAGGCATATTTTACTATCAGTGTCAGAGTAAATGAAGATGTTCCAGATGATTTTTATTTTGTTATTGAGGCTTTCAATCGGAAACCAGAAAGGGGCTCAATGCACTTAAGACTTTGTTCCTCCAACAGCCAAAAGCAATTACTATATATCTATATTAATATAAATATGAGATTCACAAAAAAAACTTCAGCATCACCTGGGTGCTTGTTAGAAATGCAAAACCATGGGCCTCAGCCCAGAACCACTGTCCCAGAAACTCTGGAGTCCCAGCCTGACAATCAGTTTTAAAGCCCACCAGGAAATTCTGATGCAAACTACAGTTTGAGAACCACTGTGGTTTAATATAAAGTTGATGGAAAGTTGACATTTAAGTAGCATCTAAACTGTCCTGGGGACCTTCTCAGAAGACTCAGTAGCAGCATCGGTATATGAACCTATGGTTATTCAACTCCAAACCCCATGTGTTCATCTTTTAGTCAAATACCCTCCTTAAACTATCCATGGAGTATCTCTGTTGGATCAAGGGCTTCGTGTATGTTATGTTTTATTATTTAATTTTAATAAGGATATCGAGAGACAGGCTCTATCATTCCTATTTTGAGGTGGAGAAAATCAGGTTCATAAAGTTAAGTCAATTTCTCCTGGGGCATAATGTTTAGGTGGCATAGCTGAGATTCATACTCAATTCAGATTGCCACAAAGCTCATAATCTCACCTTGATTCCTTCCTTACACACAGCTGTTCCCTTGATTTTTAAAATATTTACCCCTGGTTGCCAGTGCCTGTCTACTGCCAAGTGGTTTTCTGCGTTGGAGACCTGATCTTTCTCAACTGGCATCCCTGCTCTGAAACACAGAGCATAGAAAATGACTTGCGTGATTATTCTCCCAATTTCCCCAAGGATGGTACTTAGCTAGTGCCAAGAAAGATGCATGATGGGGGAGAGAGTTCATTAGGCACAATGGAAGCCTTAGGCATGGGGGCCCACTTCTCCCACATAGGCTGCAAGGGGAAAGCCTGGAAGTCATATGGGAAACTTTTCTTACTAATTCATTGGACAATTTACTCTCTTCTTTCCAAGTTTCTCTTTGAACATACTTTCATTCAGTTAGAAAATTTGCTAAAAGAGAGCATGGTATTTGAGAAAACATTGAGTTGTGGGACAGAAGTTTTATAGTTAACACCTTTGCTAGGTAAGATGCACTTATTTGATAATCAAAGTGATCATGCTGAACTACATTTTCCTTTCTGTATACTGAGGGACCTCAGAATGGAACAAAAATGGTACTGATTATGACTATTTATTGGCTGGCTTCTTTCCTTCACAGAGAAAATGTGAACTGGATTAAAGAGTGTCGAGGACCACTCCATCCAGCTCCAGCACACTCTAGTATTTATGAGAAGAAGCTAAGCACTGTCGAATCACCCTTCTTGATTTCAAGTATAACAGAAAAAACTGAAGAAGGAAATCCACATGTCTCATTATTCTCTCTCTCTCTCTCTCTCTCTCTCTCTCTCTCTCTCTGTGTGTGTGTGTGTGTGTGTGTGTGTGTTTATGTACGACTTTAAGAATATTATTGCATGTGGTTTTTTTCTTGGAAGTCACAATTATTTCTTTGGATATATTTTTTGGATGGATTTTTATTCATAAACAATTTTTATTTAGGACTTAAGTTGGGATATGGGTGAGGTTTACCATTATCCTAACAGTTATTAAGAGGTCTTTATAATGTTCTGAATCTAGCCTATTTATGGCACTTTTGATTTAATTTAGTTTGACTCAATTCAATGTTTTATTTTGCATTGTTTTGTCATGTGTACACCAGTAAACATTACATTACCTAGAAAGCTTGCTAGACGTTCTATTCCAGTAAAACAAGTTAATGCCATGAGTGATGAGGTCTGCTAATTAATAATTTTACAGGTTATAGTGAGGTTATATTTAGAGGTTATGTTTTAAGTGGGAGATTTCATTTTGGAGGAGTACGATTCATTTGTATTCTTGTCTTAAGCAATATGCAAGAAATAAAGCTGTTTCTGTCTCAGAAGCCCTAAATTAAAAGCTATTTTAAAAAATATTTCTCCCAGAAAGAGTAAAAAGCATTGTCTTTTATGATCAGCAATCATCTATCAGTCTATACATTCATCAAATGCAAAACATAAACTTTCTTTTTTTTCTTTTTTCTTTTTTTGGTGGTACTGGGGTTCCTGGAAGCCCTTCTACCTCCGGGCTACACTCCCAGACCTATTTTATATATTTTTTGAAACAGGGTCTCTTACGCCAGTGCTGCTGGCTTCGAACCTGCGCGATCCTTCTGTCTCTGCCTCCCAAGCACGGGGATTACAAGCGTGCGCCACCACGCCTGGCAAAACATAAACTTTATAAAGAAAAGCTAAACTATACTGCTCAGGCAAATCTAGGCAAATGGTGCAAAGTTTTTGTAGAATACTTGTCAAAATAAGACAGATTGGAGAATGCTCTAAATCTCTATCAGCTGGGTTGTTTGTAGGTTTATCACAAGAAGACTTAAGTGTGCAAAGGGAGCGGCAGGGAAGAAATAATCTCCTAAGAGATAACAGCTTGCAGCTGCTATCTTAGCAGCAGCCAATAAAGATTCATAACTAGTGCAGTCATTGTTTCACGCTGAGGTCCTTCAGACTACAGAAAAAAGGATGTGATTCAGCATGGTTACTTCAGCCCAGGACAATTGGAACCAAACTTAAAATTTATGGAAAACAAAGAATTAGAAAATAGCACCATGCAAGAATTGGCATTAAAAATTAAATGGAGCCATCTCTTATTACCATCCCAGGCTAACTAGCCATAATATTTACATAGTAATAAATACTAAAGCTAAGGCATTTAATCTGTACAGATACCAGGTCATTAAAAGTGTAAGATTTTACTAAGATTGCAAATGTATAAATTTGCCAAAACTGTCTAAAATGCTCCTAAATAAGCTCTGCCTTCCTTCTCTTTTTAAGAATTGGGAGCCAACAAGCTTCAGATAGGATTAACTGTGAGAGTTAGACAACACAGACATGAATACTAAGTATATGTATGTCATATGTTCATAGAAAGTTTGACTTTAAGTGAAATTAACAATAAAGCTTATGTGGCATGTTGAAAACTAAGCATAACTGAGCTAAGTGATAAACATAAATGATTTCTTGTTAACATTAACTACAATTTTCAGTTTTTTGCTATTGTCCTACATACGATCTGATATAATTTTGATACCCATTCAAGAAGTGTTTATTGGCTACTTATCCTGTGTTATGCACCATCCTATGAGATTATAAGTGATAGGAATAATAGCAGGTAACATTCCTGATTTTTGCATTTTAGAGGGAGAATAAGCAATAAACAAGTAAAACTAATGACCTTTAAATTGAGACTCAAAAAATGAGATGTTAGCCATCTGAGGAATCAAGGAAAGAATCCTCCAAGCACCAATGATGACAGAGGCTGGTGTGGCTGGAGTCAGGCAAGAAAGGAGGTGCAGAGAAGGGGGTGGGTGGGCCCCAGCAATGGGGACTTCGTGTCATGGGAAATTTTTGGAATTTACTCTAGTACAGTGTACACCCATTAAAGTGTTGTTAATTAAGAGAATGATATGATAATCCTATCATCCTTTTAAAATAATCACTGCTGGACTTCCAGGAAGATGGCAACTGAGAAAAGCGGGGCTTACGAACCCTGCTAACAACCAATCTCTATTACCACAAAATCAGCATCTTTCATAGCCAGAAAACACCATCAGCAGAGAAACAAAAAATGTAATTACAAGGGACAGAGAAAAAGAGGGCTGGAAAAACGAGACACCAGAAAAAAACCAGACCGCAGTGTTGCAGCCGGAGCCGCGGTGTGGAGCGGTGCGACATGCAATCTTCCCTTGCAGCACCAGGCCCCAGAGAGGAGGGGGACTCAGAACGGAGCTCAGAGCCACAGAGGAGACACGCTGGCCTCACGCCAGAGGACGCGGCAGCAGCACCTTACTGCCAGCGGCAGTTGCGAGTTCATCGGATGGCTCTAGAGCAAATCACTCAACAGCCCACCAGGCTCCTGAGAGGAGCAGTGGACAGCGAGCCGAGGTGAGCCGCTGCAAATCAGCCGGGTGGAATTTGGCAGATTTTTCGGTGCAGGGAGCATCTAAAGCTCTCAGGGGCTGGGCTCAGCACACCCTGCAGGGACTCAGAGTGGAGCGCAAAACCAGAGAAGAAATATGCCAGCCTCATGGCCGAGGGCGTGGCAGCAGTGCCATATTGCCACCGGCGGCAGCAGAAGCGAATTCACCAAGTCCACTAGAGCTTCATCAGCGCACTCAACAACAGTGAGTCAAATAGTGACCCTAGAGGAGAAATCCCAGTACTGCACTCCCAGGGACTTGACCCAGTGGGGGAGTGGCGGTGGCAGAGATATCACACCATAGGAAAACGCCCAAGCTGGCACCCCCCCCCCCTCCATGGTCTAAAGCAGCCTCGATTGACTCCCTGGGTCTGAGACTCTTTGATACAACCCAGTAAAGGAGTAGTGGGGTGAGATACCACAGACTCGAGATCCACAGCACCTTAATTGAAGTCGTAGTGACCCAAGGGAAGAACCCAGAGAAGGCACAAACTTCCAAAATCATGGGAAAGAGAAATAACAATGAAGCAATGAATGCCCCAAACCCCACAACATCAGAACCTGATAAAACAGAAATTCAAAAAATTCTAGAAGATCAAATCAGGAAAATAACTGTAGAAATAATAGAGGTGTTTCGAAAAGAATTCAGAGAGAGCCAAAAAGAAATAAAGAATGCAATTAATAAAGTAAAGGCCTCAATTCAAAGTACAAACAACCGATTAGACCACATGGAGAATAGAATCTTGCTCTTAGAAGGATGATCACTCCAAAAATGAATGTATAGTTTCTAATTTAGAAAAAAAAATCCGACAGCAGGAATCTGACATTGAAGAAATATGGGCCCATTTTAAGAGAGCTAACCTAAGAATAATTGGAATAGAGGAGGGAAAAGAAGGTGAAACCAAAGGGATCAACAATCTCTTCAAGGAAGTAATAGCAGAAAATTTTCCAAACATAGAGCAAGAGGTCAATACACAGGTCCAGGAAACTTATAGAACTCCCTTTAGACAGGATCGGAGAAGAGGATCCCCATGCCACATAATAGTCAAAATGACCAATGTGGAAGCCAAGCAGAGAATCTTAAAGGCAACAAAAACAAAGGGCCAAGTGACATTCAGAGGCAAACCAATTAGAATCACTCCAGACTTCCCAAACCAAGTTATGAGAGCCAGAAGGGCTTGGAGTAACATATTCCAAACTCTGAAAGAAAACAACTTCCAGCCAAAGATTTCCTACCCAGCAAAACTTTCTATCAAATTAGATGGAGAAATACGAAGCTTCCATGACAAACAGAAAATGAAGGAATTTATGTCTTCAAAACCAGCGCTAAAGAAAATACTCAAAGAGATTAATTACAAAGAAGAAATAGGTAACACACACCAGAATCAGAGAAACAAGATTTTCCATCCAACAGACAACTAAGATTGGTTATCTGTGGAGATTCATTATTTATGTTAGTATTTTACCTATCTCTAAATTGTATTATTTGCTTTTATTGTTGCTAATTTTTAGGATTTCTGGTTGGAATATTAATATACCTTCAGATATAGCATTTGGAAATATTTTATCCCATTCTATCATTAATTTTTAACTCTGTTTACATTGTCTTTGGCTATACAACATTTTTTTTTATTCTTTAGGGAGTTTGTTTACCCTTCCGTTGCTTCTGCCACTGAAATCATATCCAAGAAATCACTGCCAATTTCAATGTTGTGAGGTTTTATGACCCAGATTTTCTTCTAAAAGTTTATAGTCTTAAGATTTATATTTAGGTCTTTTATCTATTTTGAGTTAATATTTGTATATGGTGTTAGGTAAGGGTCCAATTTTATTCTTTTTCATGTAATTATTATTTTTCAACAATATTTAGTTAAAAGGTTATTATTTCCTCCACCAAATGATTGTGGAAACCTTGTCAAAAATAACTTGACAATATATGGAAGAATTTATCTCTAGGCTTTTATTTAACTCCAATGGTTTATATATCTGCCTTTATAACAGCACTACACTGTTTCAATTACTGTAGCTTTATATGGTTTGAAATCAGAAATATACTTCTTCTAGCATTGTTCTTTTTCGAGATTGTTTTGGGTATCTAGAGTCCATATTCCATATTAGGATAGATTTTTTTTCTAAAAAATCAATCAATAAATGTATGATAGTTTCACCTAAAAAAAAAAGAAAAGAAAAAAATATTCTCTGGTAAGAAAGAAAGCAAAAAGAAATATTGAAACGCTATTTTTAAGTCATCAAAAGCTTGGTATCAGACAAATGAAACTGTTTTGTGAGATTATCATCGTTAATATTGGATAAATTGCTATAAAACTAGATGTCAACCACTAAGCCAAGCATGGGAAGGAGGGATGGGGAGGGAACAGGGTGGGGATCGGGTAGGGGCTAACTGGGCGATGTGTGCATGTATGTCTACAAAAGTAATTTTTATCCCATTATGATGTATGAATACAGTGCACCAATAAAAAAATAATTATTAAAAAATAAAAATAAATGAAAACTAAAAAATATAAAAATACAATAAAATAATAAAATAATCACTGCTGGCTGCACATTGGTGTGTATTTATAATTCCAGCTACTTGGGAGGTTGAGGTAGGAGGATCGAGGTTTGTGGCCAGTCTGCCTCAAAAAACAGAAGAAGAAGAAGGAGAAGGAGAAGGAGAAGGAGAAGGAGAAGGAGAAGGAGAAGGAGGGGAAGAGGGAGAAGAAGAAGAAGAAGAAGAAGAAGAAGAAGAAGAAGAAGAAGAAGAAGAAGAAGAAGAAGAAGAAGAAGAAGAAGAAGAAGAAGACAGATCACTGCTATGGTTTGAATGTGTTCTCTCAAGTTCACATGTTGGAACTGGACCCTATTACTGTGGTGTTGGGAAGTGTGGTCCAATTGGAGTGTTTGAGTTCTGGTGCACTATCTTATGAATGGCTTGATGCTGTTATTGGTGAAGTGGGCTTGTTATTGTGGGATTGGGCTCTTTATAGAAGGACGAGTTTCTGATCTTTCTCCTTCCTCCATTTGCCCTTCTGTCATGTGACAATTTAGGGAGATGGCCCTCAGCAGAGGCCAACACCTTGATTTCAGACTTTCTAGCCTCTGGAACTATGAGGACACAAATTTATCTTCTTTATAAATGTCCTGGTCTCAGGTATATTTCTAGCAGAATGGGAGAGTTACCCTGGCAACTATGTGGAGAATGGGTATAAAAGCACCTTTATTCAAAGAAATAATGATGCATATCAGGTGAAGATTCTTAGTAACCCAGGTGGGAATAATGAACAAAGATATATCCTGTAGGTGGAACCATCAGAATTTCCAAAGATGATTCCCAGATTTCTGACTTTCATAAAAGGATACAAAATCATGGTGCTATTCCCCAAAATTGAGAGTCTGAAGTGAAGAGTAGGCTTAAAGTATCAAGAGTTCTATTTTGTATGAGTTATCCAACAGTAAATAGTTGGATATTCAAATTTAAGGCTCAGAAGCAAAGTCTGGGTTAGAGATAAAAGTTTAGGAATTTTCATTATATCGATGGCATTTAAATTCATTAAATAGAAAAGTTTTTTTTTTTTTGTACTGGGAATTAAACCCAGGATTGTTCTACCTTTGAGATAGACATCCATCCCTATTTTATTTTTTAATTTCAAAAGAGGATCTCATTAAATTTCTGAGACTGGATCAAAACTGTGAACCTCTTGCCTCAGCCTCTCAAGTACTGAGATTGCAGGCATGTAGCACCATACCCTGCTTAGAGAATAGCTTTTAGAGTGAAAATGTAACAAAGAAGAGAGATCAGGAAGGAATCTCAATAAATGCCAACATTTATAGACTAAGAGAGGAAAGAGGAACAAAAAATTAGACTAAACAGGAGAGACCAGAGAAATAGGATCAAACTAGAAATGGAGGATTTGTGAAGAAAAGGTTTAAGACGAAGAGGTTTGCTTAGTGTTAAATATGCTGGGAATTCTACTGTAACAGGTAAAGTTAGTACTTATTAGACCAAATAAAAATTTAGACCTTTTCTTCCCATGTACCTATTTTTTATAATCAGTATTCATAGCTTTCCTGTTTATTCAGACAAATGATCCGTGTCACCATCACACTTAACCACTTTTGTACATGTTCACACAGATCTAGACCTTGAAAAAGTAGGATCTGCGGTCTTGTGTTCATCTGCCTTCTCTGCAACTTGAGTTTTCTTCTCTACTCATATACCCAGCACACAACCCATTCCCTGTTTCAACCATGTCCTATTTTTAAGTCTTTGTGGTGGGGCTCTGGCTCCAGCTCATTACCAAGTGGGATGCTGGAGGTAGTAAGCTACCCATGGATCTTTCTTAATCTTCTTGCCTAAAATGAGAACCCCAAAACTGCATGCAGGAGGAGGAGGAGGTTATGAGACCCAAGGTTAAACTGTGATAGCCTCAGCGAGTAGCACAAAGCATGAGAACTTCCATTATGTTCTTTACTCTAAAGAAAAAGAGTGGCTGCAATGTCTACTCAGTGCAGGCCTGGAAACAATGGCTACTGGCATGAGACAGTATACTTAACCAAAGAAAGCTTCGCTTGAACAAAAAGGGGAGAGTGACATCAACTATTTGGATTGTTTAGCTACATTGCTGCATGTTGAGCTTTTTTTCTGAAATCTCTTCCAAATCCTTTGAATTAATTTGAATGACATCAACAAGTATCCTAACATTTGGACCATTTTGTAAAACAACCCCAAAACAAACAAATAAAAAATATGCTGACCTTTTTGTTAGCTACAGAATTTTGTTCACATTCTCATTAGGAAACTATTAATAATTGACATCTCAGGTCAAGTTTAAAATGAACAAAGAGGAAAAGAATGGAATAATGTCTAATGAAGTTAAGCAGTCTTAATAGTTTGAATTTCAAATCGAGTGCCTTAATTTTTTTTTGTGTGTGTGGTTCTGGGGGTGGAACCCAGAAGCTTTCTACCTCCAGGGTATACTCCCAGCCCTATTTTTATATTTTCTTTGGAAACAGGGTCTCACTAAATTGCTGAGAGTCTCATTAAGTAGCTGAGGCTGGCTTCGAACCTGCGCGATTGGCCTGTCTCAGCCTCCCAAGCACAGGGATTACAAGCGTGCGCCACCACACCTGGCTCGAGTGCCTTAATTGGTTGTGAGTCTATACCATTTGAATGCCTTGGTCATTGTCTACTTTTGTACCATGTTTTGTAGCTTGTTTGTGTGGTTTGTATGTGTGTATCTCTATCTAATCCATATTAGATAGATCAGAAAATCTTTTGAGTTAAATTCTTTGTGTTTTCTATATTTGTTGAAAGTATTAAATATGCCCCAAAGGGATTTTTAATTTTACAACATATTTATTTTTCCCTAATGGCTCAAAACCTTTGTAGGTGGAAGATTTAGCATTATCTTGAATGAATCATGTATTTAGAGTCAATACTGATTCAGAATGAAAATGATTGTGGGAGATTATTCTCATTTTTACATGTTGAGCCTCATAGTCCAGCATTTCTGGACTGGTTCCCAACTCAGTCTCTGACTCAGCCCATGTTTCCCCACAGGATGTGAGGAGGTGGTATGTCTGAGGGCCGTGAACATCCCTAACGCATTACTCCACCCAAGTTTCTAGGGCATAAATTGAATTTTCCAAAATGCAGAGCAAGGATAAGCACTCTACTCTGCTGTTGTCTCCAGCAGCCAGAACCAAAACCCAGGGAGAGATGGACATAATCATTTCCATTCACATACCTGTGTAGTCTGATGCTAAATATCCTACTCCCCTGCTTAATAAGTGGAGATCAGTCCACTTATTCACTCTTTCTACAATAAGTATAATAGCTCAACTTTTATTTGTGGTGGAAAATGTGTTGAAATTCTGTGTTCAAGTAGATTGAGAAGCTAATAATACTTGGAATGACTAACAACCTCAACTGAAGGAGCTTATAAAGATCTGTACTATGATCTTGTAAGGTATATATTATGATCAAAAGTCTCCCCAACCCATACATGAACTCCCAGTACCCCAGAATGTGGCTATAATTAAAATAAGACTTTTAAGGAGGTAATAAAGTCCTTTGGGTGGACATTAATCCAATCAGATAGGTCTCTTTATCAAAGAAGGCAATCTGGACACACAAAGAGACTCCAGGGCTGCACTTAGGCACAGAAGAGAGATCATGTAGAGACACAGTGAGAATGTGGCTATGTACAAATTGTAAGGAAAGGCCCCTGGAAAAATAAGGCCTGCCCACATCTTGATCTCGGATTTCCAGTCTCTGAAATTGTCAGTTGTTAAAGACATATTGTCTGTGGTATTTTGTTTCAGCCACTCTAGTAAACTCATACACTAGAATGTCAGGAGAAATTTGCCTTTTCTCCCCTCTTTATACCTTTACTGGCACACTGTAATTATACATAGTCATGTATAATGTGATACGTTATGACGTAATTACATTCATACAAGCACACATCACTTGGAGTGTTTCTTTTACATCCCTCTACCCTGTTCCCTCGTTCCCCCCTGTGCATGTTAATAAGATTGATAATGCTATCTTCATATATGGACATAACATTATTTGAACTGTTTCCTTCTTCAATTCTTTTTCTCCTTCCCTTCCCTGTTCCCCTCCTTGTTTCTTGCCACTGTTCTACAGGTCTCGCTCCTCTTTTTTTTTTTTTTAATGAGAAATCCCTTTTTGTTATTTTCTCTATAGATTTCACATATGAAAAAAATAGGACCCTTGACGTTTTGAAATTGGATAATCTCAACTAGTATACTATTCTCTAGTCCCATCCATTTTCCTGCAAATAATATAATTTTCTTCTTATAGATGAGTAAAACTCTATTGTGTGTATATATTACATTTTCTTATTTTTTAAATATTTTATTGATACATTTTAATCATACATCTTAATGAGGTACAAGGTGGTAGAGGCATACATGCACATAGCACTTAGCCCTTCTTCAATTCCCACCCCATCCCCTCTCCCCTTCTTCCTTCTCATGTTCTGTTTAGTGACTGACTTTGATGTGTCTATGAATGTACATCATGTATATTAGGGAATTTTTCTCTCCCCGCTCCCATCTTCCTCAGATCACTGTTTTTACCCATCTAAGGTTTCTCTTTGTCTAGAGTTCCTCCCATAACCCATTTTCTTCCTTCCTTCCTTCCTTCCTTCCTTCCTTCCTTCCTTCCTTCCTTCCTTCCTTCCTTCCTTTCTCTCTCTCTCTCTCTCTCTCTCTCTCTCTCTCTCTCTCTCTTTCTCTTACATTGGGACATTTTACCTCTGACCTACCCACTCAGCCTTATTTTATACCTCTAGATATATTTTGTTTTCCATTTTGAAATGATGTCTTACTGAGTTTCTCAGGAGCTCTCTAAGTTTCTAAGGCTGGCCTTGAACCTGTGGTCCTCCTGTATTAGACTCCCTAGTATGGGATTATAAAAAAGCACCACCATATCCAGCTCTTCATTTTCTTTACCCATTCACCTGTTGGTGGACATCTAGGTAGATGCCATAATTTAGCTATTGTGAATTGTTCTAGTACAAACATGGGTATGCATGTGTCAGTATAATATTCTGACTTTATTTCTTTGGGAGAGATTAAAGAGTAAAAGTTCAGCTCTGAAGTATGTACATCTGAGTGTAATTGTAGCACTGGTGTAAACTTGAGAAAGTTGTTAAAACTTTCTGAACCTCATTTCTTCATTTATAAAACGAGGTAACAATAATTATCTATCAAGGGTTTCTTGACAATCAAATGACTGGCCTCACATAGGCACTTAAAATTTTTTTGTGGTGGTACTGGGGTTCCTGAAAGACATTCTACCTCGGGGCTACACTCCCAGACCTATTTTATACTTTTTATTTGGAAACAGGGTCTCTTAAGCCAGCGCGGCTGACTTAGAACCTGCGCGATCCTCGTGTCTCTGCCTCCCAAGCGTGGGGACTACAAGCGTGTGCCACCACGCCCGGCTGGCACTTAAATATTTTAAGGCTGGAAATGGTGGCATACATCTGTAATCCCAGTACTTCAAAGGCTGAGATAGGAGGATCACAGGCTCAAGGGCAGCCTCTGCAATTTAGTAAGATTCTCAGCTATCTAGAGAGACCCTGTTTCAAAATAAAAATGGCCTAGGTTATAGCTTAGTGACTCTGAATTCAATCCCTAGTAGCACACACACACACACACACACACACACACACACACACACACACACACACACACACAGGGGGGGGGAGAGAGAGAGAATTTTAGGGATATGGCTATCTACTGGTAGAAAGGAATGGAATTTTTCAATTAGACTTGGGTTTGAATCCAAGTTTTGTGACTTGGTTGGGCAACCTTGGACACATTACTAAAACTCCAGCCCAGAGGTTCTACATATAAAACACTCGTTAAAGACTAGGCGAACCCTATATGCTGGTTCTCCTTGGGGGTTCTAGCACAGAGGTGGTGTCACTCCTTTCTGATTTTCAAAGTCACGCACCATGGAAAGGTGGAACGTGTAACTCAAAGAATAAGGCTGTGATTGCAGGAGTTTTATTATTTATATTTGACCTCTTACCCCTACTCACCATATGGTGAGTAAATGGAATAGTCTTTCTCAGCCAAACTTGGGAGTCAGAAAAAGGCTGGTACATGGGCAATTAATCATTTTGTCCTAGAAGTGCTGAAGTGACCAAGTGAAATCTAGTTATCAAGATTTCTACATGGGAAAGTGAATAAAAATAGGGCCGAAATAAGTAAAAAAAAATCTATATAAATCATATATACTTCACGTACCACCCAGAGGAAAGTATACAAATCACCAGTAAGCCAGGCATGGTAGCTCAGGCCAGTAGTTCCAGCTGTGAAAGGGCCTGAGGCAGGAGTATCACTTAAGCTCATGAATTTGAAACCAGTCTTAGAAAACATAGTAAAACTCTCATCTCTTAAAAACAAAACAAAACAAATCTATTCATTTCATGACCAAGAGGTGATCTCCATTAATTTGGCCCAGTTTTAAAGACATCTATAATTTTGTATGTACTTATATAAACATCTCTATAAATACTTTATATAGCTAGACATCATGGCACACGCTTGTAATCCCAGCATTCAGGAGGCTGAGATGGGAGGAGATCGTGGTTCGTGGCCAACTCAGCTACTTAGTGAGGCCTTCCGCAACTTAGTGAGACCCTGTTTCAAAATAAAAGAATAAGCCAGGCGTGGTGGCACATGCTTGTAATCTCTCTGCTTGGGAGGCAGAGGCAGGAGGATATCACAGGTTCAAAGCCAGCCCCGGTGGCTTAAGAGACCCTGTTTCCAAATAAAATATAAAATAGGTCTGGAAGTGTAGCCCAGAAGTAGAAGGGTTCCATCCCCAGTACCACCAAAAACAAAACAAAAAAAATTCTATGCATAATATTTGGAAACACACAAATTCTATGCATAGTATTTGGAAACTTTTTTTTTTAATTTAACAAAAATTACAAACTTATTTGCATGTCACTAAATAAAACACTCAAACATTATTTTAAATGACTAAAAGGTATGGCATTTTGAAAATGTGGCAGGGATTTACATCAAATCCTTTAAAATTTTGTTTTTAAGCATCCAGATGTCACTTATTTGGATGCCCATCCGACTGGTAGTTAGACTCGCTCTCAGTGAGTTTCCATAAACTAGCATGTGAATGTGAGTTTGTAGAAGTGAGTGGAGACATAATGTCTACTAGAGCTCTGGGTACTATAGGGGAAAAGCAAAAGAGAAACATAGTGAGAAGTGCATTTCTATGAAAAAATCATATTTAGGGCCTATGAGAACATCACTTACCTACACAAAAAGCCTTCTCTCTCTTATAATTAGTGGATTTCCAGCATTGACTAAAGGTTCGTTCATACCTCAGACTGTGGCTCAAGAGAAGTAGGCTGGAGGCTCAAGAAAACCTTTTCCAGCTCAGCAATTAGAAAAAGAGAAATGACCTGGTAGATGACTTTATGGAATTCTAGTTTTAAGAAAAATGATTACAAATCTCAGGAAGTATTTTATTTCTTATTAATATCATAGAGATCTTTCTTGAGGTGATCAATATTTTTAGCCATAGTGACTATCATTCCATTAATCAGAGATATTAATTTCCTTTCTCTTTCTGTGTGTGTGTGTGTGTGTGTGTGTGTGTGTGTGTGTTCATAATACAAAAGTATCTTTCATGGATTCAAATGTTCAGCTAGGAAAATGTGTTGGGCTTACCAGTTTAGCTCAGAAATATGAAAAAGGTGAGGTCTGTTTAGCTTCTCAACATTTTTTCCTTTTCCCTGCTCCCAAATCTGTGAGTCACTGTTCTGTGTGAAAAATCTTTGGAGTGAGAATTATTCCTTGGCAAGTCATGCTCTTAGACAAACTTCCCTATCGCTCAAAGAAATGACCCTTATCTCCTTCTTTGCTGGAAAAATGTCTTGCAGAGGCATTTAATCTAGTCCAAAACAATTCCTCAGGCTTCCCAGGGGTTGACTACACTGTTCTCAAGTGACTGCACAAATACCACTGGAAAAGGGTGGCTGTTTATTTTCTTGTTTAGTTGGTGTTGGTAAATTTCATCAGTTTGGTTTTATAAAGAATTCATGAAAAATAATTTTATGAAGAGTACTGACTTAATCAAAGGATTCAGGAAAATAGATGCCCAGATTAGAATAGAATAAAAAGAGTGAAGAGACAATACAACATTCTGCTAGGAGGTATATGCATAGAATATCACAATAAGATCTCTCAGGAATATGAAAAACACCAGTTTGAGAACCTAATCAATCTTTTTGCTTATATCATACATGTGTTTTTGTAAAACTTATATACTTTTTATAATATGCCCTGTATATACTCATGTCTTCTCGTCCACATCTTTCTTTCCCCACTCTTCAATAAGGAAATACCTCTTAACTAACACCAGGCCTTAAGGGTTGTATGTACCAATATTCAACTTGACTTTATAGTAGGAACAGAAAATTTTTATTTATTTACTTACTTCATGGTACTAGGGATTGAACCCAGGGACATTCCACCTCCAAGTTACACTCTCAGCCTTTTTTATATTTTATTTTGAAATATGGTCGTCTCTCTAGGTTACTCAGAGTCTTGCTCTGTTGCAATGACTGTCCTCAAACCTGCAATTCTCCTGTCTCAGCCTCCCAAGTACTGGGATTACAGACATGTGCCATGATGCCCAGCCAGAAACAACTGAGTGGCCACTTGATAAAAGTGAAATCACTTCCAGTTTTCTTCTTTCATTCTATGTTTAGAGGTTTTTTTGGTCAACATTAATTAGCATAAAATTGGGGAAAATTTATCACATATGTATAATGGAAATGGCATTCAGAATACTGAAAGAACTAAAATTTAACAACAAACAACCTGATTCAAAGCAGACCAAGGACTTCAATAGACATTTCTTACCAAATGTTCACAAATGGCCAACAAACAAGTGAAAAGGTGTCTACCATCACTAGTCATTAGGAAAATGCAAATCAAAACTATAATAAAACCCCCCTACAATGTGATATAACCTCAAAGCCATTAGGATCGCTGCTATAAATAAAATGAGAACAACAACAATTATCAAGCATTGAGCCTGGCGTGGTGAGGCAGGCTTGTAATCCAGGTATTTGGGAGGCTGGGATGGGAGGATCTGGGTTTGCAGCCGTCCTCAGCTACTTAGTGAGGACCTTTGTAACCCAGTGAGACCCTGTTTAAAAATAATAAATAAAAAAATAGGGCTGGGCTGTGGCTTAGAGGTAGAATGCCCCTGGGTTCCATCCTCAGTACTGGAAAAAAAAATTGAGTATTGTAAATTTTTTTGGAGAAATTGGAATCCATGTGCATTGATGGTGGGAAAATACGATGATAGAGCTGGAAAGCAGTGCAGTTGTTTCTCAACAAATGAAAAGCAAAATTTCCATATGACCCAGAAATTCTTGATATATATCCAAAAAAAAAATGAAAGCAAGGTCTTGAAGAGAGGTATACCCACGTTTATAGTAGCATTACTCAAAATAGTCAAATGTTTGAAGCAGCCCAAGTGCGTATCTATAGATGAAGTGCCCATGTGGTGGAATGGTTTTCAGCTTTTGTAAAAGGAAGGAAATCCTGTCATTTGCCACAAGAGAGGTCAACCCTGATGACATTATGCTTCATGAAATAAGCCAGTCACACAAAATAGACAAACACTGGGAAATTTTACTTAAAGGAAGTATCTCCAGTAGTCAAAAATATAGAAAAAGAAAATGTAATGGTGGTTTCCAGGGCTAGGAGGAGAGAAGAATGAAGAGTTATTTTTTTAATGGGTGGGTATAGAGATTCAGTTTTATGGGAGTAAAAGCAAAAGAGTTCTAAAAACGGCTAGTGGTGATCACTGTACAATATCAATATACTTAATGCCACTAAGCCGTCCACATAAAAAAATTAAGATTGTACATTTTTTATGTGTATTTTACCAAAAATTTAAAAAATTGGTAACAAATTGGGGAAATTTCCCTTTCTTTCTTTCTTTCTTTCTTTTTTCTTTCTTTCTTTCTTTCTTTCTTTCTTTCTTTCTTTCTCTCTCTCTCTCTTCTTTCTTTCTTTCTTTCTTTCTTTCTTTCTTTCTTTCTTTCTTTCTTTCTTTCTTTCTTTTTCTTTCCTTTCTTTTCTGTGGCACTGGAGATGGAACCCAGGGGCATTCTACCTCTGAGGTACACTCCCAGCCCTATTTTTTAGTCTTTTTATTTTTGAAACAGAGTCTCATTGAGTTGCAAAGGGCCTTGCCAAGTAGCCGAGGCTGTCTGTGAACTGTGATCCTCCTGTGTCAGCCTCCCAAATGCTGGGATTACAAGTGTGGGACACCACGCTGGGCGCTTTATTCTCTTTTTAAGCACCGTTCCTTTCCCCATTTCTCTCCAAGTCTTTTTGTTGTTGTTGTTGTTTTGTTTTTACATCGATGAAAGTTTTCTCATTTGATCTGACTTAGTTGATGGTTTCGTAGCTGCTTTGCACCATGTAACATTTCAGCAACAAAGTTTTGGAGAAAAACACTTTATTTTCACCATGCTTTCCTTTGATAGAATGATGGTAAATGATCATAAGTGCTCACAGCGCCTGTTAACAATGTGTTTCATTGATAGGCTTGGGCAAACTAGACTTAGAATCCTTTAATTAGCAAAGGTGGTTTAGTTAAGCAGATAAGCAGGGTAAAGAGCCTGAGAGCACAGGCTCCCATGCATGAGGAAGTGGCTGCAGGGTGGAGTGTGTATTTTGGTCAAGAGAATATTTTCCTGATATTTTCTTTTCCATGTTGACTATAATTTCAGCCATCCCAGAAATCTAAATATATTCAGGTTTGAAAGTATTGTTGGCTGTGAAAACACTGATATTTTTGTTTATACATCCCATTAATAGTATAGAAGCCTTCTTTTCTATGAAAAAAAATCAAGATTTATGCCCCAAAGAGCCCTACTTGGGTTAATTTATGCGTACCTAATATTGGATATGAAAGATTCATTTGTTTTAGGCAGAAAAATAATTTTGTGTTTTGGAGGTTGTTTACCAGAATGCTTAATTTTCTTAACACATGGCCAAAATATACTGGGAATATATTATTGGGTATCAATAATTATCACTGCATTTCACTACTTTTTCTGAATGGAAAAGGAGTTAGAACACAGGATCTACAGTGAAGCTCGGGATTTAAAACCAGCTGCTGCCATTCAATGTGCTTTGACTGCAGACTTCCAAGGCACCAGGAATAACTCTGAGCCTTGCTGGAAATTTGCAGTTAATTCCTACACAGTGTCCTTGTGTGAGCTGACCTGTGCTTTGTGCGTGGCTTATGGTCATTTTCACATGTCCACACTCTTTTTCAGACAGCAGTGTGACATACTGAGGCCTTCACATTCCATAGATCAAGCCGAAGAATTTTCAGGTATATAGCTGAAAGAGGATATCATTCCTTGTAAATGACAGGTGTGAAAGGATGGCCCATCCAAGTGTCATATGCTTTCCTGGAGGAGAAAAGGACATTGAAAATCAGACACTACTTTGTTTAAAAATGTTCTAAAGATGACAAATTTTCAAAAATTCAAATGCACTAGAAATCTGTAAAGCAGACAGTGAAAGGCCCCATTCCCCTTTGATCAACTCTGTTCTCCAAGGTAATCACTTCAGGAGGTTGGCAGATGATAGATATTTCGTTTGACTTGTATATATTTATATATTTTCAAAAAAATGAAATTCAAGGCTCATACTTTTCTATGACTTAACTTTTTATTATTCAATAATATATCATAGGAAGTTTGTGGCATTTCAGAAAAAAACAGCCTCATCCTTTTTCATGTTTGTGTAGCATTTCATATTAATGAATGATGCAAAACATGTCAAACTCACTGCTTCCTGGTGGATATCCAAATGATTAATATTTATTTTCTGTGTGCCTACCTCACAGATTATTCTCTGTTCTCACCTGCAGTATTTCATGATTAAGAAGCCTGAACCTTGGTTTCTAATTGGGTTTGGCCACATGGAAATCAGGCATATTTTGGTTGCTGGAAGAGGTTATGATACTCATTCCATTTCTTTCCTCTGCAAGCAACATTAAATGGTCCATAAATATAGGTTCGTGTGGACATCTCCTTTACTAGGCCTTCACTCTGCTTCTGTGAACGTGTTTTCTTCCTTTGTACCAGTCCTTGTGAGCTCCTTAGTAGTAGGCTGGTAGATGTACAGTTTGGCAATTTCTGTGAGTGCAAATGCTTCCAAGGTGACCGATTCCAGGGTACCAACTTAAAGTTACTAAATAAAATGTTAGGAAAAATAACATACCAATATATCGCCACCTTAATCCATTAGGTTTTTTTATAAATTAATCATATTATTAACCCAAACTACCTGAGTTGATTCTATTTCCTGCAAGATTCTATTTCCTCTGGCAACCATGTAGGATTTTTTTTTTTTTTTACTTTGGGTTACATAAATAAACTTGCAGTAGTAAATGTCCTTCCATTCAAGTGTTTACACACACGTACAAGTATTGCTAGAGGTTAACTTCTAACTGGATCAAAGTTATGTCAATTCAACAATTTAAAAAAAATTTTATTGGTGCTTTGTAGTCATAAATTTTAATGGGGTACAAGATGGTAGAGGCATACATGCATACAAGTCAACATTTTTATAGATATTGCCTAATAACTCACTAAAAAGTTACATCGGTTTGGGCCCTCAAAGAAACATCTAAGAATACAAGAATACCGTTTTTTTGTATAACCTCACCAACAGCTATTTAGTTGTTTGTTTGTTTGTTTGTTTGTTTGTTTGGTGGTACTGGGGTTCCTGTAAACCCTTCTACTTCCGGGCTACACTCCCAGATCTATTTTTTTTTAAATATTTTTATTTGGAGACAGGGTCTCTTAAGCCAGCGCGGTTGGCTGGCTTCTAACCTGCGCAATCCTGTCTCTAACTCCCAAGCATGGGGATTACAAGTGTGTGCCACCATACCTGGCTATTTAGTTTTTTTAATCATTGCTATTAGACTAGTAAAAATTATACATATTGTATTTGTACCTTATTATTTCTGAGTCTGAAACCCATTTAGCAATTTTGTATTTGTTGAATTTCTCTCCTGACTGGAGAGACACAGTAGGCAGGTGTAGGAATCTTCTTGGAAATCTAACGGAGAGCTAATGGCTGCCTGGCTGGTGACAGTCAAAGAGAGAAGGCCTTTAGTTTGATGGGGAAACAGCTCTGTGAGTGTTTCCCATGGGTGTGGACTTAATTCTGTTTCCCTAAAACTTAGATGTTGAAGCTCTAACTCCAATGTTACTAGATAGATCTGGAGCTGGGACTTTAGAAGATAATTAAGATTAAATGAGGTCAGATGGCTGGGGCCCTAATCCTATGTGACTGTGGCTTTACATAAGAAGAGGAAAACAGAGAACTCTTTCCCTCCCATTTGAGGACACAGTGAGCTGACAGCTCAGGAAGAGTCTTCATCAAATCCTAACCATATGTCACTCTGATCTCAGACTCACGTCTTCTAGAACTGTAAGATAATAAATTACCTTGTTTAGACAACCCAGTCTACTGCATTATGTCATCTCAGCCTTGGGCTGACAAGGACGCCCTTAGGCCAGATGCAGGCAAGTCACAAGAGAAAACCAGCACTGACCTGTTTTGGTCAGGCCCAAAGGACTGCATGGAGGAGGACAGGAGACTCCCAAGGGCTGCAGAAGAACTGACAAGCCAGGGTGGGATGTTCCCCATGATGAGGGCGCTGGAAAGAACCCAGGACAGTGCCCAGGGAAGAGGCATCCCAAGGGGTCCACATTTACACCCACAGATGGGAAGGAACTTCCGCCACTGAACATATTTAACTGGGAAGGTTGAAAGACAGCAAGAAATTGGCACTTTAATGTGATGCCATCGAGTGCTCAAATGAGGGGTTCCCAAGTGTGGCCTTCTTGTGAGTGCCTAATCTACATTCCCGGGCTTCCTACCTCATCTGTCTTCTCACTGCTGAAGATGTGTTTCAGAATGCAAATTCTCAACATCAAAATTAATTTTTCTTTTTTTTTCTTTCAAAGTTTTTTCCTAGCCAGGCATGATATGCATGCCTGTTACCCCAGTACTTGGAAGCCTAAAGCAGGAGTATTTATTGTAGGCTCCAGGCCAGGCTTAGTACCAAAAAAGAAAAAGATCCCACCAAAGTTCCATCCAGAAAGATAACTGTTTTTCTCGTTGTCACTTATTTCATAAGCTTGGAAATCTTTACCTTGGCTCCACCCCCAACTAAGTCCTTCCGGTTGAAACTCCTAAGCATATTCCACTCCTATGCTTTTCTCCTTGTTACTGGCCACCTTTATCTCCTTCTAGCCCATAACATTGATTTATCAACCTATATATCTTTCTGGCCCACAGCATTGACTTATTCACTGATCTCTCTGCATCCCATTGGGCTCTCGGGTTCCCTCTCTCACACAGTAGCCACAGTGATCATAAAAGAAAGACATGGTCATGTTTCCTCCTTAATGCCTTTTATTGCTTATAAATATTTTTTGGGATAAAGATCCAAATCCTGAGTGTGATAGGTAAAGTCCTTAATATCCAACACTTACCTGTATCACCAACATCACCGTTGTACCCTCCTAGTCACGCTCCACTCTTTACCCAAGGGCTTCCAATTTAAATTTATTTCCTGATCCTCTAAACAAATTCTTTCTCTGTTATGCACATTAATAATATCTTATTTCCCCTCACCTTTATGACCCTCATTATAATTGCAATTTAAATAGATACATGTGTAATTATTTTTTGAACATTAGTCTCCTTGCTTGACTCTGGACTCCTTGAAGACAGGGATAATATTTATCTTGTCTTCACTGTATCCCCAGCACCTAGTTGAGTAAATGATACAGAGAAGGGATTCAATAAATATTCATTAAATGATTGCTTGAGAAAATTATGACAGTAGATGCATATCAGAAAAGTCCAAGGCAGTATATCTCTAAGTCATGGATATAATATGGGACTCATTCTCTGTGCCTCATAACTTTGTGTCCTAAATGTTAGAACTCAGATGTTAATAAGGCATTTGACATAGAGATAGACTTGTTGGCACCATTAATTTGATACAAGCAGATAGATGCTCATTTTCACCTAAGATCCAGTGGAGATCTTAAGCCATTGCTGCTAAGCATATTATTAGAGGTGGGAACAAAGGAAAGTGAATACAGACTAAGACACCATCATTCAATGTGCACCCTTCATAACATGGTAATTTAACTCTGCGTAGAAAAAGGAAAATTTTCCTTTTCATTGTGCAGACTTCCTCTAGAAGCTTACGTTAAAATCATTCCAGTCCTTGCCCAAATACGGTGATATAGCATGAAAAGTTAAGGAAACTGGCCTGAATTTATCATTTGAAATCCAGACTGGATGAAACAAGACCTCAGCGAATCAAAGTGTGTGATTGTTCCAGAAATTTGGATGAATGCCAATCATTCACAGCTTGCCGGCTTGCCATTTCCAATGAGATTTTCAATGCAAATAATTCTAGTCACCATTAAATAACAATCAAAAATTCTAAAATGTCAGCAGTACATACCTGCTGGAGTTTTGTAAAATGTACATCCGGAGTGTCTAGAAGCTTCATACCTGTCCACCGAGATTATTTCTAACAGCAAAGTCCCCATATTATAAAATATGACAAGATGGAAATGTAAAACAGAGTATCTACTGTTTAACATAGGATGCAGAGTAAAAGAAACTTGTCAACACACTCAAATAAGAATTTATATAGTTACTGCTTATTTTTGGACTCTTTCTCGAATGCCAAGCCAATATTTATAGAACCTGGGCTGACTGAGTGCCAGCCAGTACTGGGTGGCATGCGGCTGCTTTAAGTGGATAAATCTACCCTTCTCCACCCCTCCCAGCTGAAAGCATCCTTCATACCTGCACAAGGTCTGGAATTTTACTATTTGACATCAATATCTTTAAATTCCTTAGGGTCAGAGCATCCTGACTTCTATGAAAATCCCGACGTTCCTCGTAAAGGCCCAAATAAATACCCTGCTGCCAATCAGTCATCAATCAATTTATCTGGAAATAAAGACCAGAGGGTCTATTATCACTGCTCAAGTTTTCTGCTATTTTCAAATAAACACTATTTGTTTTAGCCTAATTTAGCACGCTGAATGCACAGCAAAAGTCCTTGTAAAGTAACTTGAAGTTTATGAAGCACTTTTGCATATACTGTCTATTCTGAATGAAATAAAGGAGAGACACCATGCCTGGAATAAGCTTGCAGAATATATGAAAATATCACACTGAACCCATTGTATAATCAATGGGTTAACACAATGTAGAATCAACGTCTCAATAAAATTATTTTTGGTGGTACTAGGGGTTGAACTTAGAGGAGTTATATCTCTGAGCTACTTTCTCAGCCCTATTTCATATTTTACTTTGAAACAGGTTCTTACTAAGTTGCTAATACTGAGCTCAAACCCACTCCTGTCTCATCCTCCTAAGTACTGGGATTACAGGCGCATACCAACACACTCAACTAATACATACATAAAATACAGAAGGGAGGAACTTTAGCCATGAGGATCTTCAGCAGTAGGCGGTTTAGGGAAAGAAAGTGAAGAAAACAATGAGAAAGGGGAAGTAATGTGACCTTGAAATGACCTTTAACGTTTCCCATGCTTTCCAAGATGGTCCTGATGTTGGGTTTGCATATGTTTATAAACCTGAAAGATAGAATTAGTGATTTGGAAGGGCTGGGGAAGAATCTAGACTTAAAAAATTCCCTGTATTACCACTGCAATCAGTAGAAAAGTAAGTTTAGCAACCAATTAAAAGGTCTAAATTGTATTTCCAGATGAAAAGAAAGCCTTATTTGGGGTTTTCACATTTGCATTGATACAAGTTGTAACTTGTTCTCACATACAAAATATTCAATGTGTGTGTGTGTGTGTGTGTGTGTGTGTGTGTGTGTGTGTGTGTGTGTGTGTGATACAGGGAATAGAACCCTTCTACCTCCGGGCTACACTCCCAGACCTATTTTATATTTTATTTGTAAACAGGGTCTCTTTAGCCAGCAAAGCTGGCTTCAAACCTGCACCATCCTCCTGTGTCTGCCTCCCAAGCATGGGGATTACAAGGGTACACCACCACACCCGGCCAAAATATTCAACTTTAACCAGAAAGCCTTAGTACCTAATTTAGTTTTCAGAACTTTGTATTATTTAACATAGTATACAAATGTTTCACCAACAGATTTATTAAAAATTGTCTAGTTTAATCACCTCTTTGTTGGCTTAAACTCTCTTTAGCAATAACTAGTGATGCTTTGAATTATTTTTTGCAGAAAATAAAAGTTATAAATCTCTTTTCTGATCATGCAATCATTTTCCAAATTGAAACTGACAACATAACCCTCTCAAAGTTTCTGCTTATAAACTTTTAGGCAACTGATCTAAAACAAATTACTTTCTATGATGATGTAATGGCTCATATCTGGTTGAATAATGCTTTGTCGGGCCTGGTATGCTACACCACATGGGGACAACTTATCACAGAATTAGATGCAACGAAATTCACATCACAAAGGAGGCTGACACCAGGCTCCTTTAGTAAGTTCTAGAAAATGTCATTGGTGCTCAAATAATTAAAAAAAATATTTTTTGAAGCCAGGGGCGCTGTAATTCGGAGCTACTTCCCTAGCCCTATTTTTTATTCTTTATTTCAAAACAAAGTCTCACTAATTTGCAGAGTACCTCACTAACTTGCGAAGGCTGGTCTCAGCCTTATAAGTTCTAGGATTGTCAAATAATTTAATTATTGATGCTATGAACAAAAGCTTATGCTATGTAACTGAGAAATATTAACATCTAAGCAGTTAAATTTCATTATCATGTAACCTAAACTTTACCCATATTTAAAAAAATCACAATTGTCAGTGTAGTTATTTATCTCACCTGTTTTATGGCACATATGATGTATGGCTTGGAATGTGACTTTTCTACTAAAAAAGTCTTTTTAACTGCAGAGTTGAGTTAATCATAATAACTTACTGTAGTCAGTGGTCTGTTAACTTTCTACTCTTATGTTGTTGATACTATTTTTTTCTTTTCTCCCAGTTGTCACTCCATTTCCCTTCTCTTTCCCCAAAGGACCACAGGTTAGCGTATTTGGCGTATATATTTTTGAAAAATAGTGTTGCTTTTATTATGAAACAAATTTTAAATCACACAAATAGTATCCCACAGAATGTGCTTCTTTACTTCCTTTCTGAACCAAGCACGGTGATACCGAGATGGATACAAGGTTTCTGTCTGCAGCTGGGGAGTTGGTGGAATTTGATGGTATACAGTGTTCAAAACATACCTAACATTTTACCTAGTGACAGGAGAACTGGGTGAGTAGGAACACCACCTTTTATATAGAATATCCAAAATGAAGAACAGGTTTTTAGGGGTAGACAGTAGTCTTAGTGTTGATTTCTTAGTGTTGATGTCTATGGTAAGTCTGAGTGATGTATCGAGGAGACATTTGCTCTAGGAGCAAGCTTCTAGGCAAACAGCCTGGCTCTCAGACCAAAGATGATGATTTGCAAAAGTTAAAGTGGCCAAGATTACCAGGGGTCGTGGGGGCCTGCTCAATCTGGGAAAGCCAGAGGCTGGGCAGGAGCTCTAGGCCACCGCACATGCAAGGCGAGGACTTTCAAAGCAAATGAGTCGCAGTGATCATACGTAGAAATTTTGCTCCTGACCAGGTCAGCCAACAATTCCCTGGGAGCCCAGCCTGGCCAGCTGCCTGCTTTGTAGTCTTATTATAACAAAGCAGTCACACTGATCTAGTTACACGTTGCCTTGGCTGCCTTCACACCCCGATAATGGAGTTGTATGGTATCGACTGAGATGACGTGAGCTAGAAAGCAGAAAACGTCCACTCTGCCTTTTTCTTAGAAATGCTTGCTGACCTCTGAACTAGGTGAAATTGAGGGGTAAGGCAAGTGGCCCCGGGATTCTCAATGATTCTGCGTTGTACCACGTACAGGTTATATAATCACAAGAGTATCCTGCATTTCATAATTCTATAGAAATGTTTTGTGTCCCTTTATTTCTCTGAAATGTAGCAGTGTATTAATATAAACCCACAGGAGCCAGATGTGCTCTTCAGTAGAAAACACGACTGTTTCTGTTTGATCATTTTTTCCTGAGTGGTTTGATTGAGGCTGAAAAGTCTGTACACTTTATGTATTAGAGTTCTTCTGGGCATGATTAACCATGACTGCTAAGGACCGTTATAGATTTTTTAAAAGACATTTTTAAAAGTGAATGAATTCTTCATTGAAATGTTGGAAAATAAGTATATTTCTGCTTTCAGATAAACATCTGTTACTTCTACTTCAAGTCTGAGATTCCAGTCTCAGGTAACTCATGGTTTCTTGTTTTCTTTGCAGTTCTTTGGAATTCACTTGTACCTATTGCATTCAGTTTTTTGGAACCTTTTTTTGAATCTAATCTGCATCAGACACAAGTTGCAAATATTTAAGAGACTCTAACATTTTGTCTCTATTAATGAATTTACTTGTCTTTTAATACTTTTGCTAAAAGATCATGTAGTTGCTGAGCTATCATATCATCACCAGGTTAGGGCATAGTCCTTTTTTTTTGTCAATACTGAATTCTAGAAAGAAAAAAACATCTGTTTAATTATTTTCTTTGCTTGAACAAATATATGAATTTTGTGTGCTTAACAGATTAAAAAGAGTATTTGATATGCAGGTGTTTGTATAACCAGATTCTGAGTCAAGTTTCTAAGCTTAATAAAGAAAGATAGTAAAATAGGATACATAGATATCTATATAATATAGATGTTCTGAATCTTGGCTGCACAGTGGGTCAATTAAGAGCTCTAAACAACAACAACAAACTACTGATAGCTGGTCCTCACCCCCAGGTGTTTTTCTTCCATTAAACTTAAGTATACCCCAGTATACTGGGGTTCATCGCAGACATTTTAAAAGGCACCTTTAGGTAACTATAGTATAATACCAATATTAGGCAATATTGGTATAAATAGGTATTTAATGAAATTATTTGTAGGGCTGATGGGAGAGAGGTTAGAGATCATAACAGAAATACCAGTCTATGATATTTTTTTTTTTCTGGAACTGAGCATTGAACCCAGGGGCATTCTACCTCCAAGCCCTTTTTTATTTTTTGTTTTGAAATAGGGTTTCAGCTGTTCATGGTGGCACACACCTGTAGTCCTACTACTTGTGAGACTGAGACAGGAGGATTGCAGGTTTGAGGACAGCCTCAGCAAGTAGTGAGACTCATCAACCTAGGGAGATCCTGTTTCAAAACAAAACAAAATAAAATCAGGTTGGGGGTATAGTTCGGAGGTAGAATGCCACAGTGTTTCATCCCCAGTACAAAAAGAAAGAATAATAATGAAACCGCTGGGTAGTATTCACTCCCTCTTTGCCATTTACAGAATGAAAAATAAATCCTTATAATTAAGGTAGGGCACGAGCAGCACTACAGTTTCAACTTTAGGGACCATCAGAGTCACCTGGCACCAGAAGACTGTTAAGGCACAGGCTGCTGAGCTCTGCCCTAGAATTTCTGGCTCAGTAGGTGTGAAGTGGGACCTGAAGGTTTATATTTTGAACAAGTTCACAATCAATACTGATGCCACTGTTACAGGTCCCGCATTTTGAAAACCTTCAGTCTAGAAAGTAGCCACTAGGGATGTAGTTTAGGATAGGAAACTGATACAGGGTTTGGGGTGGAATAAAGGGCCAGTGTATGTTTTGTACTGCTTGCATGTGATGATGATAAAATTGTTGGTTCACTTTACACTTATGTAACGTGTGAAGAGCTAATTTGCATCGGTTATCATCTCAACGATTTAATAAGTTTTGACATTATCTTGAATCGTAAAGTCATAAGAAAGAGGCACTATGTAATTTAGAAATTTATATGGGCCTTTTCTATTTTGTGTTGGTATTATAAATTTTAAGTACTTTTTCTCTTCTTCTACTAGAAAAGGAGGGGACACTGGATCCAATCCTTTCACTCTAAATGGTGTTAACTAGCCACCTACAGGCATTTCCTTGGTTTTGGACAGTGACTGTCATCTGGTACTTGGTCATTTAGCTTTTACAACTGGTATCTTTTAGCCCAGTCATACTAGAAGATATCTTTAAGCCAGTAAATTTCCTTCTGCCGAGTTTGGTGCCTGATTGCGAGGTAAAAAAAAATGTTCTAATATAACTAAGGCTCTGTCCACACCTTCAGAAAAGTTTGAACTATGGTCAGTGTACCATAATTCCAGAAGAAAAAAAAAAGACATTTCTCATTTCAAAAATCCACAGGGCTGGAAAAGCAGACTGTTCCATCAAGGTTGTATCTCCTAAAAGAAAATATCTTGCTTATGTCTTCAGAATAGTTACTTCAAAGGAGACTTTTAGAAAATTCAGATAGGCTTGACAGATAATGGGGAGACATAGTTTAGAACTATAAATTTCGCAAAAGGTTACACTTCATGTTTGAATCTAGAGATAGGTGGCAGTGCTTAAGCCTACCCAAAGTACAACAGGCGTTTGGATGGATTTGACTTTAGGCTTCATTTTTTCTCACTGTTTTCGAAATATAAAACACAACATGTAACTCTAAAGTCAAGAACTCATTAAAATGTAAAGAGCTCTTCCATGCAATAGGAATCGATGGCTACGTTTAAGATCTGGGGAGAAAGGACAAGAATCGTTTCAGTCATTAAATATGGGAGGGTCTGATGGATGAAAACAACCTTTTCAGAGAAGCAGGCGTGCTATTGAAATGCAGAAAAACAGGTAAATGAGAATGGAAGACTGCTTTGGATTTGCTTTCTGTAAAGCCGTCCTGCTGGAAATTCACCACTCACAAGTGGGAACAAGGTGTTGCTTGACTTGGTTTGGCTATTAACCAGCATTTTCGGGAGCACAAATTATAAGCAGTATGGTTATTTTTCTTTTTTGAAACACTTCCACCTTTCATAATTCAAATTCAATAAATGAACACTTTCCCCCCTCTCTAGATGTCTAATGAAATGAGTCAACATTTTGCCCATTACAGCTACCTGATTGTGTAGTGTCTATTTCACAATCCGACAAAAATAAACAAATGCACCGAATTAGGGAAAGAAGCTCAGAGACAAAATTAGCGGGCCATTTGTACAAATTCTATGTGCCTGGAAAACAGGTGAGAATGGCCTTTCAGTCATGCTTGCAGCAATGCTGGGGAAAGGGTTCCAGCTGGGAACTTGATGATTAATTAGAGTTGTGCTTTTCACATCAAACACACACGCTTGGCTCCGAACAACTTGTCCCAGGTGCTGCGTGAATGATGAGAAGAATTGCTTGACTGTCCCCAAGGACAAGGAATTACAGAATCTCAGGCACAGTTTTTTGTTAGAACTCTTGCGATCTTAAAGTAAAATAGATGAGTGGAAGCATGAAAGTAGGTCCACAGTGCAACCCAAGTGGAGTGAAATTGTGTCTTTCTCTGATGTCATTCGCCTTCGATATGTAGACATTGAATGACACTTGGCACGTTGAATTGTAGATTTGAAACAGAAAACTTTCTTTTGGAGTATACTATGCTATCAAACAAAAGATCCCCATAGCAAGGTGTTTTCTAATTCTAATGTGCTTAAGAATCTGGTGGAGTAGATGTTAAAAGGGGAAGTTGCTGGAACACCACCCCTAGTGGTCCTCACTCAAAGACCCAGAAATGGTTTTTATCAAGAATGCCAAGTGAAGCCAGCAGTGGAGGTGAACACCTGTAAGCCCAGTATTTGGAAGGCTGAAGCAGGAGGATCACAGGTTTGAGGACAGCCTCAGCAATGTAGGGAGACCTTCAGCAACCCAGGGCGACCCTGTTTCAAAATATAAAATAAAAACAGACTGGGGTGTAGTTCCCTCAAAAAAGAGAGGAAAGAATCCTAAGTGATTCTGATTCTGTTGGTTTGGTACCATTTTTTGGAGCACTATTGTTTTTGTTCTTCTAGGAAAGAGATCTTGCCCACTACACACATGTGTGTAGTCATTCATTCAATAATATTTATTGAATACTTCACCCAGCGCTAGGCTATGTGGATACAATGGTGAACAAAATGGCCAGTCAATAATTAGACCCAGATATTTTGCAGTCTTGAGGAAGAGAGAGAGAGACCTTTATCGCAGCACCACACGGTGAAGTCCCACCTCTGGTGAGTCCTATGAGAAGTGTGTTATGAGAGCGGAAGGTTAAATATGATTGGATGCATCTCATTAGCTCTGCGAGAGTGAACAAAACAGGCTCCTCCGTTAGGCTTCTGGAGGATTTCACTTCATGCCTTGCTCCCAGAAGGCATGTCAGCACTGCCACCTGTGCCCCACTGTGCCACACGATGCTGGAGATGAATGGCATTTATGTTCTACATGTCCATGCTGAGAGCGCGGAGGGCTCTCAACCACAGCCTGAAGCCAGGAATCTTTTCTTTAAAATGAGCCACACAATCACATGAAAGAACCTGATGCTAGAATCCATGAGGCCTCCAGCAAACATGCACACGTCTTTATCAAGAAGTGTCATCTTCACGAAGCATCTGGAAATGGTGCACTTGGAAAGAACTGGATCCTGAGGACTGCAAAGTCTAGCGCTAAACCTTCCTGCTCAGAATACTCAATGATTTGGGATGTGCTCATAAAGGGCTCTGACTATAAAACTCAGTCATAGATAGTCATCAGGTCTGTCACAAGATGAACTCATAGAAAATGAGGAGTGAAGAAGATGTGTTCAGTCAAAGCATAGTTGTAACCTTATTGAAAATCCAAAAATACCATGGCGCTAGGCTATTTCAGTAGAAAGTTATCATCTTGAAATTGGGCTAAACAAAAATGGTTAGAATGAAAAGACCTTGTAGGATACATACAAGAAGCCTAAGCACTCATTCCTCAAACATTTTATTGGCCTCCCGTTGGTATGGGGCCAGGTTAAGGTGCTAGAGATGTCATGGAAACTGATGTCCAAGGCCAGGCCACCCTCAGGGAGCTCATAGTCTTCAGCACGACAAAGGCTTTCTTAACCCTTGCCATGGGCCATGCACTGTTAAGGTTTGGAGAGCAAGAGACAAATTAGTACCATTAGGTGACCACTGTATAGCTGTATAGATAGCCCCTTTCAGAGAGTAGAAAATAATCAGCAAAAACAAAAAACCAGAACCCACATGTACTCTGAAGCAAGAGAGAACATCACTCCAATCCCTGAGCGTCTGCTTGACCCGAGTGTCACTCTGATAACATCATGCAGCCCTTTTGAATCCAGGCCCTTTCTCCAGGACGGCAGGCCAATCCTTGGCTTGAGAGGTGTTGTCTGTAGTCCCAGGCAGCAGTTCCTCTGCGTTATCTCTTTCACCTCAGCATGCTGGCCATTCACGAGGAAGAAGACTGCACCTGGCCACATCTTTTCCTCAGTCATTTTATTCAATATTCCCATGGGAAATGGGAGGAGAGAGACTCACCCTACACTCGGTGCTATATTTCATTCCCTCGTTACCCATCTATTCCCAAATCATCTTTCAAAACTGTCTCTTGCAGGGTATGATTTATAAAAATCTCCATTCTTTAGCTCTCAAGTTCCTCCTTTATAATGAAGATTTTTTTTAACTTATTCTGAGCTTCTCTAAGCTCAGTGACCCACATACATTACGGTACTACATTCTGGCACCCTCACAAGGGAAAAGAGAAATATAAATATAAATTTGAATATAAACAACAGTCTTTCCTGTCCCAGAATGGCACAAAATATTAAAACGCAGAGATGTTGTTAAATAAATGGTCCACAAACACTAACGAGACCTTGATGGTACCTCTTTTCTCTCATGTACAATGATAACATTATGGATTTAGAAAATTCTTTCAATTTGAACAGTAAAAAGCAATTTGTAGACATTACTACTACAGAAAAGAGAATTTCTTTATGGATAGAAAAAATAGTAGCCCAGAAACATTTAGACGCTCAAAGTCAAGTGATAAAGTAAATCAAGGGGAAGCAGTAGAACACTGGTTGTGCACCTGAGGAAAACCATGGATAGGGTAATGAATTTCTAAAATACATGAAATTTGTTTTAAGTTTAGGGGTTTCATCTACATGGTGTTCAGTCTCCAGATATCTGGCTTTCTGAATTTTTAGCCTAGATCTCTAATTTACACTGTTATTAAAATGTCTTAATATTTTGAAGAGACCAATTACCTTCTTCTCACCTGAAAAGTCAGTCTTATTTGAGGAAATAAGAACTCTCATACATTGTTGGTGGGATTGCAGATTAGTGCAGCCACTTTTGAGATCAGTGTGGAGGATCCTTGGAAAACAGGAAATAAAACTATCGTATGACTCAGCCATACCACTCCTGGGTATCTTCTCAAAGGCCTTGAAACCAGAACATTATAGTAATATATGCATGTCTGTATTTACAAGAGCACAATCCTCAAGAGCTAGATTAAGGGATCAGCCTAGGTGTCTGTCAACAGATGAATGGGTTATGAAATTATGGGATATACAAGCAATGGAATTCTACTCAACCATAAAAAAGAACAAAATCATACCATTTCCAGGAAAATGGATGGAACTAGGGAAGATTATGCTAAGTGAGATCAGTCTGTCATAGAAAAATGAAGGATCATATGTATTCCCTTATATGTGAAAGCTAAGGAGAAATTGGGATACAAGAGGGACTCCAGATAAAGGAGAAACCCTAGTGGAGTCATGGAAGGGGTTTAAGAGTAGGAGGTGGGTTGGGGGAGAGAGATCTGTTGAAGAAAATACTTCAATCAACACTATATATATATATATATATATATATATATATATATATATACGCACACACACACATAATTACCAGTGTTAATCTCAATATTGTACCTGTGAAGGGGTGGGAGCCAGGTGGGAGGAAGCTCACCAATTGTTGTGTGTGTGTGCTTCTCTATTGCTCTGATCTTCACCGTGCTGTATGATTACAATGCACCAATTAAAAAACAATAAATTGTTTATGATAGAGCCTCTTCCTAACACTCTGCTTATAAACATTTTACCGATATAGCCCTTAGTTTCAACATTAGAGTCCATACACCCTCAGTACATAAGGCACCAGATATACTTTGAAAAACTAATTATAATGATGGTTCCCATAAAAATTACCTCTGATGATGAAGGAAATGGTTTTCAATCATCCTTTTAATTTTTATCTGTGTAAGTAGTTCAAAATGTCAGTGCTTGGTAAGACAAATGCAAAACAAAACAAAACAAAAACAAATAAGAAAAGAAGTAAAAGAAAGTTGTTCAATTTGAACCTTCAGTCCTGTGACTTTTTAAAAGCCCCTGACTAGCAACAAATTTTAGAATCTTATTTAATAAAAATAAGTCCTCTTTTATTTGATTCCCCTCTGGGATAGACTTTAAAATAATAAATATGTCATGTGTGGTTTTTCTACTTTTATGAATCAAGGTCTTTCCCAAATGTAGTTCCCACAAGGCTGGTGTTTTATTCAACAGACTGTGCCCCAAACAGCCTTTCAATGCAAGTGCCTTTGCAATGACTGGTTCCCTGAAATCCACACTTGAGAAGCCCACTGTACCCTAGACCTGTGGAGGTGTAATTTGAGGTCACTGTGCAAATACACCCCTGGAGACTGTTGGTAGCTACTGACAGATAAAGATTTTAATTGCCTTTATTTCCCTTGATTCTGTCATTAGCCAGCTCTCTAAGTGTTCAATTCCCAATAATTTTGCTCCACATAATTTTTGCAACTGGTATTAAATGTCTTGTATCATTGGGCAAGTGAGATGTAGAATATTAGAACTACTTTATAAGTTAATCATAGTCTATGTAAAGATGATTTCTAGTCTCTGGTACAGACATTTTCACATTAATGCACCAAGAAAATAAAAAGTAAGATTCTCCGTTAAAGCTTAAATGTAGATGATCATTTGGTTATTTATTTCAATTAGTTTTGTGTATAGATAGTGCTTACCATGCATCAGGGATTTTTCTAAGCAATGTCTGTGAATTCACTCACTTAATCCTCACATGAACAAGAAAGAAGGCATTAATATTGTCACAGATGACAAAAGTGAGACAGAGAAAGAATATCATTAAATAAGCAGCAGGACTTGCCCCAGAAGTCTGTCTGTAGACCACACTCTTAAGACAGCACCCCTATGGTTATTTGGTAATTTCTATGAAAACATAACAGGTTGCATGTCAAAAAAATTCTCCAAAGAATAAATCAGGTTCATTTTGCATTGCATATTTCTTGGGCATTTCCCTTGCATTAAAATTTAGACTTTCCAGTGTGGACACTTGGAGAACTTTCAAGCCAGTAGAGATATCCCATAACCTTTCTAAATGGTTAATGCAAAGTGACCCACACAAGGTGTTTCACAGCAATCGGTGGTTATTATTCTGGGCTCTGCACTCCATTGCTGAGCACAAGCCTCCTAATTGGTAAGAAAGCAGAAAAGCATTACTTGGGAGTCGAGGTGCAAAGTGTCATAACTAGACACTTGAATTTCTTATTCTTGGAATGTCTTTTTTAGGCCAAAGATTTGGCTCCTGAAAAATTATCAGAACAAATTCTTGCATAATATTTTATGAGAAATTTAGATAAACTATCACATCAGGGCCAACTGAAGGATATTGCCCCAAATCTATGCCCATATTTGTATCTTTGGGAGGTTGATTTTCAGTAAAACATAACTTGTATTAAGGACAAATTTGGCTTTTGGCATAACTAAAAGGAAATAATGTCTTTATAAAATACAAGACTGAAGCTAGTAGAGTTTTCAAGCAGATAAAGCATAAATTCATTAAAGCATTGATAGCTGGAAGTGATTAGATATACAGTGATCCAAAGACTTTCTGTTCCCAGTTCTTCGCTGTCTATTCTGTACTTGAGTTCTTGGTTGAGACTAAAGAGTACAGGAGCCAGAGAGTAATTGCTGGGTTAGATTCATTTGGTTTAGGGAAACAGGGATAGTTTTACAAATTAAAAAGGAAATAACATTAGCAAGTATGAAGAACTAAAACTAAGGTGTACCGTTATTCTTTTTGCTTAGATAACATTACCCAGGATTTAAACTCAAAAAGGAGAAATAACTGAACAGAATTGCCTGATGTCTTCCTCATGGTCTAGTGATAAATCACCTCAAATCAGATTCTGGTGGCACAGCAGGACCTCAGGACACTGTATTATAGAAAGACAGAATCTCAGGAAAAAGCACTGGTCAGAAGCCCAGGGAATAGAAACTCATGTAGAGAGTATGTGAGTTCACTGGGGTCAAGTACAGGCAACTGGTTAGGGACCAGATCATTGATAGAAACTGAAAAACAAACAAACAAACAAACAAACAAACAAACAGACAAGACAGATGCGAATCACTGCAGATGAAGAAAGATCCTGACTCAATGTTAGGCATGGTTTTCCTATTTTCTCAGGACTATAAAGGAGATACTCTGTGGCCATCCTGCAAAACAGACTGCTGTCAGTTAGGACTATCAATAAGGACCAGAAAGGATGCTGTATTTCCCCTGTCACAGACAGAGCCTGGTGAAAAAGTGATTCTGTATGAATAACAGTATACACACAAATACATAATAGCGTATGTCTAAAAATATATACTATACTAATATTACTGTATTATATGCATATATATATACACATTAGATTGTATATTTAATACTTCAAAAACTTAACTAGGGCAGTATGAATGCCATACATTTGTACTTATAATAGGTGTAATTGTATTATACCATGTGCATAAAGAATAATGAGATCAGTGTGCTGGGGTTTGACAAAGGGCATCTCTAGAAACAGACCCATCTGGACCAGAGTAGTTCAGAGCAAGAAGCAACATGATATGGTGAGAAGAGTCATGAAAGAAGAGTCCTGGAGGGAGAGGTGTGGTCTAACTTGCTGTCTGGACTGCGACCTTGAGGAAACTTCCCAATGATCTTGAGAAAGCTTCTCTTCTGGGTCACTCAGCTTCCTTACCTGGATGAGTAAGCAGTTTGGCTAGAATAGATGGTTAGAATAGAATAAGTCTCTATGATTCTTTCTGGTTCCAAGGAGGGATGGTGTCAGGGTACTTGGATGGGCACAAGAAGCCTTTCCTCTGTCTGCTGCTCAGTTTTCCTATCATGTGATGAGTAATTTATGGTCCAACGATTTGCTCATGCGTATCTTTTTTTTTTTTTAATTGTTCTGTGTCAAATATGGATGTTGAAGTTCTAACTCCCAGTACCCTAGCAGGTGTACTTACTTGGAGACAGGGTCTTGAAAGAGGTCATTATGATGAAATGAGGTCTTATGAGAGAGACTTAACCCAATAGGACTGGTCTCCTCATGAGAAGAGGAGGGCAGTGCGCATATACAGCCAGAGAGGAGACCATGCAAGGACACGGTGAGCAGGTGGCCACCTGCAAGACATGGAATGACCTCAGAAGAAATCCAACCTGCTCATGCCTGATCTCAGATTTCCAGCCTCCAAAACTCTGAATAAATAAATTTTTCTTGCTTAAGCCACCCAGTTGTGGTATTTTGTTATGGCAGCTTGAGCTAAGTGTGTCCAAAATAATTCTCATCGATTCATGCACAGCAATTCTTTTATATGTCTCTGAATCACCCCAGCTCCTAATTATACCTCTGATAACTGTTTCTTATAATATTTTATTTCTATCCTAATGTCTTTAGGGAAGAAGTGTCAAATATTGGTATCTAACAGGACTATATTTAAATTGAATTGTGTTAGTAGAAGTCCCTTTTTTTGAGTCTTGGAAAAGTTGATGGGAAAAATACATAAGTGAAGTTGATGTTCCTGTCGCTTCTGTTGATGGAATATCACCTTGCTGGCGCATTCTTGTTGGAGACATCTGGATAACTAATTTATTTCCTTTTGTGAAGAGTGTGTACGTAGATTAAAAACAGACCCTTCTACTTAGCAGTGCAGCAGAGAGGGCCTCACACGGAGGCTTCATGCTGCTGCACAGAGTACAGTGCGGAGAAAAAATGCAGTCTACGGAAAGACCAGCCTCGTGGTCTTGATCGGTTCCCAAGAGCAGTAGAGAAGAAGGGGTAACACCATCTTGGCTCTTGCAGTTAACCAGAGAAGACACATAAAGAGCAAGAAAGCTGTTCTGCCCCATTTAGCACTCACCCACTACCTTTCTAGAGCCTTAAAATCTGTAAGAAGTTGAACCCACATTTAATTATATTTTCTTTTCTGTTCTTTCCTTTATTTTTGAGACAGGGTCTTGCTATGTTGCCCAGGCTTGTCACAAACTCCCTAAAACCAAGTGCTCCTCCTGATTCTGCCTCCTGATTATCTTACACTACAGGCATATGCCACTGTACCTGACTCAAGTTTCTTTTGTTTCATTTTTTCCTTAATATTGGGAATTGAACCTAGAGTCATTCTACCTCTGAGCTACACCCCCAGCCCTTTTTATTTTTTATTTCAAAACAAGGTCTTGCTAAGTTGCATAGGTTGGCTGCCAACCTGCAATCCTCCTCCTGTCTCAGCCTCCCAGGTACTGCGATTACAGGCCACCAAGATGGGCTTCATTTTCCATTTTTAAGAGTGGTATCGTGTCCAGGACTTGAAGGCAAGGATTGGGTCTAATTTATCTGCTTATCTTATTTATATTTGGAGTCATGAGAGTAACATGCAAGCAGCCGGTACCCATGTCTCCTCTGAGCCGCATCACACATGAAAGGGGTACTTCTGGATAGATTGACCATGTGCATACAGGTATAAATATGAGTATTCTATATGTTACAGCCAAAACTTCCCTTGAATGATTTCTTAAACATAAATTTTCTTCTTAACACAGCAAGAATTGCCACTATTAATTTGCATAAGGAAAAAAGGAAGAGATAAGCAGTGTTCCAGAGCTGGGTCATGGAGGAAGTAGCATCAGAATTCAGCAAGGGTAGCTCTGAGGCCCTCCTGACGTGCCCTTGCAAGCGACCCCACCTGCCTCAGGGGCTAAATGTTGGAGCAGTCCCAGTACCTGTGTTCATAGCCTGAGAATTAGGGCCACACCACTGCCCTGGAAGATAAATTGGAGTTCTTTTCCTAAAGGACATCACAAAGAGATGTTCTTCCTCCTGCTTCTTTAGCTATTAAATGACTTTGTTCTTATTTTTAGAAAGGATCTGTGACTACATTTTTAAAGAAACTTCCATTCTCTTAGGGGCAAGAGGACTAATATTCAGTCTGTGGTACTATTTGCTATGAGCTCACTTTATGTATCTTATCTCCTTAAAATCTCAAAGTGACCCTTTGAAGAAGGAAATAGCAGAACTGAGAGAAACTCAGGAGGGTTACAGACTTCCCCAAGGCCACTGAGCACAGATCTCAACAGCCTGGGTCAAGGATCCTGCACCAGCCTCACCTCCTCTGCCACTTTAACCTCAGTAGCTGCCTCTCAATTGCCCTGTCTTAGACTCTCTGGGCTACTGTAACACATTACCATAAATCAGGTGGCTTATAAACAACAGAAACTTATTTCTCACATATGGGAGGCCAGAGAGTTCAAAATCAAGACACCAGCGGTTCTGAGTCTGGAGAGGGCCTGGTTCACAAACCATTTTCTTGCCATGTCCTCTCATAATGGAAGGAACAAGGGAGAGCTCTAAGGCCTCTTCCATACGGATACTAATTCTACTCTTGAAGCTCTGCTTCATGACCTAGCTAATTATCTCAAAAAAATCCCCACCATTAGGAACTATGTTTTTGTTTTGTTTTGTTTTGTTTGGCCCTGGATATTGAATCCAGAGATATTCTACCTCCAAGCTACACAGCCAACCCATTTATTATTTATTTGATTATGCAATTATTACATTTTGAAACAGGGCCTCACTAATTCGCTGGGGGTCTTGCTATGTAGCTGCAGCTGGCCTTGAACTTGTGCCACCCAAGTACTGGGATTATAGTCACTCACTGCCATACCCAGCAGGGACTAGGTTTTGATACAGCAATTTTGGAGGAATAAACATTCATCCTATAGTAGCCCTGAACCTGATTGTTAGGATCTAAACATAATCTAAATAAATTAAGTTGCTTTTAGGTTTAGTACTGCATTATAAAACATTAGCTAGAGATTTTCATTAAATTTGGAGAGAATGTATGAGATGGTCAGTTTTTAAAAGTAGACTATGTGGCACATGTGACCTTCACTTTGAGGGATTCTGAGGAGCAACATTAGGCATACTATCTTAGGGCAAGTGGGAGAAAAAGGGTCAAGGTCTTTTATTTTTGTACTGGGGTTTAAAACCTGGGACATTTTACCTCCAAGCTACACCTCCAGACCTTTTTATTTTTGTTTTGAATCAAGGTCTTGTTAAGTTTCTGGGGGTTTCACTAATTTGCTGAGCCTAGCGTAAACCTGCCATCCTCCTATCTCAGCCTCGTATACTGGGACTACTGGCATGCATCCTCATGACAACTGAAACAGGTCCTTTTAAGGACAAATAAAACTGACATTGAGCATAAAGAGCTTCTGGTGATTAACCAGAGAAGGAATGTTTGACCAAGAGCAGTTGAGATGAGTGTTGTATTCCTTTCCCAGAGCTGCCATAACAAAACATCACAGACTGGATGACTTGAACGATAGAAATGCCTTTCCTCCCAGTTCCAAAGGCTAGATGTCTAAGATCAAGGTGTTGGCAGGGTTGGTTTCTTCTGGACCTCTCTCCTTAGTTCACAGATGACTGCCCTATTTTTGAGTCCGTACTTGGTCTTTCCTTTGTCCACAGGCATGTCTGTGTCTAACCTCTTTTTTTAAAAGATATGTCATAATAGATTAAGGTCCACTCATGCGATCTCATTTTACCTTAACTACTTTTTTAAAGGTCCTTTCTTCAAGCACATTCACATTCTGTGCTACTGGGAGTTAGAATTGTAACATATGGATTTGAGAACACAACATAGAGTATGACAGATGACAAAAGAACATTTTTCTTTTTTTCGGTACTGGGGATGGAGCCCAGGGGCATTCTATCTCCAAGATATACCCCCAGCCCTATTTTTTTTTTTTAGTTTGAAACAGGGTCTCACTGAGTTGCAAAGGGCCTCACTAAGTAGCTGAGGCTGTCTGCGAACCCCTATCCTTCTGTCTCACCCTCCCAAATGCTGGGATTACAAGCGTGCGCCACCACGCCCGGCTATCAAAGAACATTTGAGTACCAGCAAACAGGAGGCAACCAAGCCATCCTTCAGAGTACCTGAAACCACAGTTGATGATATACCCATGGAGTGGCACGCCAAGATACTGTTCTTTCCCAGAAAAGGAAACCAAACTCCGTGTGAGACAGTTGGCTGCTGATGGAGGGGACATGCCATATGTCTAAGACAAGACATCATGGACAAAGAACACAAACATTTTCAGTTGTGAGCTCCAAATGGAATTATTTAAAGAAGCTAGTATCAGCTCAGTGTTAGTTATGCAAGCTGAGACAAGAACATGGCATTAGGCATATACTATGAGCAGGAAAGTCCTTGGAACCGTGTATCAGGGCTTCAGCACTCCTGAATCTTCATGACTACAACACCTGGGACTCAGACATTTTTTAAAATACACCTCTAGAGTTTCACCAGTGATTTTAATTTCATGGGTAAAAGAGAATCTACAGAGATCCCTAGATACCAATGATCCTTCAACTACT
Organism: Muscardinus avellanarius; assembly: GCF_963383645.1. Lineage (NCBI taxonomy): Eukaryota > Metazoa > Chordata > Mammalia > Rodentia > Gliridae > Muscardinus > Muscardinus avellanarius. Next base: position 23,515,323 of record NC_137787.1, on the reverse strand, counting down.
TTTTTTTAACCTTCAAACTCCCAGAGTTTATTACCCAAGAGTAAAATCACAAAGGCGGCATACCAAATTGCAGATGTTAATTTCTGATTGATGTTTTTTTGCACAGAAGCTAACATAGAAGATCCAGAGTAAAAACAGCAAAAGTGTGTTCGTGTGTACCTCTGTGTGATTCAGAATACACGGTACTGAGAGAACTTTATTAAGATTGAAAAAAAATATGATTTTATACAGGTGCTGCTCAGTGGAATATGGTGTGTATTATTTTGAATTCTCTAGTAGCTGCATCAAAAAAGTAAAAAGAAATAGATTAAAATATTTTAGTAGCAATTTATTAACCCAATATATTTAAAATATTCTTTCAATATGTAAGCAGTCAGTATAAAGTGAGGCATTGCATGTTCTTTCTTTCTGTACTAAGTCTTTGAAATCCTGTGTTTATCTCATATAGCACAACTCATTTTCATTAGAAATATTGATTCTTACCTACATTTTATAAATTAGTGGGTATAAAAGTAGATCTATATATACCTGTTGTTCAAAATTAAAAGTTTTAATAATCAAATCAAGTATCAGCTTTAAAATTTAAAATTCAACTAATTAAATTATTTATTATTATTATTATTATTATTATTATTATTATTATTATTATTTTGTGGTTCTGGGGATTGAACTCAGAGCCATTCTGTATCTATACACATTCAGCCCTTTTTCGTGTTTCTCTAGGTTGTTGAGAGTCTTGCTAAGTTGCTGCAATTGGTCTCAAACCTAGGATCCTCTTGTCTCAGCCTTAGCTACAGGGATTGCAGGTGTGTGCCACCATGCTTGGCATTTGAAATATTATTCTCACTTTCATCTGACACCTTTTTATTTGTGGCACTGGGGATTGAACCCAGGGGAATTATACCTCTGAGCTACACCCCTACACTGATTTTATTTTTTTATTTTGAAACAGGTTCTAGGTTATTTTGAAACATCTCTAGGTTGATGAGAGTCTCACTACTTGTTGAGGCTGTCCTTGAACCTGCAATCTTCCTATTTCCCAACTACTAGGATTACAAGTGTGGGCCACCACACCCAGCTTACATCAGACACATTTTAGGGGCACATGAGCTATATGAAGCTGGTGGCTACATTATTTGACAGCACAGTTTTAAATATAATGAATATAATTGAGGAGACATAATTAAAGAATAATATAATTAAAAGGAATGATCAAGTTTGACAGTATTTTTCTTGTGTCTATAATGATCTATTGAAGGCTGGTGATTTTTTTCTGACCTAAGCAAATCATATGAAGGCAGAAGTCACATAATGCTGGAATAAAAAGGACCTACGTCATAGTCCCGTCTTTGCCTTCACCCATCAGAGTCACCATAAACAGGACCTCAGCTTCCTCATCTGTCAAAAAGCATTTAGAATATTTTCTGTTCTGGCTTTCTATAATCTAAATTCACAGAAGAACTAAAGTTGATTTGTAAGAGAGTAAGTTGTGTTATGAGAAAAACATTTTGTTTACACCAGAGAAAAGCTGTTTCCTCTTACTCATTAAACTCATTACACACAGAATAATATCAGGATCCTAAATTAAAACTTGTGAATATGTCAGTAGCTAAGCACTTGAAGACCAAATCACCTGGGAACTTTCACATACCCTGAGATAATAAGAGATCAACCATGGGAGGATGTTTCTTCTTGGAGAAATCCTGCTCAATTCAAGCCCTACTTCTCCCCCATGACCCTGTTACTTAGAGTCCATTGCAAAACCACTGTTAGACTGTCCTGGGTCAGGTGAGATTCACAAAGTGTTGAGACTCATTGTTCATGAGATGATTAATGATGCTTTTCAATCTAATACATTATTCAGTTTATAGAAGCTTTTATGATAAGAAATATTCATTGACAAAATAAGTGACAATTTATTATTTGCTTTTATGTTCTTGAGTAACATTTCAACAATTTTTTATTGGTGCATTGTAGTCATACATCTTAATAGTAGAGGCATATATGCCCACATTCGTCCTTGTTTTCTCGCTGCTTGCTGGGGTTGCCTGAGGGTGGTGTTACTTACTGGGCTTGGATGCATGACGTCTTTCATTCTCATACTGAGATCTCCTTGCAAATGCCCTGCAGAGACTCTGATTTCCCAATCCAGAGTAGCTCTCTCTCCCTGCTATTAGTCTCTATCTTATTCTCTTACATTTTCTCCATACTACTTATGAACCAATGAAATTCTATTATTTAGTTAGTTAGTTAGTTTGCTTTTACTTGACTTCTTTAATTAGGCAAAGACTTTGCTATCCAGCTCATTGCTCTATTTCAATATCAAGACCTGAACCAGTTTCTCATTGAAGATGAATGGATGGATGACTAAAGTAGAGGTTGAGAGGGCAGGCTCTGTGCGAGGGACTTGGAACCATGCAAACATTTTTAAGTTTAGAAAATAAAGTTACAATTTAAAAAGGAAATGAACAGCTGAATATCATTAAAAGTTTAAAAATAATTCAAATAACATTGGAGCATAATTCTCGGACACTACACTCTTAGTGAGATGAATTCATACATCTTCCTAGTAAGCTACAGTCTAAAAGCAGAGCAAAACACACAGAAATCCTGAACTTAGTAGGCTTTTATTGATAATGAAGTTGGTGTGGTAATTCAAATTACTTTGTGTGTGATAAACCAATTAATACATTATTAACTAGATAAACCAATTAATAAATATACTTCAATTAATGAGAATCAAGGTTCTCGTTGAAAGTAAAGGAAGTTATAATTATGAAATGGAGGAGAGCCAGGAAAAGTCCTATGATACCACTATAAATTAGTTAAAATGAAGCACAACACACACACACACACACACTCACACACACACACACACACACACGCATACACACACAAACCTGTATTTCTATTGTTGTTCATATATATTGTAGGCTCCTAAAAATGCCTAAAACAGATGGCAGCCCTAACCGTGCATGTCAATGTTTATAAGATGGTAAATTTTATATTATGTGTTTTTTTTCTGTATGTGTTTATGTGTGTGTGGTACTATGGATTAAACCCAGGGGCACTCTACAACTGAGCTATACCCCAGCCCAATTTGATTTTGAAACAGGGTTTCTCGAGGTTTGTGAGAGTCTCACTACTTGCTGAAGCTGTCCTCAAACCTGTGATCCTTCTGACTCAGCCTCCCAAGTACTGGATTACAAGTTTGCCACACCATGCCCAAGTTATTATGTTTTTTTTTTTAACAACAAATTAAATACTTTTTTTTAAAGAAAAGACATTTAGTACCTGTTACTAATCAATATACTAATGCTCAGATCTTGGTTTTTAAACATCATTTTTCATTAAAAGAAACCAAAGCTCCTCGGAGAAATGACTGATTCTGGTTGCAGAGTAGAAAAATGTAAATAATTACTGAGAAAAAAAGCAAGGAAGTGTTCAAACACGAATGAATAAATTTTAAATAAACATAGAGGTTGGTTTACAAGACTTCCCATTGGCCAAATTTGATGTGATTTGAGCATTAAAAAAAAAAGTCCCTGAAACAGAGAGATCTATGGTTAACTGGAGAAGCTGGTGGGGTGGTACATATATGCATTTTGAGGGAAACTAATGGGAAGTACCCATCATCTACGCAGTATTTTTTTTTAACTTTTTATTGGTGCATTGTAATCATACATCTTACTGGAGTACAAGATGGTAGAGGCATACATGCACACAGCACCCAATTAGCCCTTCCCCAATTCCTGCTCCACTCCCTCTCCCTTCCTCCTTCCCATGTTTGGCTTAGTGATTGAATTTAATGTTTGAGAATGTACATCATGTACATTAAGGAATTTCTTTCTTCCCCCTTCAATTCCTCTTAGTTAAGTCGCATCATTTGCTCATCAATAGTATCTCCTTCTTTGTCTAGAGTTCCTCCTATGACCCATTTTCTCTCTAGCTTCCACATATTAGGGAGAGCATCCGATTTCTTATATTTTTCTTGTGACTGGGTAATCTCACTAATGTTCTCTAGTTCCATCCATTTCCCCATAAATGATGTAATTGTGTTTTTCTTTTTGGCTAAGTAAAATTCCATTGTGTACATATCTCATAGTTTGTAATCCATTTATCTGTTGATGGAAATCTTGGTTGGTTCCATAGTTTGGCAATTGTAAATTGTGCAACTATGAACATAGATACATATGCATTGCTTTGGTAGTTTGTTTTCCATTCTTTGGGTAGATACCCCGAAGTGGTATTGCTGGATCATATGGTAATTTTGTTCCCATTCTTCTGAGGATCCTCCATACTATTTTTCCAAGGTGGTTGCACTAATTAGCAATCCCAACAATGTTTTAGAGTTCCCACTTCTCCGCATCCTTTCCAGCATTTGTTGTTTGTGTTTTGAATGATTGCCATTCTAGTTGGAGTTAGGTGAAATCACAGGGTAGTTTTGATTTGCATCTCTCTGACTGCTAATGATGTTGAACATTTATTTATACATTTACTGGCCATTAGAATTTCTTCTTTTGTGAAATGTCTATTTAGTTCACTTGCCCATTTTTTGATTGGGTTATTTGTTTTCTTAGTGCTGAGTTTCCTGAGTTCTCTGTGTAGTCTAGATATTAGTCTTTGATTGGAGGAGTAGGTGGCAAAATCTTCTCCCATTCTGTTGTCTCTCAGTTGAGGTTCTTTTGTTTTGTTTTGTTTTAATTTTTTATTGGTACATTGTGTCATATACCTTAATGGATTACAAGATGGTGGAGGCATATATGCACATATCACCCAATTAGCCCTTACACATTTCTTGTCCCATTTCTTCACTCTCCCTCCTTCTCACGTTTGACTTTGTGATAGACTTTGATATATTTATTATTATACACCATGAACATTAGAGTTTCCCTCTTTCCCCTCCCATCTCCCCAGGTCACCTATTTGCTCATTTCCTTTTTTTTTTCTCCTATGACCCATTTTCTCCCTAGCTTTCTCATATTAGAGAAATGATTCAATTTCTTATTTTTTGTGACTGACTAATCTCACTTAGCATAATGTTCTCCAGTTCCATCCATTTACCTTTAAATGATGTAATTATGTTTTTCTTTATTGCTGAGTAAAATTCCATTGTGTATATATCTCATAGTTTTATAATCCATTCATTTGTTGATGAACATCTTGGCTGGCCATTTGAATTTTTTTGTGTGTGATGTGTCTATTTAGTTCACTTGTCCATTTTTTGATTGGGTAATATGTTTTCTTAGTGCTGAGTTTCTTGAGTTCTCTGTATATTCTAGATATTATGCCTCTATCAAAGGAATATTTGGCAAAAATCTTTTCCCATTCTGTTGGCTTTCAGTTGAGATTCTTGATAGTTACCTTTACTGTACGGAAGCTTTGCAGTTTAATGCAATCCCACATATTGATCCACCTTTTAGTTTCTTGTGCCTTTGGGATCTTTTTGAGAATTTTTTTTTTATCTGTGCCTATGTGTTGCAGTGTTGGACCTATGCTCTCTTCAAGGAGCCTCAAGTTCTCTGTCTGATTTCCAAGTCTTTGATCTATCTTGAATTGACTCTTGTCAGGAAGAGAAAGTGAAGTTTATTTCCATTTTTCTGCATATGGTTAACTAGTTTGGCCAAGACTATTTGTTGAAAATGCTATCTTTTTTCCAGTGTGTGTTTTTGGCCCCTTTGTAAAAAAATCAATTGGCTGTAAGTGTGCTGATTTGTTTCTGAGACTTCTACTCTGCTCCATTGATCTATATATCTGTCTTTGTGCTGGTACCATGCTGTTTTTATTACAAGAGCTTTGTAGTATAGTTTAAAGTCAGGCATTGTGATGCCTCCTGCATGGTTTTTGTTGTTGAGAACTACTTTGACTATTCTGGGGTTTTGTTGTTCCAAGTGAACAACAAATAATTTAAAAATTTTAACAAATTTAAGGACTGATTTTTTTTATGTCTGTGAGGAATGATCTTGGTAATTTAATGGGTATTGCATTGAATCTGTATATCACTTTTGGAAGTATGGCCATTTTGATGATTTTATTCTGCCCATCTATAAACATGGAAGTCCTTTCTATAGTTTAAGATCTTCTTTGATTTCTTTTTTCAATGTCTTATAATTTTCTTTGTAGAGGCCTTTTACCTTCTTGCTAAGTTTATTTCTAACTATTTTATTTTTTTCATGGGATATCCTTAGTGGAAGTGTTTAATGGATTTCTTTTTCAGTTGAGTTGTTATACAAAAAAAGCTCCCAATGTTTTAACATTGATTTTTTTATCTAGACACTTTGCTGAATTGGTTGATCAGGTCTGTAAGCCTTTTGGTTAAGTTTGCTGGGTCTTCTAAGTATAGTATCATGTCATCTGCAAATAGTGAAAGTTTGGGTTCTTCTTTTCCTATTTGTACTCCTTTGATTTCCTTTTCTTGCTTTATTGCTTTTGCTAGAGTCTCAAGTACTATACTGAAAAGTAGTAGTGAAAATGGACATTCTTGTTTCTGTTTTTTTAGGGAAAATTCTTGCAGTTTTTCCCATTTAATATGATGTTTGCTGTGGGCCTATTGTAGATTGGCTTTAGAATGTTGAGGTGTGTTCCTTCTATTACGATTTTCTGCAGTGCTCTTAGCATAAATGGGTATTGAATTTTGTTAAATGCTTTTTCAGCACTTATTGAAATGAGCATGTGACTTTTGTCTTTGGTTCTGTTTATGTGATGAATTGCATGGATTGATTTTCATGAGTTGAACTAGCCATACATTCCTGGAATGAACTCTACTTGGTATGGTGTATTACTTTCTTGACATGGTTTTGAATGTGTGTTGCTAGTATTTTGTTTAGCAGTTTTGCATCCAAGTTCATCAACAATAAAGGCCTGTAGTTTTCTTTCCTTGAGCTATCTTTAGTTTTGGTAATAATGTAATATTGGGTTCATAGAATGTATTTAGGAAAGTCTTGTTTCTTTCAATTTCACAAAATAGATTGAGAAGTGTCAGGATTAGCTCTTCTATAAAGGTTTTACAAAATTTACTTGGGAAACTATCTGGTCCCAGGCTTTTGTTTGATGGTATGTTCTTTATTCCTGCTTCAGTCTCTTTGATTGCTATTGGTTGGTTTAAAATTTCTATATTCTTGACTCAGTTTAGGAAGGTTGTATTTATCTAGAAAGTTGTCAATTCTCCCAGATTTTCCATTTTGTTGGAGTACAGTTTTTCAAAATAGTTTCTGATAATCCTCTAGATTTCTACACTGTTTATAATAATATCTTCTTTTTCATCTATTATATTTGTAATTTGGGTTGATTTTTTTAAATTGGCTAGTGATTTATCTATCTTTTTAATTTTTTCAAGAAACCAGCTTTAGGTTTTGTTGTCTTTCTTGTTTTTTTTCCTTTACTTTATTGATTTCTGCTCTGATTTTAACAATTTCCTGTCTTCTATTGGCTTTGAGGTTAAACTGTTCCTGTTTTTAAAGGCTTTTAGGTGTGTCATTAGGTTATTTATTTGCTGATTTTCTGTTCTTATGTAGGCACTCAGTGCTACTTATTTTCCTCTTAATACTGCCTTCAGATTGTCCCAGAGGTTTTGATATGTTGTATCTCTATTTTTATTTGTTTCTAGAAATATTTTTATTTTTCCCCTTACTTATTCTATGACCCAATATTCATTTAGCAATATGTTGTTCAATCTCCACATGTTCATGTGATTTTTCTGCATCTTCTTATAGTTGATTTCTAGTTTCATTCCATTATGGTCTGAAAAGACACAGGGAAGTATATCACATTTTTTGAATTTGCTGCTGCTCACTTTGTGGCCCAGGATGTGCTATATTTTGGAGAAGGTTCCATGAGCAGCTGAGAAAAATGTGAACTCTGCTGTAGTTGGGTGAAATATTCTATATGTGTCTAATAGGTCCATTTGTTTGATGGTATTCTTTAGGTTTGAGGCATCTTTATTGACCTTTGTTTAGAAGATCAGTCTAATGGTGTGATAGAGGTGTTGAAGACTCCCAGTATTATTGTATTGGTACTTATGTGTGATTTAATATCACAAAGGGTTTCTTTAATGAAAGTAGCTGCACCTATGTTTAGGACATAAACGTTGATTATCATTATTTCCTCATGCTGGATAATTCCTTTTACCAGTAAAAATGAACTGCTTTGTCTCCTCTGATAAGCTTGGGTTTGAAGTCTAACTTGTCTGTTATCATAGTTGCTATTTCTGCTTGTCTTTGAGTTTCATTGGCATGGATTACCTTTCTCTAGCCCTTTACCTTTAGTTTGTCACTATCTTTACTTGTAACATGTGTTTCTTGCGGCAGCAGATGGATGGATTCTGTTTTTGTTTCTCTCTTTTTTTTTTACCCATTTTCCCACCTTATGTATCTTTATTGGGAAATTGAGGCTATTTATGTACAATGTGATTATTGAAAGATGATTTTTAATTCCTAACATTTTGAGTTTTAACTTATTTTTGAGGTAGTGTTTGTTGTTCTTTGCTTACTTGTTTGCTGAATGGAAATTCTTTTTCCTCTGGTTCTAGTGTGTATTACTTATTTCTTCTTTTCAGTTAATCTCTTTGAGTATTTTCTCTAGTGCTAGTTTGGAAGACATACATTCTTTTAGCTTCATGAAAGATTTTTTATTTCCCTGTCTAAATTGACAGATAGTTTTTCTAGGTAGGAAATTTTTGGCTGCAAGTTGTTTTCTTTCAGAGTTTTTAATATGTTACTCTAGGCTCTTCTGGCTTTCATAACTTGGTTTGAGCCATCTGGAGTGATTCTAATTGGTTTGCCTCTGCATGTTACTTGGTCTTTTATTTTTGTTGCTTTTAAGATTATCTTTTTGGCTTCTACATTGGTAAGTTTGACTATTATGTGGCATGGTGAACCTTTTCTCTGATCTTGTCTAAAGGTGGTTCTATAAGTTTCCTGTCCCTGTGTATTGACCTCTTGTTCTATGTTTAATTTATTTTTGATATTTCTTCTTTGAAAATATTGTTGATCCTTTTGGTTTCACCTTCTATTTCCTCTTCCATTATTCTTAGGTTAACTCTTTTAAGATGGGCCCATATCTCTTCAATGTCTACTTCATGCTATTGAATTATTATTTCTAAATTATATATTATGCATTTATTTTTGGAGTGATCATCTTCTCAAAGTGAAATTTTAGTCTCCATGTGGTCTAATCTCTTGTTTATATTTTGGTGGTACTGGGGTTCCTGGAAGCCCATCTTCCTCTGGGCTACACTCTCAGACCTACTTTTACATTTTTTTTTTAAATTTGGAAACAGGGTCTCCTAAGCCAGCACGCGTGGCTGGCTTCGAACCTGCGTGATTCTCCTGTCTCTGCCTCCCAAGCACGGGGATTATAAGCGTGCGCCACCATGCCCGGCTTGTTTATAGTTTGAACTGATGCCTTCACTTAAATGATTGCACCCTTTATTTCTTTCAGATCTCTCTAAATTCTTTTCAGAAGTATTGTATAATTTCTACTGTTGAATTTTTTATTTGTCCTTCTGGCAATCTCTTCAATTTTGTGTTGTCAGGTTCTGTTATTCTGGGGTTGTGGGAGCTCATTGCTTTCTTGTTATTTCTCCTTCTCATAATTTCAGAAGTTTGTATCTGTTGCTTTTGATAGATTTCTCTCAGTATCTCTGTGTTGGCTGGCATATGCAAAAGCTAGTTATGTTGTATTTAATAGTGAAGTTTGAGTTAGGAGGGAAGTGATGTCATAAATGCAAGAATAGGGTAAAGCCTCAGATAGAATCAAATAGAATGAGAGTATGAGTTTGGTAAGGTAGTATATAGTAGAAAACAGAGATAGTGAATATGTAGTAGTATTTTAGTAACCAATGTAAAGTAGTTAGTTTTGTGATATGAAGTGGATTTAATACAAATCAAAGAAAAGAAAAGAAGAGAGAGAGAGAGGGAGAGGGAGAGAGAGATGGAGAGAAGAGAGTAGGTATATATAAGAAAAGAAGCTTGGTAAAGGGTTGGGGAATAGACCAAAGAATCAAGCACACGCACACACACACACACACACACACACACACACACACACACACACAGCAACAACTATAACAACAACAACAGCAGCAAAATGCAACACTACAAATATATGAATACTCAGCAGGATGAGCCTCTGCAGTCTCTCTCTGTGCAGATGCTGAGTACCATTTGTACTTTTCCTGCTGCAAGCCTGGTTTTTTGAGTCTTTCTCAGGGTATGCAGATGGATGTTATCAATGGAGCTGGATCTACTGTTAAGGGTAGGTTACCCTTGATTCTTTTCAGGATGTGGAGCCTGAGCCTCTCCCTGCCTGCGTAGGTGGTGAGTGCCTCTGAAATCAAACCTATTGTATACATAAGAGTCTCTGTTTTCCACAGCTAGGGCCTGGCTGGTCTGACTTCTCTCCATTCACCACAATTGGGTGGTCTGTGGTGATCTTGGAGATCCTACTATTTGGATCCAGTGTTCGGTGTAGGTTTCCCTCCATGCTTTCCACTGCTGGAGAGCTTGAGTCTCCCTGAGCCTCTGCTATGTCCAACAGCAGATTCTCCCCAACTTTCCCTAGGTTGAACCACAAAGTCTCATACCCAGAGAGTTTATTGTAACTGAATGAGTCCTGAGGCTGCACTGGGCATTCTCCTGCAGGGACGGTGGTTTCACTTATGGTATTTTTGAGCACCCTATGGATCTTTGGAGGGCATGATGAGCTCAGCCGCCACTGCTACAAGTTGTAGCCAGTGTTTACACAGGAAGAACTAACAGCTTACAGTTCCGATGATCTAAAGACTCTTATTTCATTTCATTGGATGTTTTCCTGTGAGTCTCTAGCAGTCAGGCACAGTAAGGCAAGATGGTGTTGATGTGACACTTGGCCATGACTCCAGCCATTGGCAGCAGGTGAGGTCCTTTTCTGCTTTCTGATCAACCTTCTAGCTTTTTTGTATGCTGCTTTTTACTTAATCATGTGGTTTTAAAAGTTATAATGTTTTCTTTCTTTTGTAAGAATACTGTTTTTAAGGCAATGGAGACCAATTATCACAGGACTGATATGCACTGCTTCCCTTGGTTGCTATTTTCCCAGAAGTCCTGGAGTAATATTTTACATGTTATTTTTATGTGTAAGACCACAATATTGCACATATTTAAACTCTTGAGCAAAGCACGATAATATAAGAAGTAACATTTTTCATCAGCTTATTACACAGAGACAAACTTCTACGATTTTAAGGCATTTATCCCCATCTTTCTTTTTCAGGTTTGTTTTTATTTATACTTTTATAAAACTGGGGTTAGATTGTATATATGTGATGGCTTTGGGGATGTGTCAACTTGTCTAGGTTATAGGCTCCACTTATGAGTTCAAACACTACTAGGAATTACTATCAATAAAACTTTCAAATGTTAATTAAAACCTCAAATTAATTTTAAGTACAGGAGATTAACTTGCATTATCTAGGTGGTCTGACTCAGTCATTTGGAAAGCCATAAAAATAGGGGAAGGCTTCCAAAAGAGAAAGAGCCACTAAGATCCCTGTAATCATCCTTTCCCATTAGCCGGACCTCTGGAATCCAGAATTACAATCACATAAGCCAATTTCTTATAATAAATTTATTCTTCTATACACCTGCTTCTCTGGCTGAGCCTTGATTGATAGACTTTGTGATTTTATAATCCATTCACTGAGCATCTCATTTTGCGCATTTTCTCATGTCCCTAAATTTTCTTCCGGACAATTTTAATATTTGCAGAACAGCCTTCATAATATTGTAAGGAGGGTACTATATATCCTTATTATTCTGCATTTAGGTGACTTGCAACTTTTCTTCATTACAAACAATACTGAGCTTCAGATACTTGCACACAAACCATTGTGTGCATAGATTCTCATGTGAAAAATCCTGAGACTTTCTTAGACCATCAGAAAGGCTGAATGAATTTACATTAGCTGTCATAGAGAGTTTTTCTCTTAATATTCTGAATAACAATGGACATTATTGTAATTTTTAAGACTTGCTCTATTTTTAGTCAAGAAAAGTATCCTGTTTTATTTTAATTTGTACTGTGTCTGTCTATATACATGTACATGTAAATTACATATGAAATATATATACACATACTCATACAAACATAAATATATATGTAATTACATACTGTTCTTTTTATAATTTGGGACAGGTGGAAATTTTCATAATGATTTTGTCATCAGTTAGGATTCAATCTCAAAAACAGTCAGTGAGATTTATATACAATATATATATACACACACATATGTATATGTTTACATATACATGTATATATACACATATATGCATCTTAACTTATGTAGATAGATAGGTAGATAGATACACAGTAATGTGCCACATGATGGTATTTCCATCAGTGACTGTGGTCCCATAAAATTACACTGGAGCTGAAAACTCCCATCACCAATTTATTGATGGTGCAGCCACCGAAACATCATAGCATGGTGTGTTACTCACCTATTTGTGGTGAAGCTGGTAAAAACAAAGCCGCTGCCCAGCAACTGTAGAAGAGTAAGGCAGATACAATTAGGTAAAGTACATAATACTTGGTAAAACTAATAACTGTTACTGCTTTTTATACTTCCTATCTTCTCCCTTTTTTCTGAGTGTACTCCTACTTACAAAAAAAACTTTCTATAAAATAACATGTCAAACTAGGTGGGCAAAACCCTCACACATCTAGTGTTTACTCTGTTTCTTAATTATTTGGTTTTCTCTTGTCCTTTGTTTAATTTCCTGTAGCAGCAGGGTAGACAGCCTTGGTATAGTCGGCTCTGCCATCCAGGTTCGTGTAAGTATACTCTGTAATGTTCACACCACAAAGTTGCCTAACAACACATTTCTCAGAATGTACCCCCATAATTAAGTAAGGCATTATTGTATATGTACTAAAAAGAGATTTGTTGCAAACAATCTATTACACAATTGTGAGGTCTCACCAGGAAAGTCCAAAATCCACAGGCAGGCTGTCAGGAAGGGAAGGGAGGAACTTCCTGGCATGAGGTAAGGCTGAAGTTTACAGGTGGAATATCTCCTTCAGAGAAGCCTCAATCCTGCTCTCTAGACCTTTCAACTGGTTGAATCAGGTCCAGGTAGATTATAGAGGATTATCTCCTAAAGAAATTGTGAAGTCAGGCTGAGACAGGAGGCTCACAAGTTTGAAACCAGTCTTAGCAACTAAGCAAGACTCTTAGAAACCTAGTGAGATCCTGTTTCAAAGTTAAAAAGGCTGGTAGTGAAGCTCAAAAGTAGAATGCTCCTGGATTCAATCATCAGTACCAAAATAAAATAAAATAAAAAACTGATCATGCATGTTAATTACATGTACAAGATATTTTCACAACAATCCTTAGATTAGTGTTTGATTTTATAATGGGTTAAACTGTAATTGGTTGAATTGATTAAACTTTTGCCTAGCTAAGTTAACATTTAAAACTAATTGTCACAATGAGTCATAGAAAAGAAATGTTCTACAGTCCATGCACCATACTACATTTTTTATGATACTTTTCAGCTTGATTTATAGTTATCATAAAATTTTCTTCCAAGTATCAACTACCAAAAAGAATTACTTTAGCAGATAAGTATGAAAATATTGTAGAGGCTAAACACCAGGCTTGTAACAAGATTTTTCTTGTGGACAAAATGTAAGGAACATGTACTCTATACAAAGTACCACGTTGAGATACCAAAATGAATCGTTCACAAAGGATATGCATAAGTAATTATAATAGAGGGAGGAATGTAGAAAGTACCCTTGGTGATACAGGTAAAGTGCCGTTGCTGTTCCAAAAGGAGAGAGAGTATGGGGTGAATTTATGCTTCATAATGGGGACAGTGGGGGGTTGAAAATGAGTGCAGTAAGCACATTTGGAGTTGGGCATTTGACACACTGTAGAAACTATTAATTTAAAACACAGCTAGAAAATTATAAGCAACAGGTATAACTGCACAGTGTTGAAAGAGAAATAGCAACAAAAAGTTAAAAAGGTATGTTGAGTCCAGACGTCAGAGTTTTCATAGGTTAAAGGATGTGGGCTTCATAATGCCATCTGCGGGGAAGTCATTAAAGCATTTTGAGCCAGGGAGAGCAGGAATCAAAGTCATATGTCAGGACAATGACTTTAGCAGCAGTACTCGTGGACAATAGATCGGGCAGAGTTAGGCCAAAGGCAAGAAAATATATCAGAGAATTTTGCAATATTTCAGGAAAGAAACAATGAGATCCTGAAACTGGGGTTTTTGAGAGATGTTTTGAAGAAAGAGTAGGCTATCCTTGACCAGTAAAATGATTCTGAGAAATGAAGTAGAGAAAAAGCACACTATAGTTTTGTGGGCAGGCAAGTTCAACCCTGGCAATGGGAGAGATGCTAATGACATATTAGCTTCAATTATTTACAGAGAGAGCATTTAGCATCTCCTGCTTCAAATGTGCCCTTAAACCTCTGAGCGGCTTTGGGCATGCATCCCTGGTCAGCTATAGAGTATCAATGTGAAATTAAAGGAGTGTAGCCTGAGGCCAGGAAATATTTAGTTTAGTGTTTTTGACAAATGTCTGTCTGGGAAAAGGATAATGTAGACTTATATTTGGTCACTCTTGGTGTACTTGAAGGTTATATTCTTATTCTTCAGAAATATAGATGAAATCAGATTAATTCAAGGTCATCAACATCTAAGTGTTTATATTTTAGAATGCTATAGCTTCTTAGAGGAATGAAAGGTATATTTTGAATTGTAAATTAATGTGATCTCTTTGAGCCCAGTAAAATCTGGGAGAATATGCTTGTTCTTCCTCTAGAAGAGGTTTTCATAGTGCTAGTACTATTGTCATCTTAGGCTTGATAAGTCTTTGTCATGGGAGATACCTCCTGCACTGGAAAATCTTTAACAATGTCCAGGAATTTTACTCATTTTATGCCAGTGGCATGCCAATGTTCCAGCCATAAGAATAAAAATGGACTCTAAGAGACTCAGATGTCTCTTAAAAGAAAAATTCAGCCCCAGCTGATAATTACATTATAGGCCATGTTTTACAGGCTATGTTCATCTTTGGTTTTTCTAAAGGTTACTACAACCAGAAAACTTGTACATGTTCTATGATATTTTCTAAGTTTAATTTGATTAAAAATTGAATATCAAGCCAGGTGTAATGGAGCATGCCTGTAATCCCAGTACTTGGGAGGATGAGACAGAAAGATCTCAGATGTGAGGACAGCCTCAGGAAATAGTGAGACTCTCATCAACCAAGCAAAATCTTGTTTCAAAATAAAAATAAAATAGGGCCAGGGATGTAGCTAAGAGGTAGAATACCCCTAGGCTTAAGCCCCAGTGAATAACATGAACACACACACACACACACACACACACACACACACACACACACACATGAATATCAAGACTTTCAATTATTTTTTATGTAAGAGACTAATGGTCAGGATTTGGACTGTGCACTCAGAAACTTCATGCAATAATAAGTACATGTACAAGTGTCTCTTATACACACAACACACACACACACACACACACACACACACACACACACACCTCATATAGTTAACTGACAGTTTTGTCAGATAATTTCAGTTTTTTAAGACCTAAACAAGATCCAGAACCTCTGCTTTGGTGAATAAAAATACAAGGAGACTCTTAGAAAAAAAGAGAAAGGCAGAACCTAGGAGATCTGAAGTGCCCAATTGATAATAATGGCATTTTGCTGATAAGGAATAAGCTTCATGTTCTTTAAGAATTACTTTGATAGCAGACATAAAGAAGAAATTACTGGTTAAATAATGTGAAAAATAACAACTAATTAATTAATGTATAAATTATGTTAACCCTGTGTACAAAATATTTTCTCTTTTGAAAGTGGGATATAATAACACAACATAATATTTTGTATTACATGCTAAGTGCTGAAGAGTTTTAGAAAGGTGTTTCTGTTATTGAACAGTTCTTTCCCCCTGCAAAGATAATGGGCTAGTTCCCTCCTATTTTTTTCTCATACTGATTTCTCACCTTTGCTTTTTTCCGTGTTGCAAGTTGTTCCATTTCTTGGACTCTTCTATCAACTGGTTTCTGAGTTGATTTGGCTAATGGAAGACACTGGAGACAAATTCAGGGAGGAAAGCTGCGTGTGACTGAGTAGCAATTTGGGCTGTAGCTGTGTGTCTTCTGGTACTATAGTTCTTGTTAGACAGTTCTTTTCCCATCATTCCAGATTCAGCCTGATAGCTCCAGCCACGTATCTGGCCAGATGGCTCGGGATTCTAGCAGTATTACTTTATTTTATTGTACCACCAGTCCCGAGTGGGAGAACGGGTTTCTGCTATGGCTAGTCACTGATTTTCCTCATTAAACACATTTGTTTTCTCGGCCTTCTCATAACTTATATTATATAATCGCCTCTGTTCAACTCCTTTTGTTTGAAGTATCTAGAGTGGTTTGGTTTTCCTTAGAAAATACTGAATTATACAGGAGGCCAGAATAAACTCAAAAATAATTTTCATCAAAGTCAGGCCTGATGAAAGACAAAGTTCCTTGGGCCTTTAGGAGGAGGAGTGAGAAGCTTGTTGGAAAGACCTCCTGGGAGAGTTAGTTGGTCTCTGAGATGGTCCTGAAAGAATGGAGAACTTACTGAAATGTAGAACCAAGGAGTCAGGGGTTTGAGATGAAAAGCACAGTTCCAGAATGAAGGAACAAAATAAATGACCATAAAGAAAAAGGAAAACGAAACTGTTTTGTCGAGAAAGAGTTAGAAATGATATAGGTTGGTTGAGCGTTGGTGGCAGGGGATGTAATGATTATAGTGAAAGAAGGTCGGAATTCCAGGATCAGGAGAACATTTTTAGTTCAGTGAGCCTTAGATATGAATAAAATGCAAAATATTTGAAATTATGTCAATTTTTTTTTTTTGGTGGTACTGGGGCTGGAACCCAAAGGCTTTCTACCTTCAGGCTATACTCCCAGACCTATTTTATGTTTTATTTGGAAACAGGGTCTCACTAAGTTGCTGAGAGCCTCACTAAGTAGATGAGGCTGGCTTCGAAACTGTGCGATCCTCCTGTCTTCGCCCCCCAAGCGCGGGGATTACAAGCGTGCGCCACCACGCCCAGCTGAAATTATGTCAATTTTAATGGACATTTATTTAATCATTCTTCAATAATTGTTGAATATCTAGATTCTATAATATACAATGGAAAATAAAACAGATAAAAATCTCTTGCAGGCTTGTATTCTGGTGTATTTTTTCTTTTTAGTATTATGAAGAATTTTGGTCATCTATAGTTTTTATTTGTTTTGTTTTGTTTTGTTTTGTTTTTGTAGTACTGGGGTTTGAACCCAGGGACATTTACCTCTGAACTACATCCTCAGCCCTATTTATTTTTTATTTTGAAACAGGATCTTGCTAAGTTACTGTACACTGGCCTCAAATATGAAATTGTCCTGTTTCTGCCTCCCAAACACTGTGATTACAGGTATTTGCCACCATGCCAGGCTTGGTCATCTATAGCTTTGACTTAAATTGGACTAGAGATGGCATTAGGGAGTAGGCGACAGCTTGGCAGGGAAAAAGACCCCAGTAGTCTTGAAGCACTTACAATAGGTTTATTCCTCTTTTTGAAACCCACTCGAAAGTAATTACTAGCCCTGACTCGACCACTTTGTTTTAAATTACAGATGTTGCCTCCTGTAATATTCAAAGCCTCTTGTGAAAGAAAGGTTTTGACAGAAGTCAGATCAAAGACAAGACTGAAATAAAATGAAAACTTGTTCAATCAAAATAAATGCAGCTTTCTTTAATCGAAAATGTTGGTTATAATTTTTGTCAAGATAGCAAGTTTCTTTTCTCACAGTAGGGTGGTAACCACGGTGCTAGCATCAGCCAAAGCTAAAAAATGGGCATCGATTTTTCCTAACACCCCAACTTCCCAGTATTATGACTTTGCTTGCAGATTGGCACTTCTGTTTCCCGCTGGTCCTTAAGTTCCAAAGCTGTAATCTATGTTGGAGAAAACCAAACCTTTCTAAATGCTTTGAGATGGAATTTTAGGTACCTAGCCCGAGCCATGAGCATCTTTCATTGAGACATGGCTGTCTCTCGGATTCATTTCTAATGAACTTCATTCTCCTTTAGTTTTTTCCTCTGGTATATAATCTTTGAATGTATATCTATAGTAATGTCATGGCCCACCCCCCTTAAATTCCTTCCAACGCTTCTCTGAGCATTCTTCTATGTTTTGGCAACAATATGTACTTAATTAACAATTATAATTTATTAAGAAAAAGATAAATTTTTTATTGGTTTTGTATGATTCTTTCACATAGCTGTATATTTCACACATTTGGAGGTCTTCTACTAGGTTATAAAACAACTCCATGGAATACAGATGAGAACTGCAAACTATTAGCTGAGAATTTTATGTCTATGAATATGTTTTGAAGCTGATTTAGGATGCCAAGTATTCCAAGAAGATCATGAGCTATTTTGAAAAGAGAATGTGTTTCACATTGCAAATGGAAAGCTTTCTTTTAAACCAAAGATTAATGGATCTTTCTATAATTTTTTTCCTTGAATGGCTCCATACAGGCCAAATGAGAGATATTGTTGATTATCAAGCCAGTGATCTCAGCAGGTGGTGATTAGCAGGAAAATTTTCTACTGTGTTATCATAATCTAAACGAGTACAGCTGCACTGTAAGAGCTTTCAGTGTTGGGGAATTTCTTCTAACTTCTCTAAAGCATCTGGAAGGTACCATCAGAGACAACATTACAACTGTGAAATTGCCGGATGTCCTGCTTTCTCTAAAAAATCACCCTACATTTTACCCCATCTCACAAAAATCAGGGCAGATATCTTAACAAACGAAGAGTAAACGAAAGTAATTATAAAGTTCTTTCTTTGAATCACATGGTAATCAGGTATTAGAATCAGAACAAAATATCCCAGGATAGAAGTCACTCCCACAATATGCGAAGTAGAACTAAACCATAGCACTGATAGCACCTTTCTTTAGGGGTCTAACTGGTCACTGAGCCACAGTGGTCGAGAATCCCCTTTCTTCATGTAGCCTGGGGTGTTCTCTCATTACAAAAGGACCAGATCCACTTCAAGGAACACACGAGGTAGAGACTTTTCTCTGAGCTGTGAAATCTTGCACAGAGGAAATTTACAGGTTAAAGTGTGGTGAGAGCAGAGTCTGGGATTAAAACCCCAGGAATCTCTTTGGCTTTGATGCCAGACAGCACTCTCCCTTTCCCTCAGAGAAAATCTGCTTTGGGTAAACCTAACAAGAAGGGCAGTGTGACACCTCACTGTGGCTTTTAGAAGGATCTTCTTAAGTGGCATTTACAGAAGTGGTATTCACTTAAAGGTTACATCCTCAAGTGAATAGACTGCTCAGGAGGCATTCGGTGACTTAACAGTGAATGGAAGCTTTGGACTTTGGTCAAATTTATTGGCGTTGGAGCTGATTAGAACAATCTCAGCTGATCAGAATCAAACTGTGCTATTTGTGATTTTCTATGGTATTCACAGAGGGAAGTTCACACTGAAAATACTTTAGAGGTTGAATTTCACAGCATTATTGTTTTAATTATGACGTCAGCTGTCTCTTTATTATGTCTCTTTTGGAATTCACATCAAAAGGACACAGAGATGGCACGTTTCAAATATTTTGACTGAGAAGTGGATACTTTTAAGTTGCAAAGCTTAGCAAACGCACTCCATTTTTTATTCTCTCATATTTCCTAAAAATGACTCAAAGTTTAGCTAAATGTGTTAAGATCTACTTAAATTTAGACTAAAATTCATTTTTCATTCTTCTTTCCTGCTTCAAATAATTTTAATACCATTTTTACCTTTCCTGTAACTTGACTTTTTAATGTTACTTTATTCTAATTTTGGTGCTAAGAAAACTTGTTCTGAAAACATAATGAAATTCACCCAAGGATGGGCTTGGATCCCATCACATAAATATTAACACCAGAATAAAATAAAAAATAAGCAAGTAAAACAGAAATTATAACTAAAGAGTTACTTTTTCACTTTTATATGTGACTTAAGGTGCATGGTTTAAAGAATAAGGTAATTTATAACATTTTGGGGCAAGCTTTAAAATATAACTACTGATTAAAATATAGCTACTGTGACTATTATTATAAAGCTTCATGGTTTCTTCCTTTTATAATATTAGCTTATGATATAATATTAGTTTAAATTTTTATTTGAATATTATGTATTTAATATATCAAATATGGCAAATGCAGGTGGATATTTCTTTATCTCTCTCTATATATGCATATATATGTGTATGTGTGTGTGTGTGTGTGTGTGTGTGTGTTTATATTAATGTGTATAATTTGTTCTCCTTTGAAAATTAGCTTCAAAATAGAGGAGTGTGGTACAAAAAGGTATTATGAGTTTAATATTGTCAAGTCTAAATTATGTTTTAAAAACCCTTTATAAAATTTCACAAAATTCTCCCCGGTCCTGGGGAAGCACTTTATGGATTTATTGTGCGTCAGCACAAACTAAATAGTAATGAACTAATTTTCATCAAATGCAGCCTATTATAATTCCAGCTGTTGAAAACTTGCACAGCTGGATACTGGCTACAACACAGTGCTCTGATCTGCTAGCGATGAAAAAAATCCAATTTAAATTTGGAACAAAAGGCTCTTTCTATGACTTCTACAAAACCATTTTCCACTGAAATCCATGTGTTTAGCTGAATATAAAGCTAAAATATAACCAGTGCTTCTTTTAATACATGTGTGCCCATCTATTTTAAGACAAGTAAGACAAAAATAGCTTGACAACATGACTTGCCTTAGCTAAAATATAAGGCTTTCCAGAAGGCACTAGTATTTCAAAGCCAAATGTTAGAGTTTGGCAAATTGGAAGAAATCAGTTCTACACTAGATGTTGGATACAACAATTCCAAACTGGGTTTTGGCTGCCACAAGGTTCAGCGGGGTATATGATGCTCAGGAAATGGGAGGCAGAGAAGACAAGTTTCTGTGGCCCCCTTTTGAAGGAAGATTTAGTGGCTTTTTCTCCTTTATTAACTGATTGAGTCGAACCAGGAACATCTTAACCATTAAGGTAGAGGTGAGACTCAACTTTCATTCACTCGCTCACTTTTTTTTTAATCCAGAAGTTGCAAACATACACCTTGTGTCTAGCTTTCATACCACTTTCTGTGCTTTCATGATGGCCTCCCAACTGTCTGGGATTACTGCTCACTCTAAAGTCAGCCTTGATTCCATTCTTCCTCCCATACTTCATATCTAACATATCATCAAATTCTGTCTGATAGACCTTTCTGCTGATTCCAACCTTGTCCAGGCTCCCGACTGTCGTGTTCTACCTAGAATGCTGGTAGAGCTTTAACTGGTCTCCTTGCCTGCCCCAGGGCTCTAGACAATTCTCTGCATAATAGCAAGAGTGATGCTTCTGAAAACTTAATATGAACACTTCAGTTCAGGCCCCCAAACTCTAGAATAGCTTCCTCAAGCACCTAAGAGTAAAATCAAATATCCTATGGGGGTTTATACTTTGGCTCTAGCTATGCTGTCTTTCTGGCATCTTTCCTGCCATTTTCTCCTTCATTCTGAATGGCGTATTTACAATCAGTTCTTTAGCAGTCTTACAATATGTTCAGCATGGTCCTGCACTAAAGCATTTGTACTTACTGCGCTTTTTTCTGGAATACTCTTTCTCTATATCCCCTAGCTCACATGGCCACTTTCCCCGTTTGTCTCTTAGTTAACCTCTGACTTGGCCGGTGCCCTTTGTAACATGTTTTGCTTTCCCATCAATGTTGTCTTTGTTGCCTCTTCACTGTCCAATCTGTCCTCTACCTCGACAGAGTGACCTGTTTAAAGCACAAATCCTCCTCTGTAAAAGAGCCTTTCCACAGTTACCGCATGTTACAATGGGAAATACGCACTTACAGCTTACAGGCTTAATAATCTGATCCTAACAGTTCTTGTTGCCTGCTTTGCCTCTGTTTCTCAGCCTGTATTTTATAATACAGCCATACTAAACACCATTCCTGCCTCAATGACTAGAACGTTCCGTACCTTCTTCCTTGATCCATGGTATTCATCCTGCCTGTAGTGGGCTCACTTTTGGACAGGTTCCACACAGTAACGTCATAGTAAGAAGGGAGTGTGAAGCCGGGTGGGGTGGTGCACGCTTGTAAACCCCACGCTTGGGAGGCTGAGACAGGAGGATCGCGCTGGTTCGGAGCCAGCCTTGCTGGCTTAAGAGACCCTGTTTCCAAATTAAAAAAAAATAGGTCTGGGAGTATAGCCCAGAGGTAGAAGGGCTTCCAGGAACCCCAGTACCACCAAAAAAAAAAAAAAAAAAAGAGGATGTGAATATTCATTAAAGGGTGACTTCGACTAGGCGCTGGAGAAGGAGTCATTTGGTAGATAAGAGAAGGAAAGAAGGTCTCCACTTAGTGTGACTCCAGGAAAAAGGCAGTTAGAACCCGGCTCCTGGAAGTGTACTGTGGCGAACTGAAGAATACAAACAGCTGTGAAAATATGAGTAGGGAAGAAGCATGGATAAATTCCAATTACGGAAGCCAGTTAGAGGCATGAGGTAGGGGCTTGGACTGATCGGGTTCTGCAGAAAATTAAAGACTTAAGTGAAGTCTCTCTCACACACACACACACACACACACACACACACACACACACGCATGCACACATATCTCTAGCATGATTTTGAGCACATGTGGTTCCCTCAATTTACAAAAGTTATAATTAGCAATAAAGACCTATTATAAATTTGTGATCAGGGAAAGTACTTAATAGAAAAAAAAAAGTTTTCCATCTGGAGTAGATCCCAAGGCAATCACCTCCAAACCCGAGCCCAAGGCAAGTTAATAGGTTTGAGGGAAGTTGCTTCTAAAATCTGATTTTTTAAATACCCTTACTGATGCATTATAGTTTCATATCATAATGTAGCTCAAAGAGATAGTGACATACATGCACACAGCGCTTGGTGGGCTTTCCCCCTGGTCCCTCCTCCATACACGATACTGAGATTGGCATTGGTATTCTCACATATGTACATTTTATCAATGGAAATGATTCCTTCATGGCGTCTCCCTCCCCCATCTGCACCTAGACTACCTCTGGAGTTTATCCTCCATTATCTGAGGTCCCTCAGATATCCTGATTACTCCCCAACTTCAACATATGAGAGGAAGTCTATGCCTCTTTACTTTCTGGGACTGGCCAATCTAACTTAACATAATGTTCTCCAAATCCGTAGATTTTTCTGCAAATGGCGTAATTTTGTTCTTCTTTGTTGCTGAGTAGAATTTCCTTGTGTATATAGCCCATCATTTTTTAATCCATTGATCTGTCGATGGACATCTAGGTTAGGTCCGTAATTTGGCTATTGTGAATTGTGCTGCTCTAAACATGACATGCATATGGTTCTAGGTTTAGTTAAACTAATACTAATATTTAGGGGTAGTCTTAGGTTTTTTCTTCCATCTGGAATGGCTTTAGATGTTCAAATGCATCATGTAAATAATTATATTGAACATAACTTTAAAATTTGTTTGAAATACACTCATGACCCAAGAAGTGAGTTAAACTATACTATGTATTCTTTCACTACAAAGCAAAATAGATTGGTCCAATCTTACACCTTGTGACAGAGGAGTAACGATGTATGTTCAGCTCCAGACTGTTGCACTGTAAATGTCTCTAAGATTTAAATGTAAGTAGTGATAATATTCCTTTGTCGGTAAAACCTTAACTATAAAGAACTCAAGTCACAGCAAATGGTTTTTCTTAATGGATTACAGAGTATTTTCTGTGAACCATTCAGTATTCAGGGAGTGGAATACAAGTGCTGGCAATATGTCTAAAATGTCTACATTACATTACAGCCCCCCGCAGTCCTCACTTTAGAGACCTGTAAATCCCTAGTATGCGACTTTTATTTTTTTAAAGAAGCTGACTTTACAGTTCTCTTGAGTACTCTGATTTCTGGATTACGAAGAGTGACTTACAATTAAAATTAGGATCTTTTGAGAATATTTAGTGGAGTGGGTGAGTGGTGTTTGAGAACAGCAAAAATAAAACTTGCCTTTCTATAGAGCATACTGGAACTTTAGGATTTAATTAGAGTTTGGGCAACTAAAACCTCAAAGGTGATAAATGCATAATGACAGCTCAAATTCTTAGATATATTTTTGGAGGGGAGTATACTGGAAATCCACAGAAACAAGGCAGGCTGATATTACTTGGTACTCTCTTTGCTAAATGTTTCGAACTATGTAGGCTCACCTTTAATTCTTCATAGCCCATCTTCTTTGTGTTGGACTAGTGGTCATGACCAAAGTATATTCAGTAGTTTAAGGTGCTACTTAACCAACGTCATTCCTGAATTGCTTAAACTTCACTCAAAATTTTTTTTCCAAAATATAAAGTGTGCCCAGTATTGGGAGGCTGAGACAGGAGGATTGCAGGTTTGCAGCCAGTCTCAGCAACGTGGCAGACCCTCCACAACTTAGTGAAATCCTGTTTCCAAATAAAGAATAAAAAATATGGCTGGGAGTGGAGTTTGGAGGTAAAATGCCCCTGGGTTTGATTCCCAGTTTCACACTAAAATAAGTATTTCTTCTGATTATAATAAATAAGTAAATCATATGTGGGAAAAATTTGACTATTTTGTTCTTTATTGCTTATGTATACGAGAGGACTGCTATAAATGCTTGGCATTCACTGAGTCCTCTTCTGGGTGCTGGTGACAGAGCGTGAACAAATAATGCCCTTGCTCTTTTGGAGTTTTCATTCTAAAAGGATAGTTTAACAGAGATCTCTGTAAGTACTTTTTTAAAAATATAGATTGTATGTGGTGATGCACACCTGCAATTCTACTTACTTGGGAGGCTGAGGCAGGAGGATCTCAAGTTTAAGGGCAGCCCCGGCAAATCAGCAAGACTCTGTTTCAAAATAAAAAATAAGTTTTAGAAAGGGCTGGGGGTGTTTTTCATGGTAGAGTGTCCCTGAGTTCAATCTGCAGTAACTTTGCCACCACAATTTAAAAAAAAAAAATGGGAAGAGACTTGTTCTTAAAATAACTGTGATTTTTGATTGGTTTTGATTAGCTTAATTATAGATGGGAAATAGTAAAAATTTTTCTTCAGAAGAATATGATGCTTTAAGGCAATTTGGCTTAGTAAGTACCCTCTAAGTAATTCCCTTACTTAGTTTAATTATGAGAAAAGCAAAAGTTATTGATTAGAAATACATAAGACCAGGGAAATTCATTTATAACTTTCATTTAAATGTGTCACAAATTTCTTTTTTGTATTCCACTATTCTTCAGTAGTTTTCTTCTTATTATTTATGGCCAAATGTTAGGTAAGTTTTCCAATATCTTCCATGATGCTCTTCTGCTTTTGTGACCACTTACATGCTAACAGGAGTTAGACAACAGAGGGATCAATATATGTTGCTTTCTTGTGGTAATTTCAGTCCTCCTCCTCTTTCCCTCTTCATTGTTTTTTATTTTCCATAAAGTTGGTTCACTGTTTTGGAATGGATTCGGAAGTAGGTTCACTTATAATTTTATATTTAGGATGCTTATTATGTATATAGCATATTCTCACGAATCCCAGTGGCTTTGTAAGTATTTGATTATAGAGAAAGGCTGTTCTGGGGCGGAGTGGGATTTCTTTTCCTATCATATATCCTCTTCTTGTGGCAGTCTTATTGATTTTTTTGTCAGCAGAAAAGTACTGAATCTGTCAAACTAGTAATTTGTATTTCAGATGTTCATTCTGAATTTAAATTTCACTCTCTTAGAAGTATTACACATTCTTTTCTCATTATCATACTCCATTTTGCTAAAAAGAGTGTTACTTGACTATCAAGAAATGCCAAAAATATTACAATGTTATTTTTAATTCCTAAAAGCTGTTTGGAGTCTCAAGGTCTCAAGAGCCAAAGAAATACCTATCTGGCTATTTATATGCCTTTTAAATAAATAGTCTGCTCTTATAATTCGCAGTAGTTCTTATCAGGAGATGTAAGAAACAACTTCTATTTCAATAACATTTTACTTCCAAATTGACCTCGCGGCAAATGGTCATCTTGTTTTCTGCAAGTGCAGCTTGGGAATTTATTTTTAATAAAGAAACTTTTTAACTTTCAGTTAAGAAACTACAAACAATTCCCAAAAAGCCTGCTGACCACAGTCTGAAAATATGAAATGCTCTTTAGAGAGCTTTGGGTGTGGAATGAGAGACACATTTTCATAATACTCTGTATGTCATCAGCAAGTAATGTTTACAAACCCCAGCACTCTGGGGAGGTGAGCAGGCCTTAGCAAGCAGATGTTAACAGTCAAGGAAAAATTATGACTTCTGCCTGAAAATATTCCCTCTTGCCTATCGGTTACATACACTATTGTCAAGATCTCTTATTATTATTGTGCATAATGTGCCTGGTTTATAGGACACTTAATCCAAAAACAAATTTGAAAATTATAGAAAGAAATCCTCTATAAATGATCATCTAAGAACCTCTTGGGCAGTTTTGAACCTAGCAGCGGGCACTCTATAGTATTGGAAATGATCATGTTAAATATGGCTTTACCTAATATTTGAAAAAAAAAATTGCAGATTCTCCCTCCTGCCTCTCCGTGTCTGTGGATTCTTTTATTGAAAATCCTGGTTACACCACATAGCAATTTCAAAAGCATGTTAACTACAAATTCTCTGAACTGCCAAATTGTTTTGGTAGGAGATGAAACAAGGTGAGTTTCTTGCCTTGATATGTTGATTTTTAGGGAGCAAATCTTTCTCTTCTAGATAAATAATAAAGATTTGGGGAAAGAGTTCAAGAAAGTCTTTTTTTCTGGTAGGATTCTTAGAGCTATTGGACTCATTTTAAGCAGGCAAACAAATTTTTAAATACAATTTTAGTGCTATTGCTTAACAGTCTTAATAGAAGATCAGATTCAATAAAAGTTAGGTGGGCAACCGCTGCATACTTTTAATTCTGAAGGAGTTTTTCTGTAAAGAGTAATTTTGATCAAATCTTTGTTTTCTTTGACACTTATTCACGTATGAGAAAACTCCTATGAATAGTACAATTTAGTGAAATTTCTAAGATTTTAATTGAAGATTATTCTATGCTAAAAAAACCATCATTTGCCTTCACTAGTCAGGTTTGTACTAATGGAGTAATTGTTTAGCATAGAAATGGTGGCACATGCATGTAATTTCAATACTTATGAGACTGAGACAGAAAGATTATAGGTCTGAAGTCACCCTCAGCAACTTAGTAATACTTTATTTCAAAACAAAAAATTTAAAAAGGGCTAGGGGTAGAGCTTGAAGGTAAAATGCCCCTGGGTATGTTCCCCAGCACCACACATGCATGCATACATACATACATACATACATATAAGTTAAATCAAATAGGGATGGCAGTGTAACACAGAAGTGGAATGCCCCTAGGGTTCAGTCCCTAGTAAAACACACACACACACACACACACACACACACACATACACTATGAATTTGACCTATTAAAATAAGAGAGTTAAGAAACTACATCAAGTCATCAAGTCACGTGGAAAACAGCTAAAAAAGAAGGAAAAATAAGCATCTCTTCTGTTTTTCCTATATACATTGCATTTAATGGTAACCAAATATCCTTAAATTTTTAGGATTTTTCTGAATTTTTAGAATTCTAGCCAACAAATGCAGAATAAAAAAGAGATTAGACAAACAATCAAATTTTTAAGTCTTAACAAAGTAATGAATTGAGGCAATGATTATCCAGAGTTCTCAAAATGATTAGGTAAAAGATTGATGGAAATTTTGCACATGATAGATCCAGCTGACACCTGAACCAAGTGATGAGTCTTACATCATTAAAAGCAAGACAATCCGGCATTCTGTCCCTCCTGATGCAATACAACAGGAAGTGAACAGAATGACCTATATAATCAAATATGCATCTAATTGAGTCACTAAGATCTAATTGCCAGCTTACTGGAAATAGAGGGGATATGGGAATATATTAAATGATGTCATAAGGATACAATCAAAAGGAAACCTTCAGAATGGCAGAAAACCCACAGGAGCCACAACCCCTCTCAGTGCCCATTTTAAAATAAATAAATAGCCGGGAGTGGTGGCGCATGCTTGTAATCCCCACGCTTGGGAGGCGGAGACAGGAGGATCGCGCAGGTTCGAAGCCCGCCGCACTGGCTTAAGAGACCCTGTTTCCAAATAAAAATATATAAATAGGTCTGGGAGTGTAGCCTGGAGGTAGAAGTGCTTCCAGGAACCCCAGTACCACCAAAAAAATAAATAAATAAAAATAAAAATAAAAAAACAAATAGTGTTGTTAAAGTAAATTAAAATGGAATCCAGGCCTGAAGAATCTCCTAATATGTAAAGCCAATTAGGCCTTATAAATGACATTAGCCTTGCTCAAATTGCAAACTTAAGTGAAATGTACCTTGAGCTATTTTTGTAAATGTTTATGCTAAAGAAAAATGAAATACAAAGCTAACTAATCAGAAACCACCAATATACACCTACCTGAGGACTTTGCAGCAAGCTAGACCAAACAAGGGAACTGCAACCCATTGGTTACATTGACTTGGCTTTGCTTCTTTGCCCTATAAAAGCTTTCTCCTGTTCTTCCTTTTGGGAACTCTCATACCTCCTATGGCTTGGAGCTACCTGATTGATGAATTGCTATTTACTTAAGTATATTATTTAAAATTTTATCATGCCTATTATTATTATTATTATTAGTGGTGGTACTAGGGATAAAACCTTTCTACCTCCGGGCTATACTCCCAGACCTGTTTTATATTTTATTTGGAAACAGGGTCTCTTAATCCAGTGAGGCTGCCTTCAAACCTGCGCGATCCTCCTGTCTCCGCCTCCCAAGCGCACGGGGATTACAAGCGTGCACCACCATGCCTGGCCTTATTTTACCTTTTAACATCATAGACAAAATAAAATAAAGGCCCTAGATATGAATCGTGTGTGTGTGTGTGTGTGTGTGTGTGTGTGTGTGTGTGTTTTACTGGGGACTGAACCCTAGGGGCATTCTATCTCTGAGCTGTATCCCTAACCTTTATTTTTTATTCTGAAGTAGAGTCTTACTAAGTTATTGAGTCTCCCTACATTGTTGAGGCTGGTTTCCAACCTGGGATCTTCCAGTCTTAACTTCCCAAGTACTGAGATTACAAGTCTGTGCCACCATGCCTGGCTCTGTAGATATGCTTCTTAATGATTTATAAGCAAAATAATTGTATGGCTCTTGTTTAGATTCTAATGCAAAAAAAGACAATTTTGAAATAATCAATATAGGCTGAACATGACATGATTTTAAGCAATCGTTGCTTTGAGCATAATGTTAGTATTGTGATTATGTTTTATTTTTTGAAGATTTAAAGAAGTTTATTAGAAGGATAGAAATACAGAAAATAGAAATACAGCCCCATGCCAAAATGGCATGGGGGTGGGGGGTGCCTCGAAATGAATACACCCTTGTGATTATGTTTTGGAAAAGGAAGTTCCTACAGTGATGGGTAAAATAAAATGATGTCTGGAAATTGCTTTAAATACTGAGAGTAAAAATTGTGGTGGTTGTAGATAGACGAAATACAATTGCAAAAGCTTGTTGATAGGTGAATGAAAGCTCCTTGCATTATTTATGTTTATTATAATTTTCTATCAACATTTATATTTACATGTGATCCATGTATTTATAAATATTTGTATTTATGTACCTCAGTGTATAATATTTGTCTATATTTGAAAATATCCACAATGAAGACCTGAATTCAACTTAGTTAACTTAATTATTCTGTTATAAATAGTAAAGATTTAGCAGGGAATGGTGGCCCAGGCTTCCAATCCCAGTACTTGGGAGACTGAGACGGGAGGATTGCATGTTCATAGGCAGACTCAGCTACTGAATGAGGCCCTCTGCCACTTAGTGAGACCCAGTTTCAAAATAAAGAATTAAAAAATAGGGCTGGGATGCAGCTTGGAGGTAGAATGCCTCTGTGTTTCATCCCCAGTACTACAATAAATAAATAAATAAATAAATAAATAAATAAATAAATAAATAAATAGATTTAGAGGGCAAGAGCTTCCACAGAAACATCTCTTTTTAAATTAATATTAATAAAATAGGTCTCTCTCACTTCTGAGGCTCACGTTCTCCCTTAAATTTTAGAATTTTCTACTTTTCTAAATTAATCTCTATGTCTGAAAAAAATGAAACTAAAATCTCCTTTGTTATGGAAGTAAAAAAAAAATACAGTTCAGAAGAGTTTTCTGCAAACACACACACAAACAAAAAACAACCTAGAAGTTTAATTTTAAACTGTCAAACAACTAGAAAATTCAGTTTACCAGAGCACCACCAATATTCTGTGAAGTGTGGCTAAACCTCTTCAGTGGTCATTTTTGTTTAATTTGTCTTGCAAGGAAGGAAAGTCCTTTCTCCTGTAGTTTTGTTACATGTTCTTGTTCAGGGAAAGTAATTTCCTGGATAATCGAGCTTTAATCGTTTTCTAAAATGTCTCTTTTCTCTGATATCAATTCCTAACTTGCCTGTGTATTTGGTGGCACACTTGAGAATCTGGGAGAGGGAATGTGCTCTGCTTGAAGAAACAAACTGCTCCCAAACCAAGATGAGAACGTGCGAGGTTTTACTTTCTTCTGAAGTAAAGCTTTATAGAGTCAAATTAGTTTACCTTTGGCAAACTTCATTCAAACTTGCAAAACTTACGAGCGTTAAGTCTTTGATTTTATGAATCCCAACAGATTCCGTTTTGATGTGTTGACAGCAATGAATCTAAACGAATGAAAAATGGTAGATTAAAGTGCCTATTAAATGTACTATTTCTAAGAATAAAGAATTCAGGGTAGAAAAGATACTCTAAGGGGCTTGGAGGAAAAAAAATGTGTAAAAATGTTTAGATATCAAATTTGGGGAGGAGTTTATGGAATTTAAAAAATGTTTTCAGAACCAAAGTATGTGCAGAACACAAATGTATTCCTTTGAGGTTCAAAATAACTCGATTTCAGAAGGGAAGTAATTTTGCTGAGTAAGCAAAATTACTTGGTGAACAGTCCAAGGAATGTGGTCGTATACCCCTTGATGTCCAAACTCTGATGACAGTTTTATCCTGATACCCAGGGGAGCAGGGGATTTGCAGAGGCAAGAACACCAAGGTTGCCAAGCATTTCCTGACCCTGTCCCGTGTGAGGCCTCTGCTATGCAGTTCTTGCCCTACTTCAGAGCAGCCAGGCACTGCCAGCCCACCGCCCAGAAGTTTCAGCTCTGTAGTGGGCAGGTTGGCAGAAGAGACGAGGCTATGAATACCTTTCAGCTGAACACCTGGGAGCCTGGCTCTTCTTTGCTTTGGCTTGTGAATGAATAAGAGGTACAATTCAGGCCCTGGAAACCTAAGCAGAGCTGCTGCATGGACCATGGTCTCTTTCCTATTGGTTGATGACTGTCTGCTAATGAGTGGGATAACTAGTTGCCTTTGGCTTCGCTGCCTACCTGCTACTTTCAATAACCTGAATGCAAACAACAACATCGACAACATCGATGGCAAAATCTTAACTTTCATCTTAAAATAGATGTGGGGCAAAGTTCTAGAAGTGTAGCTGGGTGTGAACATGTACACAGATCTCAGGTACATGGTCAGTGGATTACTGTGGGGCTCACACTGCCAGGCACAAACATATTCAGGAGTTGTGATGGTGAGCAGTGGGCACAGAAGTCTTAATAACATTTGTTTCTCCGATACTGGCCTTTCCTTCTGTCCTTTGCTACGATTGGAAAGACTTTATCACCTGTGTTCAGCCCTACATTTTCCTCTGCCTGGCCTGCAGGTGGAAATCCAATTAATAAAAATAGTTTGATGGGAAAAAATGACGGAAAATGGAAAATAAATGTGAATGTATGGAGAATAACAAAGATGCCTTTTTAGCCCTGCTGAAATGCATACTGGAAAATAGGACGACCAGGATTATTCCAGGAAAAATCTCCAAGCCAAGTTTTTGAAAATACATAAGGAATATTTGAATTGATTTTTGCTTAATAATTTCAGATGTTGAAAATTATCTGTTGAAATAATTTCCATCATATTGCTACAACAGAAATCTTGATGACTAATCTAAATTTTTTCTTTCTTTGTGAGAACACAGACGTTATCATTGTCATGACCTTGGAATAGTTAAGGAAGTCTTTATTCTTTCAATTCAATATAGTAAGCTTATTTTAAAAGGCTAACTTGAATTTCTTCTGTCAGAAAGTTTAAGCTGAGCACGGTGGTATACACCTATAGTACCAGTACTTGGGAGGCTAAGACAGGAGAATCATAGGTTCAAAGCTAATTCCAGCAACTTTGCAAGTTGAAATGACACCTCATTTCAAAATTAAAAAATTAAAAGGGCTTGGATGTGTGGCTTAGCGGTAGAATGACCCTAGATTCAGTCTTCAGTACAAACAAACAAAAGAATAAATAAATAAAGTTCAGCAAGACCAGCCTTTGGAATAGACACAATTGGTAATTAACAAAGTTATACAATTCTAGTATCATCTGAAAAGATTTTAGTTTGTCATTGTTTTTCCCCCTGCCCATTTTCTCATCTAGAAATCCTAATATCTAAGCCTCATCCTATTTATTTACAACTTTTACCTTTGTCAAATTCAACTTACTGTTGAGACATCACAGAGCAAAGGAACAGGTTATACTGTTGCTTCTGAAATATCCCCGACCCATGGGGATTCTCATGTGCATTCTTCATATAACTTTGTATTTTACTTCTACAATTTCTACCAAAGTCAAAACTCTTCTGCACTGGGTAATTGGCAATTGTGAGGCACCCCTTTCTTGGGCAGTGAGTGGGTGGAACTTTTTCTTCCATTTTTTTTTTTTTTTTTTTTTTTTTTTTTTAGTTTAGAAGCTTAGAGCTGCATACTACACCAGTGTAAATGGATGGTCTGATGACCGGTTTTGTTAGAAGGAAAATGATCGCCCGGGTGAGATAAAAAGTGGTGCTATAAGAGTGCCGACAGCAAAGACAAGCATCCCCTTCCTTCCGTACTGCCCAGATGGCTTTCAGAGACAGGCCTTAGGTTTTCTGTTTGCTGCTGACAGTGAAACAACAACAAATGGAATATTGAGGTGAGATGAAAGTAAAACCAGGAATCAATAAAGGACAACAAAGTGGAGCTAGGAGTGGAGCCACAGGAGTGGACAGAGCCTGAAAGCAGAACCTCCGCCTTGTCTTTCCTTTATAAAAGCACTCATACTGCCTCTCTTTCGGTAAGCTGTTCATCTTGGGACTTCTGAACAGCTAGCCAAATGGACTGTGGGGCCAAGAAAATGGAAAAATGAACTCATGAGAGATTGAGTCACTTGTCCGAGATCACACAAGAAGGTACAGTAACAGCAGAGTCAGCACACCGCAGCGATGTCCTGGCTTCCTGCTCGCAGCTTTGGCCTTTGATGATTCGTTGCCCCTGGTGGCATCTCAGGCATGCTGCTATGGCCCGGGACATATCATCGGTCCCAAAAGAAAACTTTCACACTTGCAAATAATCTCTCTGTTCATTCTATGTGACTCCTTGAGAATTTAGCTCATTGCTGTTTTTCTTTCTTTTTAATGGTGGACATATTGTACAGATCACCTTCATCTTCAACCTTTAAACGAGATTGTAACTAAACCTAGGAGTGGCAGAAGTGTCTCTCCCCTTCCTTTCTAAAATGAGGGAAAGTGTGGCCTTCAGGAAAGACCCACTGCCCAGTGATTCTTTATTTTACATCTGTCTACAGAGGTTAATTTCTGTTCCAATGACTTCTTTAGTCATCCAGTGGAGCCTATGGGCCCCTTCCCGCAATAATGTTTTTAAAAGCCTAAAATTAAAATGCCCAGGACCCCGCGGAATCCCAAGGGAAATCAATTATGTTGAAATACAGCTTCCAAAACATTAAAACACCAAATATTGGATGTAGTCATAGATGTGCTTCCTTACTCATAATTATATAACAAGTCATAGTGGCAAGTTTAGCAACTCTCATAATTTCAAAATCAGGATGAGGGTAAGTGGTATTTGAAGATATCTGCACGTACCGCAATGTGATATAAAAACATCTGTGATTTCTATTACTGATGAGTCATAGTAACAGTCAGTGTGGTTTGTTGCCTACATTCATAATTGAAGAAAATGATCATTTCAGTTTGAGGTTAGTGAAAATAAAGATGTCTTTTCTTAATAGTCCAACTTCATGGACTGAATTATCTTCAAGGACTTTACATTGAGAACTTTCGGCTTAGAAGACGAAATGCACTGTTATAGCTGATAAACATTCTTATTGGCTAGTTGTAAGGGTAAAAATTTGCATGGGAGATTCAATTGAACTTTCAAATCATTGTCCCCAGGCTTTTTCCCCCTCAAATTTTACCCAAAGGTACAGCTAAGCAACCTTTGATTTCATGCCAGGAAACTGGTAAGATTGATTCCAGCCATAACCATATTTCCTTCCATTTTGTTGATGTGTTAAACATCAGAGAGGCTGGAATTGCTGGTGCTCCCTCCGCCAAGGCAATTGAATGGCTTCTGTCTCGGGGGCTTGATTTCCTGCTTCCTCTGGCAACTCTTTAAGCATGGGAGTGTATGGACCATGCCGTTCCCACATGTTTATGTATTTTTTCTTCAAAGGACTTCTTAAAACAGATGCTACCTTTTCCGGAGAGAGGCCTCTGGGTGCTATTTGTCCACAGAGAGCAGGTCAGGCTGCTTCTGACTTTACATTTGGGAGGACAAAACCCACTTCTACTGATGTTGGTTTTTCCTTTGGAATTCTTGGCCCTAGTGTACATAGACTTAAGCATGTGCCCACCAAATTTCATTTTTAGTCCTCCCAAGAATCTGCTTTAAGTATAATTGACTTTGCATGTCTATTGTAGTAATTACTATTAATTCAAACATTGTTTTGTTTACTTATGATTTATAAGGAAAGTTGTTTTCCTAGCTAGATATTGTCCTACCTTCCATGATGTGGAAAAGAAGAAAACATGAAAGATAAAGGCAAGCCCTGTTTAAAAAAATTAAAAATCCTAGGATGTGTAGCTCTGAGGTAGAATGGCCCTGGGTTCAATATCTAATAACACACACACAAACACACTTTACACACATACACACATACACACTCACACACACACAGAGACAGAATAAAGGCAAAGGGATTCTATAATTTAATTGCAAAGCTGAAGTTTCTATGCAAAATTGTTTCTAAGTAACCAAGGAATTTAAAATATTTAACAAATGCAATGGTTACCATAATTATATATCCTAAAAGAAACCACTTCACCAAAATAGACACCATGCATGTGAATTGGATATTGTTATCATTTACCTAAAAGTCCTGCTATGTTGCTATGTTTTCCTGTTAACCCTGACTCCCAGTGAGTATTCTCATCACAGATGTGGGTGATGCTTAGGGCAGTTCTCCTCCTGGCATCTTTGGGTAGTGACTTGCTTGCTGTGTACATTCAGAGACAACACACCATCTATTGCTCTACATTACCTTAGTTGGCCAACTCTGAGAGACTTGCCAGGGAAAAGTTTAACAGCTGGCTATCCAGGAGAAATAAAGGTCAAATTTGTAGTGTCCACCAATTTTTGTGGTGTAAATCCTCCCACCACCACTCAAACTACCAAAATGACTTCACTGAACACAGATGTAAAGAGATGGACACAGAGGCTTTTGGAAGTCAGGGCAAGCCAGCTCAGCGTTTCGCCACTGGACTCTCTTCCCTAAGAGGAAACTTAGATTTGTCTATCTGAGGTTATGTTTTGTTTTGTTTACAATCTGTATAGTAAATAGTAAAATCAAGAGAGAGAAAAAGGGAGAAAGCAAGAGAGAATAAATATTCTGATAAAAAGTCTCCAGTATTCTTTCTCTTGAAGCTGCTTTCTGGGACCTCAGTTCTGGTAACAGTCACCATTATATACCCTCATTATGGGAAAATTTATATTCTGCCTTAATGTTCATTACTATTGATGTCACCTACTGAATGACTACAGAAGCTAAATGTGACATCTGTTAGAGATTCAAGTCTTACACCTACATATATCCAGGTCTCACACAAGCTTTATGTAGGTCACGCATATTCTGGTTAAAAGAGAAGCCATAAACATTTTTTTTTTTTTTATGAATTGGGGTATGTGACTTTTTTCAGTATTCATGAAAGTATTATCTAGAATGAAATTTTCTTCAAGCAGAAAAATTTCATCATTGAAATACTTTTAGTATCTTATGATCCTATTAGTTGAAATCAGAATGTATTGGTCTGTACAACTCCCCCAATCTAATAAATCCGACAGAAAAAATGGGATTAATTTAGCATGGCCTATCAATTTTGCAACATTTTATCACCCATAAAAGAAATCCTGGCCCACTGGTACTCATTTTCTATTCTCCCTTCCCCATAAGCCCAGGAAACCACTAATCTACTTTGTCTCTATAGATTTGGCTACTCTGGATATTTAGAATAGATGGAATCGCAAGCATACGTGGTCTTCCGTGACTGGCTTTTTTCACTTGGGAAAACACTTTCAAAGTTCATTCAAGTAGTTTTATTTTTCTTTATTACTGAGTAGAATTCCATTGTAGGACCTTATTTCAGCTCTTATTTTTTTTACAACATAATTTGAAAACATCCGCAATCTGTGGTTGCCTTTTTATTTCCTTGATAGCATCCTTTGCAGGATGCAAGTTTTTAATTTTGATATAGCTCAAACTTTAAAAAATACTGTGTTTTGTTACTTGTGCTTTAATGTAAAAATCCACTGTTTCAGCCAAAGTCTTGAAGATGTACATCTATGTTTATTTGTAAGAGTTTTATAGATTTAGCTCTTAACATTTTGGTCTTTGACCCATTGTGGTTTAAGTTTTTACTTAGGATGAGAGCCTGGTCCAAATTTCCTTCTCTTCCTTCCTTCCTTCCTTCCTTCCTTCCTTCCTTCCTTCCTTCCTTCTTTCCTTCCTCTTTCTTTCTCTCTCTTTCTTTCTTTCTTTCTTTCTTTCTTTCTTTCTTTCTTTCTTTCTTTCTTTCTTTCTTTCTTTCTTTCTTTCTTTCATGTACCTATGCAGGTGTCCCAACACCATTTGTTGAAAACACTATTGTTTTCCCATTGGATTGTCTTGGTACTTTAGTTGAACATTAATTGACCACTAGGGAAGATGCAGATCTAGGTAAGTTGAAGTTATAAAGAACTCTAGGTCCATGCTCAGGTGCCTCAGCAGCAAGTCAACTTTCTTGCCAGTTCTCCAGGTATCACTGAGGTTAGCTGTAACCTGAACACCACAAAGTATGGAGTTGTGACTCTGTGTGAGTCTAAAAGAGAGCTCTAATGACATGCCCCAGGAACTGCCCTTCATCTAAGATGGCTTGAATGAGGATGTATGTTTATTAAACTTTCAGAGAATTCAAAGCTTATGAGAAGTATTCAATACTACATGTAAATAATCAGAATATTCTCAAGAGAGTTATTCAATACAACATTTGGTAGTACAAAAATATTCTTCACAGGTCAGGAAACAAAATTGAAATAAACAAAATGAAGGTAAATTGGGAAAAATACGAATGCTTCATTTAGAAAAGTAATTAGGCAAGTATTGGGGTTTGGAAACTTGCCTGAAGGTCTGAGTTAATAGAATTATAGTTTCTAGATTTGGTGGTGGATAGTCCCATGGTACTCTGCAGTAGCTCCTCCATATGTTCAGGGAGACCTGTATGCAAGTCCTGAAATCCCCTGGAGAGCACCAGGTAATAACTTGGCAAGAAGATTAGACAACTGACAGGGATTTTGCTATTTTTTTTTCTGAGCAAGGTACTTCAAAACCTATGTGTCTCTAATAAAAAGCAAAATACACACACACACACACACACACACACACACACACCATACACTCATGCATATGTAGATGGATTAATCAATAGGTAAAATAGAATAGATAAACATACATATAAATGGTATGATTTCTGAAGCACCTTGTTTGAAGTTTGTATTGTTTGATCCTAAGTTTTGGGTAAAGAGTTCTCTGTCTCTGCATATTTTTTCTCACTCTTTTAATATATATGTATGTCTTTATATAGATTAGAAAAAATTATTTTAATCCATAGAATGTTGAAAAAAAGATCAAATGAAACCCTGTTACTAGAAGTTATTGTAGCCCCTAGATTTTTATTCTAAAAAAAAAAAGATACTAGATGTAACCAGAGCATTATTTCCACCTCTCTCTAACACCTCTGCCATCCCAGGGTAGTTGTCTGGTGTTTCTTTAGGAGTCCTGGAATGAGGTCTTGGCCATTGCTCTCTCTGACTTATGCCCCTAGCATAAGACATACTTGAATTGCTGAAAATTTTACACTTTTAAACACAGGGTCCAGAGTCAGTGTGACTAACACTAAAGTTATTTCTAGTAGACACCGAAAGAAAATACAGCCCTGAACACCTCTGCCTTTTGTATCCTTTGCTTTAGCTATAATATAGAGTTGAACTGAGTGTGAAGATATTAGAATACTACTAACAAACTAGAGAACAATCAGGAATAGGCCCAAGAGATTGTGAGAGATAGGAAGCATGTCAGATGAGGACTTTCTAAAAAAAAAATCAGATGAGATAGTCCAAGATGGGGAAGAAAAGAGGGAGGAAAATATGATAGATATATTTAAATGTTAGAGCAGCCATCATATTTTATAGAAGAATATATAAATTTTTACTTTCTGATTTTGGATAGCAGTATGTGGACCAATGAATAGATTATATTTTTACTCAAATTAATAAAGAACATTCTAGTAACTGCAAGTGTAAAGCAAAAAAAAAAAAACAGATCTGCCTTATGAAGCATGAACATGATCTCTTACCTATCTAAAGTGAAAATGGAGTGCTCAGCAATTGGGGATACTATAAAAGAGATTGGGGAGATTATAGGTCAATACTTCTTTCAAGTTTAAATGTCTATATTTCTCTGAATCCATTATTGCCATAAAACTGTAGGCACTTGGCACTAAACATAGGTCCCCCTCTTCTCAATAACTCAAGAGATCCAGTCACACCATTATACTCTGTTCTGCTCTGGAATATAGAGCTGGTCATCCCTATGTTTTATCCAGCCACAGCCCATAG
Source organism: Muscardinus avellanarius (assembly GCF_963383645.1). Taxonomy (NCBI): domain Eukaryota; kingdom Metazoa; phylum Chordata; class Mammalia; order Rodentia; family Gliridae; genus Muscardinus; species Muscardinus avellanarius. Next base: position 23,476,068 of record NC_137787.1, on the reverse strand, counting down.
TATGCCTGGCTTCTCTTCATAATAGGACCAAAGCTTATTCAGCCTCTTCCAACTTTTTTCTAAAACTAGCAGAACACCTGGCTTTGGGTTTTCATTACATTCACTGGGGCTACCTATTCCATTTTATGTAAACATTGAACAGCCTGGATTTAGGTTTGCAAATACTGAAACTTGTTCTTCTTTTTCCTTCCTTTTCAAAGCCCTTCCCTGTGAGCACGTCATAGAAGCCTACTGGTTAGTGATAAACATGCATTTTGACCCAGACACAGGCTATTCAGTTTTCCCCTCCTCCCTTCTCAGTGGTGCAGCCCACCTAACATGAGAATCCAGATGCTAGAAGAATCCATCTGCTGGTAGAGCACAGACGATGGGGGAGCTAAATAATGTGCTTCTTTCTGAAATATGTTACCGGATGAGAAGAGAATACTACAGTAGAACACGTATTTTAAAATTTTATCCCATCCAGGTGTGGTGACTCACACCTGTAATCCAAGTACTTGGGAGGCTGAGACAGGAAAATCACAGGTTCAAGGGCATCCTCAGCAAGTTGTGAGACTTTCATCTACCTAGCAAGACCCTGTTTCAAAATAAAAATAAAAGTAGGACTGGAGGTGTAGCTTGGAGGTAAAATGCCTCTGCCCTTGGGTTCAATCCCCAGTGCCATACACACACACACACACACACACACACACACACACACACACACACACGTGTGTATATATATATATATATATATATGCATATATATGCCAATAAATTCAGACCAACAATGCTAAAAGTGGTAGTGATGCTTTTCTCAAAAACATTACTCATACATAATATATTAACAAATATTATCATCAATATATACATACACATATATACACACATGTGATCATGTGCACACAAAAATATTTCTGGCAGTTTAGTAACAGGAAGATGTTCTTATAATTATTTGTAAAATTTGAGATAGCAGCCTTCATAAATTGATAAATTGTGAAGAAATCTAGTCTTTTCCTGCTTGCACACCTTTCTCTCTTCAATATGTCGCACTAAATACAGTTACAGATTCTCACCAAGAAAGAAGAAACTCTACTTATTTTTCAGTGCTCCTTATCATGAAAACATAATGAAAGGCATTGCATTTCCGATGCGGAAATCAAAGCCTCATATTGGCATACATCGCTTATATGATGTGGTTGAAAGGAGAGTGTTAGTTTGACACGTTCCTCCCTCTTTCCACTGAAAAAGTATTGAGTAAGAGACTTTTTTACATCTTTCAGCTGATGAAAGAAGGAAAGTTGGCATGTTCTAGGCGATTAATCTCAAGGGGTGGGTGAAAGTTTAGATAAAAGATTCAAATGATTTCCTCCTTTAATCTGAAGACAGATTCTACAGAAATATTTGTAATTCATAAGGCAGGAGCCAGAGAGAAGATAATGATTTGAAGTATGAGAGTGTAAATATGTACTACCAGTTTAATGGTTCTTCTAAAAGAGGAAATATTTTTTATAATGCTTAGGGAAAACAGCAAAGCAAGGTGCGAAAGACAATTGATAAGACCAGTCTCAGCAACTTATCAAGACTCTCAGAAACCTAGAGACACCCGGAGCTATATCCCGGGCCCTATTTTTATTTTGAAACATGAGGGCTTTACTTAAGTTGCTGAGGATGGTCTTGAACCTGCAGTCCTCCTGTCTCAGCCTCTCAAGTACTGAGATTACAAGTGTGCACCACCACACTCAGCTGAGACCCTGTTTCAAAACAGAAACTATAAAGAGCTAGGGGTGCAGCTTGGAGGTAGAATGCCTCTGAGTTCGACTTCTAGGACCCACCCTCACTCCATACACACACACAAGAAAGTTGAATTCTAGTCCTAGCACTGGTGACACAGGACTCTGTGAAGGGGACAGGTCATTTAACCCTAGTGATCCGTGGTTTTCACCTTTAAACAGGTGTTCTAAATGTCACAGTGTAGTACTGAGAAGACTTAGTAAATTAATATCTAAAAATAAACTTAATATCTAAAAAGTAACGGGCATAATACTTAGGTTCTGTAGGTATTCTCTTTCTTTCCACTAAAAAATAGATACATTGCAATGAGAAATATAGTTGTAATTCAAACTCCTATTTGTGACAGTTTAAAATTAAAATTATCATTTCTAAAGATACATTTTGGTTTAAAAATAATAGTGTATAGTTTTCTGTGTGTGTGAATTTACCACTTTATACAGATGTTCGTGATCATGCATACTATTCATTATTTTCATAAGCAAAAATGTAGTACCACTCAAAAACCATTGAAGATTTACCTATGAATGTCTTTTAATTTCCCTAAAATATCACATCACAAAGTTGATACATTTGGAGTATGAAATACAGTATTCCCTACCATAAAATCTCTAGTCTCGCTGGAGGCACAGATATGCTCCACATGGTGAAAAGTCTTCCCAGGCATCTCACTCCAGAAGGAGGCCATCGAAGCTCTGCAACGAAGCCCTTGGGAAGCTTGCCCTGCTGATAGGGCCCAAGTCTGAGTGAGTTTCTATCTTAAATATTGTAAAACTACTCCATATAACCTAAAAACCCATGACTAGGCATAGCACTGTAGAAGGAATGTTAGAATCATTTTCATTGTAGAGGTTTTTTTTTTACCTCTTTGTTAAATTTATTCCTATTTTTGAGCTTACTGTGAATGGAATTGTTTCCTGGATTTTATTTTCAGTGAATTCATGATTGACATATAGAGAAAATATTGTTTAGGTAGTCTAGGGGAATGGGGGAATGGAGGATCAATGAAAGAATCACTTCCATTGACATTCTGATCATATGTGAGAATATCGTTGTCAATCTCAATGCCCTGTAGGGGGAGGGGAGCAATGGGGAGGGAGCCAGGGGAAAGCCCACCAAGTGGGCTGTGTGCTCATATGAACTGCTTTATGAGGTGGACTATAACGCACTAACAAACATAAAAAAAATAAATAAATAGGAAAGGATGTTAGAATCAGACAGAGCTGTTTGGGAGGCTGCAGAAATGGGGGTCTGATTTTCAGTCTTGAGGACATTACTAATTTCTCTGGACTTTCATTCTCAACTTGAGGTGGTTAATTATAAATGCCACCTTGGCTGGGATATGGGATACCAAGATAGGTGGTGTGTTTCTAGAAAATACTGGCACTTAAATCAATGGATTGAGTGAAGAAGATTCACTCTCACCTGGTGTGAGTGGGTACCACTCAGTTGAGGGTCCTGATAGAACAAAAAGGCAGAGGAAAGGAGAGTTCGCTTTCTTTTCTGAAGCTAGGCATCCTTCTTCTCCTGCCCTTGGACCTTAGGACTCCAGGTCCTCTGACCTTTGCACTCTGAAACTTGTACCAGCAGTGCTGTTATAATCTCAGCCTTTGGCCTCAGAACCAGACCACACCTCCAGCTCGCCTGGTTCCTACACCTTCAGACTTGGCCTGACCTAGGCCACCAGCTTCCCTGGTTCTCCACCTCCAGTCAGCATATTATGGGATTTCTCTCTATATATTGTGTGAGCTAATTCCTGCAACAATCCTCTCTCATATGTCTATATTTGTGTGCATATTAATATTCTATCATCTATCTATCTATCTATCTATCTATCTTTCTATGTTTCTATCCATCTATATCTATCATTTATCTACCTATCATCTACCCGCCTATCTATCCTATTGTTTCTACTTCTATGCAGAACCCTGACAAATACACGAATCTTTCAATAAATGGTGGATTATTTGACAAACAGAAAAATACTGCTTCATCTTTAAACACTTCTTTGCTGTCTATACTACTACTGCACACATATTCTTTAGGATCCTTAAAAACACTGAGATCTCCTCCACCTAGGGACCTTTGCACAAGCCTCACCATGATCAAGCAAGCCAGGAAGGTTTCCTATCATGTGCTCCATTAGCAGGCCCTTGTCTTTTAGATCAGGTGTGCATTACCTCTTGAGAGGCCCCCCAACTTCCCCTATTACTGTCTATGTCATCACACTTGCCACAGTTGACAACTGTCCCATTTGTTTGGTTTAGTAGTAATTTGCACATCACTGTGCTGTTCAAATGCAGGTTCATTTGAAGCAGAAGCCACATCATACTTAGTTTAGTACAGTGCCAGATATGGTTAAGTAAAAGGTGTGGACTGGATAAATTATTATTTGCAGTGGTATTGCACAGATGAAGGTAATTTATGGTACACTGCAGGAGCTCAATAAAATAAATCTTTTTTTTTTAGTAGTACTGAAGATTGAGCCCAGGGATGTTCAGCTTCTCGACTATACCCCAAACCTATTTTATTTTTTACTTTACAAAGTTACTGAGGGCCTTGCTAAGTTGCTGAGGCTGGCCTTGAACCTGTGATCCTCCTGTCTCAGCCTCGCAAGTAGTGAGATTATAGGCATGCACTAAGATACCTGGCTAAAGTAAATATTTTTAAATTTTATTTTTAAGAGGAGAATTGGTACTAGGTATATCCAACTCGATATGCAAAAGTAGCTGTACTTGGGCTGTAAAAGCAAAGTAGAGTAGGTCCACCACTTGTGTGGAGCCAAAGTTATTCCTAGCCCACTGACAGGCCAAATTAACAGAGGAAAATCCCCTCAGACAGACAAGGTGTCTGGCACTTAAAGATATTCCCAGATTCAGAAGCACCAGCAGCCCATTTTTAGAGTTTTTATTTCCTAAAGGCCAGCCAAGATACGGAGATAACTTTTACTCAATAACATTTACTGAAAGGTAGCATTTCCTTTATCATATTCAGGCGTTTTGGTAAATAGTAATGACACATCTGGTTGTACACCCTTTACATGCTTTAAGATAGAGATGGGCTTTGCCTCCAACTTTTTCTTGAAGCAAAAGAAAGCTTTCTAAATGGGCCTTGTCTGCACTTTAAATTAAAACGACCCTAATGTAACATCCACTGGAAAAGGGCAGTCAAGCGATTGAGCGATCCATCTACTGTGTTTTTCCAGATGATGACTCAAGTCCAGGTTTCTTTAGATGAATCCAAGACTGTTAGAGAAAGGAAGGCCCCGCAGATGCCTTTTTAAAATCGGAAATAGTCCAACAAAAACAAATGATCTAACAATAAACAACTGCCAACTCCGTGTCATTGAATCATCTTCTGTGGGGAAGTGTTTGGATTTCATTAGGCTTTTAAGAACCACAGGCTGATTTATTATTTTCATTTTTATTTTCTTAGTGGGTTGTTCTGAAATTTTACATTATTAATCTGAGGAATAAAATACCAAATAAGCTATAATTTCCTGGATGAGTACAGTAATGGTGATAATAATAATTGCAGAAGTCCCTCACATTTATTTATATCAATTGAGCTCCAAGGTGGTACAAAAATCACCCTACAGAATGTTAATCACCTTCCTTCTACTCCATCTCTTGATCTTTGCTTTTGTTCTGATCTCTTACAGCCCTGTGACACTCAACCCATGTCTGACATCTAGGCTCAGCCTCCTTCTAACATTGTTCAAATCTTTATGTATTTTTTTGTGCTTTGATGGGATTTTTCTTGGTCACTTCTGTATTACGCAATCTTTAAGAATGTTATCATAAAAATACTTCTAAAAATGAATTCAACAAAGGTACATAGGGAAATAAAATAATCTTTCTTAGTTCAGGACACTAATCAAAATGGGAAGTTTTAAGGACTTTTTGAGTTTATATTTTCTCTAATTAGGAAACATTCTTTTTTACTTATCTTCAACTACTGGGCATTAGTATAGCTCTACTTTCTTAGTGAATAAAGATGATTAATTAAATTACTACAAAGACTTCCGGGAAGATGGCGACCGAGAAAAGCAGGGCTTAAGAGCCCCGCTAACAACAAATCTCCATTACCACAAAATTAGTGCCTTTCATAGCCAGAAAACACCATCACCAGTGAAACAAAAAATCACCAGGCTCCAGAGAGAAAGCAGACTGAGAACAGAGCCACAGAGGAGATACACCGGCCTCGCGCCCGAGGATGCGGCAGATGCAGCAGCAGCGCCATACTGCCGGAGTCACTGGCGAATTCACGGGACGGCTACAGCAAGCCGAGGTGAGCCACTGCGGAACAGCCAGGCGGGATTTCTCCACGCAGAGAGCATCTAAAGCTCCCAGTGGCCAAGCTCAGCACACGCTGCAGGGATTCAGAGTAGAAATCAAAATCAAGAAGAAAAACGCCAGCCCCATAGCCGAGGGCATAGCAGCGGCACCATATTGCCACCGGAGGCAGCAGCAGCGAATTCAGCGAGGCCAGTACAGCCACATCTGCGTACTCAAGAACAGTGAGTCAAATTGCGGGCCACAGAGGAGAAATCCCAGTACTGTACTCCCTGGGACTTGACCCAGTGGGGGAGTGGCAGTGGCAGAGATATCACACCATAGGAGAACGTGCAACCTGGCACCCCCCCACAGTCTAAAGCAGCCTCTATCGACTCTCTGGGTTGGAGACTCTGTGATAAAACCCAGTAAAGGAGTAGTGGGGTTAGAGATACTACTGACTCGAGATCCAGAATACCTTAAGGGAAGTCATAGTGACCCAAGGGAAGAACCCAGAGAAGGCACAAAGTTCTGAAATCATGGGAAAGAGGAATAATACTGGAGCAATTAATGCCCACAACCCCACAACATCAGAACCCGATAAAACAGAAAATCAAAGATTTCTAGAAGATCAAATCAGGAAAATAACTGTAGAAATAATAGAGGTGCTTCGAAAAGAACTCAGAGAGAGCCAAAAAGAGATAAAGGATGCAATTAATGAAGTAAAGGCCTCAATTCAAAGCACAAACAACCAATTAGAACACATGGAGAACAGAATCTCGCTCTTAGAAGATGAGCAATCCAAAAATGAACGCATAGTTTCTAATCTAGAAAAAAATATCCGACAGCAGGAATCTGATATTGAGGAAATATTGGCCCATTTTAAGAGGGCTAACCTAAGAATAATTGGAATAGAGGAGGGAAAAGAAAGCGAAACCAAAGGGATCAACAATCTCTTCAAGGAAGTAATAGCAGAAAATTTTCCAAACATAGAGCAAGAGGTTGATACAAAGGTCCAGGAAACTTATAGAACTCCCTTTAGACAGGATCGGAGAAGAGGATCCCCACGCCACATAATTGTCAAAATGACCAATGTGGAAGCCAAGCAGAGAATCTTAAAGGCAACAAAAACAAAGGGCCAAGTGACATTCAGAGGCAAACCAATTAGAATCACTCCAGACTTCCCAAACCAAGTTATGAGAGCCAGAAGGGCTTGGAGTAACATATTCCAAACTCTGAAAGAAAACAACTTCCAGCCAAAGATTTCCTACCCAGCAAAACTTTCTATCAAATTAGATGGAGAAATACGAAGCTTCCATGACAAACAGAAGCTGAAGGAATTTATGTCTTCAAAACCAGCGCTAAAGAAAATACTCAAAGAGATTAACTACAAAGAAGAAATAGGTAACACACACCAGAATCAGAGAAACAAGATTTTCCATCCAACAGACAACTAAGATTGGTTATCTGTGGAGATTCATTATTTATGTTAGTATTTTACCTATCTCTAAATTGTATTATTTGCTTTTATTGTTGCTAATTTTTAGGATTTCTGGTTGGAATATTAATATACCTTCAGATATAGCATTTGGAAATATTTTATCCCATTCTATCATTAATTTTTAACTCTGTTTACATTGTCTTTGGCTATACAACATTTTTTTTATTCTTTAGGGAGTTTGTTTACCCTTCCGTTGCTTCTACCACTGAAATCATATCCAAGAAATCACTGCCAATTTCAATGTTGTGAGGTTTTATGACCCAGATTTTCTCCTAAAAGTTTATAGTCTTAAGATTTGTATTTAGGTCTATTATCTATTTTGAGTTAATATTTGTATATGGGATTAGGTAAGGGTCCAATTTTATTCTTTTCCATGTAATTATTATTTTTTAACAATATTTAGTTAAAAGATTATCATTTCCACCACCAAATGTTCGTGGAAACCTTGTCAAAAATAACTTGACAATATAGGGAAGAATTTAGCTCTAGGCTTTTATTTAACTCCAATGGTTTATATATCTGCCTTTAGAATAGTACTACACTGTTTCAATTATTGTAGCTTTATATGGTTTGAAATCAGAAAATATATATCTTCTAGCTTTGTTCTTTTTCAAGATCGTTTTGGGTACCTAGAGTCCATATTCCATATTAGGATAGATTTTTTTCTGAAAAATAAATATATAAGTATATGATAGTTTCACCTAAAAAATAGAAAAAAATATTCTCTTGTAAGAAATAAATCAAAAAGAAATATTGAAATGTTATCTTTAAGTCATCAAAAGCTTGGTATCAGACAAATGAAACTGTTATGTGAGATTATCATTTTTAATTTTAGATAAACTGCCATAATACTAGATGTCAACTACTAAGCCAAGCATGGGAGGGAGGGATAGGGAGAGAATGGGGTGGGGATTGGGTGGGGGCTGACTGGGAAAAGTGTGCATGTATGTCTACAAAAGTATGTATCCTACTATGATGTATGAATACAGTGCACCAATAAAAAAAAATTAAATTACTACAAAGTTTTGGGGAAAATCTCTGTAAAGTCCTTTTACCCAAAGAATTAAGACCCCATAAGGAAGTCTGCTGTGCCCAGTAGTTTAAAGAGCCTAATTGCCACATGTCTCAGGAGATGAAGAACTTACATTTTCTTATTATGGTGCTAAGGACTCAACCCAGGGGCTCTCTACCACCAACCTACTCCCTCTAGCCCTTTTTATTTTTTATTTTGAGACAGAATATTACAAAATTACCACACTGGCCTCAAACCTGTTCTCCTCCTGTTCCAGCCTCCCAAGTATACTGGGCTTATCAGAGTGAACCACCATGCCTGGTTTTTTTTTTTTTTTCTTATGCAACAATATCACAAAGATTAGGTAGAGCGCTGCAGAAAATACTGAATATACAGACATTTATGGAGCTTTCCATCTGTCAATCAGATGCAGGTGAATGTCTGAGCAATGAGCAAGTGTTCTTCAAATTTTTAAAAATCTTTGACCCAAAATGGAAAACACTTCTTATCCAGACTCCAATCACACCAGCATACAATCACTACTGACGCTAAGGTTTCATGAACTGAAAACCTCATGGGTGTGAGAAATGAGTGTGCTTGTTGTGGCTGAGGAAGGTGGTAGGGACTGAGTCAGAGGTACAAGGGAACCTGGTCATGGAGGTTCACTTAGGCCATTGTAAGGTTCTCAGCTTCTAGTCTAAGTGTGTGATGGGGGCTTCTGAGGGGTTCTTAGCTGAGAAGTGACCTGTTTCAACACAATCATCCTAGTTGCTGCATCACAGATAGCCTGATGGAGGCCAACCATGGAGGCCAGGAGCCCAGATTGGATGTGGGCTATAAGTAAAGGCAAGTGGAACCCCCAGATTTCACCTGAGCAGCTTGAAAAGTGGGGCTGATATTTACTAAGATTGGAAAGATACAAGAGAAGCATATATATATATATATATATATATATATATATATATATATATAGGGGATGGAACCCAGCAACATTCTACTCTGGGCTACAACCCCAGCCCTATTTAGTCTTTTTATTTTTTTTGAAACAGGGTCCCACTGAGTTGCAAAGGGCCTTGCTAAATAGCTGAGGCTGTCTGCCAACTGTGATCCTCAGGTCTCAGCCTCCTGAATGCTGTGATTACAAGGGTGTGCCACCACGTCCAGCTAAGAGAAGCATATTTGGAATGAGAATTTAAGTTTGAATTGCTTACTGGATATTCAAGTAGTGAGTTTGGTTGGAAACCAGAAATATCCTCAGATTCACAAAGAGGATCTGGCAGGGTCTACATATCTGAGGAGTCAAAATATGTCAATGTTTCAAAAACTGGAGCTAAAAATTTCCAATTATTGAAGAAGTAAACATTATTTAAAGAAAAGTTCTGCCTTAGTTTAAGTTCTCCTGAAAATAGTCGCAAGACAAGAACTTGAATGAAATAAATTTAGCCAAAAGGTGGGACGCCAGAAAGCAGAGGTGAGGAAGGAGAGAGTGGGCAGAGGGTGCATTGCTAAGCTTGCTACCTTGGGGGGCACTGGATTTCAGCTCCAGCTGGGAGTCACTGAGGACATGTACAGGATAACTTCAGATCTGTCCTGTCTGAGATGAGTATTTCATCTACCACTTCCTGACTCCACTAGTTGAGGGATGCTCTGGAGGGTGAGTCTCTGGTACATTAAGGCTCCTGCGAAGCTGAAAAAAGCCCTTAGGCAGAGAATAGACCTGGGGATACAGGTCTGGCCTTGAGGGGTCTGGCTCAAAGTGACTGAGTTGTGTTTGGAGATTCTTTTTATTTTTATTTTTATTTTTTATTGGTGCACTGTATCCATACATCATAATGTGATAAAAAAAAAACTTGTGTAGACATACATGCACATATCGCCCAGTTAGCCCCTACCCCACACCACTCCCTCCCCCTCCCTCCTTTCCATCCTTGGCTTAGTGGTTGACATCTAATATTATAGCAATTTATCCAAAAATTAACAATGATAATCTCACATAACAGATTCATTTGTCTGATATCAAACTTCTGATCACTTAGAGATAACATTTCAATATTTCTTTTTGCTTTCTTTCTTACCAGAGGATTTTTTTTCTTTTTTTTAAGGTGAAACTATCATACATTTTATTTTCAGAAAAAATCTATCCTAATATGAAATATGAACTCTAAATACCCAAAACAATCTCGAAAAAGAACAAAGCTAGAAGATGTACATTTTCTGATTTCAAACCTTATAAAGCTACAATAATCAAAACAGTATAGTACTACTATAAAGGCAGATATATAAACCAGGGGAGTAAAATAAAAAGCCTAGAAATAAATTCTTCCATATATGGTCAAGTTATTTTTTACAAGATTTCCAAGAACATTTGGTGAAGGAAATAATGATCCTTTCACTAAATATTATTGAAAATAATGATTACATGAAAAAGAATAAAATTGGACCCTTACCTAACACCATATACAAATATTAACTCAAAATAGATAAAAGACCTAAATGTAAATCTTAAGACTATAAACTTTTAGAAGAAAATATGGGTCATAACACTTCACAACATTGAAATTGGCAGTGATTTCTTGGATATGATTTCAAAGGCACAGGCAACAAAAGAATAAACAAACAAACTTCCTAAAATATAAAAAAAATTGTACACCCAAAGACAATGTAAACAGAGTTAAAAGTTACTGATATAATGGGATAAAATATTTCCAAATGCTATATCTGATGGTATATTAATATTCCAAATAGAAATCCTAAAAATTAGCAACAATACAAGCAAACAATATAATTTAGAAATAGGTAAAAGACTAAAATAAATAATGAATCTCCAAAGATTTTAACCAATAAACACATGAATATATTCTTCTTTGCTTGGATGTCTGCTGGATGGAAAATCTTGTTTCTCTGATTCTGGTGTGTGTTACCTATTTCTTCTTTGTAGTTAATCTCTTTGAGTATTTTCTCTAGCGCTGGTTTTGAAGACTTAAATTCCTTCAGTTTCTGTTTGTCATGGAAGCTTCTTATTTCCCCATCTAATTTGAAAGATAGTTTTTCTGGGTAGGAAATTTTTGGCTGGAAGTTGTTTTCTTTTAGTTTGGCATATGTTACTCCAAGCCCTTCTGGCTTTCATGACTTGGTTTGGGAAGTCTGGAGTGATTCTAATTGGTTTGCCTCTGAATGTCACTTGGCCTTTTGTTTTTGTTGCCTTTAAGATTCTCTGCTTGGCTTCCACATTGGTCATTTTGACAATTATGTGGTGTGGGGATCCTCTTCTCTGATCCTGTCTAAAGGGAGTTTTTTGGACCTGTGTATCGATCTCTTGCTCTATGTTTGGAAAATTTTCTGCTATTACTTCCTTGAAGAGATTGTTGATCCCTTTGGTTTCACCTTCTTTTCCCTCCTCTATTCCAATTATTCTTAGGTTAGCTCTCTTAAAATGGGCCCATATTTCTTCAATGTCAGATTCCTGTTGTCTGATTTTTTTTCTAAGTTATAAATTATGTGTTCGTTTTTGGAGTGATCCTCTTCTAGGAGTGAGATTCTATTCTCCATGTGGTCTAATTGATTGCTTATACTTTGAATTGAGTTTACCTCAATGATTGCATCCTTTATTTCTTTTAGACTCTCTCTAAATTCTTTTAGAAGTTCCTGTATTATTTCTACAGTTATATATCTGATTTGATCTTCTGGAGATCTCTGAATTTCTGTGTTATCAGGTTCTGATAATATGGGGTTTTGGGCATGCATTGCTCTATTGTTGTTCCTCTTTCCCATGATTTCAGAAGTTTGTGCCTTCCCTGGCACTACGACTTCACTTAGGGTGCTCTGTATCTCGAGTCTGTGGTAATCTCAGCTGCCACTACTCCTTTACTGGGTTGTATCGAAAAGTGTCAGACCCAGGGAGTTAATCGAGGCTGCGCGAGACCATGGGGGTGCTGGACTGGGTTTTCCCATGGGGAGCTGCGACTAAGGTGTATGTAGTATCTCTGCCACCGCTACTCCTTCACTGGATTGGACTTCAAAATCTCAGACCCAGGGAGATTATCAAAGTCCCTGGGAGTGCAGTACAGGGATTTCTCCTTTAGGGGCCGCAATTTTACTCATGGTTATTTTACGTGTTGATCAGGAGCTGTCGAGGGTGCGGTGAACTCGCTGTTGCTGCTGGCAATATGGCGCTGCTGCCACGCCCTCAGCCATGAGGCTGGAGCTGCTGGCAATATGGCATCACTGCTATGACATTGGCTGTGAGGCTGGCATTTTCTTTTCTGGTTTTGAGCTCCGTTCTGAGTCCCTGGAACACGTGATGAGCTTGACCACTGGGAGTTTTAGACGCTCTTTGCGCTGAAAGAACTGCTGAATTACACCCGAATGATCTACAGCTGCTCACTTCAGCTCCTTATTTACCTTTCCTCTCTGGTTCCTGGTGCTGTGAGGGAAGATGGCACCAGCGAGGCTCCGCTGCTGCATTGTGGGCTTGATTTCTGGTCTCTGGTTGTTCTTCTAGTCTTTTTTTTTTCTCTGTCCCTTGTGTTTACATTTTTTATTTCTCTGCTGATGGCATTTTCTGGCTATGAAAAATGCTGATTTTGTGGCAATAGAGATCGAGTTTTAGCAGGGCTCATAAACGCTGCTTTTCTCGGTCACCATCTTCCCGGAAGTCCAGTTTGGAGATTCTGAACACATGGAGAATCCAGCTAGGGAAACAGAAGAAGTGGCTGATAGAGCAGAACAAACACACTACAAGAGTATAATAGGTGGAAATCAAGAATATTAATTTTAGAAGGGAATGAAACCAAAGCCTGCTCATTGGATATCGAGTCATGGAATTTGAGAACAGTTTCATTGGGTAGAGTAAGATGAAAGACCAGTAGGAGTGAATTCAAGAGGAAAGGCCTGGGAAACTAGTTTAGATAGCTTACTGGAGAAATGTTGCTATAAAGAGGAGAGAACGCAGAAGGACCCTGGGGGTGCTTAAGGGTGCTCTTACATTGTAATCCATAGAGTGTAAAGGAGAAGATCAGATAGATCAACATGTTTGGGATTTGGGGCATAATTTTAGGAGTAAATACCCAATGGCTTTCTTGTGCTACAATGAATGGATCCACCTTTAGGGCCTATGGCTCTTAGCCTTACTGAATTTCATTAGTTGCCCTCTCCACTCCTAACCTTGGACATTCTCTCCCCTCCAAATCTGTACACTGAATAGAATCAGATTTGCACTTATAACCACTATTGTCGATTATGTTCTCCAAAAACATGTGTTACTTTAAATTGTATTAACTAAAATGTTTGAACAAAAATTGCTGTGTTTAAAAAGCAAAGATTTGTTCAATACATATTAAAAGAGATATGGAGCATTCATATAGACTTAAAAATAAAACCCTGTGGCAGGTGCACATGTTGTGTGTGTGTGTGTGTGTGTGTGTGTGTGTGTGTGAAATAGCAAGTTCAAGTACAGTTAACTATCCTGAAAAACATTACACTATAAATCGTTTTTATTTCCTTGATGTTATTCCTTATCTGTATGCTTTACATGTCTGCTAATCAATTTTACAAACTAACCATCTTTTACAATTCTGAAGTGACTTAAATACTATTTGACATATCCTGCTCTCAAGCCTTTGATGATAAGACATCATTGCTCTGTCGTGCGGGTGCTCGTGCTGTGGAGAAAATGGAAAGAATGACATCAGAGTCTTACAGATTGTAACAGAGATCGTTAAGAGCCTGTGCAAAACATGTAAGTAGAAAAGTTGTTGAGAAAAAAAAAGAGCAAAGCCAAGAAACTCTTCATTTTCTCATTCAAAACCTACATTCCACATAGTTGTCCCTTATAATAGTGATTCTCCTCTATTCTACATTTGAATGAGAAATTTTTATAATAAGACTTAGAAGTACTTAGGGTTTTATAAAAGACAATAGGTGTATCGTACTTTCAAATGGCATTTATAGAGAATCTTAATGTATGATAATGATAATGTTCTATACCACTTACATGTCTAACATTGATCTGTTAAGGTAATTTGACTTTACCTTTGGAATATAAAGGGTGACAAAAATGAGTTAATTCACCCTTCACTTTGAAATATAATGGAAATTGTTAAGCAGAAAAGATAACATTCAAATTGAAGTTGTGGTCACAAATGACAACCTTCCAGCATAATGGTTATACTAAAAATCAAGTAGTAGCCAGAATCCAGATGTTATCTGGCTCTCTGTGCACATGGGTCTGTATAAAACTACTTGGAATGATAGACCAGAGTGGTGGCAACACTTATAATCCCAAACTCGGAAGGCTGAGACAGGACGATTGCTGTTTGCGGAAGGCTCAGCTCCTCAGTGAGGCCCTCTGCAACTCAGTGAGACCCTGTTTTAAAATAAAGAATAAAAAGTAGAGCTGGGAGTGTAGCTTGCAGGTAGAATGCCCCTGGGTTCCATCCCCAGTCCTGCTAAATAAATAAATAAATAAATAAATAAATAAATAAGGCTGGGGGTATAGGTAGGAAGTAGAATGCTCCTGGGTTCAGTCCCCAGCACCACAAAACAAACAAACAAACAAACAAAAAACCACTTGGATTCATATGTAATAAGTTAATAGCCACTTTCAAAAATTATTTTAAATGTTATAAAAATTGTATAATAATTTAAAATTCAATTTAATTTTCCACTTTTCCTTTTCAAATGTTTTGAGAGAATTAAAGGTAATTTTTCCTTTGGTGGGGAAAAGTTCTTTTAAAAATCTATCTTATATTTACCATCTAATCTGGCTGCAACTGGCTCAAAGTCCAAGAAGGTAATGTGCATGGGTGAGGTCAGCAGGCATGTGCCTGTGGCCATTGTTTAAGTGGTGGAGAAAATGGCGATCCTTGTCTTGCTCTCATGTCAAAGAGCAGTAGGGCTCAATTCCAGGTGATTCTTTCTAAAACAAGATTCATAAGATTTTCCACTTTTTTTTAAAAGAGAAACAACCACCACCCCTTCTCTAAATTAAGCTTGTCATGTGAAATGTGTTAGTTTTAAAGTTCATCTCAATTTTTAAGAGACATTTTGCAGTCCACACAAATCATGTGCATAGATCAGATTTCAGCTGCAGGCAGCCAGTCTGCAAGCAGGTTCTCTGCAGACAGTGCAAAGGCAGCTCAGTGTGCTTCAGGCCAGATTTTACATTTTATGTTCCTTCTTAACTGCCACAGAATCTTCTTTGTCAGCAGGGTTAGGATAAAGTAATTAGAGGTTAACTCAATATTGTAGATGCTAAAGCCTGGGAGGAACAAAAGAGAGTCTTCTGGGTGCTGGGAACATTCTAGATCTTAAAGATCATGTGTCCATGAACAAATGCATCCATGTGTCAAAATTCTTCAAGTTGCAGGCAAGATTTGTGTATATCACACCTGTTACTAGGATACCTTAACCGACAAACTACCAACTTTAAAATAACTCGACGGTTCCTTCTTTAGGGTGCACAGCTGAGCCTAGGAAACATCAGTGTTATATGTGGTGAGAGAAAAGACTTCATAAAAAACAAGCAATAAAAATTAGATCTAGGTGGTTTTCCCTAGTTTATTCCCAGATGGCCTTCTCTTTCTTCAGTCTGAGCAGCAGCTCGCTTTGGACGGGTTACACACCATTTTTCTCATGAATCATTAGGATCTTTAGACAGTATGGAATGAAAGTTGCACCCAAGAGGAATTTCTCTAATGAGGGAAAAGGACATGTAGGATCCCATGTATACAAGAACTGGAAATGAGGAGCAGTTGGAGGGAGTGAGCTTCCCAGATCTGTGTGTCCTTGAGAAGCATCCTGCTGGGAATGCTATAGCCCCTCTAGGTTAGGGTCCCACGTGGGCCACCAAGAAACTACTGTGTCCCTGTCCTTCAGAGTGGCGCTCTACCAGGAATGGATGGATGTCCTGATCATGTGCCACTGTTACTACCGAGTACGAGAAATGGTTTTGATCCTAGCACATTCCCAACAGCTGGGATCTGTGGTTGCAACTTCAATCCAGCCGACATTCATGAGTTGCTGTAGGGCCTAGAAGAATGAGCAAATCAGCTGTTATTCCTGCTGCATTCATTTCATAGGGATTTCATGACAAAGTGGCCACAAACCTGATGGCTTAGAACAACAGAAATTTAATTTCCTTATAGTTCTGGGTGCCAGAAATCCAAAATCAATGTATTGGTAGGGAGGGCTGTGCTCTTTCTGGAGGGTACTAGAGAAAGATCTGTTCCAGAATTCTCCCTCAATTCCTGGCAGTTCCTTGACATCATAGCTGTAATCTTCACATAGTATCTGAATATTCTACCTGCTTATGTGTTTATGTTCCTTCGTTCAAGTCCCGACATGGTAGAGCATGCCTGTAATCCCAGCACTGGAGAGACCGAGACAGGATGATCACGGTTCAAGATTAGCCTCAACAATTTAGCGAGGCCCTCAGCAACTTACTGAGAACATGTTTCTAAATAAAATAGGGCTCAGGGTATAGCTAAGAGGTAGAATGCCCCTAAATTCAATCTCCAGTTCCACACATACAAAAAAGAGCCCCATCCTACTCCAATATGAGATCATTTCAACCCAACCTGCTATATATGCAATGACTCTATCCACCCAAATAAGGTAATTTTCTGAGGTTCTGAATATTAGGAAGTTAACACATGAATTCTGCAGGGACACAATTCAGCCTCTAATGCTTGCCCTCTAGGCATTTATAATCCAGTTAAGGAGAGAGGCTTCTATGGCCCTGGAGCCTTTTAAAATTTACTACTTACTAAAATGAAATCATATTCGAATTTCTTTTCATAGCAAGAATTTTTCCGGATGTATCTACCTACCAACTGTTGTTTCACTTTTCATCAGCACAGTAGTAGACAGCACTGGTTTGTAGACACTTCAATATTGTGCAAATATTTCAACCGTGACAAAAAGTTGAATAACGATACTATTATAATGAAATGTTATGTGATTTTTAGTGCAAGGCAAAAAGTAAAAAGGCTTAAAAATGGGCCTATTCCAGTGAGAAATCAGGAAATAAAAAGAATATTGACATAAGCATTGCATTTCAATTTCTCACAGTCAAGAGGGCAGAGCACGTAGCCACTTCACATAAACTGGGCTTTTGTGCCATGGCTGCATGGGACTTCAGTGACTATTTAGTTAATCGAATCAGCTGGAATATCCATTTGGATAATGCAAAAGCAAAGTGAACATGGCAGGTGCTTGAAAGAATTTCCCAAATCTGAATATTTCTAAGAAGACAACTTATAAATTAGAGAGGTCAGTGAAGACAATTTTCTGGCTTTTCTCCTGCATTTTCGAGCTAATAATGATCATCAAAGAAATATAGACATCAGGAAAATAGTTAAAGCTTTATATCTAAAATAGAAAATCCCAGGTGGGGTTGAGAACACGATAGGATTTGAAACTGGATGTATATCCTGCATTCTACAATGAGAAGGTTGGGAAATTACTTAACATGTGCCTGTACTGATGGCTCTCTACCAAAATGGAATTGAAATCATGCACCTTCCGATGTCTCTGCTTTATGTTCTATAGATCAAACCTATCTGCTTGGGCATTTTTTTTTTGGCAGACTTTTTGGATACTTGTGCTGAAAAAAAATGTCATAAAGCATCTGATGGGAGAGATTTTAGCTCAGGTTTTTCATCTTAAGCAAAAGTATTGAAGCAAAATTGTTTGTCGAAACATTTTTCTCATCTTTTGATTTAGTCTTATATGGGTAACTTTAAAATAGATATCAACCCCATAAAGACAGTTCCTTGCTGAAAATGTTTTAATAGCTCTCCACTGCCCTTAGAATCAAGTACAAACTCTAAAACATGATTCAAAAATGGTCCAGGATCTGACCCCAGTTCCCTTACCCAGTTCTAAAGAATGTTTTGCTCTTTTTTTTAAATTTTATTTTATTTTTGCGGTACTGGGGTTGGAACCCAGGGACATTCTACCTCTGAGCCGCATTCCCAGCCCTATTCTTTTTTTATTCTTATTTGGAAACAGGGTCTCACTGAATTGCAAAGGGCATCATTAAGTAGTTGAGGCTGGCCATGAGCCACGGTCCTCCTGTCTCAGCTTCCCAAATACTGGGATTACAAGTGTGCACCACCACACCCAGCTTGTTTAGCTCAAGCTTCTTTTATCTTCAGTTCCTCAAATATTCAAAGCTGTTTGCCTCGGAGCATGTATGCAGCACGACTCCCTCTGCTCCATATTTCCCCATCACTGTCTGGTTAGCCCTTACTCATATCCTTCCAGTCTCAGTGTCAGTTGTTCCAGGAGCCAACACTGACCTCCATGTCCCTGCCACAAGCCTTTGCTTGGCATCTGGTGCTTCCTCATTTCATGGCACTTACCTCCCTGTCTCATCAGCACATGTTGGCTTGTGTGCATTCCTCCCCCTGTCACCATGCTTCAGGAAGGGGAGCACATACATTTCTTTTTGTTCAGTGTTGCATTCTCAAGGCTTGCTGGACAATGCTGATGCTAGATAGTGTTTTGAAAGAGTGAATAAATGAATGAAGAACTATACTTAGGGTATCTGCAATATCTCTGGGAGATGAGTAATTTCTAGTGGTGACATTAAACATTTCAAGTACTCTGTTCCAAATGAAGTGCAACTAATCTGTGGCAATGGAGATCACACTAGTGGTTACCTTTACTGGTAGAAAAATGGAAGTATTAGCCGGGCATGGTGGCGCACACTTGTAATCCCAGTACTTCAGAGGCTGAGACAGGAGGATCACAGGTTCGCGGTCAGTGTCAGCTACTTAGTGAGGCCGTCTGCAAATCAGTGAGACCCTGTTTCAAAATGAAGAATAAAAAATAGGGTTGGGGGTATGGCTTGGAGGTAGAATGCCCCGATTTCAATCCCTAGTACCACAAAAATAAAAAATAATTAAAATAAAAATTTAAAAATGGAGGTATTAACTAGGAAGAGGAGCAGGGAAACCTTCAGAGAAAGAGAATATATTTTCTAGATGTTGGTTTTGTAGGTTATACATATATTAAAAATTTATTGAGCTATATACTTATATTTGTACCCTTTCTTTGTCAGTTAATATAAAAGAAAGAAAAAATTTAAAAATACTTTTTTTTTGCTCTAATACCACACATATATTTTACTATTTCTTAGCTCAAGAGTGTTGCACTTATGGTTTTTAAAGTAGCTTTTTTTTTCTCTGTTTAAGATTGCTACCATTTAATAAGATTGCCTGAAACCTCCTAGCACTAAAATTTCTGAAAAACATATTTTGTACACATGGAGCTGAAAAGTCTGCAGTTCACTTTTTCTAAGAGTACATAACTTTGTTGAATACATTATTAAAGTCAAAATTTAACACTAGCAAGTGGGCTTTTCTTGACAGAGTGAGCCCATGCATATATGACTTTGTCTTCTTTTTATAGAGCTGAGAGCAATTCCAAACCAGCCCCAGGGGATGGGGTAGTCTCTGAGCATCTTGTGGGAACCAGTTTCCTTCCAATAAGCTGAAATTCCCTCTACTCTGGTTCTAACCCATTAAGCACCCACCAGACTGCAACTTCGTAGCCTACTTTCAGAGGAATCTTAACGAAGAATTGTGATAGAACTCCTTTGACCAAAATGATGGCATTCCCCTGTTCTCAGACTGACTTCTTCAAGGGGACTTCCAATGAATTCTTGTGCAATTAAACCATCATCCCATTAGCACATTATAATTTAAAATTGCTTCAAGAAATTATTCCCACTCCTAGGGAAATAGAACTAAAATGAATTTCACGTGTATGCTTATTTATAGAATTCTTGAGTTACCTTCATTTATATTTACACTTGCATCTCATAAAGCTATTAAAGGTTTTTGAACATATACTGCTTAGCTTTTTTCTGCTACCATATTTTAAATCACTTGTAACATTTTCAAACTAACTTAATTCTAACCTGTCTTTCCCCATCAAACCTACCTTTTATTTGCTGTACTTCAGCCTCATAATACCTAAACTCTTATCTTTGCAGCTAAATAGACTATTCAAATTGACTAAAAATTGTCTTTCGCATGTTGGTCCACATCATCTCTCTGGCTTTGTTGCATTCTGAAGTTATTCAATGTGAAATAATGGTCAAAATCAATTACGAACTCCAAGTTGTCTTTGACAGGGGAGTATTTATTATTGTTATTAGATGATGTTCACTCTATTGAGGCCGTGTTTATGGAGGCAGGAACATGCCTCTCTCTAAAGATTTTGCTTTTTAGAAGGCACATAAAAATCTCAGGCTTACTTTTCAGCTTCATAAATACACAAAGGGACGCATCGAGTTAACACAACTCATCTATCTTGAGTATCATTTGGTTCAAACAACCATAGAACTAAATCCTAAATAACCTGTATAACCAATGTTAACCATGTTTAAATCAGCTTTAACGGGGAAGAAAATGGTTGACTGCTTGATAATTCAGAACAAGACAAAATTGTATCTTGAATTTAATAATATGTTCAATAGCTAAGTATCCTTAGAAAAAGGAACTGCATAATTCAGCTTCATGTGTATTAAATTTATTGAATTGTTTGGTTTTTTTTTTTGCGGTACTGGGGTTCCTGGAAGCCCTTCAACCTCTGGGCTACACTCCCAGACCCATTTTATATTTTTATTTGGAAACAGGGTCTCTTAAGCCAGCAAGGCTGGCCTTGAACCTGCATGATCCTCCTCCTGTCTCTGCCTCCCAAGCGGGATTACAAGCGTGCTCCACCACGCCCGGCTTGAATTGTTTTTTAGAAGTTTCTCAAGTATAATTTGAAGCCACAGTAATGATGATTCTCACTTCTAACCTTTGAAAACCAATCTCTCTCCCTCTCTCCGCCTCTCTCTCTCTCTCTCTCTCTCTCTCTCTCTCTCTCTCTCTCTCTCTCTCTCTCCAGGTCTAGCATTAGACAATGTGGAAACAAATTATTCCAAAACTTAATGGCTCAAAACAATATTAATATTTACATTGCCCATAAATCTGCAATTTGGGCAGGGCTCAGTACAGAAGGGAATATAGAGATATTGGTGAAAACAGGGAAAAATTCAATATTTCTATATATCACTATGGTTATGTAGCTTTTTGCAGTTATAATAATTTTCCTTTTCACCACTGCCCCCCATCCAAGCAGTTCTGTGTTTAAGACGCCAGGGAAAAAGTATGACAAGGTATGAAACAGGCAACAGCCAGGGAGTCTCTGGCTCTTGTGTTTTCAGAATCCTGAACCCTTTACAGAACTCATGTCAGATGCCTGGGATGCAAACATGACTGACAGAGGGATTCCCTCTGAGGAAGAATATGAAGATTAAACCACAGAATTCCTACCCCAAGTATCATGTCTCCTGAAGAAAAAAAGCCTGTATTTTAGTGGGTATTTGTTGTCCAGGTCCTGAAGTGTTAAAAGAGAAAAAGGAGATTCTATGGAAATGATATGGAGGCAAGAAAAGGGAGACTGTTGATAAGAGTGGATAACAGAGGAAGAAGCCAGCATTGGCAGAACCTGAAAGCTCCAGGGTGGGCCTCGCAGAGATGGTACACAGGCCCAGCAGTCACTGGCTCTTCTCAGGGACATTTCTAGGAGTGCTGAAGAATGCTGGGATCAGAGGTCTGAAGCCAACCGCTTCTGGCAGAACACATCACCTGTCCTGGGCAACACTGAAAGGACTAGTGATGAACAGGAAAGAAGCCACCTTCCCTCCTTGTTTTCTGCTTCCTGTTGGTAGGACTCTCAGAAAGCCAGCTGGCAAAGGACTCTGGGAAATGCAGACTGAGGAATCTCAGTGCCAACATCTCAGAGTGGAGTGCAGAAAGGATGAACTTGCAGCTAGAGGCAGTAGGTAGGTAGTCAGTCAGCATGTCCCTACACATGTAAAAGGAAACCCCGAACTGAAGAGGTTGTCTCAGAGTGACAAAGATTAAATTTTGGTTTCCGATCAGGGTGAAAATTGAAATAGAAATTAAGTTAGATTTCGGAAAAAAATTAAGAAAATTATTATTTCAAATATTCTGAATATATCTGCTGATAGCCAGGACCCCTACTATATAATTTATTTATTTATTTATTTATTTATTTATTTATTCATTTAATTTTGGTGGTACTGGGGTTCCTGGAAGCCCTTCTACCTCCAGGCTACACTCCCAGACCTGTTTTATATTTTTATTTGAAGATAGGGTCTCTTAAGCCAGCGCAGCTGGCTTTGAATCTGCACGAGCCTCCTGTCTCCGCCTCCCAACCGCGGAGATTACAAGCGTGCGCCACCACGCCCGGCAATATTTTAAATTGGTTAAAACTGTAAGCAGAGCAAAAATGCTAATAGGATAAAAATGAATATTTGCAACTATGACTTATAGTTGTTAAGATTATGAGTGATTATCTTTATTTTCTTAGTTGTCTACAAAAACACGTTACTTTTACAATAAAATTATTATTTTTTTTTTGATACTCAGAATGGAATCCAGGGGCATTCTACCTCTGAGTCACACCCCAGACTATATTTTTATTCATTATTTTGAAACAGAATCTCACTGAGTTGCAAAGGGCCCCACAAAGTAGCTGACACTCTCCTAAACTACAGTCCTCCTATCTCAGTCTCCCAAATGCTGGAATTACAAGCATGCGCAACCACACCTGGCTTACAATAAAATTATTTTTAAAACTTGTTGATGTAAATGTTATGTCATAATTCATTTGTATATCATACTTTAAATACATATCTAGATTGGACTGATCCCAATCTAAAATTTCCCTTTTCTTTCTCATATTTCTTAAGGATGATTAGAAACTAGCAATGTTCTGTGAATTCCATTCTTCAGTGTTTTCTCCGAACCCTCATACACCTTTTGAATTAACAAGAGGGATGTAGTCTTCAATTCGCATTCATTTTGACAAGAAAATGTTCATTGCAATTGTCTTCCAGTTTGAAGTTTTCATAAACTTCTTTCTTCTGCTTATTGGCCCCAGAGTCCAGTTCTAGTATGACAGCTGTGACCAGGGAGTTCTTATGATAGCCCTTACCATAGGCACATGTGTTACCAAGGACCTTCAGAGAGGTTTTGATGTAACTCCTCTCAGACATAAAACATCAGATTCCCTCACCTGTGACTTCCTGGCTCTGTTTTGGTTTGGGCCTGATACCACATTGGCATTAAAAGGATTCCTCTTTTTGATCACCATGTTTCTCTGAATCACCACTCAATCAACCTACAGTTTGGTTTTGATTGTCCCCCAGAGCCAGCTGCTCTGACCTGACACTGGGAGGAATGTCAACAATCATGGGTCTGTGGCAAGACCCTTTTGGTTATTAGAACAAGAAGGAGGTTTAGAAGGGGTGAGCCTCAGCCTAGAGTTCATTGTTAGGTTCAGTTTTGTCTGTTTTGTAAGCATGGGCTCTCATTTTGAACCTCTGGTCTAAAATTAATCTGGTTGAAGCTATATTCTAAGGAAATTTGACAGGCCTTAGGTACAAAATCTAACAAGGACAATACAAATAAAAGCAAATAGAGATGTGACACATGTGTTGTGTATAATAGTTCTAAACCACGGAGCCTGAAGGAAAATAATGTAATGACTGAGAGCCCTGTTGTAGTCAGATATTACAGGAAACTAGATGAATTCTGTAACTGACTCTGAAGATGGATAACAAGAACTCAAAAACAATAAATATATAGCAACAACGAATGTATAGCAGAAGAAAAACCTAATCTTTGGGTTTTAAATGACTAGGATTTGAGAGTTTGTTGTTGTAGCATAACAACATACACTTACCCATACGTTATGGTAGCCATTCTTGCCAAGGCATTTTAAAGAACCGTTCTCCATAGAAAAAAGTTAATGCACAATATTTTTTCAGTATTTGGGGACAGGGTTTTAGATATGTTGATAACTTTCCCTATTTGAAATGCTTAATATTATATTATGCTTCCTTTTAGTGGAGGCACTTAAGCTGTACTTTTTTTTGAAAAATACTTTTAAATTTTTTGTTCATGTACTCTCTCTTACTCCCAGGTATTTCTCAAAACCTTTTTGATGGATGCTTAATGTACATTCCCATGCATATAACTGATAATCTTCTCTTTTTTTATCCATTACGTTTAAAGATTTAGGTGTCTGTATTTATGTAATAAATCAAGGCAAATTTTTCATTTTGATGCTCGGATACTTTATCTGGCAACCACACAATACGTAGAAGATTATATTCTCCTTCCCTTTAATAAATCCCACAAGGAGCAGAACTAGTAACAGGAAATTAGTGTTTGAAAAATCATTCTATGTCTGTGAAAAGAAAGCTCTCTAAGGATACCGCTACTGTGGCCATGAATTAATGAGAAAATATTCAGCTATTTTTTTTAAGACAACCTTCCCTCAAGATCTTGTAGTATATTCTTTCAGGCTGCTAATGACCGGCTTTATTCAAACTTGGCATGTGGTTTTTTTTTTTTTTACTTCTTTTTCTTCTTATAATAATTCCATCTTTCCAGGTGCTCCCCTTCATAGGATGAATGTAAGAACTACTTTTACTGGGTGTAGATGTTTTGAGAGAACTGGTAAGGCAGGCGGCTTTGAAGCTGCTGTTTTTCATCAGCTTGGCGGGTAATCTAATCCCTCCACCCTAACCAGATTTGACCTAAGTGAACACAGCTTGCCTCTAGTCCAGGGATAAAATTGGAGGAAAGAGATAGTCTGCATGTTCCTGGCTGAGAAAAGAGGAGAGAAGGAAGATAAGACTGTGGTTTCAAATATCCTTAATGGGAAATCGCGACAGTCATTTTTCACTGGGGCTGGGTGCTGTCCAGGAGCTTTGATTACTGCCTCCTCTTTCCTGGGAATCCTTTTGTTTGGTCATTCTGGTGTTTGGACTTTGGCCAGGCCACTTCTGCATTCTCCAGGTAACTCTGGGTCTGTCTCAATGCAGCCCTGGAGTGACTCATAGGTCTGTAACTGATAGACCACTGTCTGATTTTTAGCAATCTAAGTTTCTCTCCTGGATTTACGTCCTGAAAGGCAAGGGTGAGTTTTGTTTTTTTTTTTTCCTGGCTGCTGTCTTGCTGGCTCAGAAAGCCTAACATGCATTCAAACCACAGCACCAGGGCATTGCATCAGCATTTTTATTACTTTTTTTTCTTTGTTATGCATACTGAAAGCAATTAACAGAGAGAGAGAGAGAGAGAGAGAGAGAGAGAGAGAGAGAGAGAGAGAGAGAACCAGAAAAGGAATGTTGTTAGTGTTTTCTGATTTATGAGTCTGAAAGACCTGTCACACTGAGCCCCAGAATGATTTTAATTAGCTGAATGACTGAAATGCCTTGTCAATGAGATGTCCCCTCTGATGAGTGAGCAGCCAGGAAGGGGAGACCCTGGAGAGGTGGGGTGGGGCTGGCTGCAGATGGAAACCATGCTGCTCCTTCTGCCTGCTTCTGCAAAGGCTGATTCATTGTGCACATCATTTCATTCTTAGTCTGGTGAGAATGCAGGTATTCCTTGATTTACAATGAGGTCATGTCCCAATAATCCCATTGTAAGTCGAGAATGTATTTAATACACCTAATCTACTGAACTTCACAGCAAAGCATACTGCAGCGTATCAGTTGTCTACCCTCATGATTGCACGGCTGACTGAGTCTGGGGCTTCCTGCCGCACTGCCCAGCATCTCGAGAGAGTATGAGGCCATTTATCACCACCACTGGCCTGGGAAGAGATCAGAATTTGAAGTGTGGTTTCTACTGAATGCATACCACTTTCACAGTGCTGCAAAACTGAGGCATTGTTAGATCACACCAATGTAAGTTGGGGTCCGTGTAATTATGAAGCCCCACATGATTTTTGTCTGTTAATTACGCAGCTCCTGAATGTGAGAAATAGGATAAGTACAGCCAGTTTTTCAACCAACAGAAAAAGAAATTTCTTTAGGAATTTGAGTCATGAGCAAGGGGACTCAGCATGCCGGGGCCTTAGATCAGTTCTCAACTTGTTCTATGTAGAGTAACAGAACAGAGTGGGTTGAGTAGCTACCCCGGTATCAGCTTGGTGAGAGGAGGACCTCAACCACCAGGCCTTCATAGGATGCCCAGAATCATGGTCTGCCTTGGGGCCACGTGCTAACTCCAGCCTCAGTTCCTCCCTGTCTTCAGCAACAATAATCTCCACTAAATTTTGTAGCCAAAATAGCTAAACAAATGGAAAACATTTCAGGAAGTCTTTTGGCCATGAAAATAAGAAGCTGGCTTACTCTTATCCTAAACCAAAAGGCCCCTCACTGGGAGTTGTTGTGGGTGCCAGGTCTGAGGAGAGAGGCACACAGCTGGGCAAGGGAGCTGGGCATGGCAGGTGCCCCGGGAAGTAAATGAGAAAAAGATTAGAAATTTTCAATCTGAAGAGACCCACTCAATGGCCCTAGGCAGCAGCATCTAGAACACATATGTGAAGATGGTAACTTTTGTTAGAGCTCACTGGGAAGCTTTTATCAGCTACATCTCCCACTACTTCTGAGCACAAAAGCTTCCTCCTCTCAAGCTGTCAGAGCTTGCTTATAGTTTCACAAGCAGGCTGCCCTTTCTTCACCACACTTAGAGGTTTACTCATATCCTTCCCTATTTACATGTCTCTGTTCTCTGCTTGCTAAGTTTAAACCCCTCTTACTAGAAAAGGCCCCCTTCCATCACCTGAGCCAAAGGTAGAATTCTTACAGGCTTCAGGGTCTGCCCATTTGTTTGACAGGTAAGTCTGTTATATAGTCAGCTTGATTTACTATTTAAACACTTTGTTATATAAGTGGATGTATGGGCAAATAGGTAAGTAATCATTTTTTTCAAGTTTATGCAATAGTAACTGCATAAGCCCAACCTTCCAGACCAATGCCATTGTGTATAATTTGCATGAACTAGACAGTTGTGGATAGCAAAACCATCAGGAAAACAGTGGTTTATACAAGGTAATTTTTTTCTCTTAAGTAACAAAGGCTTGGAGATAGGAAGTCCAGGGAGGGTCGGGAGGTTTTACAATCATTTAACATAAACTCCTTCTATCTTTCAGCCCCATCCTTTTGGTGCACAGGTGTACCTGGAAGGGGATTTGATGAGGCAGCACAGTGGTCCAGGTTTCAGCCATCGTCTCTGTAGCCAGACATCAGGAAGGAGGGAGAGAGGACAGAATCCCCACCCCAGAAGTGGCATTGGCAACCTTTCAGGATGCCATCTGAGAGCCCTCAGGACACCTTTTTTTTTTTTTTTTTTTTTTTTTGGTGGTGGTACTGGGGTTCCTGGAAGCCCTTCTACCTCCGGGCTACACTCCCAGACCTATTTTATATTTTTGAAACAGGGTCTCTTACGCCAGCGCGGCTGGCTTCGAACCTGTGCGATCCTCCTGTCTCCGCCTCCCAAGCGCAGGGATTACAAGCGTGCGCCACCACGCCCGGCTCTTTTTTTTTTTTTCCCCCCTCCGGGCTACACTCCCAGACCTATTTTATACTTTTTTATTTAGAAACAGGGTTTCTTAAGCCAGCGTGATCCTCCTGTCTCCGCCTCCCAAGCACGGGGATTACAAGGGTGCACCGTGCACCACCAGGCCCGGCCCCTCAGGACACCTTTTATATTTGTGTCTCATTCACTGACACACCATCACCTTAGCAACAAGGGAGGTTGGGAAAGTTAATCTTTCAGCTGTGTCATTGGTACCAGAAATTTAATAATGATTTTGATTCAATAGAAGAAATAAGGAATAGAGATTGAATATCAACTAGCAGTCCCTAACACATAGGCTGATTTTTTTTTTTTTTTTGGTGCTTTTAGGAAACATCTCAGTAAGTTCCAAAAAACTGGAACCCCTAGGATGTTCTACTGAATTATGGAGAGGTAATGAGCTGATCGACAGTCTGATAGACTAATCTTGCCTACAGACATGTTTTATTCAACCAGTGTCACATTTAACATTTCCTAGAACCAACAGTTAAGGGAGATTGTACATAAATTTCAGTGCAGAAGCAGTAGATTAAATAGTCCTTCAAAGCAGCTGTAGTTATTCCTCAAACCCTCCGAAAAGTCTCATGAGGGCCACAAATGAGTCCATCGATTACAGTTATGATCACTCAGTTTCTTCTGTGTTCCAGTCCCCCTGATGACCACTGACCACTAAGGCATTCATGATTGCTTCTTCAAAGTGTGGACCAAAAAAAACACCAGCATAGCCAGAGGTAACCCCAAAGCAGACATTCTTTGGGGTGCTAGAGTGGTTCTTTGTGGTATCCCTTAATATGGAGACAATTGTAGTCTCTACTGAACTCAATCTCCCACTTCATCTCTCATACTTCAAGGGAGCACTGCCCAGAATTTCTCATTTCTTGTAATCTGCCTGTGTCTGACCTTCATGCCGACCCCCACACCCCACTCACAAAATTTCTAATTAAAATGATGTGTTAGGTTTGGGTCACCAGATAACTTCTAAGCTACTGACTTAGCATAAGATGCCCACAAGAGAGCAGATGCCACACCCTTCCCATCCTCCACTCCCCTCTCTCCTCTCACCCTGTATCTTCAAACCAACCCCTCCCCTCTCTCTACATATAAATGAATTTGGCCTAGGTACATCAGTAGATGGTAGCAGGTAAATGAGGTTTTCTGAAAGAGCACACAGAGGCACATCAGAGCTTCATCCCAGCAAGCTCCAATGTCTTATAACTCAAGGAACACTCAGGGAGAAACCCTTCAGTGGTTTAAAAAAATGGAATAAGCCAGGCGTGGTGGCGCACGCTTGTAAACCCCGCGCTTGGGAGGCAGAGACAGGAGGATCACGCAGGTTCAAAGCCAGCCGTGCGCGCTGGCTTAGAAGACCCTGTTTCTAAATTTAAAAAAATATAAAATAGGTCTGGGAGTGTAGCCCAGAGGTAGAAGGGCTTCCAGGAACCCCAGTACCACCAAAAAAAAAAAAAAGGAATAAGAGGCTGCAGTAATTTTTAGGGTGTAAGAAAAGTAGGCAGAGATGCTAAAAGGCAAAGAGGACCATCAACTGCTTCAACAGTGTGATTTCCACAGAACCACGGTGTCCTCAGTAGAAGCAAAACATTTTCCATAAAAGCTCTGAAAAAAAATCAAACATAAAGAGCATCTATCACACCCATGGAATCAGGTGTGGGGCGCAAGCTTTCTTGCTCCACAAAAGCCCATATAGGATCAGAAGAATGTTTAATCATGCAAGGGAGGTATAATGAGTTTTGCTGTCTCTGGTCCTTCCAGGCATCAGATAAGCCAGGATTCAGTTTTAAGTTCAACTATGCAAAGCCAAAGCAACTTCTCATGGTTGCCATAGGATACCTTCTAAATATGTGTCTGGTTGTGAGTTCCCCAAATTGTTATGCAATGAAAATGTCACAGATTATAAGTATGGAGTTTTTTTTCAATTACATACCCAGAGAAATGTGATATTTCCCTCTGGGATTGTATTATATTGGGTTTGGCTCTATGTCAGTAGATTTCAGTAATGGAGAATTAAGACTATTCTAGCTACAGGGCACCAATGAATACAGGCTGAATAATTTGGGGCTGGTAATTTGAATGGTTCCAACTTATTCTTCTTAACAAGGGGAATTTGTTTTCCAACAGAAAACATAAAAAATCTTTTATGCCTGGAAGACACTTCTACAAACTAAACATGCTCAGCATGATTTGGATAGGCTTTGACCATTGAACTCTTATAGATAGTGACTATTTGTTCAATTGTCTTTCTACTGAACATGGGCTCCCCGAGGGCATGAAGGGTGTCGTTTTTCTTCATAGCCTCTGTATCTAGCACAGTGACAGATGCTCTGGAGGTGTCCCATAAATGGTGGCTAATGAGCTGACGCATGATGCAGTGCAATGGTCTACGTAGATTGATAGTCTTTCGGAAAAGATGCCTTGGAAAGAAGGCAGTGTCCAGAAATAAGATTTGTTCAGATTAAGTTTTTGCTTTATCCACAATTTTTTGCTCCAGGGAGAGAGTAACAAAGATTTAGCTGGAACTGCATATTTCCCCATAAATATATAGAAACACAGAGAATAGATTTAGGATTTAAAGCAGTGAAGCAATGTCCTGATCATCTATTGATGCAGTCTGGCTGCCTTGTCATCCTCAAGGTAATTATAGCTGCAGTTTAAAGAGGATGCACATCTGTATTAGTTAGCTTTTTCATTGCTGTGACCAAAATACCTGATAAGAGCAACTTAGGGACAAAAGGTTTATTTGGGCTCAGGGTTTCAGAGGTTCAGTCCACAGTTGGCTGACTCCAAGGTAGAAACATCACAGTGGTAGGGCAGCAGGGCTCAAAAAGCTGCTCAACTGAGAACAGCTAGAAACAGAGAAAGAAACAAGAACTGGCCAGGGACAGAGGCAGTCCTCAAGGCCAGGCCCCCAGGGCCCACCTCCTCCAGCCATGCCCCACCTCTGAATATTATTACATTGTCAAAACATGAGCTTTTCTAGAGCTGGGTGTTGTGGCTCACTCTTGTAATCCCTGCACTTGGGAGGCTGAGACAGGAGGACCGCACAGGTTCGAAGCCAGCCGCGGCTACTTAGTGAGGCTCTCTCAAGAACTTAGGGAGACCCTGTTTCCAAATAAAATATTTAAAAAATCAGTCTGGGAGTATAGCCCGGAGGTAGAAAACCCCTGGGTTCCACCCCCAGTACCACACACACACACACAAAAATGGGCTTTTCTAGAGGGCAAGCTATTTCCAAGCCATAATAATACGCTTGTTCTCTGTATCAATCACTTCCTGCACTTTTCCCTAGTCACTCTTTGCATTATGTGGTGTCATTCCTGTAATAGTGATTATTGGGATACCATTAATATATAAAGGAAAAATTATTTTTAAAGACCAGATAGTAAGCCTGGCACGATGGTGCATGCCTATAATCCCATTACTTGGGAGGCTGATACAGAAGGATCACAAGTTAGAGGCCAGCCCCAGCAATTTAAAAAGACTCTGTGCAACTTAGTTACTTTCTGTGCAGAGTTTAAGGTAAGTAGTTTAAAAAATGCATTAGTCATGTATTATACCTTTTATGTGCTGGGTTTTCTTTAAACACTTCCTTGCCTAAAGATGGTATACATTTTCTTGCATATAGATCTTTCTTACCTACTTTTTCATCCTTCAATGTTTTTTCCCATCTAGAGGAAAGTGCAGATCCCCAAAGCCAGCAATAAAGAGTTTATGTGGAATCCAAGTTTGTTTTTTATTGCAAAGAAGGGAATTGGGAAGCTCCACCAAAACAGAAATTGACAGGTAGAGAACGCTTACCTCGTCCCCACGGGCTCTATCTGGCTCTGTGTGGCTACTCCCTGGGCCTGCTCTTCAGAACTGTACTCGCTATTATGTCATAGATTTTGCAAATTCAGCTCTCAGGAGATTGCTTTCTTTTTCATGCTTACTTGTGATTATGGTGTTCAGCCATAACCACAATTCCTGGCTTACCTGACCACAGTTTGTCCTACTTACAGGCAAAAGGATTCGATGTGATGTAAGTAGGAACAACCTTATGGGCTGTACACAATGAGATTGAACTGGCTTCAAATTCTGGCTCTGAGCCTTTGAACAAGTCAATTATTCTTTCATCCCTTTGTTTCCCCTCTCTGTAAAATGGAACTAATAATATCTACCTTGCTCAATTGCCATGCAATCAAATAATGCAATGTATATAAAGCATCCAGAAAGCAGTGGGTGTTTTGTAAGCCGTGAACATTAATTCTACTCCTGCTCCTAATAGTAATAGAAACCGAAAGAGGAAGAGGAAGCTGGAAAGAAATGCCTGTGTTGGAATTCCTTGTTCACTCTTTCTGTCTCACTCTTCCAATGGTTTATTTTAAGATAAATGTTATTATTTATAAAAAAATTATGAATATTATATATTTGGGGTTTATAACATGAAGTTGTAGGGACATCTCAATAATAAGATGGATGCTATCATAAAACAGATTAAATCTGTCATTTCACATGGTTATCTGTTGATCAGTAACAAAAGTGACTAAAATCTACTTATTTAATAAAAGTCTTTAATACTTTGACCAACTTCTACATTCTCTTGATATAGAAAGTGTGAAGGACTCAAACAGAACGAGATAAAGAACATTGAACATAAAAACTTTTAAGAACAGCAATACTACCTGGCCTAGAAACTCCTTTTTAACCCAGAGTTTTTGTTTTTTATCCAAATTTTTCAATGTCAAATAATCTCTGAATATTCGTATGAACTATATGTGAATCATGTTCAAAAACACATCCTGGATAAAAGTGATAATTCCCAGCCTTTGGAAGCATGTCCCTGTGGCCACATATACTAAAAGAAACAGCAGATGGGAAGGAGAAGGGAGGAGAATACTCAGGCCCAAAGATGCAGAGAAGTTTTAATCCTCAAGTTGACAATACTTGGTAAACACTGTTTGCTCTTTCTTCCCAGAAATTTATCTGCATTCCCTGCATT
Organism: Muscardinus avellanarius; assembly: GCF_963383645.1. Taxonomy (NCBI): domain Eukaryota; kingdom Metazoa; phylum Chordata; class Mammalia; order Rodentia; family Gliridae; genus Muscardinus; species Muscardinus avellanarius. The sequence goes on along the minus strand of NC_137787.1, from coordinate 23,443,058 downwards.
GCCTGTGGAGTTTCAGGACTTACAGAGTAATTTGGATGTGATGTGATCATCTACCGTAAGGCAACTGTAATCTAGTGAAAACCACAAAACAAAACAAAACAAAACAAAACAAAACACAGGTGAAGTCCAGAGAAATGCCCCTTAGTTAACATATATCCCAAACCCTGCAGGGCTGGAGCGGAGCGTTATGACCTCCTCTTCAGCATTACTTAAGGGGTAAAATGTGCAAAGGAAATGCATTTGACCACAGAGTCCGTTCAGTCATATACATTTGCTGGATCCAGCTGTATTTTCTAAACCCTGAACATATTGTTCTGGCTGTTTATATTTTTGGCATGCAGCACCGCTATGCATTCCTAAGTTCCAAGAGCACGGAGCGTAGCAGCAGAAGTGTTCCCTAAAAGGCCCGTAAAGCCACAACTAGCTTACTCTCCCAAAGATACAAGGTACTTTGGAAGCACAAGATCTATTGCAACCGACATGGCTCAGAGTTGAATGTGTCGCAATGCATTCCTGGGGAGGCAGAGTTCCTTTGCCTAACAGTTTCTGTATTTGTCAACACTACTGTAGGCCGGAGGTCAGCAGCAGCCTTTGGCAGCACAAAACCAAACCTAAAATGTTAAAGAAGTGCTAGGCCACAGAGCCCAGTCCTTGCTACAGCCGCTCTCTCTGCTAAAAGTCTAAGTGAATGCTGCTCCAGTGTAGAAGTTTATAGACAATCCGGGCTGCATAAGACAGAGCAGCAACCTGAGTGATTCTTACACTCCAGGAGGGAGATGCCCAAGCGTTTGGACACAGCTTTCAGAGAATGTTGAGGAATACTAAAAAAAAAAATTGTTTCCATTTACTATAATTTTTTAATGTAATAAGATTTTTAAGTAGCTCAGTTTAAGATACTAAAAAAACTCATAGGTGCTAAACAAAATACTAGCAATATGCATTCAAAGTCACATCAAGAAAATCATACACCATGACCAAGTAGGGTTCATCCCGGGGATGCAAGGTGGGTTCATTATATGAAAATCAATTCATGTAATTCATCACATAAACAGAAACAAAGACAAAAATCACATGATCATTTCAATAGATGCTGAAAAAGCATTTGACAAAATCCAACATCCATTTATGCTAAAAGCACTGCAGAGAATGGGGATCGAAGGAACATGCCTCAACATCATAAAGGTGATCTACAATAGGCCCACAGCCAACATCATATTAAATGGGGATAAACTGTTAGAAAGTCAGCACTAAGAAAACAAATAACCCAGTGAAAAAAATAGTCGAGTGAACTTAATAGACACTTCACAAAAGAAGAAATTTAAATGGCCAATAAATGCATAAAAAATGCTCAACATCATTAGCAGTCAGAGAGATGCAAATTGATACTACCCTGAGATTTCAGCTAACTCCAAGTAGAATGGCAATCAATCAAAACACAAACAACAAAAACTGGCGAGGATGCAGAGAAGTGGAAACTCTACTACAGTCCCTCGTGTGGCCCCCAATCATTCTACAATCTAAATAAGCAGGCTTATGCCACTTACAGGCCTCATCAAACACCTTTGCTCTGATCCAGTACTGAGATGGGAGGACAAGGTGGGTAGCTTTCCTAGAGTATCGATAGGAGGCCTGCAGGGAGGTTCAGAATGCAAACTGAAGCAAGCAAGAGGCTGCTGCTCTTACAAAGGCCAGGAGAAACACAGCAGCCACTAGGAGCTGAATACTTTACTTCTGGTGTCTCTGCTGTGTGTTTAATATGCTGGTCACTGAAGCATATGATACCATCAAAATGCATGAGTGGCCTTCCATGGCATGCCACAGAAAAGAAGAATCTGTCTTAGCAGAAAATTTTAAAACTCTGATGGATATCGAGTTTTAATTTAAGTGTATACTGTTAATAGTTAAAAGAATATCTAGTTACAAGGATATTCATCACTCTTTTGTTTTTAAAGCAATGGGAAGTTAGATGCTATCTAAATACCTGTTGAACAGTAGTACCTTGTGTAGTACATTTGTATAATGGGATAATTCATAGTCCTTAAAGTAATGTTCTAGAGGATTGATACAGAAAGAAGTTAAGGACAAACCAGGTGCAGAGACCCGTGCCTGTAAACCTTATTATGGGGAGGCTAAGATAGGAAGATTGCAGTTTTGAGGCTAACCTCATCAATTTAGTGAGATACTGTTTCATAATAAAAAATAAATAAAAAGGTTGTGAGTATAGCTTAGAGGAAGAATACCTTGGGTTCAATCCCAAAAACCAAAAGAAAAAAAAAAAGAAAAGAAAAAAGGAAAAATGCTAATGACATTGTTGAATGAAAAAAATCAAATTAAAAGAATTATACTGGAAAAGACATTAAGAGTGTAAAAAGACACACTATTTCTGAGTCACAAAGTACTTGTATCCAAAATACACAGTCTTTTAAAAAGCAACAATATAAACAATTAAAAATAAAATATCTGAACAGACATATAGCAAAAGAAGATATAAAGATACAAAATAAGCATGTGAAAAAAATTTCAACATCATTTGTCATCACAGAAATGCAAGTTTGAACAACAATGAGATGCTGCTGTACACCTATGAGGATAGCTAAAATAAAAGAATTAATGACATCAATTGCTGACAAGGATGCTGGAAATAAGAAGTCTCATTCATTGCTGGTAGAAATAAAAATGGTACAGGGATTTTAGAAAAAAACTTAGACGTTTCTTACAAAGCAAAATTAGTCACTGTCCGATCTCCACAATCAGACTCCTAAATATTTGCTCAGTAAAAATATATATCCATACAAAGCCCACATGCGAATACTTATAGCAACTGTGTTCATAGTTCCCCCAAATGAGAAGCAGACAACAAACTGTGCTACAGCCACACAACTGAATACTTTTAGCAATAAAGTGGGATGAGCCGGTGGAACGGGGGTTTCTTCTGAGCCCCCCAGGATGAAAAGGGGGGTTTCCTGAGAAGAAACCTGGAGTTTCATCATAGATGAAACGGAGTTTCTTGAGAAGAAACTCAGCATCTCCGTACAGGGTTCTTGTCTACGGTGAGCGAAGAATGACACCCGCAGACCTCAGGAAGGGGAGTAAAAGGTTTATTAGAAGCAGCAGGGAATGGGGAATGGTGGCTGGACACCCCCAAAGGGGCTGGAACTCTGGGGTCCAGCAGCTGCCTTCAGGACAATACTTGAGAGTAACCCAAGCCAAATTGCCTTTAGTTGCAAGCTGCTTTCTTCCAGAGTCCACGCGATCTGCCAGAAGAGGATAGAGAAAGTGGCCGAACATCCCAAAGGGGCTGTCGGGGCTCTGGCGTCCAGCCACTGCCTTCAGGACATTACTTGAGAGTAGCCCAAGCCTAATGTCTTCAATTGCAGGCGGCCTTCTTCCAGAGTCTACGTGATCTGCCAGAAGGGAATAGGAAAAGAGGCAGAACACCACTCGGGCTGTCAGGGCTCTTATGTCCAGTAGTGGCCTTTAGGTCACTACCCGAGTGTCGCCTGAGCCAAGTGCCATCAGTTGCAAACTACTTTCTCCCAGAGTTCACGTGATCTGCCAGAAAAGAAGTGGAGGTCACCCCTAAGGGCCCTGGTCAGTCTTGATGTCCAGAAGAGGCCTTCAGGTCACTACTTGAGAGTCGCCCGAGCCATGTGCCCTCAGATGCACTCTGCCTTCTCTCAGGGCCAACAAGACCTACGAGAGAGAGAACAGCTCCCCAAAAGGGGAGGGGTCCCGAGAGGGAAAAGCCCCAATTTGCCCACCGACTAGGGCAAAGGCCTGGCCGTTTGTGACCTCTTTTGGTTAGGGTGACTTTGGGAATTTTGGGAAGCAGCTCTCAGGATTTGCATAGGGTATTTACAAGTCCTTGAAGAATCTCCTTTCAGCAGTGCCAGACTTGTTCAGTGGGTTTGTTGATTAGTAAACAGATGGCTTTTGTGAAGCTCTGGTCCTTCTTATCTCTGAGCCTTTGGAATTTCAGGTATTTGTCGCCCCTCAGGAAACTCAGGAAATTAACTTTTTTCTACCAAGGCCTCTTCCCTATCTGCCTATTTCCCTTCTATCTCCTCACCAGGGGTTGGTGATACATACCTAAATCCCAAAATTCAAGAAGCTGAGACAGAAGGATCCTAAGTTTGAGGCCAGCCTGGGCTACATAGTGAGATGTTGTCTCAATTATTTATTTTATTTTTTCATTTTTGCTTTTCAGGTCTGGGGACTGAACCGAGGGCCTTGAATATGCTAGGAAAGTGCTGTACCACTGAGCTATAACCCCAGCCCTGAGATTTTGTCTCGAAAAAAATTTCAAAAAAGACTGGGGATATAGTTCAGGAGAAAGAGAGCAAAGAGGGAGGTAGGGAGAGAGAGAGAGAGAGAGAGAGAGAGAGAGAGAGAGAGAGAGAGAGAGAGAGAGAGAGAGAGAGAGAGAAAGAGAGAGAGAGAGAAAGAAGAAGAAGAAGAAGAAGAAGAAGAAGAAGAAGAAGAAGAAGAAGAAGAAGAAGAAGAAGAAGCAGCACGCGCCGGGCATAGTGGCACTCACTTATAATCCCAGTTCTTGGGAGGCTGAGACAAGAGTATCACAGGTTTCAGGACAGCCTCAGCAAGTAGTGAGACTCTCATCAACCTAGGGGGACCCTGTTTCAACGTACAATTTTTTTAAAAAGGGCTAAGGTATGTAGCTCAGAGGTAGAGTGCCTTTGGATTCAGTCTCAAGTACCACAACAACAAGAGAGAGAGAGAGAGAGAGAGAGAGAGAGAGAGAGAGAGAGAGAGAGAGAGAGAGAGAGAGAGAGAGAGAAGGAGAAGGAGAAGGAGAAGGAGAAGGAGAAGAAGAAGAAGAAGAAGAAGAAGAAGAAGAAGAAGAAGAAGAAGAAGAAGAGAAGAGAGGAAGTTGTTTGTTTGTTTGTTTGTTTGCTTGTTTCTTTGTTTGTTTTGTGAGTCTGGGGATGGAACCCAGGGGCATTTAACCTCCGAGCTACACCCTCTGCCCTATATTTTTATTCTTTATTTTGAAACAGGGTCTCACTAACTTGCGGAGACCCTCGCTAAGTAGCTGAGGCTGTCCACGAACCACGATCCTCTGGTCTCAGCCTCCTGAATGCTGGGATTACAAGCATGAGCCACCATGCCTGGCTAAGAAGGAGCTATTAAGACATGCAAAAACACTGATAATTCTTAAATTCATAGTGCTAAGTGAAATAAGCCAATCTGAAAAGTGACAATTTTAGTGACAATCTGGAAAAACAAAACTATAGAAACATAAAAAAGATCAGTGGTCATTTGAGGTTTGAAGGACAGGGATGGTTTAATAGATATAGAATGGGGATTCCTTTTTATCATGGTAGAACTTTTCTATATGATAATGTAATGGTGGTTACATGATTCTATCCACTTATTAAAACCTATACAACTTCATTAGCACAAGGAATGAAACTTAACCCATGAAATTTTTAAAAAAATCATTTAGGAGATCAGAGGACCCTGAGACAGAAGGCAGATTATGACAAAGGAATCCTTCTATATTAGAAATGTATAAAATGACCTTACCAAAGAGGGTAGGGGTAAAAGTGCAGAACTAAATAACCTTACAAATAAGTAGAAATTAAAACCGTACCTAAACCCTGTAGTCTAACTGGTAATGCAGTTTTCCATGAGAACAGGGGTTAACAGTCCTGAAACCACTATATATATATACACGAGAACAGAGCAATTAAGTAAATGGATGGCAGATGGTGAAGGCTGGGTTCCTTACGCTTGGAGAGGGAGTTTACAGACAAGCAAACGAAGTCTAAAATGAATCATGCAGTATTTACTGGATCAGAGTTGGAGACATCAGTATGAACTCATGTTTACTTTAACATAGTTACAGACAAGTACACAGGCATAATTAATTATAGGCATGTGTATATATATCACCTAGTATATATATATATATATATATATATATATATATATAATTTTTTTTCTTGCTCTGTTAGCTGGGAGGGCCTAAAATAACAACATTTAAGTACTCATCACTCAGCTGCTGGTTTTTAATTCTGTTCTCCAATAAAAGAATCCAGGGTATTTTGGAGAAATGGTTGACCTTAGGTCTAGAGCAGGGAAAATGCATGATAAATCCAGAATATTTTGTAGTGTCAGGAAGGAGGGAAATATGCAATAATCCCTGCAACAATGGGGACCTGTGAAACAGACCTAGCCAGTGGCCCAAACTGAAACAATTTGAGCAATAAGATAACACAGTACTGGATTACAATCCAAAAGGAATAAATGGTATACGTATGTGTACAGAATAGAGTATTATTCAACCATAAAGAAGAATAAATCCTGTAATTTGCAGCAAAATAGGTGGAACTAGAAGACATTATGTTAAATAAAATCAGCCAGATACAGAAAGAAAAGCACTATATGCTTTCTTTCATATATGAAATTAAAAAAAATAGAACTGAAAGAATAATTATTAGTAGGGATTGGGATGGGTTGGATAGGATGGGGGAGGGCACTGCAGAGACAGGGGTGTTGGAGTAAGATTGGATTTGGTCGGGTCATACTGTATGTATATTTGAAAATGTTACACTAAACATCATTAATCTGTACAATTAATAAATGTTAATAAATAAATAAGTAAATAAATATCCACGAGGCTGCCAGGCATGGTGGCACATGCCTGTAGTCACAGTACTTGGGGGAGTGGAGACAGGAGATGGCAGGTTCAAAGCCAGCCTCAGCAACTTAGCCAGACCCTCAACAACTTAGTGAAACTCTGTTTCAAAAAGAAAAATAAAATTGGCCTGGGAGTATAGCTCAGAGATAGAATGCCCCTGAGTTCAACCCATAATACCAGGAATAAAATAACATATATACATATGTACACACACACACACACACACACACACACACACACACAATTACAAGTCCATACTGCTATGAAGATGGTTAAATAAATCAATGTGTGAGAGAGTAGACAAATTCTCCATGCAAAAGAATTTCAAATAACTTACGTAGATTTTCACTGCTTCAAGGAGTGGACCATAACTCCCTACCTCTTAATTGTGGCCTCTACACTGTCACTTCCTTCCAAAGCCCAGTGTAGAAAGAGGGAGAGAAAAGGAGTAGCTTGCCAGGTATGGTGGTGCACACTTTTAATCCCAGTATTTGGGAAGCTGAGACAGGAGGGTCGCAGGTTCATGGCCAGCCTCAGATGCTTAGTGAGGGCTTCTGCAACTTAGTAAACTCTGTTTCAAAATAAAGAATAATCTCGCTTAGCATTATGCCCTCCAGTTCCATCCATTTCCCTGAAAATGATGTAATTGAGTTTTTTGTAATGGCTGAGTAAAATTCCATTGTGTACATATCCCACAGTTTTGTAATCCATTCATTTGTTGATGGACATCTTGTTAGTCACAGAAAATAAGAAATCGATGCTTTGCCTAATATGTGAAAGCTAAGGAGAAATGGGTCATAGGAGAAACTCTAAATGAAAAAGGAAATCCTATAGAGGAGCAAACAAGACAACCTAAATGAGGGGACGGGAGGGGCGAAGAAGGAAATTCTCTAAAACACACAATGTACTTAAACATCGAAGTCAACCACTAAGCTAAGCATGAAAAGGAGGGATGGGGAGGGAATGGGGTGGGAATTGGGTAGGGGCTAAATGGGTGATGTGTACATGTATAGCCACACAAGTTTTTACCTCAATATGATGTATGAATATAATGCATCGATAAAAAATTTAAAAAAGAAAGAAAGAAAGAAATCAGCTGGGGTATAGCTCAGAGCTACACAATGGGGACATCCACAGTGTGAGTTGTGTTGATAGTGGTAGGCATTCCTCTGTGTGATGGGATGAGAAGGGTAGTCCCCATGTTCAGAGTCCTAGGATAATCAAGAGAAACACATTAGACGTATCCCAATGGAGGAGCATTTTATAAAATACCCAGATAGCGCTTCTCAAGATTACCGAGGCCATCTGGACAAGGAAGTGTGGAAAGTGGTTAGTGTGAGGAGCCTGGGGACACATGTAACTCAAGGTAATGTGGTAAGCTGGATGGGATCCTGAAAGAGAAAAACAGCATTAGTAAAAACTACAAGTAGCTAAGTAAAATGTAGCAATATGTTATTATTGGTATGTAAAATGGCAACATATTAATATTGGCTCATTAGATCAGTTAATTAGATGTGACATTAGCACCTTATTAACGTAAGATATTAAAAATAGAGGAAGCTGGGTGTACGCTGAGTGATAGTTCTATGCACTATTTTACAGTGTTTCTATAATTTTAAACTACTATAAATAAAAGGTTTGTTAGAGTATATTATAATTTTCCTAATTTGTATTAGATAGATGACTAGAACTACATATGAACACACAAAAAAGAATGTTTATATAACAAAACATTAACTTAGATAATGCTTGTGATAAGATTAAAAATAATATTTTTTTTTATTTTGCTCATGTTATGAATAACTCTGTAACAAAAAATATTTTAAACTTGCTTTTGGACCAGAACACTTTTCCTGACATAACTACAAAAAGGATAATTATATTTAACATTTAAAATTTCTAAAAAAATGATTATCAGGCAATATAATATGAAATAATTTTGTCAGAGAAAAATGTAAAAATGGGTTTTTTGATTTCTTATTTTCTTCCCAGTATGTTCTCTGGTAGTACTAAGGATAAAGGAAAAGAGGAATAATTATTTCTGGAACTAAGATGTATTAGTCAAATTTCCATCACTATAAGAAAATACCTAAGATAATGATTTCACACACACACAAAAAAAAACTATATTTGGGCTCAAGTTTTGGAGGCTCCAAACCATGATCAAGCAGACCCATTGTATTTAGGTCTCTGGTGGGGATGCCAGACAGAAATAGCATAGCAAACTTCTCATCTCCTGATCAAGAAGTGAAAGAGAAAGAAGAGACCGGAATCCCACAGTCTCCTTCAAGGGTACAATCTCCAGTGCTTTAAGGACATTCCACTAGGGCCCACCTCCTCAAGGTTGCCCTGTCTCCCACCACTACCACTCTGGGGATCAAGCTCTTAGTAAATAGGTCTTTTGGGGGATGTTCAACATCCCAACTATAGCATAAGTTTGAGAAAACACAGGCAAGAAAGAGTCTCAAATTAACCTTCAAGGGGAATTCTAATTCCCCATGTCAATCTATTCATTTCCTTCATTCTAATTTCTTATGTAATTTAAGATGTTTGAAACCTTTAGAGAAGCTGATCTAAGGCTCCAGGAAGGTGCTGTCAGACGTCCCTCGAGTCCAATTCATGGCACACCTGCTAGAGCAGACTCTCACACTGTAGATTAGAAGATGATGGTCATGACCAGTGTCAGAGTGCTGGTGATGTCACTGAAAGCCTCTGCAGTGAGAAGCAATTAGCAACTTTAAACAGAAATGTATTCCTTCATTCCCATGGTGGCCTTGCTTATTCTTTTTTAAATATTAGATCACTTTTGGCTTGAGCTTGTTCAGGATGGGCCACCCACATTTTTTTCTTGGATCATTTTATTTACTCATTCTTTCAATTTGCAAATAGTCATGGAGGACTTCCCACTTATCAGTTGCTAGGTTCACAGTCGAGGAACGTTAAAGTATGAACAAGGGAAACTAGCCTTTAACTTTAAGGAGATTCTGGGCAAAGAAGGCTGCATAAGGATATAAGTTACTGGGGTTACGTGGTATAATAAATGCTATCAAGTTTAGATAAAGGAAAACGAACACTCACAACAATGAGATTACATCCACACAGAAGGGCACAGGGAAGGGTGTGCAGAAAAAGAAGTGAATATTGGTTGCGAGTGCATTGCTGATGTGTGTAGGGAGTCTTCCTTCTTCGTGTTTTCATATGGAGGAAGTTCAACTGTAATAACAGCCCTGACTGCTCTTCCCACTTGCTGCAGCTCCCACAGAGAGTTAAGCAGTGAGTTCAAGAGTAGAAACAAAATATGCCTGGTTTAGCCCATCTTGTTTTCTCTTCTATAGGAACCCCTCTGCATGATTCTTATGTTCTGATCTACTTTCTGCCATGCAGTAATAAATGCTTAATGCTTCTCTCTCCAATTAACTTTATCAACAATAAAGGTGACCATTTAATCTCTGCCAGTCTCCTGAGTCTATTGGAGAAGAGTAAGAGGGATGTTATTATTATTCATAAAAGTGCTAAGAATGGGCTTTGGATATGCTGAGGTAAACGAAGGGAGGGGACAAGATAAGCACAGCTATAAAGTTTGGAGGAATGCTGAGTATGTTAAATTGGCAGGAACTGAGAATAGGTTAAGACAGGAATAGAAGATTCAGTGAAATAGGGAGCTTGGGGACTACGTTGGGGATCTCCAGAAAAACTGAGCTAATAGGTTATATATTCAGACACATAAGAGACATTATAAGACATTGGCTCATGCAATTGTAGAAGCCCCAAATCCCATAATCTTCCTTCTACAAGTTGAAGGCCCCAAAAAGTTGGTGGTATGGCTTCAGCTCAAAGTAAAAGAGAGTATAAATTCCTGTCCAAGGCCCACGGCCCAAGAACCAGGAGTACTGATTTCTCAGGGCAGGAGAGGATATCCCAGTTAAAGCAGAAAGAGCAAATGTGTTCTTCTTCCAGCTTTTTGTTGTATTTAGACCCTCAGTAGATTACATGAGGCCTGCCCATGTTGCTAACGGTAATCTTTATTTCATCTACTGATTCAACTCCTAATCTATTCCAGAAACAACCTCACAGACACACTACAAACAATGTTTCAGTAGCTATTAGGTATCTCTTAGCAGGCCAAGGTAATGCATTAAACCAACCCTCATAGGAGTTTCTGCTGGCTCTTGAAAACCAGGATAAGGCTTTCGAATTCATTAGTAATCAACAGGGAGGTTCTGTTTCACTGTGATTGTGGAATGTCTTATATGGGACTAATATTCCCCCCAAAAAAATCATAAACTCTGGTCAAAATATTGAAAACAAGTGTTTGAAAGTACTGGGCAGTAAATATTCAAAAGCAGAACAAATTAAAGGAGATTTGATCCTTGAGAAAGGACCCCAAAACTATGAGATCCACACATAATCGTATGGTTTTCCTTACAGTCACTATTATAGGAGTCAGAACTCAACGAGTTGGGCCCTGCTATTGTGGTTAAAAACTGAGGACTGAAATTCCAGAGAGAAAAGTCAAACAGGGAGGATGTCAAATAAATAAACCTTCAAACAGCTTTGTGTACTCCTTAATGACCGTTGAACTATGAATTTGAGAAGTGAGATTTCAGGTGAATCGGAAAGAAAAACCTAGACACCTAGAATGTCTAACAAAATATTTTAGCAGCTGCTCAATGCAGAAAAGACAAAATTTAGAGTTAGAGGGGTTCCCTAAGAATTTCAGGCTTTAGCTGGGCGTGGTGGCACATGCCTATAATTCCAGCATTTGAGAGGCTGAGACAGGAAGATTATAGATTTGAAGCCAGCCTCATTAACTTACCAAGGCTCTCAGCAACTTAGCAAGACCCTGTTCTCAAAGATAATAAAATAGGTTTGGGCTCAATCCCTACCAGTGTGTGCACGCGCACGTACACTCCCCCACCCCCCTTACACACATACAATTCAAACTTTAGTCGTACTACACCAGAAAAACCATGTCTTAGGAGTAAAAAAAAAAGATCACATACAAAGGAATTCACCCTATGATGGAGGGGAAACAAACACTGGTTTAAGATTAATTTAAATCCTGGCTGGAACAAAATCCAACATTGAAGAGGAATATGACAAAATTAATAATCTCTACAATATTTTAAATCACCATGTTTGGTATATAATAAAAAATTACTAAGCATGTAAATAAATAAAAATTTTACTAATTTTCATAGTAAAATTAGTCAAAAGAAACAGACATATATTTTGTGTAAACATTGAAATTGGATGACATAGATTGAAAATATGAAAAACATGGTCAATGAACTACATGAAAAGTTAATATAACAAGTGATAATATCATAATTTCAGGAGAGGCAAGAAAATCATAGAAGTAACAAAGTGGAAATCCTAGAACTGAAAAATGTAATCTCTTACATACAAAATCTCAGTGCATGTGATTAACAGTAGAAAGAACATGACAAAAAATATCACTGGACTTTAAGACAAGTCGATAAAATTATTCCATCTGAGACATAGAAAAAAATTGCAAAATATAGAACAAAACCCCAGTGACCCATAGGATAGTATCAAGTTGTCTAAAATCATATATTTAATGAAAGAAAGAAAAAAAGGAGAGGCTAGAACAGGACAAATATCAAAATAAGTATGGGGGGAAAATGTCCAAATTTGATAAAAGAAAAACCCCAGAAACTCATATGACAAGAAAATCAAAGGATACACAACTTGGCATAGCAAAATTAAAAAAAAAAAAAAAAAAAAAAAAAAAAAAATATATATATATATATATATATATATATATATATATATATATGTGAGAGGGTGAAAAAAAAGGCATATCATATACAGGGGAACAAAGACAATAATATAATCTGACTTTTCATCATAAAGTAATGTGAGCCAGAAGACAATGGAGCATTATTTTTAAAATCTGTTATCAATAAAATATCTTCCAAAGACTTAGGTTATATAAAGACATTTTTGTGAATTAAAGCAGACAATTTTTCACAAGCAATTCAATATTATAAAAAAGAAACGCTAAAGAAAGACGTTTCAGATTGATGGAGAGCAATACTAGGTAGAAATATGATTCTACAGAAAGGATGAGAATATGAAAATAGTAAAAATATGAATAAATAAGAAAATATTTGTCTTTTACATTTTTTAAAAGTCAATGAAGTGTTAAAGGAAAAATAACATACTTGGCACTTTTTTATTTGGTGGTACTGTGGTGGAATCCAGAGACTTTCTACCTCTGGGCTATACTCCCAGACCTATTTTATATTATTTGGAAACAGGGTCTCACTAAGTTGCTGAGAGCCTCACTCAGTAGCTGAGGCTGGCTTCCAACCTGTGCTATCATTCTGTCTCAGCCTCCCAAGCATGGGGATTATAAGCATGCTCCACCACGCCCAGCCTTTGGCACATATTTTTAAGAGTATGGCAACAGAGATAAGGAGGAGACTATAAATGGACCAATAGTAGAGTCTGGGCACATTTTCTAAATGAGGAAATGGGAAATGAATGATACAATTTGAATTGTGCCTTTTATGAGCCATCCTGCAACTGGACACAGATCAGAAGCAGCAGCCTAATGGATGCATTGAGGAAAAACCAATAGGACTTAACACCAAAATAACAATGATTTAAATAACACTTATCTGAGCATGATTGCATGCACCAGCACTTGGGAGACTGAGATAGGAATCATAGGTGAAGCTCATTGTTCAGTTTGGAAGCTTTAAAATTGACAAAGAGCTGATAAACCGAATAGAGAGAACCACCGTCCAGGGACCACACCTCTTTCTTCGCAGAGGCATCTTATCTTCTCACACAGAGACATGAATCAAGTTCTCGACGTCTATGAAAATAAGCCATTCTATCTGTACACAGGCAGGGGGCCCCTCTTCTGAAGTAATGCTCATGAGTCATCTCATCCCACTTATTTTCGCAAAGTGGCTGCAGGATGTCTTCAACGTGCCCTTGGAGGTGCAGATGTCCGAGGATGAGAAGTACCTCTAGAAAGACCTGACCCAGGAGCAGAGCTACAGCTACATCATGGTGAACACCAATGACATCGTTGCCTGTGGCTTTGATGTTAATAAGACTTTCATCTTCTCTGACCTGCAATACATGGGGATGAGCCCAGGCTTCTGTAAGAACTTGGTGAAGATTCAGAAGCACGTCACCTTCAACCAAGTGAAGGACATGTTCAGCTTCACTGACAGCGACTGCAAAGAAGATAAGTTTCCCTGCTATCCAGGCCGCCCCCTCCTTCAGCACCTCCTTCCCACAGATCTTCTGAGACAGGATGGACATCCAGTGCCTTATCCCATGTGCCAGTGGCCAGGACCCTTACTTTATAATGACGAGAGATGTTGCACCCAGGATTGGCTGTTCCAAGCCAGCCCTGCTGCACTCCACCTTCTTTTCCGCCCTGCAGGGCACCCAGACCAAGATGAGGGCCAGCAACCCCAACTCCTCCATCTTCCTCACAGACACGGCCAAGCAGATTAAGACCAAGGTCAACAAGCACACGTTTTCTGGAGGCAGAGACACTGTGGATGAGCACAGGCAGCTTGGGGGCAACTGTGACATGGATGTGTCCTTTATGTACCTGAAGTTTTTCCTTGAAGATAATGACAAGCTGGAGCAGATCAGAAAGGACTCTACCAGCAGGACCATGCTCACCAGCGAGCTCAAGAAGACGCTCATCGATGTCCTGCAGCCCCTGACCTCTGAACACCAGGCCCGGTGCAAGGATGTCACCAAGGAGATGGTAAAAGAGTTCATGGCACCCCGGCCACCGTCCTTCCACTTTCAGTAACCCTCATTTTCTATGTGCATATAAAGACGTGTAATTTCTCAGTAAAAAACAAACAAACAAACAAACAAACAAAAACAAAACAAAACAAAAAAAACAAGCAAGACCTTGTTTCAAAATAAAAAATAAAATAGGGCTAGGGGTGTAGCTCAGAGGCAGAATGCCTTTGGGTTCAACCCTGAGGGCCAAATAAATGAACAGCACTCTCTTTTGGAGGTTGGGAGATGAAGATGCTAATGGTACCATTAGAGAAGTGGAGAACCCTGCAGACAGAACTGCTATGAGAAGAACATGATGAGTTTGCTTGTGATCGTACCAAGTCTGACACGTAAGTGAGACCAGATAGGTGAAGATTGATGACAAGCCATTCAAAATGCAGGTCACTCTTATAAAAATTCTAATGCCTGTCCTCAAAAATTTATGAGCTTTATGTGACTTGTTTTTGCCATATGCTACATGATTTACTGGAAACTTTTTAATATAGCCAAGCTGTTAAGAAGAGAAATACATGCAAAGCATGGCAAGGTGGGGGATTTGTAGAAAAATTTGTCAAGTGGCCTTTCAATCCTGCCTTCCTTCTCTGAGCAAAGGTCCAAGTCAAAGAACCAGCAGCTACTGAGCTGGAGGCCCAACAAAGGTCACTCACCCTCCCTCTCCACAGTTCTTGCTTTTTTTCTGATGCTGTGAAACCACACAAAAAAGAACCCAGCAAAAATGATAAGCCTAGTAGTACCTAGAAACACCAAGAGGCTAACTTTTCTGGCCCTCTTTCCTCATCTCCCTCCCTGGCAGTGACCCAGTCGAGGGTCAAGGGACTACTCACAGCATTTGGCTATGACAGATACTTCTAGATTGGTTTGCCTTATGCTCCCTCATACTTAAATTTTTCTCCATCAACCCCTCTAGCTGCCCAGTTGTTATTCAAACCAAATCGTGAAGTAGATGAAGATACTTTTTGTTGACTGTCATGCCCCATTCTTCAATGACTCTTTGCATTTTGAGACTTATGATCAAAGATGCCCAAGGTCGTCTTCCTGCTTCCACTCGCCTAAATGTCCTATTCTGGTGTCATATCCAAATTCTTCACTCTCTTATTTTTGTTCTCATCTTTCTTTTTTAACTTACTTTTGAAAACTCCAAGTTTCTTACTATTCCTAACAGCAGTGTTGAGTTAGAAGAAAAACAAATTCATTGATAATTCAAATACTAGTGTAATTCCTGGAGCCTTAGCCTCAACTCAATCATTTGTACTTTCCTGTAATCTCTCCTATACTCAAGTGAATCTCTAGGCCACAGCAGGGAGAAAAATTCCAATCTTTATTTTAGTGTGTAGTCTTATAATACTAAGAAATATAGCATCAACCTATAGCATCCGCTTTGGTGTGTTCTGTTTCATGAAGTTAATATTCCAGGATAAAACTGAA